>NC_070573.1:1200000-1800000 GCF_026914185.1 Puccinia triticina
GAGAAATTGAAGGCTAGGTTTGTTGTCCGAGGCTTCAAGCAAAGGATTGGACGGGACGTGAAGTCTACTTTCGCACCCACGGCATCCCTGACGACATTACGGCTCCTTCTGACCTTATCAATCGTCAACAAATGGAAGATCAACTCATTCGACGTGACCAGCGCCTTCGTGCACAGTCCGATAGACGAGACAATCTATGTTGATCCTCCAACCAAACTTTTTCCGGAGCTGAAAGGCAAAGTCCTCCGATTGAAGAAAGCGTTGTATGGGACCCGCCAAGCAAGTAGATGCTGGTGGAAACACTTCAAAGGTCTTCTAGAAGAGTGGGAGTTTACCTGCGACGAGGTTGAGGAATGCTTATACAGGTATAAGAAGGGCAATTCAATTGTAATCATATGGAGCCACGTCGACGACGGGATTGTTTTCAGCAACGATGATACAGCACTCAAGATCCTCCGTCAGAAAGTCGAGTCCAATTTACGGGTTAAATGGGACGACAGACCGGACAAACTTGTTGGTATCAAAATGGAATATGAAGATGGATCGATTTTCTTGAGCCAACCGCTGTTAATTGACCAGACGATCAAGAAGTTTCAAGCGGAAGTTCAACAGAAGGTCATACCGACGTACACTCCTCTTGCTGGCGACAATCTGGTAACATCTTCGGGAGAACCGGTTAATGCGACCCTATATCAATCTTTGATTGGATCGCTGAACTACATCGGATTGGGGTCTCGACCCGATCTCAGTTTTGCGGTAAATTACCTAGCACGTTTCAGTTCCAACCCAGATGAAACCCATTGGAGCGGCCTCAAACACCTTGTTCAGTATATCTCGACCACAAGATCGAAACGACTAAAACTGGAACACACCGACAACCAGCTAGTTACTTGGTCAGATGCTAACTGGGGGGGGGGGAATATCAACGTTCCACCTCAGGTTTCATTATCAAATTTTTGGGCAGCCCTATCGCCTGGGGATCTTGACGACAGAAGGTCGTAGCAACATCAACATGTGCTGCGGAATTCATCTCAATCGGTTCGGCTGTCGACTTCTTGTTGTTTCTCATTCCCATTGTTCGATCTCTCAACTCAACTCCAGAAATAATCCTCAAATGCGATAACCGCGCGGCAGTTTTGGTTTCTGACGACAACGCATCCAAGGGCAGGATGAAAAGCCTCAAACGCAACTTCTTTTTTGTGAACGACGCGGTCCGTGAAAATGGGATAAAACTACACTGGGTTTCCACATCCGACAACATCGCTGATTTCTTTACCAAACCTCTGCGCGCAAATCTTCACTCGACATCAATGGCCAAAATCTTTCCTTAAATTGTGTTTGTTGTATCTTCAGTTGTGATTCTTCTTTAATCTTGTTGTCTCTCCGTCTTTATCTCCACTCAGTTTCCTTCAAATTTTTCTTCCTTTGTTCTCTTCATTATCCCCACTCAGTTTTCCAATTCTTTTTTCATTTTCTCTAAAATCTTTCTATGGTTGTATCTGGAGGTGTGGAGTTTGAGGGGGGGTGTTGGAATGTGGGGTGCGGGAGTCAAGAGGAGGTCCGGGGGGGAAGCAATGAAATCAAGGTTTTTACCCTCAATAGAGTTGACGAGGGATACACAAATCTCTCAAATTTCTCGGAAGCAAACCGTACAATGCAGAAAGACTTGGACATAAAGAAAGGAGATGGGAAGCGACGAGATCAGATGTTAAAGGAAACACCAAACAATAAGATAGTGGAACAACGGATTCAAGACATGCAGCAAGAATTTGCAGCAATGAAACAGAAAATGCAGAGTATCTTACCAACAACATACAACCGACAAGGTGCCACAGATAGACAAGAATTTTCTCAAGAAGCGCCACGACCATCAACACCATTATACGAAACCATGGTCTGTTATTACTGCAAAAGAGAAGGGCACGCTACGGCAAGATGCCCAGAATTTCTGAAAGACGAGGAACAAGGATTGGTGAAACGAGTGGGGAAAGATTGGTTCTTACCCAATGGGGAACACATACCATGGATACCTTCAAGGCCAATTTGCTCGGTAGTTTCCACCTCATCAGCAAATCCTCAAATGCAGGACGCCATCAGAAGTTTGGCAGAATCTCGAAGAAATGGGAACGGGAATACTCCGCTTATGAAGTCTTTGGCGCAAACCATAGATTGGGACCCACCGTCGTTAGGAGCAGATAACTTTATGAAGAACCATGCTATTACGAGATCTGAAGGACAGAAGGGACGTCGAAGCGTTAGGATTCAAGAACCAGAGAAGGATACTATGGATATTGACCAAGAAGACGGGGAGGAAGCTCCTGCTCCAAAAGAACTACCTAGGAGGACGTCTGAGAAAGTCTGGAGTAGGGAACGAATACCGACTATCAGCACGAAGGAATCCCCAGAGGAAGCTCTAATACATGACTTGGACAATGTTAAGATTCCTACAACTTTTGCGCAACTCACTGCAATATCACCTTCTTACACAGAACAGATCATAGCAAAGTTGCAGGGACGTCTTTCGGGGAAGAATACCTCAACCACCTACATTGCAACTAAAGAAGCTAAAGTAGCGGCGCCAATGACCACCCTACCAGAGGAAGAAGGTCCGTCTCACCCATGCTACTACAGTTGCGCCCTAGGATACATAACAGTGCAAATCGGCGGGGAAAAAGTCAACTTTATGGTGGATTCCGGTTCTATGGTCAATGTCATACCCCGATCAGTAGCGGAAGATTTGGAGCTAGAATTTGTGATAGTAAACATACCCATGCAAGGTGTTGGTGGGGCCAGATGCGACATAACCGGCGTAGTCGAAAATTGCCCAATACAGATTGGCCGATTTTCTGGGCCCGCTCACCTCTTTATATCACCAAAAGCTCAAGGTTGCATTTTAGGACGGCCTTTCCTTTTCGACTACAACTGCACCTTGGAATACCACGAAACGGGGGAGACTCTCACGTTTGCAGGAACCAAGGGCCGGCGAATTTCAGTACCATTGGCTCGAACCGGGCAAGGTCGAGGATGGGATAATCGGAAGGACCTCAGCACCAATAGCGTGAAATCGGTTCCTGCATCAGAACATGTCCAGAGCGAAGAATATCAAATGTTCAAAAAGGCACCTAGTCAGCATTTTTTATAACTACCGGCATCCAGCTAGGGAGTAACTTGCTTCAGCTAGTCAAGCGGGTTATATCTCGGACGCCGGATTTCATCAACTGGCTCAAATCATTCCTCTTAAAACACTTCGGGAAAACATCAAAACAAATAAAAATATACCTCTTTAAATTTTTTTTGCTTAAAAAGAACATTCTTATCATTTTCCTTAAGCTATTAAAAATCTGTAACATAAAGAAGGACTCACCTACAAAACCAGATTCGGGCCCTTTCAATAAACCTAGGGGTTTTGGATTATCTCCTTCCGTCAACACCACGAGAATATTGCAAACAGACAACGACTTGCAACAGCCTATCAAATCTTTACTCTCTAATGGATTAGGGTCAACATTTCAAGACAGACTGTGCCAAAGCTGGAAAGACGGAAACCTATGGTGTATGACAAAATATAAACCAGTTGCCAAGAAGGTTCGACCAATCAACCAACCAATTCCGCAAACATTAAATCCTCCACTTCAGCGACCTCCACTTTCACGGGATCCATATAAAACACCACTCACGCCAAACCCTCCAGACTTCACCCCTACCTCCAGGATCACTGAAGAACGATTAAAGGTAGTTAACTTTGGGCCAGAAGGGTGGCTTTGGGAAGAAGAGTTGAAACTTTTTAAGCACCTGATTGTGATCCGGGAAAAAGCGGTTGCCTTCACGCCAGAAGAAAGAGGACTCTTGAAGCACTCGTATGGTTTACCTTATGTCATACCAGTAATCGACCACGTGCCGTGGCAGAAGAAACCCATTCCAATCCCAGCCGCCATTAAAGACGAATATGTGGAGCAAGTACGCGAACGGGTACGGAATAAACTCTATGAACAATTGACATCAAGTTATTCCAGTCTGGTGTTTTGCGTACTCAAGCATGACGGAAAGTTAAGGATAGTTCACGACCTGCAAGAAATGAATAAGGTTACCATTAAAGATGCAGGGTTACCACCCGCAACCAAAGAATTTGTCGAATCGTTCGCCGGTTGTGCCTGTTATGGATTGGGGGATATTATGGGTGGTTACGACGAAAGAGAATTAGCTCCAGAATCCAGACCCCTTACCACCTTTGATACTCCTTTGGGCAGATTTCAACTCACAAGACTTCCACAAGGCGCCACCAACTCGGTAGCAGTATATCAAGCACAAATGATGTGGATCCTTCAGGACGAAATACCAAAACACGCAGGAGTGTTTATCAACGATGGGGGTATTAAAGGACCAGGCACCACATACAATGACGAAGTTCTGGAAGAAAATTCAGGAATACGCCGTTTTATCTGGGAATACGCTCAAACACTGGAGCGAATATTATTTCGAATAGAAGAAGCAGGACTCACTATTTCAGGAAAGAAGTTTGCATGCTGTGTACCTGCTTTGGATATTGTGGGTCACGTGGTCTGTAAAGAAGGTCGGAGGGTATTGGATCAGAAAAAGAACAAAATAACAACATGGCCAACTCCCAACAACATTACGGAACTCCGAGGCTTCATGGGAATAGTAACTTACATCAGGATTTTTGTAAAAAATTTGTCTGAAATTGCGGCTCCCCTTCGAAAGTTAACTCGAAAAGACATAGAATGGCTCTGGGACGAAAGCTGTGACAATTCCTTCAACCAGTTGAAAAAGATAATTGGAGAAGACATCACCCTCAAGAATCTTGACTACTCTCCGGACGCAGGGCTGATCGTACTGGCTGTAGATTCCAGTTTCATTGCGGCTGGAGCAGTACTTTCACAACAGGAGCTTGAAACAGGACTAAACCGACCAGTATTATACGAATCAATAGTGTTTTCGCCGGTTGAGTCGAGATATTCGCAGGCGAAATTGGAACTCTGCGGTGTGGCGCGAATTTTGAAGAAATTACAGACACTTCTATGGGGCCAACACTTTGAACTCCAGGTAGACGCACAGTCCCTAATTCAGATGATCAACTCACCTTCGCTCCCAAATGCACCCATGACACGATGGGTAGCATTCATCCAACTCTTTTCGTTTGAGATGGCCCACAAGCCAGGAAAAACTTTCACAATGCCGGATGCACTTTCTAGACAACCAATAAGTGACGAAGAAGAAGAATTCTATAACGACACAGAGGATTTTGATGAAGATGAACCTGTAATCAAAGTCTGCTCACAATTTAATGGGACGTCCACCACCACAGAGGTCTTTGAATGGGAAGCCCCGGGATTCTGGACAGACTTGAAGGAATATCTCAGGACGCTTCGTAAACCTCACTCTATGAACCCAGACAAATTCCAGAAACTCAAGCGAAAATCAGCAAACTATTTTATCCAAGAAGGACGACTCATGCGCAGGCACTCACCAATGTCACAACTAGTCATCTCCAAGACATCCTACCAATGCAAAATTTTACAAATGGTACATGAAGACCTTGGGCATCGTGGTCTTGAAGAGACATATCAGCGATTAGTGTGTAGATTCTGGTGGCCTAGTTTGAAGAAAAAAGTCCAGAGCTGCGAACCTTGTCAAAAGAGGGACCCACTAGTTCCACGAGAAATACGGCACCCGACAGGAGAGAGCAGCTTATTTGGGCGCGTAGCTTTGGATGTCTGTCATATCAAGGCTGGACAATATAAGTACTTACTAGTGGTGCGGGATGATTTATCCGGATGGGTCGAAGCGGCTCCTCTGGTGAAACTGACAGCCGCAACCATTGGAAAATTTCTCCTTGAAGAATGGGTCTATCGGTACGGCGTAATCAAGACGGTCACGGCAGACAATGGACCAGAATTCAAGAACGAGTTTATAAAGGCAGTAGAAAAGATTGGAGCTACTTTCAAACCACCTACACCCTACTACCCTGAGGCTAACGGCATGATTGAAAGAGGCCATCGACCCATTAAGGACACCCTGATCAAGATGTGCGGAGAATCTGGTGGTAAATGGCGAGAATATCTACCATTAGTTCTTTTTGCAGACAGAATCTCCACCAAGCGAACAACTGGATACTCACCATACGAGCTAGTATTTGGCCAAAAAGCAGTGCTACCCGTGGATATTGAGATGGACACTTTTCTTGGGATTGATTGGACCGAAATTCATACAATGGAGGAACTCCTGGAAGCCCGGACCAAGCAACTGGAGCGACGGGAAGAGATTCTGGGAATAGCTTATGAAAAATTGCTAAGAGCCAGGGAATCATCAGTCAGATATTGGGATCGGCGGATGGCGGCTAGGCTTAGGAGATCCTTGGATCCTGGTGAAATGGTTTTGGTTTACAACAAAAGCCTGGAGGACCAGTGGGGGAAACTTTTTGCGCACCGCTGGAATGGACCTTTTAGGATCAAGAAACAACTACCAAAAGGAGCTTACATATTGGAAGAACTAGACGGGACGGAACTCAAGAGGGCCTATGCAGCTTCCCATATCAAACGGTTTTATCCTAGGGGAAGGGAGCTTTCTGAAATCGAAATCGACGAGGATCCCAATCAATCAGGTTCATCAGAAGAGCAGGAGTCAGAGGATGAGGAAGGAGAAGAGTTCTCCAGTGGTCACTCTTCTGATTCAGATTAGCCAGCAAAATTTTTAAGTTGGGGGAGGAAGACTTGCATTCATTTTTTTATTAGTCACTTCTTTTCCTCTACTACTTACCTTCCCCATTCTTAATTTTGGGATATGCATATTTTTTCAAAACCCCAGGAGGGTACACTCACTTAAAACATTCAGTCTGGGAACGTCACATTTTTCTTCAAGACCGCTCATCACAATGGACGGGTTTTTCTCACAAGTTGGCAACGGCTGAGGACAACCGAATAAGTTGGGGGAGGGGAGGAGGATAGATTGGCATCAAGACTAAAAAGATAAATAAAACAAACTAAAACATAAGTATAACAAGATAAAAGAACAAAAAAAAATCAGTTTTTTTTTAGATTTAGGCGATTTTTTTGATTTTTTTTCGGATTTAGAAGTTATCTAGCGATTTTTTTTGTGGTTTTATGATTTCAAACCCCCGAATAGGCGTCGCTCCAGGACAGCCAAGTCCATCACACCATCAGCACAGCCGAGGGAACGAACAAGAAAACAAAAACTAAGGGAAATATATCAGCAAACAGTAAAAGAGGAAAATGAAGAAGAAAAATTGAGCTCACAGAAGCAAAGAAAGACTTGGTTGGATTCTGAAACAACATCAAAGAACAGGAAAGAAAGGAAATCAGTAATAATGAAAAAAAAGAAGAAGTAGGAACAAAACACTTACCAGGAGGAGCAATCAGTAGGATGGGTTCGGACTCAAAGGCGGTGGTCGAGTTGCAGGTATCAACGGGTGACGAACTTGAAGAGGCGGACGCGTTCCATGTGTTGGAACGGATTGGAAGCCGGGCAAAGGTTGCAGTAATGAACAAAGGTGTTCATGAAGCACTGGTACATCTGGTCGAGTTCAGCAGGGCCGGTGGCGTAGACATCAAATCGGCGAGGGTCGATATTGGCAGAAAGAAGATTTCCGATTTGACGGTCGTCAAGACGGTGGTATTCATCTGGGTCATAAAGGCCGGGTGGATTGGGTGAAGCAACACGCTCAAGATTCGCGTTCGGGTAGATATGAGCTCGACCGCTAGCCAAGAAAGGTGCACTGATAGAAGAACGACGAGATCGGGACTTATCAACACTGGTGGTGTTGGAAGCTGAAGACTTGGTAACAGGCGAGGAAGCTGGAGCAGCCGGGCTGAATATGGAAAGGAGACTAGCTGCGGTACTTGGAGTGTCCAGGTCACGAGGCCGAGGAGCAGCCGGAGGCGACCAGAATCCCGGGATGATAGCTCGGTTGGACTGGAGCATCTGTGGAATAAGCAACATCAAAGGTTTCATCAGTGGCAGCATACAAGAGAACGATCCACAAGGAAAACATACCTCATTCAAACGGTTCAGTGCAGGACTACTGACCACAAAGGGCCTGGACCCAGGCAATAACTGAGGACGGACAGGAGAGGAATGCTGAGTTCGATAGGCCGGGGATCGATCGAGTTCAGACTCAGGGTAAGCCTGATACATTGGGGATTGAAGATGCGGGCCTCCCAAACCGGGAGGAGTACGGGGACGAAGCGGGGTTGTCGGGGAATTAAACCCGGAAACCTCAGATGGGACGGCTGGCAAAGCATTCAGGATCGGGGTAAAGGAGCTCTCTCGAGAGGCTCCTCCATTTGGGCTGGTCGTCTAGAGAAGGAAAAAAGAATAAGTATCGAATCTAAGTACATATATATAACATAACTAGGAAGGCGCACTAAAAACGGGGAAGCAACGTTGGAAGGGCGCGAACGCAAAGCGTAGCGGACGGAGGGACAATTGGTTGGGCGATTTCGATGGGTACAACGGGTCATGATGAAGCTATGAGTAGGATAAAACTTGGGACTACGATGAATGAGGAGAAAACAGGCGGCAATTGGTCCACCTTTTAAAGTAAAGGAAGCAGCTACACAAGAATAAAAAGGGCTCGTAACTTCGGCAAGAGAGTCAGGACGTGAATTCTCGAGGAAAAGAGGTTGCATCCGGTTCTGACCAACCAGAAGACTTGACTCACCGATCTTTGGAACACCAAACAAGGCTAACTCATCAGCTCCAGGATCCTGACCAATGCGGTGGCAGGATCCAGGTTTACATGCAAGTGGTGGACCACGGTGGCTCGAGAATCGTACGAGGAATGATCGTTGGCTCCCCCATTTCGTCATCACACTAGAAAGAGAAGAGAAATGGAGAGTCAGCTGTCAAACATAAAAAAAAAAGAAAAAAAAAAAAAAAAAAAAAGAGAAAAAGAAGAAAGAAGGAACTTACGTGCGATGGCGACCAATCTGCAAATCCGATCGAAGAACTCGGAAGACTGAGACCTAGGCGGCGAAAGAGATGTAGTGTTGACCGGCATATGTATATTGTAGGAGTGGGGCCGGTCGGGGAAACAATCGAGTCGAGTCCGGTTTGGATCAGCGCGCGCGACTAGGAAGCAGAGAGCTGCGCAAATCGCAGCGCAGGACCAGCGCGCTCTAGAATACTAGCACAACCACTGCGGACGCCATGGACACACGACGTCGACTGCTGCGCAACTGCGGGCTGCGCGCAGCACCTCGACTCCCAGACATCAAATAAATTTAACCCCTCCAATAAAACCAAAAATAACAAAACCCACTGGTTTGAGTTCAATTTACCCCTCACTCAGCCTCTCAGGACACGCGCCGCAGAGACTCAAGGACAACTCTTCAAGTTTCAAACCTCTCAATTTGCAAGTTACCACACTTTTCACAGCAAAATTGTCTGGGGACAGACAATAAGTTGGGGGAGGATGTGGTAGATGGAAAGGTTCCACTACATCAAAAATAAAAAAATTCTCTGTTTTCTTTTATTTACATAGTATTCATCAGGAATCATGGACTATGGCGCAAGGACGGGACTTGACAGGACTAGAAGTTACATTCCAAGCTACATATACACCTCACCTCCTATTACAACCTCACGTTTACATACACAACCTAGCTGCTGGACAGCTACACATACTCATCTACACTGCATAGTATGTACATGCATTCTAAATTAGTGGATCTTCACAACTGACAGCTGCAGGTGACATCATAGAAGTACCACATTAAATCCCTCATGTTCTGACCAATCATAGTCACTCATTCAGTTTCCCTGCAGCTAAAATCCCTCATACATGGCCTCCTTGTAGCTAAATTCCCTCACATTTGTCTATATAAGGAGCTCTCTTCCCCCCCTCAGTGGTCTTTTCCTTAGTTCATTACTCACCAATTACAGTCAACCCAACATTTACATAAACAACCTTACATACATTTAACAACCTACATACATAACAACCCTTACAATAACAATATCAACAAATTATTCAGTGTCATCAACAAGCTCATCTTGAACCAACCAACCCTATCACTTCATTAAAACTTGCCAAGCTTACCTTGGTGGGTCTTGTTTTCTGGTAGTATAGAAGGGCAGAGTTTGCACCTCCATCATCCCCTTCTCCATTCAGCAAAAGGTTCTCAGGAACACTTTTGAGTCGTACAGCGGAAACAGCAAGAAACTACCAAAGTAGTGATATTTGGGAACTGAGCAGACTGTAGCTGCTACATTTGGAGATTTAGTGGTCAGTAAAGGTACATATTGAAACATTGGGGGCTTGCAAAAATTTTGCTAACCATCTGGCAGAAGGATTCTCACTCTGGGATGAGATATAGTGGCAGAAACACCAAGGCACTACCAAAGTAGTGATATTTGGGAACTGATCAGACTGCAGCTGCTACACTTGGAGGTTTTGTGGTCAGTAAAGGTACATAGTGAAACTTCGCGGCCAGCTTGTTAAAATTTTAGTAAACATATCACTGCAAGAAAAACTCTAGAAACTGCTTGCAGTTGAGATGCAGCAAGCTTGAATCAAGCCTCAGCTCAAGCTGGAGTCAAGCACCCAAATTCCATGCTGGTGCACCTTGAGTGTGTACCTTGTTCAGTATTTCAATGCTGAACACGCTGTAGTGCTCATGCAGTAGGCTGAGGCAAATGTTCAACCTTGCAAATGAGCATACCCCTGAGCAACCTTTTTTTTGCTTTTAGTGAACACTCCATCTGCCATTGAATCCAGCCAGAATAGCATAACAGGGGTATGTACACATGAAAGGGGAATATGATAAGGGGCATTAAAACATAAAAGACACAAATGATTAAAGGGGTATGTATGCATGAAAGGGGTATGTGCAGTAAGGGTTCTTTGCACATGAAAGGGATATGTAAAAATCACCTGAATGATTAAAGGGGTATTGAGAGGGATGTCAAAAACTCAAAGGGGAAATGTAAACATCAAAGGGGAAATGTAAACATCAAAGGGTCATGAATGCATGATATAAAGGGTATGTACACATTGTGAAAGGGATATATGCACATGAAAGGGATACACACACATGAAAGGGGTATGTGCACATAAAGGGGTATGTACACATTATGAAAGGGGTGAATGCATAAAAAGGGGACATGTTCACATGAAAGGGGTATGTGCACATGAAAGGGGAACTTTCATATGAAAGGGGAATTTGCACAGGTATTGACTCAGTATTTTGGGGCCTGCATGTACTCAGTTTTTTGTACCTCAGACTCACTGTTGCATAAATTATACAATGTGCATGGAATCAACCAGTGCTTGATTCTTGCATGAGGCACAGCTTGCCTTGAGCTCTTGCATCTCAACTGCAAGCAGTTTCTAGAGTTTTTCTTGCAGTGTATGGCAGAAGAATTCCCAAGCTGTGATGAGATATAGTGGCAGAAACCCCAAGAAACTACCAAAGTAGTGATATTTGAGCTGCTGCATAATGGATGTGACCCCAAACACGGTATTTCTGGGTTTCATATGCAGAAAAATTGTCTAATGAAATTTTATGTGGAAATATTCCTCATTAATCTGTGGTTGATAACAAAAGTAGATAAAAAAAAGAACCTGACAAAAATATGCTTAACCATGGTAAAATAATTTCATAAGGGCCTCCTATGCATGTAGCAGTTCAAGTATGATGTGCAATATCTTCAGGAAGTTCAACCAACCAAATTAACAATGTGTGCAGGATGATATCATGAGAGAGGTCAGGGGTCAATGTTTTTCCCTTTTTGAAAAAGAGTAGATTTGGAGACTTCTGATAACATCAATTGTTGAAGTAAAAAAGAAAAAGAAAAAAAAAAATTGAGACCCCTCAGCCACCCTCATGGATTAATCCTAAATATTGCAATGTCTTTTTTAATGAAGAATTGAATGGTGTATGTAGAAATTTACGAATGTTATCAGGCAAAAAAAAGATTCCTGTGGCTCAAAGCTAACACAGGGGGAAGGAGAGAGATTATAGAAGAGTATTAAGGAGACATGGAACACAGACAAAGGTATCAAGAGGAAAAAAAAAAAAATCAATATAAATTGATCAATATATGACATCGCAAATTCATCCATCTTGGTAGTGAAAGGCAAAGGTTAGACGTGCCGGCTAGATGTGACGGCCAATGGTCTGAGATTGACTCTGCTGATCTCGTACCTGGTGATATTGTCGCTTCCAAGGTTTGATATCTTCCTCAGCGACTCATGATTACACATGGCTCATTGTTTTGACTCCTTCCACAGATTGGAGACGTTGTGCCCTCGGATCGTCGTGTGTACAATACCATCAACATTCCGATTGACCAAGCTGAAGGCCATGCTCCCAGCTTTGTGGACTATTGCTCAGAGGGCGCTACCACCGGTAGCAAACTGTTTGCCTTTGCTGTTTGAACCGCAGCGGGTGGCAAAGTAGGATTACCCTTTTCTTATCTTGCTTTTGGATCTCTCATGCTTACCGGTAACCTCTGCAATGCAAAGATCAATCATCAAGCTGCCCAGCTGGTGGTTGATGTCTTTTTCTTGCCTGAGATAATATGATTTCCCATTATCCATGCAGCTCTCCAAGAAGCAGACCACGTGGCCAACACGGCTGCGGCACACCTAAACCCACCCATTCCAGACAACAACCCAACAGGAGATGTATGGTGTTTCCCGGGAGGGATTCCTCCAGTCCCGGTTGACACTACTGTTGCACTATGCTGTTGACCGAGAGGGATTCCTCCCGGTCAACACTGTGGTGTATGGTGTTGACCGGTGTGGTGTTCCATATGCGTGACAATGCCAAAAGCTCATTGCAGAGGTATTATAGTGGAGGGAGTGTGTAATACAGTGCGGGGGAAGAAGGGAAGAAGGAGCAAGAGGGGAGGAGAGGCCTTGACCCCCAACATTGGAAGTGGAACAGGTTAGACAATGGATGCAGAGTGTGTGGAAGAGGATGGAAGATGGCTTGGTTGCATAGCAACACATGACATCATGCAGCGCAGTACATGCATGAAAGTGCTGTGTAGCTCAAGCGCCTCATGCAGTATATATCCCTCATTGTTTGTACGCATAGTACAGCATATGCAGGTAGATAAGCTGTACAGGAAGTGTCTCCCGCAGCATAAATCCCTCATTGTTTGTAAATGTAGCACAGCATATGCAGGCAGATAAGCTGTACAGGAAGTGTCTCCTGCAGCATAAATCCCTCATTGTTTGTACACAAAGCACATCATATGCAGGTAGATAAGATGTACAGGAGGTGTCTCCTGCAGCATAAATCCCTCATTGTTTGTAAGGCAGTGCAGCACATGCATGCAGATGCTGTGTAGTTGAGTGTCTCCTGCAGCATAAACCCCTTGTTGTTTGTACATGCATCGCAGTACATGCATGAGAGGCTGTGTAGTTGAGATCCCCTGCAGCAATAATCCCTCATGAGGAGCTTCCCTGGAGCAAAAATCCCTCACCCTTCAATATATAAGGAGGCCTCTTTCCCCCCCTCATCAGATCTTTTCCCCCATCAGCCTACAGAGGTTTGGTCACAGTGGTTAGTTAGTTACGGTAGTTAGTTAGTGTCGCAATCAGCCTACAGAGGTTTGGTCACAAGTGGTTAGTTAGTTTAGTCAGCCGGGAGGGATTCCTCCCGGTTGACTATAATACTATGCTGTCGACCAAGAGGGATTCCTCCTGGTCGGCACTGTGATGTATGGTGTTGACCAGGAGGGATTCCTTGCGATGGACTGTTGTACTATGCTGTTGACCAAGAGGGATTCCTCCCGGTCAACACTGTGGTGTATGGTGTTGACCGGGAGGGATTCCTCCTGGTTGACTATTGTACTGTGCTGTCAATCAAGAGGAATTCCTCCCAATTGACAAAGACTGGTCAACATGGGCGCATATGTATGACCTTGCTGCGCGGGAGGGAATCCTCTTAGTTGACATGGGCGCGTTTTCTTGCCTACATGGAGGGAATCCTCCTGGGCACCAAGGGTGTGTGCCTATGGGCTGGTGTGCCTAGCTACCCAGCTGAGCATTTGCCTCAGGACTTGGTCAGACTTGGTCTGTGCACCTCAGACAGCAGTTTTCTGCTCCTCAGTCTAGTGCATTGTGCACTATAGACTAAAGCTGAGGAACTTCCAAACATTCCAGGGTGTACCACCTGGGATTCAATTGTATGAGCCTGGTATCAACTAGGAATGAACTTGAGTATGCTGCATGTCTACTGACAGCAGTTTCTCGAGTTTTTTTCAGTGCCCTGTTTCTTATTTTTTCTAATGGCCCCATAGATTTGTCTGAAAACCCATTAGACGCGACTGAGCGACCATACAACTTTACTTACGTCCAAGGCATGAACGTCCTAGCAGCCCTGTTCCTATACACCATGCCATTGGAGTTGGAGGCATTCTATGCTTTCACAAGGTTCATCAAGTTTCACTGTTGGTAAGAGGGTGAAGCCCAGGCTAAGATATCATCCTATTGTAATCAGTTCCCCGTAGTAGCATGCTTCTCAATGACTATTAACAAGAGCCAGGGCCAAACATTGAATAAAGTCATAGTTTTATTGAAATCTCAAGTATTTGCCCATGGTCAGCTGTGTGTAGCCTTATTGCAGGTGACTTGTCCAGAAAAGTTGGCCATTTTTCAGATTGGAGCTTCCAAAGATCTTCTCAATGTAATCAAGAGATATGTCTTGGATTAATTCCATTATTATGAAAGATTAATTTTTTCTGTAGGTTGTGTAGCAAGAGGTTGAGATGCCAAGCAAAAGAGCATCACATTTCTCGGTGAATGCATTTGTGCTAGACCAGGTTATTCGTTGTGTCTCAGTGTGATGCCGACTTTTTTTGTTCTCTTGCCGTAACATATTGAAAAAAGTTACATTTTTTTGGTTAATTTTAGAATTACATGATGTGGCAATGATGGTCAAAGGGCGGCGGAGCCGCCCTTAAACCCTAGTTATAAA
The DNA here is from genome assembly GCF_026914185.1 of Puccinia triticina. Classification (NCBI taxonomy): domain Eukaryota; kingdom Fungi; phylum Basidiomycota; class Pucciniomycetes; order Pucciniales; family Pucciniaceae; genus Puccinia; species Puccinia triticina. The sequence goes on from NC_070573.1 coordinate 1,214,967, forward strand.
TAATCCACAGGAATAAACTGGGTGGATGGCTGCAGGCTTAACCTGGTGGGACTGGGAGGCCGCTGTGTTTGTACTGGGCCAATGACGCTGGCTATCCATCCGCGCGGGGTTCCCCGGATCTCGAGTGGCTTTGTTACGGGCCCTTAGAAAGGCCTGGCAATGGACATGTTCAGAATTGTCCGAGTAGGATTGACCAGATCCAAAATTTTATCGTAATCCCCTTGATGCAATCTGCTCCGGCCGAGATATTCTTGCAATTACTGAAATAAACACGAAACAGTAGCTTTCTTAGTTCCGAATTAGGCATCATGATAGCGGATGGTCTTTGAGATGACATTATACTTCGAGAAACGAAGCCATGATCACTGGCAAATCACACTGCTAGGCCTAGACGTACAGCCTCCTACAGGAGCCTCTAGGGACAGGTTCTTGAGCTCAGAGTCAGCACAGTCATTTGTACCTTACAGCTGCCCTTTCCGCAACACATTTTACATCACACGCAATTCATCAAGATTTCTGAACTTTAGTTACAGGAGTGCCCTGGACTTTGCACATGGAAGCAAGAATTTGGACCCAGCTGGTTCAAATCCACGTCATACAAAAGTGACTTTCTTTGCGCAACGCCCCTGGGGCTGCTCTTCAAATTTTTACCTTATGAGGCACTCCGCCGGGACGTAGATACTGCCGTTTTTCGAATTGGTCGGTCGTTTTGGATCTTGGATGCACACGCGGGGAGATTCGGATGTGAACCTCAGTCAGACTCAGACTCAGTCAGCCCAAACCGGTCTCAGACCAAAGCTGCAGTCGAGACTCGAACCGACATGCCAAACGAAACGGCGGTACATGTTTATTTATAGCAGAAATCGGCCCATTGCTGCCACGCCCTCAGTCTCAGTCATTCTGTCACCGCCCCCTCCCTCTGTATCTTTTCAAAATTCACTTTCATTCCCCCTGCGATTCCCAGCACAGGCTCCCTCGCTCTACAAGCTCACTCAACATCAAGGTTATACATATTATACTCAGACAAAGAAAGCACGTCGAAATGAACATTATGTCTTTCAACCTGATGTGTTACTTCGGTCTGAGTTCAGTAATCAACATCGGATTGGTGACAGGGCAAGCGTATCTCGACCAGAGTCTCACATTATAGTTCGCCATTGATTTTTTCATGTCAGTTTGATGTAAACTAAAGCTGTCTTGCACTTCTCGAAATTAGCGTTACGAGTCCAGCATGCGCCAGTTACAAATGCGAAGTAGTGCGATCCCATGGCGATAAACTTCACATCAATTGGTTAAACGTAAATTAATTTTATTTTCCTTCGACGTACTCCCGCTTACCCTCGAATCTCGATGAGTGGAAACCGCGAAGGCTGATTTGAATCCGTGTTAATGTCGACTTCGATACACCTTCAGGCGCCGTCCGGTGACGTCAAGTTGGTGCTAGCGAGTGAGACTGATGAACAGTCGTACACGATCAAAGAGAGGATCGCAGGAACTCAATCCGGCTGCTATCATGGAGACAATGGACAAAGACCATGCGGCCAATACACTAAGATTATTCCAGCCAACTGGGCTTACGGCAAATGTAAGACGCGACCCTTTTCGATATTTTCCTGGAAAAACGCCGATGTTGATTCAGCTGCTGATGACACGTATGATTTCGTTCGTGAAGACTCCGTACAGGTAATATCGCTTTCCAGTCCAGACAAAATTGGATATACAGACATAGTCACCATTGCGAAACCGCACAATATGGCTAGATCGCGTCCAAGGTCAATCTTGTAATCTCTCGTTGTTGACCTTTATTGAATTTTTGAGGCATGATAACTTTCATGTTTTCTTCAATTGATTCTCGTTGCATACTCTTTTCGCAACTCTTCAACCTCTCATTTACCTATGAAATATTAATCCCACTTTTTTTTAGCTTCCACCTGTCTTCAAGTTGCAAATTGCATTGTGCAAGCATTGCTTGCAGTTTATGGGTCATGTTTTCTGACTGCTCCATCCTCCGTGAACCCGACGTGTACTGGACACCAGTAAAGATGGTTATCACCACCATGTTGCTGGTAGGGGCAGAGGGGAGAGCAGCAAAAGGTGAGATACTTGGGGCAGCATATTTTGCGACCAACTTCGGTGACTATTATGTAAGGAATCAACAAAGGCCCATGAGAAGCGATGGTCACTGCAAGGAAATAGTCTGAGCATTGTTTCTGCAGCCCCTGCGGAACCAACAGGAAGTCCTCCATTAATGGCTAAAAAGCCTGGTGAAATTTGTTTGAGACCAAGTTTTCAGAAATTTCACCATCAAACAAGGTTTAAATTGTCCGGAATATCTAGCCATTTGGGTGATGGGAATTCCTCTGGAGTGTGGTCACAGTAATGAGTATCATTGATCATCGGTAACCGTACCGTCACGGAAGAACAAACAACTTGGCGATTCCATTAGGCGCGATACACATTCTGCGAACAAGAATTTAGCCGCAAGTGAATGTGCACTGGCCTCCAATGAGATTGGCTCTATAAATGTCCGTCATTCCCCATCGGAATTTCCTCTCATCGAGCACAGGGAGTGGAAGTGCAGCCTCACAACTCATGTGGTATGACGCGCCAGTCTCAATCCCATTCGCATCACCTTGAGAGCGTGCATGGGTCACTTTTGGGATGATAGGAGTATAATTTATGAGCAATTGGAAAGCAGAAGTTACAAGCAGTATTGACAAACAGCAAATGACATATCAACAGGATTAGTTGGTTACAAGAGGAAAGAAAACTATTGAGGGGCTATTTTTAAACAAGAGATACAAGGCTGCTGAGGGCTACAAAGTCGGAGGCAGATGATCAATGCTTTGAGAGGAGCATGACAACCTGTGTATCGTCGATGTGCTGTGTCTTGGCGTCCTTGGGATGGGTGTTCTTTTCATTGCAAGAGCTCAAAATGCTGTTGACAGCCTGCTGGAGTACGTGGTCCGGGCTATGTCCAGCAAAATACATATGGTCAGTTGTCTTAGAGACTTTCAGGTGAATCAAGGTTAAGAATGCTTACATTTCTTTTGCGGCCACTTTGTCCTTGGCATTGTGGAGTGACAACTGTAACAAGAAAATTGGATTGGTAAGAGGACTATCTCTAGAGCGTACACGGCAGAGTCACGGCGGGGCTTACTTGGCAGCTTCCGTTGGAAGCAGAGTGTAAGCTCTTCTCGCGCAAAGTTTGAGCTGCCCTGTTGAAAAAAGAAGCGGAACATGGTCAGTTGACGATGATAATGAGATAAAGGACAGTGATTGGCGTACTTGAGACATTGTGATTTGGAGAATACTTCAGAGACGCCTTTGCTGTTGGTGCAGGCAAAACTGTCGGCGGAGTTTCGACGGAAGAGTTGGTCGGCATCGAGATGGATAGCCCGGCGACTGACGGAGTGCGCATCTTGCTCGGTGGCCTTTGCGAAGAATCCGCCCATGCCTAGAGCCATGTTCATCGGGAACAATGCCCCTCCGAAGCAGGAGCCGCCCATTGAGAAAGCCAAGTTGCTGAGCCATGGATATCCAAGCATGCCCAGTCCCATACCGCCCCACGACAAAAAGCTGCTGTACATCATGCTGTTGTATCCGAATCCTCCAAGCCATTTGGCATCTACGTCATCGGTCTTTGCCCCGCTTACTTCTTCCGCACGGGAAACCGCGACGAGCACAGAGAGGAGGGTGATCAGGTAGGCTAGGAAGACCATCTTGGATTGGTACGGGGCTGGTTGATTTCGGATTGGAGTGGGTAAGGCTGGGGTTGATTAGTGAGGCTGGAGTGATGGTGCGGTGGATTGGATGGTGAGGGGCGAGATATTGTGGGGCACGACAAGCCAGCTTTATACCTTCAGGGGGAGGCTTTGATCCACGCCATAGAAGCAAGTCCGCTTGCTGGCTGAGAATTCCAGCTGTTATACCAGTAGATACACACAGCCGGAACGCGATGTAACTTCGATATCGCGAGCATTTTCTAGGAAGGGTGAGAACAACGGCGGGCCAGTCGGTGTACAAAAGATCTTCTTTCCACCCATGACAGTCGTCAGTCTCATCTAACGAGAACATTCTCTTTGTTGCTTCAACCACAGAAGCCCATCGGTGAAAAATACTCATCACCAAAAACGTGCTGAGCGCAATGTTTTGTCGGCGGAAGTGGCCGGGTCGACAACGCTTGGAGATTTGGATCGCATTATTGCAATGTCATGTACTGGCACCCCTCTCTGCGCAATGCATGATTAGAAAAGACACCGGTTCTCAAGACACCGGTTCTTGAGTCGTCGCCGGCGGATTGTCTCTTGATGGACCGACTGGCACCATTTGAGGCTCATCTGGCCTGTACTAATTGGGTAATAGCTTCTTGCTCAGCAGTATGTCGATGTGCGGTGGCTTTACGTGAATGAGGTTTTCATGAGCAAGAGAGTCCCGGCTCCGTGCCGGTGGCGGCGGTGCCGGTCCGTCGCGCCCTACGCTTGATTTCTACCATGTACACCTCCGCGAGCTAGCATGAAGCGCTAGACTGATCCAGGATCACGGCTGAAGCCAAGTTCAAAATTCCCTCCCTGCTTCAGTACCTTGAGCGTTCTTACCAAGCTGACCGGAGATAACCATCAGCCTGATGGAGGAAGATGGCTATCTGTGACCATGCTGGCTCATGCTGGAGTGGCAAGATTGGGGCAGGATTGACCAGCTTGGCAACTTTCTCACTCCGCTTTGCGGCAAGGAGCAGATTTATCCTGATTTATCCCCTTGCCTTGGAACTTTCAAGCATCTGGACTTTCAAGAACCTCGTCCTGTTGTTTTTCTTGGGGCGAAAGGTTGACTTGCCTTGGGCTGCGGATGAGTTGATTATGTAAGCCCACCCAGACGTTGTTCTTGCGCTGCCTCGACTGAAAACTATGTACAAGCACCACCCCATCCATTCGTTTATCTATCTTGCCACTCTCTGTAGGTACGTAAGTCCTTTTCTTTTCTTTCCTAGACTGCGTTTCGCTGATGTTTTAAACTACTTCATCCATGATAGAGATCCACTCGGACAAACACGAAAAGAAAGTACTTTCATTGAGATACCATGGTCAAGGAAATCACTTGTAGTGCCCCAGTACGTCCCCCATGCTACCGAACGTCAAACGCCTTTTCTGGATAGAACCACTGAAATGAAATACCCTTCGAAAAACAGGTCAACATAGCAGTAATAAAGTATTGGGGAAAACGAGACAAGAAGTTAATCTTGCCGACGAATTCATCCTTATCAGTCACACTAGACCAAAATGAACTACGATCGACAACGACTGCAAGGCTACTAGATAGCGAGGCTACAGAGGATAAGCTATGGCTAAATGGATCCGAACAAGTGATCGAAAAAGACTCCAGATTGGCTAATTGTTTGGCCGAATTGCGCAAATTGAAAATCCAATTCGAACTTAATGACGGACAGAAAAAACAAGCTGATTCGTCTGCTCCCTCTTTGGTCAGTTTTTCAATCGCTTTTTTTACACAGTTGATATCAAGATAACCCCTTGTCATTCTTGAAAAAAACTTCGTGATGTAATCCGACCTGGGACCTCCCAGCTGTATGCAAAGTATGATACTCATGTCTAGTTTTTTCATTTATATGCTTTCAGCCAGAGTCACGTCGGGCACTCTTGATTGCATCCGAGAACAACTTCCCAACGGCAGCCGGTCTTGCATCCTCGGCCTCAGGTTTTGCAGCTCTGGTATACACGATCAGTAAACTATACGACTTACCGATCGGGATGACGGAGTTATCCAAGATAGCCCGCCAAGGCTCAGGATCGGCGTGTCGCTCGATCTTTGGAGGCTTTGTATCGTGGGAGATGGGCTCGGCAACCGATGGCTCGGACTCGATGGCCCTCGAGGTAGCCGACCGGTCCCATTGGCCTGACTTGGAGGCCTTGATCTGTGTGGTCAGTGATCGCAAGAAGGGCACGAGCTCGACCAGCGGGATGGATGCGACCGTCCAGAGCAGCGGGTTACTCCAGCACCGTATCAAGAACGTGGTGCCCGAACGGATGAAACGAATGAAGCAGGCTATCAAGGAGAGGGACTTCGACAGCTTCGCCGAACTAACGATGGCTGACTCTAATCAATTCCACGCCGTCTGTCTCGACACCCAGCCCCCGATCTTCTATCTCAACGACGTTTCCCGCTCGATCATCGCTGTCATCGAAGAACTCAATCGGTCCTCCAAGGCTGAAGGGGATGGATACGTGGCCGCTTACACCTTTGATGCCGGGCCGAATGCGGTGATCTATGCGCCCAAGAGGAACATGCGCAAAGTATTGAACCTCATCCTCCATTACTTCCCCTTACCAGATCTAGAACAGTTTAAAGACCCGAAAGGCTACTTCGATCTCGCCACTGAACGGCCCGGTCAACTCGGACTACCGATCAAGTTCAATCAGAACGTCTCTCCCGTCTGGACTGAGGGCAGCATTAGCAGACTGATTCATACCCAAGTGGGCGACGGTCCGCAAGTACTCAACAATAAGCTTGGCGCTGGGTTGATCAATCGTGATGGTCTCGTCCAAAGCCTCAAAGCCACCAACGGTCATTAATAAATCTTAACTTATACCATCGCATTCCTATCTACTCTCATCAATCTTGTAACCCAATGCTCAAACCGTGAAAACAAATCACCCAGCGCCCTGATGGCAATTTTTCTCTACCTTATGATATGTAATCTGAGACAAATATAGATAGATAGAAATAAGTGAACAGAAGGGAGTAATCTGAGAGCTCAAACAATGAATGAACAGTACAAGCAGTTTTATGGCATTTCTCAACCAAAACATTAAGGCCCTGTTTGGCAGCGTCATATTACGCAGCGTAGTAATAGGAAACATGCTACATTATATATGGTAAAATATGTCTTTTTAAAATAATCTTTTGAAAGTAAACCCTCATAAGGCTTGGCAGTTTAATTCCAAAAGATCAGGCGGAAAAGTAGTGTCTTACACAATGTAGGGGGACATGGCAAGATTATTTATTGCGTAATAATCACGCTGCCAAACAGGGCCTAATTGGTGTGAGTATGCATGAGAAGGGAGATTTAGCCAACTACACCCGGGGAGTCCTTCGACGAGGATATCTCGAGGAATCCTCGTGGATTCCCCGTAGTGCCCCCGCGCGAGGCTGGACCAGCGGCTGCTGGTCCACACGTTCACATGCTCTCCACCAAATGGATCACGGGGGCACCTCGTGATGGCCCCAAGGATTCCACGAGAGCCTTTGGCTGTCCGTGGAATCCCCGAGGACTCCTTGTGATAGCGACGGCAGGGTCGGGCTGACGGATCAATCACCAAGCCCCAGGTGGTCGCCTCCCCGAGGAATCATCGTGATCCCGACGGGCGGGTCGAGCCCACGAATGGCAGCGATGGCTTGAAGGGTGGACTCCACGTGGCTAATCAGTCCATCGCATCCACCTTTCGCCGGCCTGTGGCATGGTTAGGCCAGTTCGCCTGGGCGGAGCGGATTAAATCCGCTGGGCATACATGTCACCGGATGTGGTACCGCCGGGGTACCACGCGCTGCATTTCAAATCTAATGGCCGTGACAGAGAGAGAAAACTAGCAGATAAAAGAAATAAGAAACAAAACTAATGATAAATGAAACAAGTAAGAGGGAAATTAAAAGGTGTTGATAGCACCTTCTTCGTCCTCGTCATCGGGGGCCTCCTGGCCTCTCCTCACCAAGATGGCCTGCACTTCATCCTCAGATGGGAGCGCAACTGAGATTGCAGCAAGATCGCTCGCGGTCTTTGTGCCATCAAAAAGTTGGGAGTCGTATGCCAAAATGAGCCGCCCATACCTGATGAGTAATGCTTGATCAGAATGTGTTCCCACAAACAAAACAATGTGTATGAACTCACGCTACTTTGTAGTCGTGCGACTTGCGGCGCATGCTCTCCAGATGTCGATCTATCACCTCCCAAGGTGATCGAGCCACGGTTGTAGTTCGATCTTGTTGACGCTGCATAAACATGTGCAGGCGAAGATACGCCATGCGCACTAACAAGCTGATGTGGATTGAGCCTGCTACATTGGCGCGGGTCATGAGTGCATGCCTGGGGGAAAAATCTCGCAACACCTGTGGATTGATTCAGTTACAATTAGACCATAAGCCTAAAACTGGCCTGCATACAACCAGGATAAAGGAATTCATGACACTGACACTGACAACCACATCGGTGATTTGTGGGATGGCTACGGGGTTGGCTCGGGGACCTGGCCTGGCTCCAGTCATAATCTAAATTCAGAACAATGATTAATCATTCATGGTGTGCAACATGTGATGTTTGGTTAGGTACGTACCAACTTTGCCAGTGCACTTTTCTCGTACTTAAGCAATTTGCGGATTAGGAGTGCGACACTTATTGTGGCATTGTTGTCTTCAGCAAGATATCCTGGTGGCAAGTGGGCCTCTTTCCATTCGTTGTCCATTGCGTCTATTTCAGCCTACAGTCAAATTTACATTTCAAATAGCAATGACATGGACAAAAGCAACAAACTACATACCTTTACTAATACCAGTGGGGTATTGGGGATGAGCGCGCGGGTCGTGACAGTATGGGTTCGACCATATGAATGGAGAGCTGGCATGAGAAGCTTTTGGCGGGTTTTTGTGCGAATCAGAGCCTGAATCATCCAATCTGAGCATCAGATTTGGTCAAACTTGTAGAGACTGTAAAATGAAGATGTGTCTGGTGAGAGTCAAACTCACGACCTCAGCTATGCTGAGACACATACTAGAGTGCTGCCTTTACCAACTAGGCTACAGACGCTTGTGGCTGCCAGCTGGGTGGTTGGTTGGTAGTGCTCATGGGTCAATCCAACAGCCCTCCATACTGTGGTGATACATCATGGTAGCAGACTAACAGACAACTCAACACCCCCCCTTGCTACATGATGGGAAGTGGGGATTGACCCCAAGAGAGAGTGGGAATGAGACCCAGGAAAGATGATCAGCGTAGGGATTGAACCCGTGATCTAGATGTAGGCTTATAGGGGTTTGTGTGGTCTTACAAGTAAGCATTCACAAATTCATCAAGTCTCTATTGTAAGCGAGTAACGCTCAGGTAGCTCTGGGCTCATAACCTGTACAGACTGTAAAATGAAGATGTGTCTGGTGAGAGTCGAACTCACGACCTCAGTTATGCTGAGACACATACTAGAGTGCTGCCTTTACCAACTAGGCTACAGACGCTTGTGGCTGCCAGCTGGGTGGTTGGTTGGTAGTGGTCATGGGTCAATCCAACAGCCCTCCATACTGTGGTGATACATCATGGTAGCAGACTAACAGACAACTCAACAAAACTTGCGTAAGTAACTGATTAAACTTACTCGAACATCTCGGTGGTAAACAAAGCCCCTGATTGCATTAACACAATCAGCAGGAGGGGTGGCTGAGACATTTCCAGTCGCATTCTGGGTTACAGATGGTTCTAGTCGGTCTCGGATTGATTCGAGGTACATCAGGGTAGCCATCACCAGATCGGACTCTGGGAGCCGGGCAAGGGCAGGAATGAAATATCAGACAAACAATAAATCTTTGGGTAAAAATTTGAGGAGGCATTACACTTGCTACCTGTGAGCCTGAGTCTCTATAGTGACAGCAGGACACAAGAAATGGGGGGGCAATAGTTGGATTTCTTGGGATAAAGAAATTACAACTATAAAAGAAAAAGAGAGAAAGAGAGAGAGAAACCAAGCAGGATAAGAAGGAAGAGAAGTACTAGGTTATTCTAGTGGGAATGCACGTCCACTGGCAATGCTACTCTTCAGAAGAGTGCTGCTAATCTGTGCAAGAAGTGCTACAGCTTCCTCTCAGGAGGGTATCTGGATTAGATAAGTCTTAATCCAGCCACAGTTTTTTAGACTTCTCTCTGGACAGTCAAGGTTCTTAAAGGGAAACCTGAGGGACAGCCCTGAACCTAGATTTTGAGGCAAAGGCCTGATGATAAGAAGGGACAGCCCTGTAATCAAGATGGAGGCAAAGGCCTATAGATTTGGAGGGACAGCCCTGTGATCAAGGAGGGAGCAAAGCAAGAAGAAAAGGCAGATCAAGCAAGACACAGAGTTGTACCTCTGAGATAATCAAGGTTCAGTGAAAGAGGTTACTTACTGTCAATATCCTAGGCGCCTGTGACGGTAGGTATACTGGGAGTAGAGTAGGCTCTTTGGTGGTGATCCTGGGGTTATCTGGGTGGTGGTTCTGGTGTGCTGAAGTCTGTAGATCCGCCTCAGGCAAGGGGGATCCTGACTACAAAAATTTTCACAGTTTGCTTATGTAATTTACATATGTACATGTGGTTTGGCGCGCCTGGTAGCGCTGACACGTCACAACTGCGCAAGGGCGCCATAACTCAGTAACTCAGGGAAGGAGTATAGTTACAAGGAATTGATAAGTTGTAACTAGGGTTAAAATTGCATGAGGAAACAGAATATGAAGTCAAAACAAGGTTATCTCTTAAGATGAAAAAGATATAAAGTAATTTATATGTAACAAAGGTAGAACAGGCAGCTTTTAGGTCAGCTGTGATGACTCTAAGGCTGACATTCCCTACCACCAAAAGGGTTGGATTTCTGTAAGAAATTAAACCACAGGGTTAGACCTCTTCTCACTTCTGAATTTCCTGAGAAGGATAGCAGAGTCTGGGATGTCTTTCTCAAGGAGCCATTCATCATGATCAGCACTCATACCTTTGTATCTAGCTAAGTACATCATAACATCTCTGTTTTCCACTCTCAATCTCTTGTCTCTGAGAATCTTTTGTATGACTTTACTCTGAGGGGTCTTATCCATGGGGGGAATGACAACTTTGACTTTCTGTCTCAAAGGGAACTTGTCTGGATTGGGGTCTTTGTATGGTTTCACCAAGCTGACAGGAAATGTGGGATGTTTCCTGCTAAACTCTTCAGTCAGTATCACTTCTACAGCATTCTTCCCATGTAAAGCTTTTACAAGGAATGGTCCAGTGAAGGAGTCTCTCATCTTCTTAGGGCCAGACAGGTTGTTGAAGTTTGCTGTGGATATTAGGACTTTATCACCAACTTTAAAAGATGGTTCTTTGTGACTCTTGTCCCATCTCTCTTTGTTGTAAGATGTAGCTTCTGTTATGCATTGCTCAGCATGTTTTCTAGCTTTCTCAAAGATCTTTCCATAGGCAAGAGCAGTAGGATGAATGTCTACAGAGTCTTGCTTCAAGAAATTCCTGGGAAGGTTTGGGATCCAGCCTTTTTCCAGGATGGCAGGAGGTTTTCCAGTGGTTGAATGTATGCTGGTGCAATATGCTAGCTCAAGGATTGGTAGAAGTGAAACCCAATCATGAGTGTAACCATCATTGTCTTTGAATTCTAGACCATATGCACAAAACCTCCTGATCATATCTTCAAGTGTTTGAATCATCCTTTCAGCTAATCCATCAGTTTGAGGGTGGTAAGCAGTGGAGAAAGAGAGTTTTGTTCCTAACATACTATGTAAACCAGTCCAGAATTCAGATGTGAACTTAGGGTCTCTATCAGAGATGATGATTCTGGGGATGCCAGTCCTAGGCATTACTCTGTTCCAAAACAGAATGGCAGTGTCCATGGCAGAGTCATCCTTGAAGCAGGGTACAAATATAGGGGTCTTAGAGTATCTGTCCACTATTACCAGACAAGCATTGAAACTAGCAGCTCCTCCAGGGGACAAGGAAGTTACCCAATCCATGTTAATAACATCCCATGGTTTTGAAGGTTCCTCAATTTTCATGAGCAGTCCAAATCTTTTGCCTGTGGCTTTATTTGCTTTCTGGCATCTATCACAGGAAGAGCAGTATTCACTAGTGTCTTGTCTCCAGTTATCCCACCAAGCAGTATCAGCTACTTTTTCTAAAGTCCTATCTTCAGAAAGATGACCAGAGTAGACACTGTCATGGCATTCATGCAAGATGGTGTTGATACTTTCTTTGTCAGCTAGGACTAGGACAGAGTTGTGTTTCTCTCTGAAGTAGATGAGGCCATCAAATATAGAGAATCTTCCTTCATCATATAGCTTTCTCCAAGGATCTTGTAAGGAATTTTTTAGCTGGGCATCTTTAGCATCTTTCAACAAAAGTTCAGACAATATGGTAGTGTTCTTGTCCTGCTTGTAGCCTTCTCTCACTGAGTCAAAGAACTCATTCTTGAAAGTAGAGACATGTATGCCCATGATGGGGAATCTATCATCATCCTTGTCTTCTGGGTCATAAGCAGGGTTACTAGGATCATTTGGTAAAGCCCACCTGCTCAGTCCATCAGCATTCTTGTGAATATTCCCATCTCTGTGGATTATGGTCATATTGCCTCTGTATTCCTGAATAGCAATCTGCCACCTGAGCATATGTCTGTTGGGAGTCTTCATGTTCAGCAGTGATCTCAAAGCTGTGCAGTCTGTTACAACATGAAAGACACTGCCATCTAAGTAGTAATGGAGTTTTTCCAGGGCCCAAACCAGACATAAGCATTCAAGTTGACTAGCACCATATCTTGTTTCACTGTCCTTCAGTTGTCTGGATATGAAAACAATGGGTCCTTCTTTTCTCACTCCCTCAATGACTTGGACTTGATGTAAAGCAGCACCTAGACCAGTCATGCTAGCATCTACATATAGTGTGAAGGGATGGGCCCAGTCAGGAAACAGTAGCAATGGAGCTGTGGTCAGTTTCTCTTTTAACAAGTTGTAGGCTACTATTCTATGATGAGTCATCTCATATATGACATCAATCCTTGTCAGTTCAGTCAGAGGTTTTGCTATCTCTGCAAACTTCTCAATGTGTTGTCTGTAGTAACCAGCAAAACCAAGAAATGATTGCATTTCTTTCCTACTACTAGGCACAGGCTTTTGGAGGACAGCAGCTACTTTATTCTGGTCTATTCCTATGGCAATACCAGACACAAGATGGCCTAGAGCTTTGATCTGATCAAATCCAAAGTTACACTTCTTCAAGGAGATTTTCATGTTCATGTTAATGACAACTTTCAGGATCCTGTCTATCCTACTGAGGTGTTCCTCCCAGGTGTTTGACATAATGATGATATCATCAATGTAGATAATGACCCACTTCTCATCAATTTCCTTTCTGAATTCAATGTCCATCATTCTCTGGAAATGAGAGGGGGCATTTTTGATCCCAAAGGGCATTCTCAGGTACTCATAGATTCCTTTGTGCATGATAATCCTGAGTAGATGTCTGGAATCTTCTGCAATGACATTCTGGTGAAAACCTTTGAGTACATCCATGCTAGTCAGATATTTAGCTTTGGCCAGGTTGTTCAGAGTCTCACAGATCTTAGGAATGGGGTATCTGTCTGAAGCAGTGTAGGAATTCAAAGCTCTGAAGTCTCCTACCATTCTGGACTTTCCATTGTGCCAGGCAATGATTACAGGAGTAGTGATCTCAACTACTTCATTATGACCAACTTTCCTTAGAACATTCAGGTTTACTAGCTCTTCAATGTGTTGCTCAAGAGCTTCTCTGCTTTTGGGGCTGGCAGGATAAGGAGGTCTTCTGAGGAGAGGAGGATAGGGTCTCTCAGTTGTCAGCTTGATATGAACTTCATGACCTTTAATGGCACCAAGGGGCTGGTTGGTGTTGGAGAAGGCAAAGTTGTTATTGTAGAGGACTTCAAACAGCTTCTCTTTTTGCTCAATAGTCAACTTATCACTGAACTTGGCTTCACAGAGTTCTTCTATAATAAATTTCTGCAGTTGAGGATGGGACTTCTTTACAGCAGAAATTTCATTGGAAGGGCTCATTTTCTCCAGATGATGAGACTTAAAGCTGAATTTCTTCCTCTTGTTCTCATTCCCAATGGTAAAGAATCTCTCTTTGCTGTTTGTGATGTCAAAGCCATAAAGAGACATGTAATCATTTCCAAGGATAAGATAGTTAATTCTTGCATTTCTCATGACTACAAATTCTGCTAGAATTCTAATGGAACCTTTAGTGTGAGGAAAAATCAAAGCCATTTCTATTATGCCCATGGGCTGTAATTGGTCACTACAGCTGTGAAATTTAGCATGGTTAATTGGCATGAGCTTATTTTCCCATTCTGGTAATATAGAATCTAGCAATTTGTTGCTGATGATTGAGCAAGAGGCTCCACTATCAAGAAGACATGATTGTTCTCTGGATTCAATGAGGACAGTAGTAAGATTTGCTTTTCCAGTAAGATGAGCTTTTCCTCTATCAGGCTTACATTTCATCAGTCTAGCATCTTCTATGTGGGAAGACTGACAGGATTTGTCCCAGGTCTGAGGTTGATGAGTTTCAGCTTGAATTTCAGCAATGGAGAAATCTTGGTTTATTTCACACTCTACAGCATGTGCTCCAAAGTCAAAATCAACTAAGGGATCATAATTGGCACCATTTCCATTGTCCATGGCAAGAATCATGTGATTGGTTCTATGATTCTCTTCTTCTTCATCTAGTTCTGATTCAGATTTATGTGGTTCACCTTGATCTTCTCCATTGTCACTCTTGGGATCATCATCATCATCCATTCCTACATTATTGATCCTGTTCTTCTTCTTAGGGCATTCCCTGGAGAAGTGGCCAGTTTGTTTACAGAAATGGCATATAAGTTTTTCTTTCTCAGGGGCAGAGACAGGATTCTTTTTGGTAGAGGAGTCAGTTGGCTTATCAGTTTTCTCAGGGGCAGGATTGCTTCTCCATTGGGATCTGTTTGGAGTGTTATAATTGTTTGTCACAGGCTTGTTCCTTTTCATGACTCTGTCTATGACCTCTTCAGCAATTATAACCATATCCTCAAAACTCATTTCAGTGGCATCTCTTTTGTATCTGCTTTTAATAGCATGCTCAAGGTTTGGAGGGCACTGCTTTAAGATTTTCTCACAAATAAGATACTGATTGAGTTCAGGTTGATAAGCTTTCAGTCTTTCTCTCTGATTACCAAACCATTTGTGGATTTTCCTCCCATCATAGGTGAAGTGATCATTCTCAAACTCTTGTTGCATTTTCCATTTCCAGTTCTCAGTGCCAAACTTATTTCTGATGGCATTCTTCCACCAAGCCCAAGATTTGTTTCCATATTCATCTCTAATGCCTAGGTACCAATTCCTTGCGGTGTCAGTTAACAAGATTGTTAATCTACTGATTATCATGTTATCCAGCATCAAGTAGTCTCTGACTAGGATATCAGTATTTTTAATCCAAAGCTCATGATTGTAAGGCAATTCTCCAGAGAATTTCTCCCAGTCTCCATTTTTGGGGATACTTTTCCACAGTTCTTTCCTCATTTCAAAGTCTATTGCTTCATGATCAATGTAGGGGAATTCCTCTTGGGTCTTAGCGTCAGGAGTATTGCTAGCAGGTTTAGGAAAGCTATCTCTTGGTGGTCTCTGGGGTTCAGGAGTAGGAACAGGAGGAGGTGGTCTGTGTTCATGTTGTTGCTCATGGTGGACATTCTGGAAGGGATTATTGTATAAGAGATGAGGGGGATGGTCTCTGTCATCTGGTATTAACACTGAATCCAGCTTTGAGCTCACAGTGTTTACTACAGAAGATATGTCACTGAATCTTCTCTTAGATTGTTCAAATCTGTTGTGCTCATTGGCATGAAGGTCATTGATCTGATTACCAATGGAAGTAAGATTGTTGCTCACTTTCTCTTCAAAATCTTTCAGATTTTGGCCAATTGTATCCATGTTAGAATGACATTGTGATTCATTTACCAGAATCAAATCTTGAACAGTCTCAAACTTATCATCTATGTGTTTCTTCAGTTGTTCTAACACATTGTTATTCACTGTGGACTTCTCTCTGGCACTTTCACCTATGTTGTTCAGGATTTGATCAAGCAAAAAGGGAATGAATTCATTTTTAAACAGATCAAGAATGGAATGATTCAGGACATCTTTAAAATTGCTGACACAAGATTCAAGAAGAGTACCAGGGATGGTTTCAACAGTACCAGATAATTCAGAGAGAAATTTAGAGAACAAGACTTGTAATTTTTCTTCTAGAAACAAAGGACCATTTCGAGACATTTCAGAGTTAAGATTATTTAGAAAAAATTCTCTATTTGAAGGATCAGAGAGGTTATCAATATCTAAACTGAGGCCTAGAGGTGAATCACTGCTTAAGGAACTTTTAGGCAAGGATTCATCTAATAGGGGCCTCTCCCTCTGGCTCTCCCGCGTCCATAGCCTCTCCTCACTCCTCTGGTGGCTCTCATTAAGTATTCTCCTATTTCCAGAACTCTCTGAGTGTCGTCCTGAGGGCGTCTCCAGTTCCTCCCTGATCCTCTCCAGTTGCTTTGAGGATGAGAGGGGTTGTGGCCTGCGAATTCTTGCGGCATTTGAGGATAATGGGGTGGATTGTAGCCGCCAGTTTGAAGATGCGGGCTGGGGCGGAATAATTGAACTACCTCCCGCGGTATAGAAGCTGGTGGCGGCCTCACTTGGAGCGTCTGCGGCGGTGGCGGCGGCGGCAAGGGAGTTCCTTGATAGTGTTGGCTCTCTAGGCGCGGCTGGGATTGAGGCTGCTGTTGAAACTGAGCCTGGTTGGAGGGGATAGGACCCTGGAACTCCTGCGCTATAGCTCGTAGCTGAGAACCCGTGGGTTCTGGCGTTGGCGTCGCTAGAATGGGTTGCTGGCTGGCGTGCGGCACTAAAGCTAGCTGCGAATGAGGCCGGGATACTTGCGCCGTGGAGTTCTGCGGACCTAGGCCGTTGTTCTGGTTCATTAGAGAAACTTCCAGGTTGTGTAGCTCGTCTCTGGGTATCCATTCTTGACAGAGACGGATACCGTCTTTCCTCCCAACCAATTCTATTATCATTTCCTGCGTCATAGATGCTTGGGAGAGGAGGCGCCTCATGGTTAACGTGTTCTGCGCCTCCCTGGCGCGGACAAATAGGTCGAACTGTTCGTTGAACATGCTGATGAGGCTGGAGAGCTCTTCCTCTTCCGGGATAAGGTCCATGGGACCGGAGGACTCCTCCCGTCGAGGGCTCTGAGTGTACGGAAGGAGGGCTAGATTGGGCGGCGCCGTGGATCTCATGCCCTCTGGGTTGATAGGCTGGGAGGGCGGTTGACTCGTCGGAGGAAGGTTCACCGTCAAGTCTATCTGTTCCCTGTCGATAGGCCGCGGAACCGGCGTGGATCTGCTCGACGCTAGGGCTATGGAAGTTTCCCTCGGCTGGTATAGGGCCGGAGGGATCCCGGTATCTGGGGGGAGCGGCTCCTCTTCCGGGAGCTTGAGGAAATCCTCTTGCAGTTCCGGCAAGGCTGCTTCTAGCCCTTCGAAGCCGTTCTTCGGCGGCTGGGCTAAGGCGGTACCGGTGGCGGAGCTCTTCGGAGAGGTCTCGGCCATTTCTGAAGATCTGGATTTAGCGGAAATCCTTTTGCTTTTCCTAGTAGTAGAAGACGATTTTTTCTTGTTTTCTTTTGCGCTTGGCTTCGCAGAGGAATTAGAGGTCCACTCGGCTATGTTAACAGGGGCTACGGTCCTTTTTCGACGAGTTTTCGGCGCTTTTGCGGTAGCAATAGGAGTCCACGCGGTGCTACTAATCAAATTTCCGTTACAAGGATTTGCTACTATTTTGTCGTCGTAGTTTTCTTCGTCTGCGCTATTCTGCGCCGTCAAGAATTTTTTTACGGTCAACTGCGGTAATTGTAGATGAGAAGCAGGAGAATCTTTTGAGCGTACTCCGTTTTTCTCTATCTCCTCTTGATTCGAAGATATGGAGGGTTCTGGGGAGGATAAGTCCGACGAAGGGGTGAATAGCGGCACGGAGGAGTCGCAATTCTGCACTTTCACGAGTACACAAGACGTAAAAAATTTTTTCAAGGGTTCAGTTAGGAAATTTATCAATATAAAAGCAATTTTAGATAATTTTGGGAGAATTTCAGCGTTAGTAGGATATGTAGAAAAATTTTTAAGTGATTTTTTCGAATTTTAAGAGTTTTTTGTTTGATTTAGTCAGGATGATCAGTCCTTTGGCTTTATAGCAGTCTAGAATTATGAAAAGGTGAGTAATTTTCCCGATGAGGCCCCCAATTGTGAGCCTGAGTCTCTATAGTGACAGCAGGACACAAGAAATGGGGGGGCAATAGTTGGATTTCTTGGGATAAAGAAATTACAACTATAAAAGAAAAAGAGAGAAAGAGAGAGAGAAACCAAGCAGGATAAGAAGGAAGAGAAGTACTAGGTTATTCTAGTGGGAATGCACGTCCACTGGCAATGCTACTCTTCAGAAGAGTGCTGCTAATCTGTGCAAGAAGTGCTACAGCTTCCTCTCAGGAGGGTATCTGGATTAGATAAGTCTTAATCCAGCCACAGTTTTTTAGACTTCTCTCTGGACAGTCAAGGTTCTTAAAGGGAAACCTGAGGGACAGCCCTGAACCTAGATTTTGAGGCAAAGGCCTGATGATAAGAAGGGACAGCCCTGTAATCAAGATGGAGGCAAAGGCCTATAGATTTGGAGGGACAGCCCTGTGATCAAGGAGGGAGCAAAGCAAGAAGAAAAGGCAGATCAAGCAAGACACAGAGTTGTACCTCTGAGATAATCAAGGTTCAGTGAAAGAGGTTACTTACTGTCAATATCCTAGGCGCCTGTGACGGTAGGTATACTGGGAGTAGAGTAGGCTCTTTGGTGGTGATCCTGGGGTTATCTGGGTGGTGGTTCTGGTGTGCTGAAGTCTGTAGATCCGCCTCAGGCAAGGGGGATCCTGACTACGAAAATTTTCACAGTTTGCTTATGTAATTTACATATGTACATGTGGTTTGGCGCGCCTGGTAGCGCTGACACGTCACAACTGCGCAAGGGCGCCATAACTCAGTAACTCAGGGAAGGAGTATAGTTACAAGGAATTGATAAGTTGTAACTAGGGTTAAAATTGCATGAGGAAACAGAATATGAAGTCAAAACAAGGTTATCTCTTAAGATGAAAAAGATATAAAGTAATTTATATGTAACAAAGGTAGAACAGGCAGCTTTTAGGTCAGCTGTGATGACTCTAAGGCTGACAACCCTTCTGACCCGCTCGATCTGAATCACGGAGAGGCCTAAATCATCCGCAAGTTGATCAGTTGTCATGCCCTCTGGTGCATGCTCAGTACCAAGGTTGGTGGGGTTAGGTTCAGTTTTGGGTTCAGCTGAATCTTCATCATGCCCGTTGTTGCGACCCTCATCTTTGCTGTGAATCATAGCGGCTAGCTCAGCAAGTCGTGCCGCACCATCCAGGTCAGGATGGATTCTTGGGGTTGATGCAACTTGATTCGGACTCCTGCCTCCGTAAGGGGCCGCAGCACTTCTTGCTGGGCTGACTGCTGCTGAATGGCGTATCGGGCCGTCTACTCCTGCAGATTGCCACAATAAGGTTTCAATTTGGAGTTGATACAGGATACTGAAAGTTTGCGGTGGTGTTCAAGGGGGTGGGGACTTACCTGTACCTGCAGAAGGGATGGAACGTGCACGGAATCGAGTAGTAATATTGATCCCAGACATGATATCAAAAATGAAATGATGTTTCAGCTTGGTATTTGAGGGACTTTTGTCAAATAAATAGGGTGTTAGATGGGGCAAAGACGTGGATTGGGGGGAAGGACTTACTGCAAGTCACAGATTCTTTCATTTTATGGTGATTGGCTGGTCTCTTTGGAGGTGATGTCGTTTGGTGGGAGGAGGACTCTGGTGGGTGAGGGTGAAGATGGTCAGACCAATCCCCGATGAAAATTTCTGATTGTGTCTCACGATATTTGAATTTCATCTTGTGATCTCGACATATCTAAAAATCTCGTGATTTTGACGGATCACCAATCCTTGCTCCGTTGCCTTGAAATGTCTCCCCTGGCCTAGATTTATTGGACGTGTCAACAGATCAAATATTAGATTGTTTCTACTCACTTTAGCCTGCTTATGCCGGACTTGGATTTAGAATTATTACCTTTGCAAATACATATTCCTGCCGAGGAAATTTCACCTGGAATCCAATCTATCACCCATAACTTTTGGGTCTCTATCACTCTATACCAAATAGACAAAACAGGTCTCTATCACTCTATACCAAATAGACAAAACAGGTCTCTATCACTCTATACCAAATAGACAAAACATATCTATTTAATCCTTTTATCTGATCTATTTATTTCATATTATCTGAGTAACATCCAATCCCCAAACCCACCAAATTGGTCTGAAATATATATAAGACATCCAAAAATATTTGTATCCAACTGGCAATCCCGTACAGTAGATCAATTTTTGATCTTCTGTTTGGATTATCTTCATTCCTATCTGTTTCACAAACTTCAATTGAACTAGATTTTTAGTAAAAAATTAAAATCCAAATGGCTGAAATAGCAGGTGAGGCCTGCCTACTTTAATGCATTTTTCTTGTATTGGTTCTGATTTCTTTCAATGGAATTGCAGGTTTCACCAGGTTTGTAGATTCTCAAGGGACTTCAAGCTACCAATGTCATTACTGTCATGGACGTAGAATGAAATTTGTCACAGAACACCTGAACTCAGCTTCACACCTCAATGCTGTCAGACAGAATGTGCTGTTGAGCCAATTGAAAATTGGGCAGTCAAATATGGTAAACACTGGTCCTTTGGCACAGTATAGGCCTTCAGATATGGATTGGGACAATGCCTGGCCTGCTCAAGATTCACTCAACACTGAAATGCAAACCCCAGAAGTCATGCAGCCAGAGTACAACATCAGAGATGATGATGATTTTGGTTTTGGCTCAGAATCTTCAGGAGTCCATGATCCCCCTTCCGATTATTCAGAAGAATTTCTCTCTTGGGACATGTTTGGAGATTCAATAATTGCACATCGTGCAGATGCACAAAATACCCCTCAGGCAGGTCAAATACCTGCTGTTGATTGGGATCCTTTCAAAAACAAAGAGGTATGACCAATTAATTGTGCATGGTATTGCTTCATAGGACTCATTGAATTGCTCAATCTGACTTTTCAGGATTTCATGGCATGCCTTATTATGGGATATTTGCACAATCTCATTTCACGTGTGACATACCTCCAACTCAGGATTGTCCTTAAGATGAAGAAGTTGGTTCTGCCATATTGGGATGCGGTACGGAAATCAAGAGAGAGAATAAGAACCCTGCTGAATTTTGTCAATCAGGAGTCCATCAGCGTGTGGGATAATAAGATATTCACCATTAGTGTAAAAAGAATCTTGGCCAATGTGGGTGATTAATTATCATTAAAATACTTGATTATTATGCTGAAATCATGTTTTCCCTTTTATTAGGAATTGTTGAATCCATACGTAACCAAGCATCTGGAGTTTTATCCACATGACCCATGTGGGGAACCAATTGATAGACTTTGTCAGAGCTACAAGTGGAGAGAAGATCTACCGCGGGATGTGCGGGTACAGATGGTCTACAATGGACCAAAGCATTATTACATATATGAGCCCACACAGCTGAAATCTGGAGAAGTTGTGATCCCCACTTATTTTTACAAGGCTAAGGGGAAATTATATGCAAAATGTTGCGTTCCTGAATATGAGCCCAATGAAACAGGAGAAGGCTTTGATATCATTATCCCAGCAGATGTTAAATTTAATGACACTGATAACCAGCGGGTTGTGGATATTTTGGATTTTGACAAGTTCTATTCCGAAATATCTGAAATTGTTGCGGAAGATGGTAGAAAGTGGCCAATAAAATGTGGCAAGAATCTGTATGGTGAGTAAATCATTCACCATCACAAGCATGAGATGCCAATTTGAACCATTTTATCTATGACTGATTTCTATTTATAGAAGAAGACAAGAGTGGTCAAAAATTACCAATTGATCTTCCCAACCCATGGAGGGAAAAGGCCGAAAATTGCATAATACGCCATGTACCAATTACCCTCTATGCAGATGACACCTCTGGTAATTGTTCAAAACAATGGAACAAACATATATCTTACTATTTCACTTTATCTGGCCTACCTCCACACTGGTCCAATCAGGAATACAATTGTCAATTTGTGGCAACCTCCAATGTGGCTAGTTGCTTGGAGTTAGCAGACCCAATCATTGAGGAAATTAAGTAAGTTTTTTTCACTATTGAATGTTCTCATTGTACACAATTTTAACATTAGGTCATTTAATTAATATTGCTACCAGTGATATGAGTGTGAATGGGCATTTTGCTTATGACAGCCTACTGAATCAGAAGGTACTTATCATGAGTATTGTCTTAGTTGCTCTTGGAGATTCACCAATGCATGCTGAGATGACCAGCACACCAATGCCTGCAAATGCCAATAGCCCATGCCGTATGTGTCAACTGTCTGTGGCAAAGAAGGAGGATAAATCATTGGTGGCTTATGTGAAAGATTTTTTGGGATTGACCACAGGGGGCAATGTGGTAAGTAAATCAGCAAATGGAATTGTAGGATTGGTATTTTGTATCTGACTATTGATTTGCCTTCAAGCCCCCCCCTCCAAGGCAGTGGGAAGAGACAATCTCCAAAATGAAAAGGTTTTGGAGAGAATCCAAAACAGAGGCCAAGACTGAATATGACAGGAAAACCAAGGAAAATGGACTCAAAGACAACATAAATGTTGAATTTTTTGAAAGGTACCACCAGAGGAATAAGCCAGGTCAAAAAGAAGAAATAGAAGCCATGGAAAAATATTGTTCAGACCGGCTATTTAACCGTTTCTACACTTTGAAGGGTGAGTCCTACTTGTCAACATGTTATTTTCTTCACACTGATAAAATACAATCCATAAAAAGGTTTTGATGGGTGCAAAGATACACCGGTAGAGATCTTGCATGTATTGCAGCTAGGAATTATCCGATACCTTCTGCGTGACTTCATGGATGGCCTTAGTGAGGGAGACAGAAGGACAGTAGAAGGAAATTGGGAGTCTTTCAACCAAGATGCACTCAATATTCCCTCCTTAAGAGCAGTTTTCATGGTCACCCACTACAAGAGTTTCATTGGAAAACACATGAAAATAGTTATTCAAGCCGCCCCGTTTGTATTCTTCCCATTCATGAACAGACAGCAGAGGGATCTATGGATGTCCATGTGTTACCTGTGTACATTTGTTTACCAAACAAAAATTGACAACATGGAACAATACATTGAAGATCTTCAAAAACACATTGATATATTCTTGTATCATGTGTTGAGCATGACTGCTCAGTGGGTCAATAAAGCAAAATTCCATATGCTCCTCCATCTACCAGAATCAGTCAGGAGGTTTGGCCCGCCTAGCTTGTTTTCATCTGAAAAATTTGAATCTTACAATGGTATAATGAGGAATGCTTCAATTCATTCAAATAGGCAAGCCCCAGGGAGGGACATAGCAAACACTTTCTCCAATTATCAAGCAATGCGACTTATCTTATCCGGAGTTTTTCTCTACAATCACACAAAAAACTACCATTTCAGGCCTTCAAAACATGTCACAGATGTATTCAAATTCAACAAGGAAGTACAAAAACTCATGGGAATAGACCTTTCTGAACCAATAAGATATCCAATATTGTACAATGGTGTGGTGCCTGGAGAGAATGGAGTTACCCCTCCAAAGTTCCTGTTGGAAAATCACCCCTCAACAAAGTGGATATTGGTTTCAAGTATTAAAACAGATGAACATGATATAGTTCAGAAAGGAAGCTTTGTCTTGGTGAGTTTGAATTTTTTAGTATGAAGGTGTCAAACACATATTTACAAACCCTGCGCCACATGTAGATTGCTAGGCGCAAGATGTACCCAATTGTTGCATCTGTTGCATCAATTTGGCAAGCAGCACATTCATCCAAAACATTTTACATAGAACTAAAAGCTTACCAGTCTGTTGGGGTCAATGCATTTTATCAAATGCGGGAATACAGAGACACAAATAAATTTATTTACGCAAGAGCTGAGGTGAGGGAACCAATATGAGTGTTCTTGAAATCAAATATTGTACACAACTGACCAAACTATGTTTTCTCACAGAATGTAATTTGTTGCCTCAATTTCCAACATAACTGCCATGATGCCCTGTGTCAGGTGACCCTTGAGAAATCAGCCAGAGTAGGGAGACAAGAGGGCCAGACCTCTAAATATGTTGTCAATCATCAGCACAGTTCAAATGACGGCTACATCCTCAATGCCTGCTCATTAAGATCAATAATGGAGCACAGGACTGAGTCCAGGTTGAAATTTGCGCCTATCACATCCAAGGATTGGGAAGAAGCCACTATAAAAGGAATGGAAACATGGCTCCATAGACCACATCATCCAAATCCAAAACCCAAAATAGCTGCCAAGAAAAAAAAGACCCCTAGCGTACCTCATCAAGTACCCCTGAAGCCCACCCAAATACCTGGCCAAAGTATTGTGACACCAAACCTAACTCATCAGTTCCCCAAGCCTCAGGAGAAAAAATCATATTCAGTACTGGCCACTCAAATCCATCAATTCAATGTGGATCCTACTAAAGCACAAACAAAAATTATTCCACATTATCCGCAACCCCAAGCTCCCCCCGCTGCACCCACAACAAGTAGGCATGACTCAAATTATCCAGGTAGTCATATGCAATATATCCCGCAGGGCAACTATTCACACAATTTGTCACTGTACCAGGACCCTGGCTCAACCCTGGCCCAAAGGAGAATGAGTCCAAGCATTTCAAATGCACCCAGCTTGCCACTGTCCCAGGAACCTGGCTCAAACTTGGCCCAAAGAAGAATGAGTGCAAGCATGTCAAATGCACCCAGCTTGCCACTGTCCCCAGACCCTGGCTCAACCCAGGCCCAAAGAAGAATGGGTGCAAGCATGTCAAATGCACCCAGCTTGCCACTGTACCATGAGGACCCTGGCTCAAACCTGGCCCAAAGAAGAATGAGCGCAAGCATGTCAAATGCACCATGCTTTAATGGATCACTTTATCCAAAATCTGATATGCAGTATAGCCCTTGTGGATCCCAGTATAACAATCAAATGTTCTACCAAGATCCTAGAAAAAATCCAGCAAGCCCATACATATCACATCATCCAAATTTGTCTATGCAGTACATCCAATCAGGCTCAACTAAGAGAAGAAAAAGCATCTCTGATTCCGTCTCTATTGACCCCAGACTATCTGAGGCATCATCACAAAAAATTTTATCTATTCCAAATGCAAGAAATAAGGTAGAGACCAAGACATTTGGACCTCCTCCTTATCCAGCCACAAGGTGGCATGACTACATATGGAAATTACCTCTATCAATACAAGCATTTGTGGAGGAAATTTTTGATGTTGAAGGAGATGGACACTGCGGGTTCAGGGCAGTGTCATTCTGTCTGGAAAGAGGAGAAGGAGATTACATGAATATCCGCAAAGAGCTAATTCATGAATTGACACAAATGCAAGAGTTCTATAGAAAAGCAAACCCTTATTATACTGTTGAAGAGCATCTAAAAATGTTGGATGCGCCATCCTCTGATCCATGTGGCCCAGACTATTGGATGGGGATGCCTGGGATGGGAAGGCTTATTGCCAATGCCTTTCAGAGACCAGTATTTTTTTACTCCATACATGAGTGCCAATCATTTTTCCCAGACTTTGTTGGTCCAAATGACAACCGGCCTATTACTTTTGCATTCATTGCATCAAAGCGACATTTTGTTGCTTTGAAAATCAAGTATGTTACTGAATTCCCAGTTCCCAAACCAGTTGGATTTGTGGGAGAGTCATTTTCACAACATCATATGGCCTGGCGGTACAAGTATCAAAAGTACTTCAACATTTATGAAATAACGAAGAATGAGAAAGAATATGCAAAAATCACAGGCCGAGTACTGTAAAAAGAATATCATTGTGTAAAAGCAAGAGATGAGATGTTGAAAAAAATAAAGGTTGGATTTTACCGCTGTATGGTACTTCTTACCCAAAGGAACATGCCTTGCAATCAAATTGTTTAGGATTCACACATTGTTCTTATTAAAATTTTACCTTGGTTTTTGTTTTCAATATCTATATGTGCATGTTTGGCTGTTTTATTTTTCTTTGATGATTTGTTTCTCTTATCATTCATTGGTGGCTCTCTCCAGTGCAGCACATCATTTGTGCTCTTGGTTACATTTAATGTAAATAAGATTTGGCACTGAAATCAAAAAATCACTCAGGAAGAGGGGCAGAATATTGTGATGAGATGAGGGAAATCTACTGATCGGAGAAGATTCTTCATTCAGGAAAAGGAGCTGAGGAATTCAACCAGTCATTCAGGAAGAGGATTTGACAATTTTGGAGTTGCAGGAATAAAAAGAAATCTACTACAAATAAGAAATGTACTATATAACAAGAGATATGGCTAGACTTGAGTTTCTTGAGCTTCACAAGGCTATCTTTATACCTCTCAAGATTGCCTGCGCCGGACCCCACTTCAAGCCAAGGTCACGCAGCTCACAGTTGCTTGTACCTTCAAACGATGTCCAGTGAAATATATCATGGTTTGCAATCATGTCCTGGACCAGTTGGTAGTCCAGGGGGATATGGCACATCGAGAGAAATTGAGGCATGGAGAAAGGAGGAGCCGGCATGCTAGTTCCAAGACCGGTATTCTGCCTCTTCGGAGGTGGAGGAAGATTAGCGGAGAGATCCGGAAACAACCATGCATCACACGATGGCGACGGGCGTTTTCCCATTGGCTCCACCAGGGACCCGTGGATTCCTCGTGTTTCTTCTCACAGGAGCAACAAGGAATTCAAGACAAACACAGATTTTGTGTTCTTTTCGGCACCACCGGGAATTCAATGGGTGCCGTGGATTCCTCGTCGGCGGAAACGACGAGAAAATCAAGTGGAACACTCTCGCCGTGTTCCTGTCGGCTCCACGGGGATCTCACCTGTTTCCCCATCGGAATGACGAGGAGATCCCTGGCGGGTGGAGACGATGGGTGCCGTGGATTCCTCGTCGGCGGAAACGACGAGAAAATCAAGTGGAACACTCTCGCCGTGTTCCTGTCGGCTCCACGGGGATCTCACCCGTTTCCCCATCGGAATGACGAGCAGATCCCTGGCGGGTGGAGACGACTGGGTATCCCGGCGTGTCCACCCATATTCGACGTGATGGTGATACTGACGGGGGGCGAGGTGAATTCCGCGTGGGTTTCACCAATCCGGTGTCACCCGTCGTATCCACGAACCGCCTCGCCAGGAAGTACCCCCGGCTTGTAGAGTCGAACCCTTGCGTGTCACGCAGCCCAGACCCGCAGCAGGATTAAGAGTCCGAGATATTCCACCTCTGGTTTCAAAAATTCACATTTCTCCGGTTTCAGCCATCATTGACGCTTGCTCAGGGTCTCCAGGATTCCGTTGACTGCCGCCGTGTGATCAGAGCCTTTCTGTGTGTACACCACAATGTCATCCAGGTATGTAGCGGTGTCCTTCCCAATTTGTCCAAGGAGGATGTCTTGCATGAAGTATTGAAAGTACCCCGGTGCTCCGGTGGGTCCAAATGGCATAGTGAGTGGAGCAAATTGCCCCGCCTTGCAAATGAAAGCTAGCTTATCCTAATGACCCGTGGCGGAGGGTTTCCGTAGGTGTTGCGGAGGTCTAGTTTTGTGAAGGTGTCTGCATTTAGCAGGCTGTCAACCAGGTCCATGGTCAGCGCTGCAATAGCGGCCTTTCCTGCCGCCGCTAGTCTGTAAAACCCCCGCGCCGCGAGCGCCACGGGTTTCACAAACCCTTTCACAAGAACCACGCCAAACACATATAGCTTAGAACCCCTGTCCCTCCTAGCTCAGCAGAGAACCATTCCCGACTGACTGTTCTCCCTGAGCTAGGTGAGTTCCACCCTTTTTCTCTTTCTTCCTTCCCTTTCCTTAGTGATCCCCAATTGTATATAGCAGAGAACCATTCCCAACTGACTGTTCTCCCTGAGCTAGGTGAGTTCCACCCTTTTCCTCTTTCTTCCTTCCCTTTCCTTAGTGATCCCCAATTGTATATAGCAGAGAACCATTCCCGACTGACTGTTCTCCCTGAGCTAGGTGAAATAAAGACCCCACGTTGGCATCAGAAACTTCGAGACCATTGTCTCTCTGTGTGCCAGTGCCCTAGCCCAGTGAAGAGCTCCCCGCTCTTAAATAGTTAGGCAGAGGTCAACCACGATGTCTTGGCCGCGCTGACCTCTGCGGGGTAATGCTCTAGAAGAGAAAGGGGCTTGCCAGCTGCTTTGGAGAATGATTGCGGAAAAACTTTATTGGACTCACATTGCAGTGGCGGTAAAACACACACCCCCTTGTCACAAATCCTAGCTTTCCCCATCATGGGCCCTTGGCCCTCTTTTGAGGATGTTTGCGGAGTGGAAAATACCACCAAAGCAGTAGCAAAATTTTTGGGGTTTGTGAGCACCGCGCTCCACGCGGGTGTCACAACGCTATCACAGGACGACCTCAGAGCCGCACACTTAGTCCGCGACTCCCCGCCCCTCCTAGCTCAGTAGAGAACCACGACTGACTCTTTCTACTGAGCTAGGTAAGCTCCATCACCTTTCATTTCTATCTTTCACCATTCCCAATTGTACATAGAGTAGAGAACCACGACTGACTCTTTCTACTGAGCCAGCATTTGCAATATAATTGTTGGTCCTAGAATTCAGGTTCTCTCCGAGACATATTGGTCTCGTATACGGACTACACTGAGAATAGTAGTACTCAGTGAAAGGCTTGACTGAGCCTTTACACTTTTTTTTTCTCGTACCAACAACGTGCTACGCAGAACTCCCGACGAACTCTTCTTCCGAACTCATTTCTCCTCTGGTTTCCACCATGAAACCCTCAATTTCCTCGCGCCCGGATTGCTTGATCTTTCAACTTCGACTGGGCAACTCCCTGATCAAGGCTATGTTGGACACAGGATCCGAATTAAACCTCATCTTGCCTCAAACGGTTGTATCCGCGGGCCTCGAGCGACTTCAACTGATGAGACCTATAAAAATCGGTCTTGCAATGGACAACAAGTTGCCCACACCTCTGTTGCTACAATTTTACACACATGCGACAATTGTCGACCCCACCTCGGGAGCCAAGATTCACGACACTCCTTTCCACCTTGGACCAATCAACGGTGGCCTCGACGCGATCCTTGGGACTCCTTTTCTCCAACAGGCCCAAGTATCGTTCTCCTTCCCTGACCGATGCATCTCTTGTCGCTCGCCAGCGATCACAATCCACGACTACCGAGCACTAGACACGAGAACAACCCACGTAGCTGGGATATCAGACTCGAGTGAATCGCGGGAACGTGCGGAACAGATGATGTTGAATGAATTCCGAGATCTATTCCCCACCGATATCCCTGCAGTCCCCGAAGACAGCGAGACGCACACCTTCTTCCCCAACGGACCCTTCCCTGATATCAAGCAGGACGAAAGCTCTAGAGTCCGCCATCGAATTATCCTCACCGACCCAAACGCCTCCATAAAAAAAAAGCAGTACTCATACCCTCAAAAGTACCTCGCTGCCTGGCGGAAACTTCTCGACCAACACGTCGCAGCAGGACGCCTTCGCAGATCTACTAGTCAATACGCGTCTCCCAGTCTTATCATCCCAAAGAAGGACCCAGAAGCTCTTCCCCGTTGGGTCTGTGACTACAGGAAACTTAATAACCTGACAGTCAAAGACCGGTCGCCCCTCCCAAACGTAGATGAACTGGTCCGCCTGGTAGCAACTGGTAAGGCGTTTTCGATCCTCGATCAAACCAACGCTTTCTTCCAGACTCGGATGCGCGAGGCTGACATACCGTTGACTGCGGTGAAGACTCCATGGGGACTGTACGAGTGGCGCGTCATGCCAATGGGTCTCACCAATGCACCGGCTACACACCAGGCCCGGCTTGAGGAGGCGCTTGGGGAACTCATCGGGGACATCTGCGTCGTCTACTTGGACGACATCGTCATATTCTCGAACTCTTTTGACGAGCACGAACAGCACGTCCGCCGGGTCTTGGATCGGATCCGAGCTGCAAAGTTATATTGCAGTCCCAAAAAGACCAAACTTTTTCAACATAAGATTAAGTTCTTGGGACATTGGATTTCGGCTGGCGGCATTCAACCGGACAACAGTAAAATCACAGCTGTGCAGGACTGGCCAACACCACGGTCCTCAAAAGGGGTCAAGAAATTCCTTGGAACAGTACAATGGATGAAAAAGTTCATCTGGGGGCTACAACAATATGTAGGCACGCTGACCCCCCTTACCAGCAGTAAACGCGATCCCAAAGAGTTCAACTGGGGAAAAGCAGAAGACGAGGCCTTCAATAACATCAAACGGATCATGACCTTGTCAGGATTCGGGTACATCCCCGAATCAGAGGAAGCGCAAGGCGGTTAGACCTAACCCTACTGGGGACCGAGGTGAGCCGGTGCGACCTCCAGGTGCATGCAATATGCATGTCGCCCCCAGGCGGATGAAGTTGGCTAAAGCTAATTCATCCGCTCCTGAACCTTTAGCCACGTCAGGAACCGACAAAGCGCCCAAGCGACCCAAACAGGACAAAACACCTACCAGGTATGTGAGTCCTTTGGGATAGCCTCAGCTAGGATAGATGGAGCTGACTTGAGCATCTTTATGATCTCGTAGCCCACTCATATCCGACGCCCTTGACCGACGAGGTTCCAGCCTCAGCGATAGAATCACTAACCCCGATAACAGAGGTAAGATCATCGCTGCAGTGCCATAAGTCATAAATGACCATAGGCTGACGGTTGTTCTTGTGCACAGCAACAGACAACCGCTGTAAGACTCAAAAGTGGTTGTGAAACCCTTTTGCTGAATGGAGAAGGGGATGAAGGAGTTGCAAGCTCTGCCCTTCTATACTACCAGCTACAAGACCCACCAAGCTCAGCTTGGCAAGCTTTAATTAGGTGATAGGAGTGAATGCTCAAGATGAGTTTATTCGATACACTTTATAAAGATTTGTTATTGATATATAAGGGTTGTTATGAGTATAGTTGTAAGTGTTGAGAGTACAAGGTGGTGAGTGAATCACTGATGAGTAAATAAACTGAAGAGCTACAAATGAGGGGGAGAGAGCCCCTTATATAGACAAATGTGAGGGATTTTAGCTCCAGGGCAGCCCCAGTGAGGGATTTTAGCTGGCCTGCGCTGTGTACAATTTATGCGAGGGGTGCATGCATGATGCAGGGAACAATGGCATGTGATGCAATAAAACCAAACAAAAGTGGAGGTGAAAGTTCTAGAATGCGGAGAACAATGGCACAGACTGCAGTGGCAGTGCTGGATGATGTCATGCAGCTAGAAAACAAAGGCAAAATAATATATGCAGTGGAGATACCATGGAGTAGGGAAAGGTGGCTTGAGGTGCGTGACAGGGGTCAACAGGGTGCTACAGGTTGTCCGGAGGGTCTAACTTCCAGTGCAGTGGGGCTACAGTTACACTTTCAGTGGAGACTAGGGGGTAATTTGGCCGTAGATTCCATTTCTGGGGTCCATATGGTCGTACCATGAGGCATTCTATGACTAATTACGCAAATGAGAGAAAAACTTTTGATTTTTCCCATTTTGTATACCACACCGCGGCCCGAAATCCCTCTTAGCTCGTCTCGGTGAATCTTGAGGAACAAGACCCACGAGCCTAAGTAAGATGAACCTCTCTTATCAGCGCATCCAATGGAGCGTGATTACTGACAAGATAAATCTTGTCAGCTCTCAGAACCCAAAGGTTTCTTCAGCTACACCGTAGCATTCTAGAGTTATACAACCTCATTCTCACTCAGCACTACTACCAAGCGGATCTGCTCTTAGGTACAAAATTGTTTTTCATTTCCTATCTCTGTCTCCAAGTTTGTTGGATTGACCTCTTACTCATAAGAAATGAAAAACATCTTAGTTGTGTGAAACTTAACAGACCTTGCTCCCGTGCTTGAAAAACGTGGATTACGAGTCCGACGATCCGTTATGGCTGTTCACTGACGCCAGCGGGACTGGCCTCGGCGCCGCGCTCTTCCAAGGCAAGGAGTGGAAGGGCGCATCACCAATTGCGTACGAGTCCCATCAGATGACAGCTGCGGAACGCAACTACCCGGTGCATGAACAGGAGCTCTTGGCCGTGGTGCACGCCCTCCAGAAATGGAAAATGCTGCTCCTCGGGATGAAAGTCAATGTGTTGACGGACCACCACTCGCTCATCCATTTCTTGAAACAACGAAACCTTAGCCGCCGACAAGCACGCTGGACAGAGCTTCTAGCCAACTTCGATCTTCGCTTCGAGTACATCTGTGGAGAGGAAAATTCGGTTGCAGATGCTCTGTCAAGGAAGGACACCGAGGAGTTACAAATTGACGCCGGCGATATCGCTTGCGTAGCAGCACTCACAGAACTCGGATCTTCTCTCTCCCCAGCAATTCAAGACCGCGTTCGGCTTGGCTATGAATCGGACGGTTTCTGCAAGGCACTGAAGGAGGCCCTCCCCCTTCGCAAAGACTACACCGAGCTCAATGGGCTGCTTTTCATTGACCACCGCCTCGTCATCCCGGCCGACACTCCCTTGAGAATGAACCTTATAAAAGAAGCCCACCTGCGCCTCGGACACCTTGGGTACCTCAAGACCGTTGTCGAGCTGCAGCGCAATTTCTTCTGGCCCGGAATTTCCAAAGACACGCTCAACTTCGTCAAGGGTTGTGACGTCTGCCAATGCACTAAGGCGCCAACCACTGCGCCAACTGGCAAGATGCAGACTCCCGCCTTCCCATCGACGCCGCTGTCTGAAATAGCCATCGATTTCGTAGGACCCTTGCGCCAATCATCCCATTTTGACATGATCCTGACGTGCACCTGCCTGCTGTCAGGATACACGCGCATAATTCCGGTCCTGCAGACAGACACGGCGGAGAAAACGGCGACTTGGTTCTTCAGCGGCTGGGTTGCTATTTTTGGAGCGCCACGGACAATCATCAGCGACCGTGACAAGACATGGACTTCCCGGTTCTGGAAAGCCCTCATGGACAAACTACATATGCAGTTTCACATGACCTCGGCTTTCCACCCACAAGCAGACGGGCGGAGTGAACGCACCAACAAGACCGTTGGCCAGATTCTTCGTACGTTCACTGCTAAACGGCAAAGCAAATGGCTAGAATCACTGCCTGCGGTGGAATTTGCCATCAACTCGGCGGTCAATGTGTCCACGGGCTACAGCCTGTTCGAGTTATTCTTCGGCCGCCGACCCCGACTCTTCCCCTCCTCCGACGGGCCAATAGATTCCGCCCCCGCACTCGACAAGTGGCTCAAGACCCGAGAAGGAGCGTGGGCGGACGCTAAGGACGGACTATGGACTGCCCGGGTCAGACAAGCAATTCAGCATAATCGACGCCGCCGGGACCGGCCTCAGATTCTCCCCGGTTCTTGGGTGTTCCTGGAATCGGCCGATTGGCGCGGCCGTCATCAGGGCAGCGTGGACAAACTCAAAGAGCGCTTTGAGGGTCCTTACCGCGTTCTGAAGGTGTTCAACAATGGCCAGAGCGTCGAACTTGCCCTACCAGAAAGCGACTGACGTCACCCAACCTTTCACGTATCCAAGCTCAAACCACGTGTCCTTCCAATTGGGGACGCAGCTGAAGAACCAGACCCGCCTCTTCCTGAAGATGATCCACCCCCCCAGCCCTCCCCACAGCCGCCATCGGTCCATTCGACTCCGCAAGATTCGCCTCGACGCTCCCCCCGCTTTGTGGCACCCTAGCCCCACCCCTCCTGTACCTTCTCGCACATTATAGGAGGGAGGACTGTGAGCACCGCGCTCCACGCGGGTGTCACAACGCTATCACAGGACGACCTCAGAGCCGCACACTTAGTCCGCGACTCCCCGCCCCTCCTAGCTCAGTAGAGAACCACGACTGACTCTTTCTACTGAGCTAGGTAAGCTCCATCACCTTTCATTTCTATCTTTCACCATTCCCAATTGTACATAGAGTAGAGAACCACGACTGACTCTTTCTACTGAGCTAGCATTTGCAATATAATTGTTGGTCCTAGAATTCAGGTTCTCTCCGAGACATATCGGTCTCGTATACGGACTACACTGAGAATAGTAGTACTCAGTGAAAGGCTTGACTGAGCCTTTACAGGGTTCCATTCAGGTTGCGGAGGGGCGGGATTCCAGTCGGGGTGCAGAGTGCTATCTACGGGGAAAAAAAGCTTGCCAGCCACTTCAGGGAGTATGGATGAGGGTAGTCTATCAAACTCACATTGCGGTGTGGAACTACTCTTTGGGATGAATAGAGCTGGAGAGGGAATGGTGCTTTAATGGGCTGCCTCTCTGCAACAATGGGTAGTTATGATACGCTACAATAACCAGCGTTATCTGCGTAGCGTACCACCCGCCGTTACTATCCAGAGCAGTTAGCGTTTTTAGTACCGGCGCAATTCCCCCAGAGAGGTTATCGTACCTAGTCCCAATTGCCCCCCCAAAATGTTGTACTTGGTAATGCCTGGTTCTACATTGCTCCACCCTGCCTGCCTCTTGAACACTCCATACTCCAAATGTGGAGTTTGCCCACCCCACATCTCAACACCCCCCCTCAAACTACACACCACTAAGTACATGAATCATGGACTGAAAAAACTGAAAATAAGAAACAAGGAGGATTTGAGGATAAAAAAAAAAAAAAATTAGATAGACAGAGATATGTGATAATTAAAATGAAAACAAAACAACATGACCAGGATTGAAAAAGAACTAAGTGAATATTCTCGCCATTGCGTTGGAGTGTAATGTTGCTTTAACCGGTTTGGTGAGAAAGTCGGCGATGTTTGAAGTTGTCAAAACCCATTCTAGATTAATGTTATGTTCCCTGACCGCGTCGTTCACAAAGAAAAAATTTCGTTCAAGGCTTTTCATTCTGCCTTTCGAAGCATTGTCGTCCAATACTAATACCGCCGCTTGGTTATCACACTTGATTGAGAAGTTCGGATGTACATTGAGGGACTGAAGAATTGGAATAAGGAAAAGTAAGAAATCCACCGATGAACCAAGAGATATGAATTCAGCCGCGCAAGTCGACGTCGCCACAACTTTTTGCCGTCGTGAGCCCCATGCAATTGGACTCCCAAACATGGTGATGACAAAACCAGAAGTGGGCCGTTGAAATTCACCACCCCAATTTGCATCTACCCATGTGATCAGATTGTTGCCGGACAGGGAGAGTCTGAGTCGTTTTGATCTAGTTGTGTTGATGTATTGAACAAGGCGTGATAGTGCCTCCCAGTGGGTCTCATTCGGATTATTGCTGAATCGCGCCAAGTAGTTAACGGCGAAGCTTGGCCGAGTACCCAAGGCTAGGTAATTGATAGATCCTATGAGAGATTGGTATAAAGTTGCTGAGACCGGCTCTCCCCAAGAAGTCGTCAGGTTATCACCCGTTAACGGTGTATGGGTAGGTACCAGGTTCAGATTCACTTCTGTCTTGAATGTTTTGACTAGTTGATCAATAAGCAGGTGTTGACTGATATAAATTGAGTTGTGTTCGTATTCAAGACGGATACCAACTAGCTTATCCGGCTTTGAGTCCCACTTGACCCTCAAACTGTTTTCCATCTTTTGCCGGAATAGATCAATATCAGCTTGGTGATTCCCAAAAACTATCCCGTCATCTACATGGATCCAGACTATGATGATCGAATCTTCTTTTTGGTAGCGGTGTAAGACTCAAAGTGGTAATGAAACCCTTTTGCTGAATGGTGAAGGGTATGATGGAGTTGCAAGCTCTGCCCTTCTGTTATCAGTCAACAAGACCCACCAAGCTCAGCTTGGCAAGTTTTATTAAGTGATAGTTCTGGTCTGTTCCAGATGAAATCTGTTTGACTGGCAACGTGTAAGTGTCTCAATTACTTTGTTATAAGGGTTGAATGGTTGTTATAAGGGTTGATTTATTGTTATAAGGGTTTTTAGGATTTGAGTGTGGATGAGTGTTGGGTGACTTGTGAGTTCTGAGTGAGAAACTGGGGAGCAGGCCACTGGGGGTGGAGAGAGCTCCTTTTATAGACAAAAGTGGAGCCCCAAAGGGGCTTGTGGGTTAGGGTTTCAGCTAATCTAGACAACAGGGTGAGGGATTTTAGCTGGTGGGAGTGGATACAAATGATGTCATAACCCCTCAGGGGTGCATGGATGGTGTCAGAATATACAAAAGAACCTTCTAACGCATGCATGAGGTGACAGTAGACTGCATGAGCTGTCATACAGGGGGAATTAGTGTATACACAAAGTCTGAGGCTGCAGAAACGGTGTGAATGATGTCATACTATGTATATAAAGGAGTGTATGTAGTTAATATGTAATGAGTGTAGCCTGACAGGGAGATGTATGTTTATATCCTGTGATGTGTATATGTGTACTACTGTGAAACTTGGGTTGAGGCAGGTGACAGCTGGGTTACTGGGGCTGGCCGTGTGATAGGTGTTTGGTGGGGTGTAACTTCCACACTAGAGGGGGTCCAGGGGTGCTTCCAGTGGTGACTAGGGGTGAAATTGGCCTTAAAATCCATTTCTGGGGTCCATTTGATGGTATCTTGAGGTCTAATATGAGTAATTATGTGGCATAGAAAAAACTTTTTATTTTTCCACTTTTCTGTCTACCACAGCGGTACAAACACTCTTCCACCTCATCACATTCGAAACCCCACCCGTGTAACAATACTTTAAAATGCTTCCACCAGCACCTACTTGCCTTTCTGGTGCCGTATAGCGCCTTCTTTAATTGGAGCACTTTGCCGGCTAGATGTGGGAAGAGTTCAACGGGGGGATCGACGTATATCGTTTCCTCAATGGGGCTGTGAACAAAGGTGCCGGTGATGTCAAAAGAATTGATGGTCCACCGTTGCTTGATTGCCAGAGTGAGTAATAATCTGAGAGTAGAGAGTGAAGCCGTGGGAGCAAACGTTGACCGTACATCTTTACCTATTCGTTGTTTGAATCCACGAACAACGAACCGAGCTTTTAGCTTGTTAATGGTGTTGTCTGCATTTATTTTGATGTCAAAAACAAAACGAGTCCCGATTGAATGTTTCTTGTCTTTGTCTAGAATTTCGAAAGTGTCAATGTCCATGAGTTGTTCCCATTCCGACATGCACGCCTTTTGCCATTCAGCGGAAGCAGGTGATTTCAGAGCATTTTTCAAAGTGGTCGGAATGTCGGAGTCGGAGATTGCTTGTAATGAATCCAGTTGTGAATCTTGTTCTTCACAAATCTCCTTTGTCCGTTCTTGGCCCAGGGTCAGAACTCTACGGACAATCTGATTGTTAGCAAGAGATGTGGGTACGGGGAATATGGGTTTCCCTTGAAAATCAATGAAAGTTGCACACTCTGAGTTCACTACTTTCTGAGTCAAAGGGTTCCAAAAGAACCACCCCCGTTCGTCATCCTGATAGCCCACAAGATATCCAGTCCATCCTTGTTGGTCCAGCTTGCGTCGGCGTTCCTTTGGAATGTGGATCGTGGCTTGGGATCCAAATGGGTAAAATGTATCAGCGGTCGGTTGTTGGTCGGACCAGGGGCGTAGTTTTGCATTGTTGATTGGACAGGCGGTTGATGAGGTAACATGCGCAACAATACGCGTACAACCATAACTTTGAAGGCAGCTCCGAATGTGTCAGAGTTGAACGAGCTATGTCTCCCAAAGTCCTGTTGAGGCGCTCCGCTTCGCCTTTCTGCTCCGGTGTGTAAGGAGATGTGAAAATGATTTGAAAACCGACAGATTCGAGATAAGATGATAGGGGCTTGACAGTGTATTCTTTCGCATTGTCGCACCGGATGAATTTCGGAGCGGATTTGAAGTGGTTTACAAGTTTTTTTACAAGCGCGGAAATGATATGAGGGACCTCAGCGCGGGACTTAATCGGGTACACAAAAGAATATGTCGTGGCGTGATCCCGGACAGTGAGAAGGAATCGGTGTCCTAAGATATCTGGGTCGAAAGGACCCATCACATCCGTAACAAGGAGATCAAGACGGTTTTCGCGGGGTATGATTTCTGGGAGGGATGATTGTCGGTGTTCACTTTTTGTCTGCTTGCAAGTCTCGCAGATGAAAGGTTGCCAATGTTTTAAGTCGAATGATGGAACAAAACGGCGTAGAAAGTCTTTTACTACCAGGTCGGATACATGGCCTAGACAACAGTGCCAGTCATACAAAGGCGAAGTTAGTCGTGATTGAGAGCGTGTAGAAACTTGGAAAGCCAAAGGTTGAATAAGATGGAATGAATTCGGAGAGATGATCCACGATCGGTTTTGGTATCAAGCCGTGATGGAGGCAAAAGAATTATGATTAGGAAGGAAAAATGGGTGAAATCCCGAGTTGATCATTTTGCCAAGACTAAGAAGAGTTCCGGTAGTTTCCGGGCTGAATAGAACCTTTGGAATGGCTAGGGTACCATCCCCATTGGTTATCCGCAGGTGACCACTGTGTGTAGCCATCATTGAACCCGTTGTGGTAGACGGAAAAGTGGAAAAATAAAAAGTTTTTTTCTATGCCACATAATTACTCATACTAGGCCTCAAGATACCATCAAATGGACCCCAGAAATGGATTCTACCGCCAATTTCACCCCTAGTCCCCACTGGAACGGTCATTACAACCCCGCTGGATAAGAAGTTACACCTCTGTGGACCCCACCAAACACCTATCACACGGCCAGCCCCAGTAACCCAGCTGTCACCTGCCTCAACCCAAGTTTCACAGTAGTACACTTATACATATCACGGGATAAAAACATCCATCTCCCTGTCAGGCTACACTCATTACATATTAACTACATACACTCCTTTATATACATAGTATGACATCATTTACACTGTTTCTGCAGCCTCAGACTTTGTGTATACACTAATTCCCCCTGTATGACAGCTCATGCAGTCTACTGTCACCTCATGCATGCGTTAGAATGTTCTGTTGTATATTCTGACACCATTCATGCACCCCTGAGGGGTTATGGCATCATTTGTATCTACTCCCACCAGCTAAAATCCCTCACCCTGTTGTCTAGATTAGCTGAAACCCTAACCCACAAGCCCCTTTGGGGCTCCCCTTTTGTCTATAAAAGGAGCTCTCTCCACCCCCAGTGGCCTGCTCCCCAGTTCCTGACCCAGAACTCACAAGTCACCCAACACTCATCCACACTCAAATCCTAAAACCCTTATAACAATAAATCAACCCTTATAACAACATTTCAACCCTTATAACAAAGTAATTGAAACACTTACACGTTGCCAGTCAAACAGATTTCATCTGGAACAGACCAGACCTATCACTTAATAAAACTTGCCAAGCTGAGCTTGGTGGGTCTTGTTGACTGATAACAGAAGGGCAGAGCTTGCAACTCCATCATACCCTTCACCATTCAGCAAAAGGGTTTCATTACCACTTTTGAGTCTTACACCGTAGACAAGGCAAGGTTCAGTTTCAACGCCGGCCGGAGAGGACAAAGATTAGAGAAAAGATGGAAAGAGCCGCTCACGTGATGGGTTGCCCCAGAATCCAAAACCGCACCTTTGCCGGCGGCACCCGTTGCATCCGCTCCCACGGCCGAACAAACCGCCACATTCTGATCCGAGCCGGTAGGAGGGTCTCTTGGGGGTGCGGCCTGACGGGCATAACCAGAAGCGGGGAGACCGTTGATTGGGGTGTTGGGCGGCGGCAGTTTGGCATCACTGCGGAGGGTTGGGCATGACGACCTCCAGTGGCCCAATCCCCCGCAGTAGGAGCAGGGTTTGCCGTTGAAAATCCTTGGGTCGCTTGGGCCATGATTGCCTCGTTGTATATTGTTGATGGCAGCTGAGATGTCTTCAACAGTGGGGTTTCCTGGTCTCCCCACATTCCTGTTTTGGGGCGGAGGCTGATTCCCTTGGTGTTGTCGAGGAGGTGTCTGGAACGTATTCCTTGGAACCGGATGGGTTGAATGTTGTTGATTTGATGACCAGCCACTTTGCTGGGCATTGGGTGCTCCTGGGCCAGTCGGAGACTGGTATGATCGAAAGACAGATACACTTGGATTCGAATCGAACCGATTGCTCTCACCGTAAGCCAATGTAATGATTGTCTGGATGTCGCGGGCGGTAACATCTTTCTTATCCCCAAGTTGCAAAGAAATGTTCTGGAAAAGTTGCGAACGGGCCTTGGTCAATGGAGCCGGCGCAATCGCTTGGAGGAATAGACTCTCGACCAGAGGCGACAAGCCCGCTTGAACGTTCTTAAGATCTGAAAAGACGTCAAAGACTTTGTTGAAGAGTCCTTGTACCTGGGACGAGTCTGTCGTTGGCCCTGTGATCAACACTGGGTCGCTACGCTACGCTACGCTACGCTACGCTATTTCAGCGCTACGCGTTAGCGTAGCGGCAAAAAGCGCCCGGCTATTTTGCATAGCGTTAGCGCGCTGTTAGCGCCGCTACGCTACGCTAATTTTCAGCGGCGCTAACAGCGCGCCAATTCTTTGTTAGCGTTAGCGCGCCGCTACAGTCGCTACGCTACGCTGCGCTGCGCTACAGCGCTTTTAG
The DNA here is from genome assembly GCF_026914185.1 of Puccinia triticina. Taxonomy (NCBI): domain Eukaryota; kingdom Fungi; phylum Basidiomycota; class Pucciniomycetes; order Pucciniales; family Pucciniaceae; genus Puccinia; species Puccinia triticina. The sequence goes on from NC_070573.1 coordinate 1,255,502, forward strand.
CGGAAAAAAAGCCCTTTTTTCCCGCTAAAGGCGCTGTAGCGCAGCGTAGCGCGCGCTCTTTTGCGCCCTGCATGTTTAGCGTTAGCGCAATTGCGCGCATCTGCGCTAACGCTACGCTATCAGCTAAAATAGCTGCGCACCGCGTGCGCGTAGCGTTAGCGCATATGCATGCAATTGCGCTAACACTACGCTAAAAAATAGCGCATTTGCGCTGCGCTACGCTACGCTAACCGCTATGGTTAGCGTAGCGACCCAGTGTTGCTGTGATCCAAAATTCAAGAAGTTTATCGATAAGTTCCATTTGTCGAAATCAAATTGTCCATTGAAAGTTAGCTTGAACTGCATCGAACGCCTTGGTTCCTTTCGTGTACCTGTTGACCAGCAAAGATAATTCGTTGTGTACCCTAATCTGGATGAGGTAAAGGAGGCAGGTTTCCTCCTGGGCCAAAAGTTTCCTGTAGTTGTCCGGGTTATTGAAGAATGCCGCATGACTGAGTGTTAGGAGGAGTACACGGGAGAGGTCCCTCTTCCACTTATTGAAATTGGAGCCGTCCGCCGTAAGCTGCTCGATTTCAGAATTGTATACACTTGGTTTTTGTAGGAACTTGTTCCTTGGGGATACCTTGTTAGTCGTCGGTTGTGACATAGAATAATTGCTTGTCGAACTTGGTCATATAAGAGATTCCGATTCTGTTGGGGAATGGGGTGGAGACAATCCTCTTGGTTGACTGAGTTTAGGTTGATAGCTAGGTTCCGGGATGATGGCTGTGAAGGGTAAGCCGAAGGGGTTTGGGACGGTCCAATAGCCGGGAAAAAATGGAGCCGAGTTTGCTTGTCCTTCATTGTCGATGTGTCGGGTTACTACCTTGGAAAAAACGTACGAGATAGCCGAGATAAATGGAGACGGAGGGCAATTGTTTTTGAGCGGATCCGGTTTCTCTTCAACTGGAGAGGGGGGTAATGGTGGTAGCTTAAGAAGAGCCTTGTAAGCCTTTGTTTGCTTTGGTCGTTTCGCTCGGGTTGGGGGTGGTAGTGGTCCCGATAGTTCCGGTTGATCCCGTCTGGTATTGACCATAAAACGGGTCGAAAAAGTGCCGAAGGTCAAGTGATTAAGGCTAGCCCGTTGGTAGGTCGTAGACTCTTAATCTGTTGTACTTGGTAATGCCTGGTTCTACATTGCTCCACCCTGCCCGCTTCTTGAACACTCCATACTCCAAATGTGGAGTTTGCCCACCCCAAATCTCAACACAAAAAAATCATCCGTATCGTATACTTCTTGGTCTGTGTTAAAGCGTTAACCCCAATAACTAGTAACGCACAATTTACGATAACCACTAGCGCGTTACCAATGCGTTAACTGCAAGTTACGCACACTAAACAGGGGTGAAACCCGCCAAGCAACATGTTTTACCCCTGTATACAAAGGAGTGAGGCAGAAAACGCCACCACCTGTCCCATATTGGTTGCCCGTGGACCAAGGCACGAGTCGCCGGGCCCTCCCTTGTTTCTTAATTTTTCCAGCTTCATCACCTGCTTAGCGCTTATTACCTTTTCATCCTACAATGGTCACCCAAGTACAAAGTTCCAACCTCAACAAAGAGAGTGACTCCCATGCCGGCAACATTACGGACCAATCACAGACCCAACGCCGCCGGTCGAGACGATCTGCCTCAATAGTAATTCCACCAGGCATGGTGCCTGCTCCAACTGACTCCTGTGTCAAAATAACCCGGCCAGCTGCTTCAAAAAGAGTTGTAGAATCCTCTCTGTCAAGTTCGGGGCATTTGGTTTCCGTCCAAGGAAAGAAAAAAAAAATCGCAAAAAGCAATGCACACGAAAATTGGGCGCAAAGGAAAACTCGTCCGCTTTGGATTCTAATCCAAGCGGGACAACTGCCAAACCAAGTCAGCCGGGGAAGACTCAGAAATCAGGAAACCCCTCAAAAAAGGTCTCACCTTTTTACTGTCTTCCATTCTTGAAAAGAACACCTGATGTTTACACTGATGAATTTGTTTATTTTTTACTGATATTTTCTTCTCTAGGCAATTACAGAAGAAACGGGCTATGACTACAACCAAGACACCAATGAAGGCTCTATCAAGATTGTTTCTAGAAAAACAAAAGAGGAAAAAAAAATCAATGTACAACAATATTATGCATTACTTTGAAAAGCCAATGTGCAACAAGACTGACAGCCCGGAGAACCCCTTGAGCTTCTCCTGCAAGTGGTGTCCTGCGATCTGCCGGGGACATGGATCTTCACGAGGAAATCTAAAAGCTCATCAAGATGGATACTCCCAGAAAGGGAAAAATGCTAAATGCTGTCCCAATCGCCAGAAAGCCATTCTGGCAGGAGCCAAATTGCCTCCTTTGGTTGCGGAGGTCCGGGCCGCTGCAGTCAGCTCCAGCGATGTCAAACAGCCGGTTATTGCGGCTTGTTGGAATTTGCCCAACTTGGCACCTGTGATCCCCGCCCTGTCGCGCAAGATCTCCGCTCTGTTGCGCACAATGCTCATCCGCTCCCTTTCCTTCTTTCGTCTCCTCCGTCTCACACTTCTGAAACAACTCTCCTCCGACTCATTCCAACTATGGACTCTGAAACGACTCCCTGAAACTACTCTCAACAACCACAAGTCAGCCGTCGCTCATACTCACAACAAAAGCTCAACCACAACTCAACCCTCAACCTCACAGCTATAAAAGACGGCCTCTTCTTGATCTCAAGCTCTCCCCTCAGCGGTCTACTCAACACAGTCATCACATCATCGCTCTGCTATCTCTCTCTCCGCCTCAACCGCCTGGCTCTTGCTCAAATCCAGTCAACATTCCTCTTCTCAAAATATCCCTCCGACTTTGCTTCTTTCCCTCTCTTCTTCTCTATCTCCTCTCGCTCACCTTGCTCCTCATCAACTCAAACCAACATCTGTTTCTTCTCGGATCAACAGCAACCTCAACGCAAATCATTCTTGCTGCTCCGACGCTTTCACTCGAATTCATCAATTGGTTCTTTCCAATTTGGTGAGAAAAAACAATTGATCTCAAAAGAGCCATCTCATCCTCAAGAAAATTCATTGACCTTCTTTCTTCTTTCTTTTTCTATAGTGTTTACTACTTGTCATTGTTTGACCTATTGTTCTTCAGTCTTTCCGTTCTTGTCCCACCTAAAACTTCTTCTCATCGCGGTATGCCTTTTCTCATCTATTATCTTGTTGATTTTTCTTATCCTGTCTAACTTTCTATTTTATTATCTTTGAAGGTCTGGTTCTAGTTAGCGTAATCAATCCTGTTTTCTCACACGGCTTTTATGAACGTTGGGCCTGCTTTTGACGTTAGAGTTCTCAATCAGCTGATCATGCTTTGGCTAATTCGCCAAGCCTTGCCGTGGTCTCGCATAGAAGACCCGTATCTTCGGGCCGCCATCAAATACTGTAATCGGAAAGCTCATTTATATGGTCGCCGATGGGCCGCTGATGAATCTAAAAATTCATATTCTCTGCTCAAGACCTCTGTCTTTGATGAGTTACATGTGAGTTGCTTCTTATTCATGCCACCGGAGAACCAACAATTACTAATGCCGTTTTCAAAACAAATAAAAAAACAGAATATGAATACCAAGTTTACCCTGGTCCATGATGTATGGACCACAAAGGGTAACCGCTTCGCTTTCATTGAGGCCGCCGTTTCTTATGTCAATACCAACTGGCAATATTGCGTTCGCCATTTGGCTTTGAAAATGACACCGTGGAAACATCACGGACATCTCTTGGCTTGCCCGATTGCAAGTATCCTCAAGAAGAAAGATTTGCATCATAAGATAAGCACCAGGAAAATTCAATTGTCACTTGACGTCAGGTGACATCAGGACAGCTCCTGGGAACTCTCCTGTTGTAGTCTGTTACGTAATGTTTCCATTACGTTACATCCCACACTGTCAGAGTAAGTCATGCTGTCATGACTTACCACAGACATGGGACATGCTTTTCCTTGACTTGACAGCGCTACTCCATTACATACATACATGTATATATATAGCTTATGTTTCCACACTTGTTGTATTTCTCATTCATTTCCCGTTGTTCATTTCTCTTGAAATACATTCTCCCATTGTCAGACTCTATTAGGTTATGAGCATTTTATCTCAAATTTTTTTAGTTACAGAGTTATAAAAAGTCTTATATGATTCTATCCTCCAAAGAAACCTCAGTGAAAGTCTAAATTAGTGATTGTGTTGTGTTGTGTTTGCAAGTGTGCAGTGAAAATTGTAGTGTGAATATTGTTTAGTGTTTGTGCTGGTTGTTTAAGTCTTAGTGTATAGTTTTTTTCGCATCCGTACCTTAATAACCCTGAATATCTTTTAGCTTGTCATCCTTCATCAAATTTTCCGCCATGGCTCCTGTAAACCGATCCCCGAGCTCTATTGCTACTCGGTCCACCAACGCAGCGGCAGCCGCTTCCAGCAGCAATGCGGCCGGCAAACAAGTTGCACGTAGTCCACCGCCAACCTCGGACGACGAAATCGACACCTTCTGTAAGGACTCCAGTAGGGGAGTCCTTCACTGTCCGTCGAGTGGGGGCACAGAGGGGGGAACCTCAAGTCGAGATTCTAGTTCACCGGCTATATATTGCAAAAGGGGGAACAGTCTATCCGGGAGAGATATGGGGGCAGGGATCTCTCAGTAAGTACACGAACAGTAGGAGAGGAGAAGGAAGCAACTGGGAGAAGGAAAGGAGAGGAAAAGGCTTACCTAGCCGGGAGAGATATGGGGGCAGGGATCTCTACTGGCTAGGGAGGTGGAAGAAGGGAAAAATGATATACTTGAGCGAGGTTTGTCCTTGTGACACTTCATGTGAAACCCCGCGGAGCGCGGGGGCTTCACAGTCTCCCCCCCTATAAAAAAAAAGGGGGAGGGCTTCTCCAATTGTCAGGGGCTGCTTCAGGAGAGGCCAATGATGTGGTTGTGAACTTGAGGATTGAGGATCTTCTGGGTGTTATTGTAAGGGTCCAATGGACCCTCACTGATGAGATGGATGAAAAGGCACAGAGATCGGCTGGTAGGCCGTCTAAGGATGTCTAGGTCCAAACTTTTGGGGGATTGATTGCAGAGGCTAGCCGGGAGAGAGGAGAGACTCTCTCTATTAGTCTAAATACACCAACAGGCGACGAGAAGGAAAAGAGAAGAGAAGAATGAAAACAATGCTTACCTAGCCGGGAGAGAGGAGAGACTCTCTGCCGGACTAGGGAAGCAGCAGCTCAGGCTAAGTATACGATGCGCGGGGGGTTACGTTATCCCATGACTCTTCGTGTGGAGCCCCGATGTCGAGGGGGGCTTCACAGTTATCGGACGGCGGAGTGTGCATAGTATTAGGTAGAGGTGGGGGGATTCAGAGTGGATTTCTTCTTCTTCTTCTTCTTATTTTTCTTTGAGGAATTGGAAGTGTTGGGAGGTGGAGGAGCCAGTGGATTGGTGATACTGGACGGGTACATCGCGGCTTCATCATCGCGCAATTCGTCTTCATTGTATTCTGCGAGGAGCTTAAGGTATTTATCGAGACTGTTGTAGTAGTGCTGGGTTGAGGGGGAAAAGTCTGGAGGAATGTTGTCATCAACTATAGTCACCGCTCCCGTCACAGCCACATCAAAGTCAATAGGTTGTGCAATTGGTTGGGGGCCCAGGTGGGAGGCAGCGGATGTAGCAAAGTGTGGTGGCAAGTGTTTGCTGGGGGCTGCAGAAACGGGCGGGTCAGGCAGGAGTGCGGAGGGCGTCACCAGTCTCGTCGGCGAAGTAATCAGAGGCGATGAGTCGTTTTTGCAAGCCCAATGGGTCGGATGGTGTCGTTGCAGATTTGGTGGACTGTGATGATGTGGTTGCGGCTAAGCAGTAAGGAGAGGGTGGCGGGGAGTTGGGATTTGGAGTGGAAGGGGGATGTGGCAACGGCGCGACTGTTTGGCCATTGGCGGGGGAATCAACGGGTGTAAAAGGAGCCGGGGGGCGAGGCAATGAGTTTGAGGCGGGGATAGGCGAGGGACAGGCAAGAGGGGCCTGTGCAGTCGGGCCTTCAGTAAATCGGCCAGGTTCAGTAGGCGGTGGTGCTGTGGCCGGGTGCGGGTGAGAGGGCGACGTGAGGACGGGGGACGAGTTTGAGGTCGAGGATGAGGGGACGATCAATGCGAGCAGAGAGGTGGCCTGTGAGCAGCCCGCTTGACAGGTCGGCGAGCTAAGTAGGGTAGATGTGGTCGTTGAGGACGTTGGGGTGGCCTGTGTAGCGAGCAAAGGCAAGGAGGGGGTCTCAGGGGGCGTAGTGGGCATGCTGCCTGAGGCAGGGTCTGCAAAGGGATGGGCAGGGGAGGTCGGGCGCGTGGGAAACGTAAAAGCCGGTGTGGTGAGCCTAATCAAAACCTTATTACATCACTCAGACACTCACCAGGAAGGAATCACCGCCAAACGCCCTCTAGAAATCACTCTGGTACCTGTAATCCACGCCCACAGACACTTCATAATAGCCTAGAATCATCTCTACAAGGCGCCTCAACTTCTCAGTATTCACTTTCATGGATGGCCCTCCACAATGGGTAATAAAATATGTACACAATCAGGTTCAAAGTGGGAGAAAGTCCACCATCAAACAGAGCCAGACTATTAGGAAGGACCCTGAGTGTTCACTAGAATTAACTCCTCTATATTCCAGCAAGGCGTAACTCTTTCTCAGATGCATGGCGGCTGATGTGCCATGGTTATTGTTTTCCTCTTATGTCATCCCAAGCCATGTAGTAGATGCCTTGTTGTTTTGTTGCCTTGTCACCTTGTTGGAGGCTTTTTGTACCCTGTTCCCATCTTTCTCTTCGTCTCAGAACCACCTGTTGTCCCCTCACTATAAATGTAGAGCCTTTTGGCCCATTCTGTTTGTCCCCCATCAGATTGTCACTTTGCATCCCTGGTCACAGAATAAGAATTACATAGCCTATTTTACCACATATTTTACAGTATATTTTCCCCCTTGATTTCGTCTAGAAAGCACTATTCTCAATACTTCATCAGCCACACTTTTCTTTAAGAGTCCATACTCTTATTCTTGTCCCATATTACTCTCCCAACCTGAGAGGCAGCTTTTCACGCACTCATCCCTCTCTAAGCTCTATTCCCCCAAAGAGTAGTTCCACACCGGTTGTCGGAGGTCTGGCGGGGGTTTTGAGGTGTGTCGACTGGCCAAATGCGCCGGGGGCGTCGTCGATCTCGGCGGCGGCGAATCAGAGGTGCCCGGCGAGGCAGTTTTGATCATGTTGGGCGATAGGGTAAGTGGTGGGGGAAGTAAAAACGGCGAGTAGGCAGTCAGAAGTTTTGGCAAGCTGGGGGGGGAGGCTGAAGCCAGCTGAGGGTCGATGGCCATCTCGTTGGCAGTGGGTCCGGCACTGACTCCCGGTAGTCAATGGAGGGAGGAAGAGTGGGGTGCTGGCGAAGAGCAGTCCACAGTGTGCTGGTTTGGAGATGGAGATCTGGACGGGCTGCTTGTTGAAGCTCTTGTTGGTCTGCGTGCTTTCGCCGATGATCTTGGCGAGATCGAGCCGGCCGCTGGCGAGGCAGAAGGTGATGTAGATGAGGTCGGCACTGAGTAGTAAGCTGAGAGTCGCAGAGAGTGCGCCGTCGCCTTGGATACCACAGGTTCAAGGCCTCGCTTCATTGAATATCGGAAGGAGCTGGTCAGGTGAGCAGTGGAGAACCAAGGCAACCGGGAAGCTTCCAATCTGGCCAAAAGACTATGCACGACACCTTCAAGATGACTGATGCGCAGTTCATAGTTGTCAACTGCCTGGTTGGAGGTTCTTCGCCACTTTTCCTGAAACATCCTGCGTGCAGGGGTCGCAGATCGACGAGAACAGGAAAAAATTTCAATTGGTTTTGTCGGGCGGAACAGATTGTTTTCGGACGGGGCGGATGGTCTTTTGGACAAATCGGACAGTTTTCGGACCGGACGCAACAAAACGGAACAGAATGGATTGGATTGGGTTGGGAGTCCTCAGAGAGGCGAGAAATCGGACGTGGTGGGTAGGGTGGAGGGCCGAGGCAGTGGGCAGTTCAGTGGAGGCAGTGCAGTGGGGCAGTTTAGTGAGCAGCGGCAGTCGGACGATGGGCAGTGAGGGAGGCAGTTGCAGTGAAAAAGGTAATCGTAAGTCAACTGAAAAAAATCTTCGCTCGCCGAATCGAGGAGTTGGCGAAAGGGTGGAACTAGAAAAAAAAAGTGTAAGGACTCCAGTAGGGGAGTCCTTCACTGTCCGTTGAGTGGGGGCACAGAGGGGGGAACCTCGAGTCGAGATTCTAGTTCACGGGCTATATATTGCAAAAGGGGGAACAGTCTAGCCGGGAGAGATATGGGGGCAGGGATCTCTCAGTAAGTACACGAACAGTAGGAGAGGAGAAGGAAGCAACTGGGAGAAGGAAAGGAGAGGAAAAGGCTTACCTAGCCGGGAGAGATATGGGGGCAGGGATCTCTACCGGCTAGGGAGGTGGAAGAAGGGAAAAATGATATACTTGAGCGAGGTTTGTCCTTGTGACACTTCATGTGAAACCCCGCGGAGCGCGGGGGCTTCACACCTTCAGGGCGCCACGGGAAGAGCCGTGCCAACCTGCTCCCAGAGTGAATCTGCCAGACGACGATGGCCCTTTACCTCCTGATTTCTCCTATGCGTTGGACTCCCGAAATAAGGACCAGATAATCAAGCACGCACATCATCTGTTTCCCAAGTCCAAGAAGCTTGTACCGTCTGGCTCAAATTTTTGTACTGTGCGCTTACCGGGAGCGCAGCGGGAGGTGGGCCGAGTCCAAGGGACAGCGGTAGTGGAGCCAGCGTGAGGCGCGCGCACAGAGGCCCCCCGCAGTGCGCACCCGAGGCGCTCCCGGCTGGGCCCAAACCTAGTTGATTGAGGAGCAACCGGTACCGGCTAGGGCCAGCAATCCAGAACCGGCAACAGTGCACGATACGCCAGACACGATATTGCCAGAACTTGTGGACAAATTTTTGCCAAACTAAGTGAATCTTTCTCCACTCAACCAAACTAACCAACATGTTTAACTCAATCGCAGCGGCGACTTCGGCTGTGAAGGTAGCAGCAGGCTTATCGAGCAGAGATGCAAGTGGGCAAGGAGGCGGAGAGGGTAGTCAGTCGCAAGGGATCACAGGGACACAGGAGGAGCTGGAACCGACGGCGGCAGCGGAGGAAAAACAGACCAACGGAGGAGCAGAAGACGAACCGACCCCAGCCCCCCCAAAGAAAAACAAGAAAGTCACCGTGAAGGCGCCAGCAAGAAGGTCGACCCGAGCGGCTTCGAAACGACCGGGGGAGCAAGAGAAGGAAGACGGACGGGGGGAGGGAGGTGGAGATGGGGAAGATAGGGAGGAAGGAAGAGGGATGGGACTCGACGAACTCAAGGAGTTGGTGGAGGAAGGTATTGGGGATCAAGGAAACCAGAGAGGGACCGGTAAGCACAAAGGAAGGAGAGGCGGAGGGGTAGAACGGATAGGGTAGATGGCAGGGCTGACGGATCACGGCGTTTTACTTCGCTTAGCGGGGAATCCTGTAGATGCGGAGGAGGAGATGCGGGTCATAGGGAAGACAAAGGAAAAGGTGGACCTACAAGGGACCATGCTAGAGGTGATAGGAAGGGCGTTGGCGGCCGACGCAGCGGGACAATCTGCCAAAGCTACAATGTTGTTCAAGATCTGCAAAGGTTTAGGCAACACCATTGCAAGCAACCCAGCGGCTTCGTTACCTCTACCCTCGACTCTAGCGACCCGGATGCCCACGGCTTCAACCCAGCCAATCGCCTCACCTTCTTCCCCGTCAATTGCCGCTCCCTTACCCATCCCAGCCACCTCAAACCAACTCCACGGTTTCAAGATCCCGACCCCAGCACCAGCAGTCACCCCAAGAATCCGTGACTATGATGAGATGGCCGTCCCCACCGGGACGGAGGCGGTAGTCCTTTTTGACGACGCCGCGGTTCCAAACAACGACAACATAGGCCTCCCCCGGTTCTTTGCACAGAATCTTCTAGAATTCCGAGCACCTTTGCCGTTGACAATCTTCAACAAGTGGTGGCAGGAACAGGCGTTCCTTCACCACGCCGAGAAACGGAACAAATCGGATGATGCTAGCGGAGAGCAGTTGCGTTATACGGGCTTCCCGTATCCGAGCGAGTACCTCCAGACGTACCAGGAGTGGTCCGTCAACCACCAAGGATTCCTCCGGGCTGTCAGCAAGATTCCGTTGCACGGAAACTTGGCGAACTGGCTGGTGATGCACAAGCGGAATGCGGATGGGATCATACGGAGAGAAGGCTTCATGACTGCCCTCAGGTACGACATCCATGTGAGGATGAATGCCTTATGTCATCGGGTTCCGGTACTGGGAGGGCGTCTCTCTGTCGCAAATATTTCAATTTTTCGAACCAAAATCGTACAAGAGGTCCATGCCAAGACAGTTAGGTTTGGTGAGACTGAATTCACTGACAACCCCTACGCCGCTGGGGGCTGCCGGTTCGGTTGGGACCCGACGACCGGACAACAAGCCCGGAAGAAAGATGAACAGGCGAACAGGACGCCTCTCCACCTACAACAACCGGGTAAGCCGATCAACCCCATCAACAAACCCGGACCCGAAACCCCACGAGGCCCTAGCAACCAGAAAGGAACTGGCGGCAAGGACGGCGGTTTCAAGGGAGGCAAATGGGGGCCCAGCTACAATCGCAATGGAGGAGGCCCAGGCAGCGGCGGTGGAGGAAACGGGGGTGGAGGAGGAGGAGGAGTGGGAAGCGGTTACGGGAAGGGGAAAAGCTATTAGTTAGCGGTATTTCCTTTGTTTTAGATCCGTACAGTCTGTTTCTTTGCACGGCCGACACCTGGGCCGTGGCAACTATCTTGTCATTGCTTGTTTTCCATCTATTTTCACAAGGAAATAGTCAACATTCTAACTGACTGGCACCCAATCGGGATGATTTGTGCACAGTGAAGGGAGTCATGAGAGTAACAGCTACAAGACACAAGGTCTGCGAGATAGATGGGTTACACGCTTAGGTCACCAGCAAGCGGCAGATCAGTGCCATCAACATAGTGGAACAAGATGGCCGACGGGTGTCTCCTGCGAGATGGACATCAAAGCATGGGAAGAGGCGCTAAGGCGCGCAGACCTCCTTCCAAAGTTCCAGGACGTGTTGGACGGTTTCGACCAAGGGATCCCAGAACACTGGCTACCAGGCAAGACGCCTTACTTCACTCCCCCGAACCACACCTCAGCACTACTAGCAAAGAATAAAATCAAGGAATCCATCCGCAAGGAGCTAGAGGCTGGAAGGATGTTTGGGCCATTCACATACGATCAGGTACAGGAACGGTTTAACTTCTTCAGGACGAATCCCCTGGGGGCCGTAATCAACGGCGACGGATCCTTGAGACCAATCAATGATCTGTCTTTTCCGCACGGAGAGACAGGAATCCCATCCGTGAACTCGTTCGTAGACGCCGAAGACTTCCAGACGTCATGGGATGATTTCAACGCCATGGCGAGCTTCCTCAAGGAACAAAAGGAGCCAGTACTCCTGGCCCTTTTTGATTGGGAGAAGGCTTACCGCCAAATCCCGACCGCACCGAACCAATGGCCGTACCTCATGGTACAAGATTTTGACGACCAAATCCTGCTAGATACCAGGATTACCTTTGGCGGGGTGGCGGGCTGCGGGTCCTTTGGCCGGCCGGCAGACGCATGGAAAGAACTGATGCTATCCGAGTTCGATGTCTTGAACATTTTCCGGTGGGTAGATGACAACCTATTTGTCAAAAAACCGCACTCAGCAACCCTAATGGCCGACATAGTAAAGCGGTCAGACAAATTAGGGGTAAAGACAAACAAGGAAAAATACTCACCCTTTCTGGAAGAACAGAAGTACGTGGGATTTATTTGGAACGGCACCAATAAGACCGTACGGCTTCCGGAGGCGAAACTAAACAAAAGGATCAACCAAGTCAGAAGCTTCCTCGAATTAGGCGCCGTCTTCACGTACAATGAAGTGGAGGTAATAGCGGGCAGGTTGAATCACGTCGCCTACATCTTACCGCAGTTAAGATGTTACTTATGCGGACTTTACATATGGCTAAAGGATTGGGTGCATCGAGAGACAGCCCGCCCGATACCCCCGGATGCCGAAGAAGATCTACATATGTGGCTAACAACTCTGTCCAATTTCAAGCCGACGAGATTGATCGCGAGGCAAGAACCGACCAAAGTAGGATGGGTTGGCAATGCGTCAACTAAATTTGGAATAGGAGTGATCATTGGGAAAAGATGGGCTCAATTCCGCCTGCGATCAATGGCGGAACTGGACAAGAACATTGACAAGGAGAAGAAAGATGAAGAGAGAATCTCAAGGTTAGAAACCATCGCAGTCCGGTTAGGACTACTGATGCTGATAAAGCTTGGGGCGAGGGGGGGGAAGACATTCATCGTCTGGACGGATAACACTACGACGGAGAGTGTTGTCACTAAGCGGAAGTCGAAGGACCGATTTGTCAATGCCAAGTGGAAGAAAATCCAGGCACGGCTGATTGAACATCAAATCAACCTCATTGCAAAACGCGTCACCTCGGCCAAGAATTGCGCAGACGAACTATCCAGGGGGATTCGGCGGAACCATCGGGCCCGCTATCAGCTAAGGGTCGAGGTCCCTCACGATCTAGGAGAGCTAATAGAACAAGTAACAGGGGGGGAGGATCACTGAAGGAATTTTGAAGGGTCAATGAATTCTGGTTGGTCACGGTTATAAGAGCGAAAGGAGGGGGCACCACTAGGCCAGGTCTCCTGGAGTGTTGGGTCTGAGCAGGCTCCAGGCCACCTGGAGTAGCGGGTCGTGCTCAGACCCCCGCATCTTAGTGCTCACATGGGAGGAGAGGCCACACTCCCTAGGAGCAGTGGCCACTCCCCCAACTCATCTTTCCGTCGCGCCAAACCCTCCGTCACGAGGGAAGAGGTGCGGAAAAAAGGAAGGAGGATGAGAAGAGGCCCCTCTCCCATACTCAGGCGGCTTGGGGAGTTGTAAGGGCAACTCCTGGGTCACCTAGGCAATCTTATACAACACAAGTTTGCAAAGAGAAAACCCACAACGGCTGAGTACCAAAGAGGTTACTCAGCCCAAACCCACACGGAACGGTAGCGACAGGATTGGACTGGCTGATGAAGATGGAGGAACTGGCGGATTTCGCCCTCGACTATCAAAATTTTTACTTTGAGGATTTTTCCCGCCACCCGGTCAACCACATTGCCTGCGTGATCTTTTGTATTGCCCTATCTGACGAGATCAAGGAAGACATCAACCATTGGGATTCCTGCTATGCCATTATGATCTCCATTCAGCGACGTTTCACCACATTTAGCCGCGCGGCCCAAATAACTTGATGGGCAGCTTTGAAGTCTATTGAATGTGACCAAGGGGTCCCTGCCACCACGATTGCGGCTACCTATTGACGTTGTTTGTTGGACCTAAAGGAATCGGGTGCTTCCCTAACCCAGGATTTGATTTTCGGGATGATGCTCCAAGACTCAATTGCTCAGGGCTCAGCTTTACAACAGGAATTCAACTACCGGGTCGACCAGGAACTAGCCGCACGACGACAAATCCCGTTACTTTTCATTGAAATGATTGGTTTATTGAACAATTGTCAAGAGAAGGTCCGTGGTCGAGAAACGGCACATTGTGGCTCAGTGCCTCCTTCTACTTTTGAGGCTGAACCTAACCCTACGCCGTGCTGAAACAATTCCATTGAAAGTCACCCGGACAATGTCTACAATATGGCAGCTCGTCCTGCGAAGTTCAAGAATTTGCCTTCTCAAGTCAGACACTGTTTTTGTTGTGGATCCAGCAGCCACCTAATTGGTACCTGCCCTGTCACCCCGGAAACAGCGCAAAAACCCACGCTTGCCAATCATCCGGCTCAGAACCGTCTGCAAACACCTCAGTACCAAGCCTACTATCCGATCCTGGCTCCGCCGGTTGCCGGTTACGGTTTTCAGCAGTTCTATCAACCAATGGTACACACTGGTAATAGCCCGGCGAACACCAGTCGTCCCGCCAATAATTATTGACCGGTTTACCCGCAAGGTTATCAACCCCAACCTGCCGCTCGTGAAGCTTCTGCGGAAATTCCTCCGGACGGTCCGCAGATGTACGTTATGCAACCAGCACCGCAGTTGTTCGCCATGCCTCAAGATGCGTCTCAGGGTGTAAATGGGTCGGGCCGACCCGAAACCGAACCGAGACCCGTTGGGTTTTGGGTCGGGTTCAGGCACATTCTTAAAGAAATTGACAAGACCCAAACCCGACCCAACCTGACTTGTAAAATTGTCGGGTCGGGTTTGGGCAGCCTATTTCCTAATTGGGTCAGCCTGCGACCCGACTATGACGCCTCCAACAGTCAAGTTGGGGGCTTTTGGCGCCTAAGAGGTCGTGTCGACCCAAGACCTGAACCAACCCAACACGGACCCGACGTATGACATTGGGTTGGGTTTGGGCAGCATATTTCAAAATCCGACCCGACCCAACCTGCGCTAAATGTTGGGTTGGTTTTGGGCGCTGTTTTTCAACCCAAACCCGACCCGTTTACACCCTGAGATGCGTCTTTGATGGTCGGTATGCAGCCAGCCCTGCAAATGATGTATACCATGCCTCAAGACACGCCCGCGACGGTCGGTATGCAACCAGCTGCTCATATGTTTGCAATGGATTGTGATGTCGGCTTGACTCAGCCTTCATTTGGCGATTTATCTTTCTCTGCTGCGTTTCCTGCCCCATACGCTGACTCACCCGCCATTTTTGATACCGGTGCTACTCATCACCTGACGGGTGACAGGTTAGCCCTAACCAACTTTACTCTACTAAGTAAACCCATACCACTTAGGGTAGCCACTAATGGCCCCCCTTGTTTCATTACAGCAAAGGGAACGCTGACTTTTCTGGGGGCAACTACAACCCCTACACTGATCAATGATGTGCTGTTCTTCCCTCATGCAGCACACACGCTCACCTCCCCGGCAGCGTTGCGTCTTGCCGGCTTTTCTCTTTCATTCCAAGCTGATTCTTTTTTCATATCCCACGGACGTCACTTCTGGACGCGCTCAACTCTCAACCCGGTTTCCAGGAAGTGGGAACTTCCTGCCCCTATTCACTTGTTTATTTCCTCTCCTGTACATCCTCTATTGTCTTCTTCTGTTGTTACTCCTTCCAAACCCCATGTTTTCTGCCCGCCTCCTGTCTGTACTTCTGTTGTTGGTCCTGCTCAATCAGTCCTGTATTCTTCACCGATTTCTGCACCTTGTGTTTCTCAGTCATCTTGTCCTGTTCTCCCGCCTGTATTGCCAGTTGAGGCGTCAAATTTGATTGTGAAGAAAGAATACATTCCTTTTGAGTATTCTGTTCCTGTCGCAACAACCCAGCCTTTTGAAATGCCTCATCTTACCGCCGATGAGTCACTACTGCTCCACGTTCACAGGCGTTTTGGACACGCTAGTCTCCGGACCATACGCCGTATGATGAATCTCGGGGTGGCTTTGGGACTGCCCAAAACACTTCCTTGAGGAGAGATTCAATGTCCTTCGTGCATGATCTCTAAGAGTGTTAACCGAAATACTCTGACTTCTGATCGCCGCGATTTCCAACCTATGGATGCCTGGAACGTCGATCTTGTTGATACTTTTGAGCTTGCTGCTCTTGGTGGTGGATTGTATGTTCTGACCATACGCGATATTGGTTTTGGGTACGCCGAGGCAAAAGTGTTAGTCAAGAAAAGTGAGGCTTGTTCAGTACTTCAAGATACTATTTTACGACTAGAACACCGTACTGGTCAATGCCTGAAAATCCTGCGCTCCAATAATGGCGGAGAATTCAACAGCAATGTGCTTGGGGATTTCCTGGCCAAGAAGGGTATTACTACTGAACGATCTGTTGCTTACCACCACTATCAAAACGGGACCATCAAACGTTTCAATTGTACCCTGCAAGATATGGGTCGCACAATTCTTTTGGATAGCACTCTTCCCAAAGAATTCTGGGGTCTAGCTTTTGTGTGGGCTTGTTACACGCTCAATCGGATTCCCAATGCCGCAAGTGGTGATATGACCACCTTCGAGCGTCTATTTGGTATCAAACCAAATGTTGACCGTCTTCGGCCGTTTGGTTCTTTGGCTTTTGTGCATGTGCCCGCAGGACCCTGGAAACCCCCTATAGAGGTGGGTAACCAAAAATCCAAGATTTGGCCGAAATTCATACATTTTCACAAGGCATTCATACCGGTTTCGTGCGTAGGCTCAGGGCTCTGCCCAAAAATCCATACAAATTTGGTGTGTACCCTTTTTTTTGGCCCAGAAACCCCACAGCGGGCCTTTTTGCGCAGCCAGCTTGCCGTTCTTTTCACTGCATAGCATCTTATAGGCAGCTGTAGCATTTTAAGTCAAAAAAATGAAAAACAAATAGATTAAAAACCACAAAAGATCAATTGTGACTGTTTTAATTGGGAGCTCTTCTGCATTCTAAGATGGGTGACCAGGAGCTTTCTTCAAGTACTCAAGCACAACTTCAATGCCAAACTTTCCATGCCTGAGATTTTCTTTGCAGTTTTCAACACCAAAGACCACATCTGTGACGTTACGGGACAGAAGGGGGCTACTCGGGGTTTCTGCGGCGAAGCGTGTGAGGTGGAAAAGCGGGCCAAACCTTCTTTATCATTCCATTAGGTTATGCGTTGTATCTAGACTAGCTAAATATCCCACTTTTCCTTTCTCTTTTCCTTTCCTCACTCACCTTCTCTGATCCAACTCCTTCCGCACCTTCTTAGGTGCATAGTTGTTTTCTCTTCCCTCTCTCTCTCTCTCCGTTCCCTCTTTGGCCTCCCAAGATCGGCCTCTTTAGCTCACTGCGAGTCTCTGGTGTTTCTCAGGTATTGATCCCCTTCTTTCCTTTCTCTTCTGTCTCCTCTCTTTCTTTGTGCTCTCTATGCAATGAAACACTCACCTTCTCCGATCCAACTCCTTCCGCACCTTCTTAGGTGCATAGTTGTTTTCTCTCCCCTCTCTCTCTCTCTCCGTTCCCTCGTCGGCCTCCCAAGATCGGCCTCTTTAGCTCACTGCGAGTCTCTGGTGTTTCTCAGGTGCATAGTCGTTTTCTCTCCCCTCTCTCTCTCTCTCCGTTCCCTCGTTGGCCTCCCAAGATCGGCCTCTTTAGCTCACTGCAAGTCTCTGGTGTTTCTCAGGTTATGAGCCCAGCGTAACAAGAGCTATCGAGCCGTAGGACATCCGATCGAATCTCCCTTCCTTTCACATACTTGCACCGTGGCGGATCCGAACAGTGAAGACCTTTCCAACTCAGCTGTTTTGAATTCCCCTTATACACCAACTGCGGAGCCTTCCCTCAAGCAGGAAGACGGCACTCCGCTAGCCACCAGTGGTATATCCTTCAAATCTGTCAAGTCGGAATCAGACTCAGACGAACAAATCCAATTCAATCTCCTTCCCGAGTATAAATCTTCCAATCCCACCTCCTTCTTTGACATGAGTACCTCCAACACCTCCTCCATCAAACTCGTCACCGAGAAACTCGAAAGGGACAATTTTTCCAGCTGGAGATGGGCTATAGTGACCACCTTAGGATACAAGGGGCTAGATGACTATATCCTTCTCGACCAGACTGATGAGATGAAGAAGAAGCCCAAGTATCAATCACACAACAAGATGGCCACTAACTTCATCCAAATGCATCTCTCCACGGACAACCTGGAACGTTTCGTCTCCGATTTGAAGGATTACGACGCTAAGAAGCTTTGGGATGCCATCGAAGCTCACTTCGTAGCCAAGACAATGGAAAATGCGGCTGAAGCAATGGATAAGTACTTCAATATCCATTTTGATGAGAGCGACATGGACAAGTCAATCTCAAATTTCCGCCATTCCTACCGACATCTTTGCGAGGTTGGAGCCGCTAAGTTTGGCAAAGCCGGCCTCACTGCCATGGCCATAGTCTTTGCGCTCAGGAAGCTGCCCCCGTCCTACAGTACTTTTTGAACTCTCCAGTTCAAGGAGTTCAAGGAAGACAAGACGGAAGAACTCAAGGACATGGAAAGCTTCCTCAGCGCTCTCGAGTCCGAAGTCCGATGGGAGCGTGAGTCTCAACAACAACTAGTCTCCGCTGCTGCCGCCCTTGCCGTCTCCCAGAGCCAGAATCCCCCCGACTCCTCCAGACGAAAAGGTCGCAGGGTACAGTGCACCGGCGGCAAGCACCATCCCAAAGCATCCCACCCGGAATCTGAGTGCTTCCATCTTCATAAGGACAAAGCCATCGCCCATCATCAGGCGGCAATTGAAAGGCTTACCAAATCGGGTCATCAAGCCAGCCTTGGGTCGAAAACTCAGTTCCGGGATGTTATCGTACTGGACAGTGGAGCGTCAGGCCATTTTCTGAAAGAAAAGTCGTACTTCTCAATGCTCTCGACTACCTCCTCCTCTGTGTTTGGTGCCAATGGAGCCGCGATTCCTATCCTTGGCTTCGGTCCGGCAACCATTCAGACGGCCATCGGCCCACTCCACATCAGCTTGGTGTACTATGCCCCCAAATTGTCTAACTCGCTCATCTCCCTCACGCATTACATCCGATTGGGCTACTCCTTAGTGCCTACAGTCAATGGGACTCGGTTCGAGTGTCGTCGTGGCTCTGATGTGCTTTTCGTCGGGTCAACCAGTGAGAACGTGTTGCTAATCGACATGAACCCACTCAAGGCTCTCGCACTATTGTCTCCCACTCCCCTCGACCTACACCGGGCCCTCGGAAATCCAAGCCTTCCCTACCTCAAGAAAGCCTATCCCGACCTTGATGTGAAGGAACTTCCCTGCGATGTCTGTGATCAAGCGAAAATGCACCGCCAGCCTTTTGGGGAAAGTTTCCCAACGTTCTCCGCCCCATTGGATTGTGTCCACATGGACCTCTGCGGTCCAATGACTCCAGCTTCTCGGGGAGGAAATTTGTATTTCCTGAAGATCATCAATGGCTTTACCAAGTATTGATTCGTCTACCCGATGAAGTGTAAGTCGGACTCGTTTCACTTCTTTCAACTCTTCATCAACCAAGCCAAGACTCATTCCGGCCACAAACTAAAATTAGTCGTTTCCGACAGCGGTGGCGAATTCTGCAACCGAAAATTTCAATCATTCTTTGAAGACCGAGGCATCCAGCATCTCACCTTGGCGCCATACAACCCGCAACAGAATCCTCTTGCAGAGCGGGGCAATCGGACGACCATCGAGAAGACCCGCGCCATCCTCATGACCTGCGGACTTCCTTTAAGTTGGTGGGGGGAGGCTGTAAAATTGTCAGTCTATCTAGAAAATCGCTACCCAGACAGCTCTATCGGCTTCGCCTCGCCCTACGAGAAGTGGCACGGTTCGAAGCCTGATCTAACAAATCTTTTCCCTTTCGGCTGCAGGGCTGTCTTATTTGAAGAGAAGAAATGGAGGAACTTGAAGTTCTCCGCGTCCGGGGTAGAAGCTGTCTTCATCGGCTATGACGGGGCCCATCATTCTTACAAAGTTTGGGTACCAGAAACCAACAAACTTGTTGTGTCTCACCACGTCAAGATGTTTCCTCAAACATTTCCCCTCCTGGCTTTGGCCGATGATGCTCTTCAACCACCGGTACTCTTCGACTTCGATGAAATCTGCAATGCCGAGCCGGTCGTCGCCTCTAGTCAACAAGCCATTCCTCCCCCAGAACAGGAGGAGCCACCTCAAGATTCCTCAGGAAGCGAGCAAGGAATCCCAGCTGTGGAAAACCCCCCAGTCACCAAGCCGCATCGGGAAACTCCCCTGCCTCGCAAGGAGCCAACTCCTCCTCCACCTGCCAGACCGGCAGTCAAAGGCTATGCATATGTCCCGCACTACGATACGGCCCCAAAAGACATATCCTCGGACATCAACAAGGAAAATATAATCTTGGGTTCAAGGCGGCATAGGGCTCTGGTCATAGTGGGGGAACCTTCCTCGCACAGCGATCCGAAGACGTACGGCGAGATTCTGGGCCGGATAGATGAAAACGAGTGGCTGATGGCGGTTGAGGTGGAGCTCAACAACATCAAGAGGCATGAGGTGTGGGTCGTGGCCCCAAGGACCCCTGGATGCAGGGAACTCGACACTACCTGAGTCTTCAAGAGGAAATTTGACGCCAATGGCGCCCTCTTAAAGTATAAGGCCCGCCTGTGTGTACGGGGCTTCAGGCAGGTCGAGGGTGTGAACTACAACCGGACCTTCGCACCCACGGGCCGAACTGCAACCCTCCGGATCATGCTCGGGATCGCCGCCAAACTGGGCTGGGATATCCAGCAGATGGACGTAAAGTGCGCCTTCCTCAACGGCGTACCGGAGGAAGAAATCTTCATCAAGGTTCCCGAGGGTCTGGGGGTGGAGCTACCACCGGGGCATGGACTTAAACTGCAAAAGTCTCTCTATGGACTTAAGCAGAGCCCCAGATGTTGGTATAAGGCTCTCAGCAACTTCTTCGCCTCCATCGACTTCTTCCCAGCCGCAGTTGATCCCTGCTTGTTCTGCCACCGCGATTCCTCAAGGCCTTGTTTTGTCTTTGTTCATGTGGATGACCTCGTGATCATGGGTCCGGACGTGGGTTTCTTAAAAGACAAAATCAAGGTGTGTTTCGAGATGGAAGACCTGGGCGACTGCCAATATGTCCTCGGAATGCGCGTTGTCAGGGACAGGTCGAAGCACACAATAATGCTCAGCCAGGATCGGTAAGCCCGCGAAATCTTGGAGGAATTCGGCATGCTAAACTGCAAACCGGCCTCCACCCCCTTGCCGGGCAATGCTCTCTCGGTCCCAGTCAAAGATGAACCTGCGAGCGCCGACTGCCGTTACCGTCGAGGGGTGGGTTTACTTCAGTACCTAGTTCAATGCACGCGACCCGACCTGGCGTTCACCGTCAGCTATCTGTCGCAGTTTCTCAACGACCCAAAGAAGGTCCATCAGGAACAGCTAAAGCACACCATGCAGTACATTCAACACAGCAAGGACTAAGGCTTGACCCTGGGGAGGGTTGGAGGCTCTGCGCATTGTCTGGTGGGCTATGCTGACGCCAGCTATGCTTCTGGTGCGGAATCGGAATCCTTCGCGGGCAGTCTCATCCAACACAACGGGGTCGTTGGTTGGAGGTGTCCAAAGCAGATCGACGACGGTCCTGCCTTGTCGACGACGGAAGCTGAATATCGGGCGTGCGTTGCAACTGGCCAAGACCTAAGGTGGGCCCAACAACTGTTGGACCAAATCTACCCAATCCTGCAGATCAGAGCTCTCCAAATTCGACTATTCTGCGACAATCAAGGCGCGCTGGCTCTTCTGAAGGACAGCATGTATCAACATCGCACAAGGCATGTCAATGTGCGACATCATTGGCTACAATATCATATCTACAAGGCGAAGAATTTCGAGATACTGTACATCGGCACAAACGACAATCTAGCCGATTTTCTCACCAAGCTTCTCAATCCAAAGAAAACTCGGGCGGCACTAGCGTTGACCACCTTGGGGAACATCGAACTTAACAGCGTTTCATAGGCCTAGTGAGCAGGGGGGGATGTGACGATACGGGACAGAAGGGGGCTACTCGGGGTTTCTGCGGCAAAGCGTGTGAGGTGGAAAAGTGGGCCAAACCTTCTTTATCATTCCATTAGGTTATGCGTTGTATCTAGACTAGCTAAATATCCTACTTTTCCTTTCTCTTTTCCTTTCCTCACTCACCTTCTCTGATCCAACTCCTTCCGCACCTTCTTAGGTGCATAGTTGTTTTCTCTCCCCTCTCTCTCTCTCTCCGTTCCCTCGTTGGCCTCCCAAGATCGGCCTCTTTAGCTCACTGCAAGTCTCTGGTGTTTCTCAGGTATCGATCCCCTTCTTTCCTTTCTCTTCTGTCTCCTCTCTTTCTTTGTGCTCTCTATGCAATGAAACACTCACCTTCTCTGATCCAACTCCTTCCGCACCTTCTTAGGTGCATAGTTGTTTTCTCTCCCCTCTCTCTCTCTCTCCGTTACCTCGTCGGCCTCCCAAGATTGGCCTCTTTAGCTCACTGCGAGTCTCTGGTGTTTCTCAGGTGCATAGTCGTTTTCTCTCCCATCTCTCTCTCTCTCCGTTCCCTCGTTGGCCTCCCAAGATCGGCCTCTTTAGCTCACTGCGAGTCTCTGGTGTTTCTCAACATCCATGCTTTTATTCACAACATACCACATTCTCTCATCTTCTTCATCTTCAGGGATTATTGGAGGAGAGATAAACTGCCAAAAGATTAAGTCATTTTGTGTTCCGCAAGGTATCTGTGAATCTGCTGGAGAGATTGAGAAGAATTTGTCAAACAGATCTGGAACAATAGTATTGACCGACATTTTTACAAAGATGAATTGAACTTTGGATTTTTTTTCTGGGGATTGAAATGAAGGGATATGCAATGAAATGAGCTGTACCAGGCTGGAGAAAATTCTGAACAAGTATAGATGAGCTCTGATTTGCTCTGATGAGCCCGGACATTTTTCTAGCTTTTTGAGAATTAGCTTGAATTTCTGTGTATTCAAGTAGAATCTAGATTAAACAGGATTAAGCCGGGTACTAGTCGTGGGCTCTCAAACCCCCTAGAACCCCTCCTCCTTGCCGGCGGGCAGTTGAAAAAAACTGGCCTTGGGGGGGGGGGGTTACCGGGGTGCTTCTCTGCTCAACCTTGAACTTTCATACAATCTTTGTTACCAACCCCCCAACCCCATGAGAAAAAAATTACATTTTCTGTGCGTACCCTCATGCCAAAAAAAGGCCATTCATACATATTTGGTGAGTACCCTTTTTGGTTTTGGCCAAAAAATTCATACATTTTGGTTACCCACCTCTATAGGGGGTTTCCAGGGTCCTGTGCCCGCCAAGAAGCGAAGAAAACTAGATGATCGTGCTTTAAAAGGCTACGCCGTGTTTTACCTTCCTGATTCAAAAGGATGGGGTTTTTGGATTCCTGATCTTGGGTCTTATTGCCATTCCGCTGTCGCCACCTTTCCCGATTTCCCGAGCTCTATCTCCTCTTCCCCATCATTCTCCTTCGCCGAGTCTCTTGTCTTACAGCTCGGAAGCTTTGAAGATGAGGTTCTAGTCCAATCGCAAGATGAAATGGTAGATATTACATGCAATACCATTCCGGAAATCCTGGACGCCTTGGTCCCTACTTCTTTCAAACAAGCTACGAAGGACGTCGACAGCACCAAATGGCTGGAGGCCATCAACAAGGAAATATCGAATCTTCGGCGTCTGGGAGTGTGGTCAATAAAACCGGTGCCTAAAGGAAAGAAGATCCTCCGGGCTAAGTGGGTATTTGCCAGGAAGCTGTTGGCCTTGGGGGTAGTGATCAGATTCAAAGCCCGTTATGTGGCGAAGGGATTTGCGCAAATCAAGGGCAAGCATTTCAACGGAACTTTTGCCCCTACGGCTACCTTTGTATCTATGCGACTTGTATTGTCTATCGCTGCCATGAATGGCTGGCCGGTCCATACCTTCGACTTCGTTGCCGCATACCTCAACTCCCCTATTGATGAGGAGGTATGGGTTGCGCCTCCAGAGGGTCTAGATGTTCCGACTGGACATGCCTGCCTGTTCACCAGGGGGGAATTGGTGGCACTCTCTGGAGAGTGCCAAGCTATAATTTTGTCATGGTTTATGTCTGAACTGGGTTTGATGTTGACCTGTAAGTAAGACCCAAGTGAGGTTGAACTGATGTGTAACTTGGATCAAGGGCATGATGGGATCATACTTATGGTATGCGCTTAAGTGGTCATGGGGAGAATTCAAGAAATAGATGATGGTGATCCCATGCAGCCATCTGGAATTCTGTATCCTGTAAGTATAATCTTCCCAAGAATTTCTAAAATACAGGCACCAGCTCAACTGCTGACCCGTCTTTGACCAAGAAATAAGGAGAGGTCATGAACTACCTTTGAGACACTCCCTGAAAGAACAAACTCCAAGAAACTCCAGCTTATCCACCGCTTCTGTCAGGGGTTACACTACCTCTATCATTTGGATATTTTTTGAATTCCTGTGACCGCTCAACTTGATATCTGAGGATCTCAACCCAGTTGCAGCACGATACCCTAGGCCGACCAGCCAGAGGTATGAATATCCACAAGAAACCCCACTCAGGTCGGGGTGCTGACCCCCGAGTTGCCCCATGAACACCAACCCAATACCAAGATTCATTAAACCCAAACCATGGACATCTGCCACTTTCTGAGTGGCTGATGTAGTGTTCATCCAATGGATTGTGGCTACTGCCCGCCTGTTCTGAGGGCAAGACAGCACTGGAGCATGATATGTCACCCGGGTTCTGTGCGGTCGCGGGTTGGTTCTAGGCCAAGTAATTTGTAGCAGATTGTAGCAGTCGGGTTAAACAACTGTGCTCAACATAGCCAACAAGGAGTTTTTCAATATCAACCGGTGTTGAGTACCTCCCGTCAGAAGTGCAACCGGACGCTATGATGAGGCTCCGCGGCCCTCTCCTCAAGTTTAGCCCTGCCCCAGCACCAATTACATATATACCATGGTATTCATTTCCATGTACTGCTCTGTTGTTTAGGCTCCTACATGAGGGGAAAGGTTGGGTGATTGACTCTCCTGACAAAGGTGAATTTGACCATACTCCTGACAGCAAAGCCAGTCCCGGAGCCCCCATCTGTATCAGTGTGCGTAGAATTTAAGTCATATCTCACTGTATGTCGCTCAGCTCTTGCTTACATCATGGGATATCAATATCTGCAAGCTTGCTTCAAAGGAACCGTAACATGCAAGGGTTGTGGGCCCACACTTGTGGTATCTGGGTGAGGGCTGGATATTGGGGAAGTGGTCGGATCTTCGCTGGCATCACAAAGCCACACCAAAAACCTGATTGGATTCCACCTGCTCTGATCCTCATCAATCATCGACATAAGCAATCCCGTTGTGCCTCAGCAATGAGTAGGACCTTCTGTCTTGGCCAGTTCATCACCCCGGTATCTGGATCTCTGCCGGCCTCGCATAGTCATGTACCACAAGCCAGCTTTCTTCAACAAGGTCAACACCAACTTCACGTATACTGCACACCAAAACTATACATAGGAGATTTGAGCCAGATAGCAAGCAAGCAGCTGTGTCATTTACTTGGGCCCGTGTTGACTTGCTCTACTCCCGTCAACTGCAACGAGATACCACCAACCGATATTGGCCTCATCAAGCTGCGCGCTTTCGTGGTCAACAACGGTGTCCAGGCCGAGATGCGTGGTTGTGTCTTCAGCCGGGAAGAACACATCACCCGGGTTCAACGAGCTTTTGCAGCAGCACAGATTCAGCTCATACCAATCTGGAACTACAACCCAGCTGTGTTCTTCGACATTCCACATCTTGTCATCAACCAGCGAGCGGATGATGCGACAGCACGAAGAGCATGGGCCGAAGGAGCTCTTTGACAATGCCGAACCCAGTTGAAGCCGCATCAGCTTGATGCACTCGATTTCATAAGAAAAAACGAGTCCTCCGCATTTGACCCATTATCACTCTGGAATCACCCTGCTAATGCGTGGCTCCGTGACTTCATGCATTGATGTTGCGTGAACCTGGGGGACTGGCAAGAATGCAAATCCCGAGGATCGATTCTTGCTGATGACATGGGTCTCGGCAAGACATTGACAACTCTAGCTTACGTGCTGTTGACGAGCGATTTGGCCGCCGAGTTTCATTGGGCCGACTGTGAAAATTACTCAGCCGCTACGCTGATTGTTTGCCCCCTTGCCACCCTATCAAATTGGGAGAATGAAATCAAAATCCACTTTTCAGATTCAACAATTTCTTTTTGTGTTTTCCATGGACCCAACCGGAGGAAGCTAAGTAGAACGGATCTGCAGACGTCGATGGTCGTTCTGACAACTTACGAGATGATTGGAGGGAGGGGGAATCAAGACCAGTCCACAATTCAGTCCCAGAATCTGTCTTGGTTCAGGATTGTACTGGATGAAGCACAGTGCGTAAGAAGTTCATTGCCCACTGTGGAGAGAAACTGATTGCCTGGAATGATTCTAGCCTGATCAGGAATCCAAGTTCGCATTGGACGCATCACATCCAGCAACTGCAGGCGCAGTTTATACTACTTTTAACGGGGACACCGCTCCAAAACCGCCTGGCCGACCTGCAAAGCTTGATAGCAATGTTGAAGTGTGCCCCGTGGGACCAAGAACCAATCTGGAAACAATGCCTGATACCAAAAATCGCGGCCGTGAACCTGAGGCTATTAACAGTCTGACAAAATTGATGCAAGCAATCTGTTTGAGGAGAACGAAGGCTGTGGTGCTGACGCTGCCGGAAAAGGTTGAAAACGGCATACTGGTCCAGAACAGTGCCCAATGGGAGGAAGTCTCACAGCAACTGCATCAAAGCTTTATCCAGAGTTTCGGAAGGCTGAGGACTTCCGAGACGCCGTGGAACCCCTCTGAATTCTTCCGTCAACTGGCAACGATTCGCCAATTCTGTAATCATCCCATCTTTGCCCGACATACAATGCTGCTCCAACCGACCTGGAGATGGCAGGATTCCGGAAAGATTGTCCATCTAGTGAACAGTCTGCAATCATTCCTAACAGGAGACCGCGGAATTTGACATCCCAAGGCAGTAGTATTTTCCAACTTTGTGGCATTTCTTCAAATGTGAGCGGACAGTCATCACAAGTGGTAATGTAACACACTCTGATAGTTCTTTTTTCACAGCATCAAACATGCTCTCAGCGATCATCAAATCCAACTGGCTTGGCTCAATGGAGAGTTGAGTCCCCAACAACGTGATGAGAACCTCGAAAGATTTCGGTCAGACGGAAGTTGCAATGTCTTACTGGCATCCCTCGGAGCGGCAGGGGTAGGAATTGATCTCCGATGTGCACAGAATGTGTACCTGATGGTACATAACAATTGAATGGATTGAACATGGGCCAAGCTAATATACATGTGGGTCGCAGGAACCAAGCTGGAATCCTGCGAGTGAATTTCAGGCTATCGACCGACTCTACCGCTTGGGCCAGACGAATCCGGTTTTTGTTTATCGTTACTATGTTCAAGGAACTTTGGAGATGAACATATTTCAGGTACAGAGGCGGAAAGGGGAGTTGGCGTTGTAAGTTTTTTTGTTTTCCTGTTTTTGGTTCGCTGTCAGAGGGGTGGAACTGAGTAGCGGTGCGGGGGCAGGCTGAGCGTACCAACTGGAGGAAATGAACAGTACAAATGTGCTCAGATGTTGATGACCAACCTCCTTGAATGATTTGTATGTATTCAACTCACTGGAGTGATCAGAATTTACCCAATGGTTTCTAAGTGTGGCCATTTCACCGGAGCCTGTGGATTGAGAAGCTGCATGTCCGATTCAGATAGTGCGGACCAGTATGTTGGGGAATAACAGTTGGCCGGGAGGTGACGCGGTACATTTCTGACGCTGGTTGAGGAGGCGGGGCCAGATGGCTGTCTTTGAGCCTTGAGGGTGACCGCATGTACAAAAATCCGTCCATTAGTGGTGATCCTCTTCTGGGTGTATATCCTATCCAACTTCTGAGCAAAATCGGTAAATTGATCTGATCGCCAAGGTAGGGGCACCTTTACCAGAGTCTTGGTGGGTGTCGTTTCGGTGTCAGAGGTAGCTTTGATGTTGTCAAAAAGGTTTTTGACTGCGGGGAGAAACGGAAGTGTATGAAGGGTTTCTTGATGATGTTGCTGAAGCTATAATGAAGCAGATGCGAGGTTAATAGAAATATAATCCTGAGTAGGTGCGGAGGCATACCTGCATGC
Source organism: Puccinia triticina (assembly GCF_026914185.1). Lineage (NCBI taxonomy): Eukaryota > Fungi > Basidiomycota > Pucciniomycetes > Pucciniales > Pucciniaceae > Puccinia > Puccinia triticina. The sequence goes on from NC_070573.1 coordinate 1,283,400, forward strand.
GCATCTTGGACTTGTGTTCAGAGTGTCGCTTTTTCGTTTTCATTTCTGGAGAAAATTTGCCGAGCCTGAATCCTTCTTGTCTACCAATGAACCACCGATGCAGAAGACCAAGTTGGATGGATGTGCTTGTGGCCTCCGCCGGATCAATAAAGAACTGTTTGAATGCCCCTGCGTGGTAGGCGTTGCGCCAGTGCTTGAGGATGAATTGAGCAAACAGCTGATTCCAGTGGCCATCCCAAGGAAGATCCCAGACAAAAGAAGAACCGGGGAATTCAGATCTTGAGAGGTCCTCATGGAAGAGCTTGCAAAAAGTCGGGTGGATAGTCTGAGTTTTGGTAAGTAAAGCTTCAGGTGGAATTGGGTTTATGTCGTGGACAAGGGCGGAGTTGGGCAAGTTAGACCCAACGTGGAAGCTGTGGGCGGACGGATGGGCCTTCCAATCGACTGAGGGTGTTTTTGAAGGGGAAGTGACTAAATTCAGGAGAGTTCGGAGGAAAGCGGACATGCTTCGAGCGCAAGGAGAGTTGGAGGTTGGGAGGATGGTCGAATACGTGGCATTCAATCTAGCAACTCCACGCGCGGGATTGCCGTCTAGGAAGTTGCGCTTGGATGGTGGCATTGAGGGCAGGTGATTTGATGGAGGCAGGAACGCCCCAAGGAAGGTGGCATTTATCATATTTTTGTGGCAAGGTGCGAGCTCGTTGGGAACAAGGGATGGTGGTCAATTTGAGCACTGAAAGGGGTGAGGCATACATAATATGCACAATGGGGGGAGTTTGTCATGATTTGGCCTCATGCGGCCGGCATGCAGAGCTTGGTTGGTGAGTGGTACCACGGTGTCCACCCTGACGCCCGGACAAACATCAGGGTGGACACAGGGGCACGCCACCATGGGCGTACTGTCAACTGTGACAGCCCAATATGTAAACCAACCGGTGAATGCCGTTGTTGATGAGGTGTCGCACCCTGGCGGATGTCCACTGCCCAGTTCAGCCAAACATGACGGCGGACACGCCCTCGTTAACCGCTCCTGAAACCTGTTGTTGGCTCATTTGTGTTTTTGTGCTGTAACTACTATGGCCTTTTGGACCTGAAGATTGAAACAGAGGAAGTCCCTTGGCCGGCAGCCTCTTGTTTCTTCCACATTGCCCATGAGTCCTTTCAGAAGACACCGCTGGAAGCCCGGACCCAGCTGAACAAGTGGCCCTCCAGCCCAGCCATGCCGGAAACCCAGCATAGTCCTGTTGAAGTCGGGCAATTGTTACTCAAACGGCCAGCCCAGTGGACTCCCTCTAGCATCTGGGACTCCTGGGTTACGACAACCCTTCCCTGCCTGACCTGTCTTAAGATGTTGGGTTCCTGCGTTTGTGATCAGTCAGCTCAAAGCAGAGAGGTTATGTTATGAAGCTAGTGATCGTCAGATCTGAAAAAAGGTCCTCTGATCAGGCCAACGGTCAGCAATGCACGCCATCACCTGGACCTGGCTCGCGCGCTTAGGGGAGCCAGCTTAGCTAATGCAATCCCATGGGCCTGGGTTTCAAGATAGCTGTGCGGCATGCGTATGTAGGTTGTGTGGCGGGGAGAAGTACAACACAGGTGGAGTGCTGCGACAAGCTCTTCTGCACAGCTGACTAGGCAAACGGCCAAGCGGGACAAAGTAGCCGATGGCACCACAACAAGCTCGCTTGTTGCCGGGTAGCACACCTTGGGTGCCAGGCGGCTGCACGAGAGCATAGAGAATACAATTTCCTGGTCATGACACTGTTGCAGATATGCATTTGCCTTGCTCTCCTTCACTTGTGAACATGAAACTTGGCAAGCACTACACCATGTTGGCACATGTAGCAGCGACATGAGGAGTTTGTGACATGTTATGCTTGAAGTCATTATTCAACCAACGCTAATTCCGGTTCCCATTGACAAATTTATCGACTGCTTGCAGTTGTGCACTGTATGGGGATTTTGAAGTGGTGAGAAAAGCGGGACTTTGCTTCTGGATAAACAAAAGAACTTCACCCCCACCCTAGTGTTCCAAATGTTCATTGACACTTCAACTGCGTCCTGGTGTCACTCCCTCAGGGGCAGATACCGTCTCAAAGTTAACCAGACCTAGAGGCGGGAAGTGGATGGGTGAAGATTCTGTCAGTCACTGAGAAGAGGTGGGTCTTCTGCTGCACATACCTCTTCTGGCTCGCATCCTGATTGCGTTCCAGGTCGCTGTCACATTTGGAACTGCCCATTGGGGGATCTTCATTACATGCGCATCTGCGTACAACTTGCCTTGAAATCGGTAAGCAAGGTTCTAATTGGTCCATTTGTTATCGTTGGTGGCTGATTCCCTTTTGACGCGGTCCATTTCTGAGTCGACAAGTTTCTGCTTCTCTCGAAGCCATTGAAGCTGACTAGGATTGAACACAGAAGGGTTGTTCATTTCCTGAGTTCGATCTGATGAGTAGAGAGGCACGGTGGATGGGTGATGGATTGGTGTTGGCAGAATGAGCTTTCTCTGATGTTGGGACGAGGCCCTAGTGCGCGGGAGAATATAAACGCCTCTGGCTCCATAACCCCTATTATGTCCTTATCAGAACGGGTCCAGCACACTTACACGATAGGCAAGGGTTCCACAAGGTCAGCTTTTCAATGCCGGGACAAGTGGGGGAGCTAGAGTGGGCCTGAATCTTGTCATTGCGACTCAACTATGTTGAGTGGCCAACGACGAGTTGGTGGAGTTAAAGGCGGTTTTGGCCTGGAGACAGGTTGCGATGACACGAGTGCAACTCATCTCCCCACGTTTAATTGTGTTTGTGTTGAGACATGAGGAGTACAATCATGTGCCAAGCCGGGCAGGCAGCAAGTCATCAGATAGGCTGCCTTGGCTGTGTGTCAATGGCATGATGGACCAAGGGCAGGGGTGCTTTGTGAATCGAAGATTTGCGGAGGCCGTGGAGCTGGCCATATCAGCGCATATTGAGTGGCTATTAGGCAGTTTGTGGTGGTTGTACAATCTTCTACAACACAGCCCACACATGCATTGGCCGAAGTATTAACTGTGGTTTTAGGAGTACAGCAGTGGTCATCCCAGTCCGGCGTGACTTTAATTTGTGATATTTTTCAAGTCAAAATATTTTACTTACCCTCCAAACCTCTATACTCACAGCATAGATTCAAAGTATGGTGAACCCACCCAAGTATGTCTGTCATTGTGAACCCGCCGGGTGCAAGACCATGCAACACAAGGAGGAAGACGGAGTCATTGTCGCGGGCAGGGTCGTGTCCAAAAGGGTTTTTGACAAGCACCAGATGCAAGTGGCCCTGGAGCTGTCCAGGCGCACCGTGGCTCAACCAGCAGATTTCTCAGGACCCTCGAACCAAGATTTAGTGAGTAGAAATCCAAATCAGCATTGCCGAGACTTCGACGTTGAGGATTGGGCAGCTGACCTGGGGACATTTGAAGGGTGCTCCGCAGGCCTTGACTTCTGTTTCAGGAGGCACCCCAAATCCAACACTAGTCTATCTGGATGAGGCCTTTTGCAAACAAGTGATGATCCAAATGGCGTCATCGGTATTCTCCAACAGGCTCAGCAAGGCAGGGGCGGTGGATTTCTTACAAGCTGCCCGTGAAAACATTGTGTTGCTCGGCAAGATATGGAGCTCGGCCCTTCGGAAAAAAATTGAAACGAGCACAATCGTCCGACAAATCCCAAAGACGCAGGAGGCGGTATTCCATCAGCTTGGCTTGAACCCTGAGGTGACCAGTCAAGTATGTTGTGTACGTTGTTTCAAATTGTACCCAATGGCAACCGTACATGGGAAGGGTAAACAATGTACAGAACGTTACCTGTCACCTAAACAAGGTTATTGCAAGTGGGCTGAGTCGCAAAAACTCACTCCAACTTGTGACAAGCCGCTTTACAAGATCAATCAGAGCAGTCACGAAACGCCTGTTTGAACATTCAACTACGTTTCTCTCAAGTCTTGGTTACAGCGACGCCTCCTGGAACCTTCTTTTGAGGCCTTGTTAGAGTTCAGTCTGGCGGCAAACAACTGGCAGGAAGATCAACCCATGGAAGATGTCTGGCACGGTTGTGTGTGGCGCGAATTTCCCAACTCAGATGACGGCACTGGACGATTTACACAAACTTCTGGGAACCTTGTCTTCAGTTTATATCTCGATTGGTTTGGCCCAGAAGGAAGCTCGAATCTGGGAAAACACACAACCGTTGGGGCAATCACTTTAGTCTGCCTGAATCTACCCGCAACTCATTGATACAAACCAAAAAACATTTTCCTCTTTGGAATTATCCCAGGCCCCAAGGAACCTAGACAGGAGCAACTCAACCACGTTTTGCAACCTCTTGTTGATGAGCTGAAGGAATTCTGGAAGGGGGTTGCATTGCAGTCTGCCAGTCTTCCTGTCGTTGGGAGGACCATCCGTGTTGCGGTTTTCCCGCTCATTGCAGATCTACCGGCGCTTCGTAAGACTGCTGGATTTGGAATTCACGCGGCGACCTTGTTTTGCTCTTTCTGTCTGCTACCAAAATCAGCAATAGATGAGACGGATCCCGACAAGTTTCTTCGTCGGATGGATGATGTTCACCTCCAAAACGCCTCCGAGTGGCAGAAATTGGAAAATTTCACGGAAAGGAAGCGGTTCTCCAAAGAGAAGGGCGCGCGGTGGAGTGTCCTGAACGAGTTGCCCTACTGGCGACCCATTCAACACTGCTCGGTGGAACTGATGCATGCTTTGGTCCTGGGTGATCTGAAAGACCACAGCATGCAGTTCCTGTCTCTGCCCGCAGCGGGGGCACAACTCAAGTCCATGCAAGAGCTAGACGATGCATGGCAGAACAGTAAATCTTACACTGAGCCTCCTTTCAACGAGCGGTTTGGTGTGTCGAGAAATTCAAAAGGGAAGAGGAAGCTAGATCATTTGGCAACCGCAAGTCCAAGAGCCAAAAGACCTACCAAAAAGAGCCGTTCAAGTGCACCTCATGAGGCTGGTCCGAGTGCCCCCCCTCCTAGTCACTTGGATTCCTCTGGCACCTCCGGAGCCCGGCCCGGGGAAAGCTCTGATTCGGCATCAACACATTCCTATTCGCTGCGCCTAAGGAAGAAGGCACTTTACGAATTGAATCCAGATGAGGATCCGAGCAACAGTGATGAAGAGACCGGCAGTGACTACACTGTCACAGGTATGCAAAGGGGGACTCTTGCCTCAGTCGCAGCGGCTGAAGATAAGGATCACCCCAAGCTTCTGCCGGAGGAACTAGATGTTGTCCGAAGGACCATCCTACATACTGTTCTGCCGTCGTGGATTGATCGAGTGCCTCACAATTTGGGCTCTGCGACTCACGGATCACTGAAGGCAGCCGAGTGGTTGATCCTATATAAGGTCTACTATCCTGTTGCTCTCATTCCGCTCTGGGTAAAGTCTCTCGGGGAAGCTGCTACGCCGGAAAGCAAACAATGAATCTTGGCCCTGCTAGAATCAACCTCCACACTGGGTAAAATTGCCCATTTCCTGACTCTTCTGAGCATTCACGTCCGAGATCTCAGAGAGCTCGATAGCTTGATATTGAGTTACCGAAACTGTCTGCAGAAAGGATGGCCTGGTAAAACCAGCAAACCAAATCTGCATCTTACCCAGCACCTCTCCGATGTTATCAGGAGGTTTGGCCCTCCCCGATCAACTGCGGCGTGGGCGCAGGAGCGGGTGAACGGGATGTTACAGAGGTTAACCACAAATCATCACCTTGGTTCGTGTAAATTTCTGTCGATGTTACTACGCGGAACAGGTCCTGATGTACTGTTGATGTTTTGCAGACGATATTCCCAGGACGTTGTTGCACAAGTGGCATATCAACTCAAATTTGTGTTTGCTTCGCCGCAACACACAGGGGTTACACTCCTCCGAAGGTGTGGAGGAGGATACAGAAACACCGGTCAAATTAACCCTGGATCAGCCTACGTTGCAAAAGTGGAAACGTGCGGTCTGCGGAAAAGAAGGCACACAAGCCAAACTTGAGTTGACTCCAGCTATGCAAAACCTTGATCCCACGGTGGAAGTGCTCCGAAGCTTTCAGATCAACCGCAAGACCTTCACGGCAGTTGAGCATCATGAAGGTAACAGCATGGTGGAGTTTCACTTGGGCAAGGACCAAAGATTTGGTCAGATAGAGCACATCTTCGAATCTGACCAAACACCTCAGAAGAGGTGGTTCATTGTGAACCCATTCAAGGAACTCCAAAGACTCGAAGATCCATACGGTGACTATCCCGATCTCAACTGTCGTCTGGTCAGGGACAATCATGATGTGTCTGTGGTAGTCGAGGCAAATCGGGTGATTGGGCATGCAGCTATGACGCGCAACATAGGGGGAACATTCGGTATTGCCGCAAAGACAATCAGTGCAGTTGGATTGGGTACCGCGGTGAGTGACCTTGCATGAATGGCCTCTGTTTGTTGTTTTCTCAGTGCCTAATCATGATTGTTTGTGCCTGTGTGGGTCCCCAAAGGGCTGGGAGAGCCTCGTCGAAGACTCCTTGTAGAAAGGGATCAAGGGGAGCAGTTGCGTCTGCGGGGAAGGTTTTTTGGCCAGCCGCGGAGGGCACAATTAGAAGGGGTGGGCGCCTTCAAGAGGTCATCCTCTTCTCCCGAGGGCTACCCGATCCCAGACCAACTTCTTTTCTTCTTCTGTTGTATCTCGGCTGCAACTGTGTCTTGACTTTATAATTATCCAGATATTGCATTGTTCCGCCTAAGTTGCAACATATTTATTCCCCCATTGGGCCCCAGCTTCGTTTCTGATCTTTTCAGGTTGTATTATAAGTTACAACAGGCACACATTCCCCCCAAGCAGATCCATCCCACGGCCTTCTCCACCACCATCGACCTAGCCTCTGGTGGCCCTGCCTACTACTGCCATACACACTTCGTAGATGAATAACCCAACCACTCCCGCTGATCAGCAGGGTGATCCCCCCCCCAGTCCTGATCAAGACGTCCAATGGATCTCTGCCCTGGTTGATCGTCTGGTCCCCGAGTTTAAAGATAGGGCCACAAATCCGGAGGGTCAATCCGCGATGAACACCGATGCTGAGGGCAAGTCGAGGTCCTATCTGAGAATGTACCCAGCAATTAAAATTACAGCACGAGTCAGCTGATCTGTTGCCTCTTTTTTAGGTGGTGGTCGTGGGGAGGCCCAGAATAAACCAGTGGAGGTCGGCAATAGCTCACGATTGGACCCAAAGTTTGTAGTGGAGAATGCTAGGAAAGGGAGGATGGAAGCGGAGGAGATGAACGGCAAACGACGATCCGGGCGTCGTGCAAAAGGAATAGCTGAAAAGGGCGCGCTCACCAAGCACTGCAACAAATATTTGCGGGATATCCAAGGATTTGTCAAGTTTTTCCTTGGCTATCCGGAAAAACCACAAGATTACCCCCGAACTCCTACTGAAAAAGAACTAGCCGATCTATACTGGGTTGAAAAGAGAAGTCAGGCTATAATAACCCAGCTCGATCGACTTCGTGAAGCACTATCCGGCAAGAGCCCCGCGGAAATCGACCATTTTGTTGCCACTGCCGAAAAAGAGATACGGCGCCATGCGGTCTCACCACCATTCACTTCGGTTGTTGTCAAACGTGCAGCCAAAGGCTGCAAGCCAATCAGCCCCCAAACCCAAGCTAATGTCGAAAGGTCCCTGGCATTCGCGGGCATAAGTAGGATGACCTTTGAATGGGCGAAGGGACCGGGGGACAGCTCTGGATGGAATTCAGCAGTTGTTGAGCTACTAGCTGTCAAGGCTGTCGAGTGGATTCGCCGAACAACCCAAGTCAGTGACGCGCAAGCCGGCGAAGCCCCGGCAATCATCCATCGGTGGCTCCAGACTAAAGCACGAGAGCTGCGGGACTATCAAGATATGCCGCTTGACGTGTACAATCAGATGAAGGGTGAGAAATCAGCGAAGGGACAATACCAACGCTGGAAGAAGAAGGTAAGTAACTCCGAGATCCAGAGAGGAGATTTTCCCGGCCTTGCAAATCTGTATATTGACCAATCATCATCTCGCAAAACGCAGATCAAGGAAAACAGATGCGGAGCAGTAGACAAGCTGTTTCCCAAAAATATTGCGCTGGCACACATCGTGGAGCAGAAAGAGTGCGGCTCTGACATAGAAGATGGCGGCCCAAATAACCACCCAATCAGCCTTGTGCCTGAATGGCGGAGCGACGACCTCACGACAATCCTCCACTGCATTGACAAGATGGTCCAAGCCCAGGCACAGCACCGCCAAACGATTGCAACCCATGCCAAGATGTATCCTCGCTCACGACGCAACTTCAAACCAACAAAGGGAATCATTGGAGTCGCCCAAGGATTGCCGCTCGATTGCTACAGGAAAGAATACTGGTTGAAACTCAGCACTTATGAGCAGGAGACTGTGTTGACAGTAGCAGCAATAGACCTCAGTACGATCGCAAAAAACCTAGAAGATATCTGCTTCCGACACACTAGCACCACTGGCACTGTCAGCCTTAGAGTCATCACAGCTGACCTAAAAGCTGCCTGTTCTACCTTTGTTACATATAAATTACTTTATATCTTTTTCATCTTAAGAGATAACCTTGTTTTGACTTCATATTCTGTTTCCTCATGCAATTTTAACCCTAGTTACAACTTATCAATTCCTTGTAACTATACTCCTTCCCTGAGTTACTGAGTTATGGCGCCCTTGCGCAGTTGTGACGTGTCAGCGCTACCAGGCGCGCCAAACCACATGTACATATGTAAATTACATAAGCAAACTGTGAAAATTTTCGTAGTCAGGATCCCCCTTGCCTGAGGCGGATCTACAGACTTCAGCACACCAGAACCACCACCCAGATAACCCCAGGATCACCACCAAAGAGCCTACTCTACTCCCAGTATACCTACCGTCACAGGCGCCTAGGATATTGACAGTAAGTAACCTCTTTCACTGAACCTTGATTATCTCAGAGGTACAACTCTGTGTCTTGCTTGATCTGCCTTTTCTTCTTGCTTTGCTTCCTCCTTGATCACAGGGCTGTCCCTCCAAATCTATAGGCCTTTGCCTCCATCTTGATTACAGGGCTGTCCCTTCTTATCATCAGGCCTTTGCCTCAAAATCTAGGTTCAGGGCTGTCCCTCAGGTTTCCCTTTAAGAACCTTGACTGTCCAGAGAGAAGTCTAAAAAACTGTGGCTGGATTAAGACTTATCTAATCCAGATACCCTCCTGAGAGGAAGCTGTAGCACTTCTTGCACAGATTAGCAGCACTCTTCTGAAGAGTAGCATTGCCAGTGGACGTGCATTCCCACTAGAATAACCTAGTACTTCTCTTCCTTCTTATCCTGCTTGGTTTCTCTCTCTCTTTCTCTCTTTTTCTTTTATAGTTGTAATTTCTTTATCCCAAGAAATCCAACTATTGCCCCCCCATTTCTTGTGTCCTGCTGTCACTATAGAGACTCAGGCTCACAGGCACGAGTTCATCCGCCCAAGCGCCAAATTCCACCGGCCTACCACCGGCGGGGCCCAGTGGGTCAGCTCCAAATCCCGCTGTGATATCGACGGACATGATGCAGGTGGACACTTGAAGGGCTGTCCCATGCAGGGATGGAGCCTCCACGAAGCGGTATAATTCATAATTCCCTTTATATAAATCTTGTAGTTGTAACCTCTTTATGAGTGCCCTCAGAGACAATGACAATACACGCGTCACCCCTGAGTGAGGCTCAGGCTGACTTTCCACCCATCCTTGCTACATGGCCCTCGGGCAGAGGCAGGACTCCGAGGCCACCCTGCTCGTGTCCACCCTCATGTCCGGCCGAACGTTGGGGGAGACAACCATGTGGGCACTGTGGGCATGACCGGGTTCTTGCCCTATACGCTGTCCACCACAACCATCGGCCGAAGGTCGGGGTGGACAAGCACAGGATGTCACCCCTCCTGCGGCGCACCTATCACCCTCGCTGCCTACAGCAATGACATCTCATCACCCAAGAGCCGATGGAGTTGCTCCTTTGCGCACGCGTTTACAGGCCACGCGAGAGGTGTGGGTTCATGAATTTGGGGTGTTGGCCGGGGCAGCCCTTCACCACCGGAGTGAGGTTGCTTGCACAAGCAATCATTGGTCCCCGACACGGGGCCACATTCCCAGTCTTCATCTGCCCTTCCTATTCTACCCAAACACGCTCAAGATGGGACCTCCTGGCTAGCTGGTGGGTCATGTTATGGCTGAAGAGGGTGGGGAGCCCACAATGTGTGCGGTGCACAACCCTCTGGTTTCATTGGTTGTCTCGCATCGGTGTCAGTAATGATTGATAAGCACCACCAGAGGCACTGCGCTCAATCATCGCTCCTTCCGCAATGCAGTTGGGTCGGCTTCACGTGTCTCCCAAACCCAAGCACCGCTGCCAATAATGCTGTGGGTGCGCATTGATAGGGTCATGTGGGGCCGTCAGAGTTATACAGAGATCGGCTGAAGCACCAACAATCGGTGGCGGGGTTGTGATATGTGCTTGTGACTTGTCCACGCCGGCCGGCATCTGATGCACACCATGACGCTCGGCCAAACGTCAGGGTGGACAAATGCCAAATGATCAGCCGGGCCTGATGTCTCAACCATGTGGCAGATCAAGCCTACCAAGGCCCCACCCCAATGAGCTTTCAGGCGTGCCTGAATCATCCCGACACCCAAGTTGTGCTATTCTCCGCGTACCGAAGGATCCAACTGCAGGACCCACTGTCAACGCCTGCCCAGGGAGCTCATTCACCACTTCAAGATCTATCCACCTGCTGACCCAAGCCGTCGCCACGCTGCCAAGGTGTCACACTACGGATAATCTAGGCAACTATGTTGTCCACTCATGTGACGTTTGGTAGAACATCTGGAAGACTGAGCATGCAGCACCGAGTGCTACATACATGCTCAGTCCTCCCCCTACATTTACCCTGCCACAGCACAGATCCGGCCGCGCTGCCCTTGAACCAAGTCACGTCCTCACCCCGCAATATCATTGCCCTGATCAAGGATCTCTCCCTGGCCTATCACCGGGAGGAGCCACATTGTGCACGCTGAGCATGGGGGTGGGAACGGATCTCCCATGCTCAGCGTGCGTCACGCTTGCCCAATTACATATCATCATGTGCAAATAAGGGAAGCCATCATCAGCAGCGGGGTATTTGGTCACCCAAAGCCAACATTCTTGTAGATCTTCTCAAAGGGAGAAGTTGAAAGTGACCCCACACAGCTCCCATACAATTGGGGCCCCACAAAGGACAAGTGCCCCCTTCTTCTGTCGCCCATAAATACCGGGTTCTCCTGACCCTGCCCTCGCTCTTTTGCCCACTCATTGTCCTCCGCTTTCCTCACATTCCGCCACTCTCAAACCCATTCTTCCTCTTCAGATTTAATCCACACCCACCAACATGAGTGATCGCCCTCCATCAAACCCGTCCGACCAGTCTACACCCACCCCTCCTACCAGTGATCGGCTGTCTGCCACTCCACCTCCCAGTAAGTCAAATCTCAGCCATTCCTGCTTGTCCTGCCGTGCCAAAGCTGATTTGGCGTTGCATCAGCTGAACAGGACCTCCGTCAGAACTATCCGGGGCTTCCGACCGCCCCACCTTCATTCTCCCAGTTTGCCCTTCAGAACCTCCGGTCGGTATCCTCCGCCTCCCTTGAACCTCAAGAATCCATTCTGTCAACTGAGATCCAGGAGATTACCGCGGATGAGTTTGATCGCAGCATTGGAGCTGCCGAGCAACAAGCTCTAGCAATCCTTGCCCTCAAGTTACCCCGTAGCTGCAAACGCAAAGCTCAAGATCTAGCATTTTCCATCAGACGGAGCAGACAAAGTGGGTCGTCCTGTATCCTCATGATCCACCAATTCAATGCCTTGCAACTCACCACCCACCTTCTCCCTACAGAATGGGAACAAACCGGCATTGTCCCCGATGACGAGGATATCAGAATTGCCCAACCCACCAGCCTCTCAACCACAGCGGTTTCAATGGGGAAGCCATTCCACAAGCGGCCACCCATCAAACAAGGACCAAAGGAGAAATTGGTTAAGGTGGTCAATCTCCTTGACAAGACCCCAGCATCGGCCAGCACTTCCCTAGCGCCAATCATGACTCCTCAGACAACCCTAGCCGGCCTCCCACCTACCGACTCGCTGGACAAGGACCAATTCTCCTGGGAAGACGTGGTCCCCGCCGGCGCTGAGCCATCCTTTTGGGCAGCCCTTGGCAACCAGCAGCCCAACGCCGTTGCCGACAAAACTAGCCAAAATCTACGTCTTGCCAGACCTGACGACGACCCATCTCAAGTCACACTGCCCGGTGGTGTGCAACCAGACGCTTCCACACACCCTTGATTGAGCGATCCCACCGCTGAGGGATCAACTACTTCCGAACACGGTTTGGCCCCCCAGCAATCCCTATCCCCCGCGCCTCACAAAGACGCTACAGCAAATCAGACATCCGGGGAGCCTCAATCCCTCCCGCTTCCTACGGCTGAGCATGGCCCCACTCCTGCTGCTAGTGGTCCCTCGAATTCGACCACAACTCATACTGATCAGCGTCCAACTGAATCATCCAAACAGACCGCCACCTCTCCACTTCCTCACCTCACGATCATTAAGTCTGACCAGATCCGAGCACAAGTGGTTTCTATCACTCAGGAGTGGGCTGGATCGAAACCGTCCTGGTCCAAGTATGTGGCCACTTGGAATTCTCTCTCCCATTTGCTCAAAAACTGCGCCCAGGGTCTGCACAATCCACCTCTGGCCGCTCCCTCCTTCCAATTGGGACGCATCTCCTGCTCCTATTCCTCTTGGATCCAGACAATAACATCTCTGGGTGAGTTTGACTGCTGGTCGATGGTGCGACTTGATTTACAACAGCTGACAGTCTCCTTCTACCTCAGCCAATGAATTCCTCAGCCCCTCTCATCAGGAGCAGTGGTATTGCCCGGATTTGCTTGACTTCCCACTGCTAACTGAGTTCGGCAATAAGAACAATGACCTCGCGCCTGGCTCCTTCATTCCCCCTTTCAAAAGAACTCAACACCCAGAGTCCACTCTTGTCCGTTGCTTGTACCGATTGCACTACCCCCCCCCCCAATACGTCACCGCCGAATGGGCCAAGGTTGTCGCCGCCTCCGTTGAACTGATGGCTGATAGTTTTTTCATCCCGCCACCAATCAACTCCCAACCAACGGACGATCACGTCACAAGGGGCGTCGAAGCACTTCGTTACCTCGACACTTTGAAAAACTCATCATCCACCTTCGACCCGCCCTCGGATCAGAGCGACCGTTCTCTTCAGCCCAACCAGCGCATGCACTCCGTCAATCTCCTTCATGACTTCCGCAACGTTATCATAGATGTTCTGATGGCCTATATCATAATGCAAACGCACTCCCTGAGCAAGGCTCCCTTGACGGCAGCGCAAAAGAAGGCAAACACCCGTGCCAATCAAGCTTCCACCAACAACTCAGACAAACAACTCTCTCCTACCGAGCCGGATCCATCGGCTCTGACTCAGTTCCCCGAAGCAGCAGTCCAAAAGCTCCAAAAGTATCAGAAGAAGCAGAACTTCCAGCCCCTTGTTTACTTCATCCTTGCTGGAGTTCGCGGACTCTTCATTACATCACGGGATCATCGCATAGCTGGAGTGTTGACGTGCATGTCATTCATTCAGGCAATCTCTATCATCAAGCAGCACTCTTCAACGTCACACACCTGCAAAGAAACCATTTGGCATAGCCTTTCCGCACTTCTGGTCAAGATGCTCGCTCCTGTCTTCCAGTCTCCGGACAAGCTTTGCTCTCTTGCCTCGGTCCAAGTCCCCACCCGATACCAGCTTGCCCAGGCAATAACTACCGACTTCCTTAATCATTGGAATACGTTGAAACCTACTTCTCCCTTTCTTATGCCACACACCCCCCATCAAATTACACGTAAATAAACCTATGTTGTTAACTAGAACTTGCGAGTGCACCTGAGCGCATGTATCTTTGTCCCGATTCTTACTGAAGGAGCACATCGCTGAATTGTAAATAAGGCGACAATTTCTTCTTTTGATGCTGTCTTTACCCACCCATTCTCCGTGAGATATGAAAAATACACAGAAGAGATGTAAACCCACTGTGCCAATGATTTTGGTGTTGCCCTGCGGAGGTTTGCTTGAATACTATTTCACATAAGTTGACACTGCACTGCTCCAGAGGATCAAAGCTTGATCTCAATCATACAATTGAGCAGAACATAGATGCAGCTGCCCAACAACACAAGCTTAATTTCAAACAGCCAGCAGTGTGATTGTTGCTGCCGACACATGCCACCAATTAGAGAACAAACAAAGATGGATCTCAAGGGTCGGGACGAGCAGGAACAAATTCCAAGGGTGCGAAGGGAGTATTCGGGCATATGTGTGCAACTCAGGATATGATCTACTGTGGCCTATTGGATCCAGAGCCTGGAATCAAGGACAATGGATTTTCTTCCGCTGGACTCGTCTCGTCCTTGCAGGTCTGTTCCAATCGCTTACTGGGAGGTTGAAACGTCTCTTTGGGTTGGCTCTTAATTGGTAGGTGGTCTTATCAACTCTTTCAAGCTTGGAGGCACACTCAACCTGTAGAATATGTCAGTCCTCCTTCCAAGGCACTGAAACCGCGGGTGTATACAGCGTACCCTTATGGCCAGTAATCTGCTTCCGTTACTTGATTCATTTGCTGTGATCCCACCGAAGCTTATAGTATCCCCCCGGCGAAGAGTTTGAAAGCGCTCGTGTACCAGGGCATTTGTAGCCGACAGCTTCATGTGACCACACTTGCCCTATAGTTCCAAGTCAGTGCCCGCGACTTGCAATCAAAACTAGCCAACAAGAGCAAAAGAAATGCAGAGGGTTTTGACTAAACAAGAGAAGCACACTTACCACCTTCATTTCTGGATTAACAACTTCAACGAACCGCACACAACCGACGATTGGATTCATATGGACTTTAACTACATAAGCTGTACCAGAGGCGTGGGTATCCTCAAATTCATGGGCGAGTGGAAAGTGTCCCCGGTGGACCTGCCATCTGAAACGTTCGACTAGAATCGTGGGGGGCCTCGAATCGGGATGAACGATGAGTTGGCCGCTGAAGAAAACTTGAGTGCAGAAGTCGTATAGAATGGCTGGCACGTCGGCTGAAGTTGACTTAAGCACAACGTTGTACTGTTGGTGCGCCGACCTGACGACATCGGAGGGGAGCTGATAAGACACGATGCAAGTCTTGATATGGATCTCATTGTCTACACCACGTATATCATCCTGATTTGTGTTTGACATATGGATATTGCCGGCAAGCTCGATCATGCTGAGGATATTGATGTCGCAGGGTGAGAGGAACCAAACCAGTGAGGCAGATCAGGGAGACAACAGAGAGGACCACTGTCGCAGATTCATCAGCCCAGAATGAGTCATATGACCGGTGTTGGCCAATCATGCCCTTGGAACTGAAACAAAGGGAAAGCATCTTGTGCTCGCTGTTTACCCATGTACGTCATCTGGGAGATGTTTCCCCTTTCTTGCATTCAAACAGTGAGGATACGTCCCCACCACCCTTTGACTCACCCAAACACATCCTGCCAAGCGCGAAAGAAGAATGGTGTCATGGTCTGATGTATGTCCGTATTTGGGGAAGGGTTGAACTGCCCTGATTGCCTGTTGGCCCCGCAATCCTTTCATAGGCCAACTTCTGCAGGTCCTTCATATTCACCTGATCCCTACAAACGCAGGCCAGGGGGGGGGGGGGGGGAAACCTCGTCTATGTCCACCGTAATGTCCGGCCGTTCATTATGGTAGACTTCTGTGACAGGTGGTTGCTGTGGGACTGTTCCGTTGCTGACAAGGTCAGAATTTCGGCCCCGCCGTTGTGAATCATAGTCAAGCTACTAGCGATCCACGGCTGCTCCACCCTCTGCCCTCAACCCAATTCCTGAGACACCCTGAATGGTTATGATCAGATACAGCTTGTCTGAAGTGGGCCTGGGAGCCAACAGCAGAACTTGCTAAGTCACTAATTCACAAAAACTGCACACCCGCTATGGCATGACTTCCACCTCAGCCGCCATCCTAAGTCCACCACCCGGACCTGAGTCTCCGGTGGCACTTCCAGCCAAGGCACAACTAGAAATCATACAGTCTGAACAGAACCCACATCTCCGTTCAGCCATAGACATCTATCCACCTTCTACAGATCCTCTAACTGGGTCAGGAGGGAAGGTTGCCAACATTTGTGGGGATTGATTGTTGATCCTTGCCCGAGATTTCCAGAGAGGTCCAAGAGGAGCCCTGCAATTCACCTCTGTCGGAGCCAGCCATCCCAGGTCAAAGTGAAGAGGTTGTACAGGGACAGGCAGCAACAGGTGTATATTCCCATCCGGCACTTGCTCAAGCACATCGTCAAGGGCTCAATGGGCCCCACAGAATAGATACACCAGGAAATCCGCACTTCCCCGATTTGCAGCAGCTGATCAACTTTCCATGCTGACGGATTGAGGCATAAGCAAAGCTTAGAAAGGGCTAGATGTTGTGCTGCCTGTCCAAATCAACCCATCTCGACATCACTTTTGCCGTGGTGCTTGAAGGTTTTGGAGTAATGCCTGGCAGATGCGTCTTACAGATGTTGTTTTTCCCTGTGTGTAATTTGAAGTACAAGGGGAGGGAGGGAGTGGATTTGATTTCTATCTCGTGCCAACAACTTGCTCAAGCTGCCACTTCGATGATCTTTCACCCATAAGTAGCTGTTGAGTTGTCTGTTAGTCTGCTACCATGATGTATCACCACAGTATGGAGGGCTGTTGGATCGACCCATGAGCACTACCAACCAACCACCCAGCTGGCAGCCACAAGCGTCTGTAGCCTAGTTGGTAAAGGCAGCACTCTAGTATGTGTCTCAGCATAGCTGAGGTCGTGAGTTCGACTCTCACCAGACACATCTTCATTTTACAGTCTCTACAGTAGCTTGGATATAAGCAATAGTAGCATCTCTCCATGAAATTTATTACTCGGAGGCTATACACTCATGCATTCAGGCTCAATTAAAAGCCACCGAAGATCTAGAACAATAGGAAACCCTCTCCTTGACTTTCAGACATCTGCTGATTACCCAGTAAGGAGATCAACAATTCCACAGTGGTTTTGAAGGAGATTGATTTGGCAGGAGTGAAGTCCACAAAATAGTACACCTTGCTCCCAGAAGTCCTGTGGTAGTGACCTGAACAAGAAAGTAGATATGGTTCTTGTTGAATATTGGCAATGGAAGGGTCCCAAGATGGCAACACAGCTTCTTCACACAATTTGCCTGCTCATTATTTCCCAATACCCATGGAATTCACCGTGTTATCCTTCCCCTTTCCGGCTATATAATCCCAGATCAAGCAGGGATTATACAGGGTGAGATCATGGCTGCAACATAGTTGGGGCTCTATTGTGATACTGCCTATCCCATCTTCTTTTCAGTGTTATAATCACACAATAACGACACGTCTGATCTGACCTAGCTTGTTGAGTTGGCAATGCTTCATGGTATTCTGGGGGCACTTGCCAGGGGTAGATTGATTGTGGTCCGACCATGGATGGCGGTGACATGGTTACCCGGTGTATGGTTCCCGCTTTTCTTACCCTTGTTATATAACCTGCATGAACCCATTTTTCCCATCTCCAAATTATGAAACTGCCTCGCTCATTGCTAGCAATCATGCCCTCTAGCTATTTAAGTATTTTAAGTATGGAAACAGCCCAATATGCATCATCTTCCTTGATCTTGCGGTTTTTTCACTTAGAATTTTTACGTGACACATGGAGGAGGAGGAGGGCTTAGACATTCAAGAATGGGGTAAAGTTGGGTTGTGCAGGCAGGAGGGTGGAAGTGAAGTGGTTGGCCATCCAGGATTCACTCCACAATGCACTCAAGACAATATATCCAATCCAGGACCATGTTGCTTGTCTCACAGTGAGGTCACTTAATGTCAGAAAGCAGTAACCTGGATGCATTCTGCCAAAGATCCATTTTTACTTGGAGGATAAAACCTGAACATACAGCGGAATTAGTATCAGATGACACAGTGCTGTGTGGATTTCACCTTCCTTGTCCTGAATGAAGGGAGCCAAGGGGAGCTTTTTGTGCTGTCATAGTTTAGTTTTTGCAGGAGAAACACATATCAACTGGATGAATTCTACAAATACCATTCCTCTACATCAGGAATGGACTGTGTGAATTCAACTTCTCAGACAGGAATTGTGTATCACCAATGATGCTGCTGGAGATTGTAATCTTCTGGTTGATGAGTTTTTACTTATGTTACTAATATGACCTAATTCCACAATTGATTCCACCTTTCCTCTGGCCCTATGCATGTCATGTGTTTTATTTTAGCACATCACCAATCCTTGATCTTTCAATTGGCTTGGCTATCTATCTTGGAAAGAAGAAATGACCTCCACTTACCCCATAGAACGGTGAGATGTTGCCACCTGTGGACATGATTTCTTCTTGCAAGTTGATCTGTGTTGACAAGCTACTACAAAATCTGCACATGGGGCCCACAGGTGGTTCAAGGAAGCCAAAGTGGAAATGATTGAAAAATGACTTACCAATGGTCATCCGGTAAATTTCACTTACCAGATTTCATGCATGAACATAAGATGAAGATAGGCATCAGATCAACACAACATGCAGCTGACTCATGACATAGTCACACATGAGGCCATGGCTTACTTATGGAGCACTTCCCCACATAAATTACGGTCTGGCACTCTCCAGAGAGTGCCACCAATTCCCCCCTGGTGGTTGCATAAAGCTCTGTATGGCACTCGTCAGGCAGCCCGGTGCTGGTGGCAGCACCTATCGGCGACGCTTGGACGCCTTGGGTATGAAAGCTCTCAGTTTGACAGCAGCGTTTATGTGCTTTGCCAACGTGACGGTCCTTCTGTTATCTGGATCCACGTCGACGATGGAATTGTCACGGGCCCATCTACTGAAATCCTATGGGAGCTGGAGTTAGCCCTATTGGATAGTCTAGAAATTAAATGGTCATTGTCTCCTTCCGATATAGTTGGGCTTATAGTTTCCCGGGACCAGCATGGTTTCAGCCTTGGACAACCAAAACTAGTCTCCAAACTTCTCTCGTTACATTGGGATGGAGCCAGTCATGCGAAAACTCCCCTTCCGGTTGGGAATTTGCCGCTATCATGCAGCGATGACAAAGGATTAGACTCATCCAAGTATCTTTCAATTCTTGGTTTCCTCAGTCACCTCTCCGCTGGATCTCGGCCAGACATCACTTTTGGCGTCAATTTTTTATCCCGGTTCTCCAAAAGTCCGGGCACTGAACACTGGAAATGTCTACACCATCTTGTCAACTATGTCGCTGCAACGAGGGATCAACAATTGTTGCTGAAGCCAAATCCCGCGAACCCTCGGCTTGTGTGCTTTGCCGATGCAAATTGGGGTGGCGAGTTCTCGCGTTCCAACTACGGCATTCTGATTTTATTCCATGGTAGCCCCATTCACTGGGTGGCGCGACGCCTTGCTACTATTGCGTCGTCCACGGCTCATGCCGAGTACATGGCGTTAGGACATGGCACGAAACAGCTACTGTGGATTCGACATCTGATCACGGATATGTCTGGATCAGAGACAACCGGGCATTTGTTTTGCGATAATCAAGCAGCGGTAAAAATATGCTCTGATGAAGCGTCCAACAAGAGGACGGGACACACTGATTGTGAATTCTACATTACGAATCAAGCCCTATTTCAAAAACAAGTATCTCTATTTTGGGTCAATACAAAGAATCAATTTGCGGACATTTTCACGAAAAACCTACCGGCTCTTACTCATCAGTATCAGGTACGGGTGGTTCTTGGAGCGGTCTCGTTGAGTGGAGGGGTGTTGTAGTCTGTTACGTAATGTTTCCATTACGTTACATCCCACACTGTCAGAGTAAGTCATGCTGTCATGACTTACCACAGACATGGGACTTTCCCATGCTTTTCCTTGACTTGACAGCGCTACTCCATTACATGCATACATGTATATATATAGCTTATGTTTCCACACTTGTTGTATTTCTCATTCATTTCCCGTTGTTCATTTCTCTCAAAATACATTCTCCCATTGTCAGACTCTATTATCTCCAACCTGTCTGCACCTGTGGGCACCTACATACCCCATAGTATGCAATACCTGAGAACCTGACCTAGTGTAAGGACTCCAGTAGGGGAGTCCTTCACTGTCCGTCAAGTGGGGGCACAGAGGGGGGAACCTCGAGTCAAGATTCTAGTTCACGGGATATATATTGCAAAAGGGGGAACAGTCTAGCCGGGAGAGATATGGGGGCAGGGATCTCTCAGTAAGTACACGAACAGTAGGAGAGGAGAAGGAAGCAACTGGGAGAAGGAAAGGAGAGGAAAAGGCTTACCTAGCCGGGAGAGATATGGGGGCAGGGATCTCTACCGGCTAGGGAGGTGGAAGAAGGGAAAAATGATATACTTGAGCGAGGTTTGTCCTTGTGACACTTCATGTGAAACCCCGCGGAGCGCGGGGGCTTCACACCTAGGTCCCTGCATACCCCCTTTTTCGCAGGCAAAATAAAATCCCTGGGAAACCCAGAATACCCAAAAAACCTGGGTCTCTGACTTAATCAAAATTGGACCACGGAGCCGGCCCACACCCTCCCCCCTGGGGGCCCCATCGCCGATCATAGTACAGCCCGGTGAGAACAGTACATCTACATCACTCACCACCCATCCACATATCACTCCCCCGGGTACACATCACACCGGCCGCACCTACGTCTTATGCCGCCGGGCCAACCCACATTACACCACCGGCCATTGACCTCACTCAAATTTGAAAAACCGCACCCGACCTGTCATAAAAAACAGTACCCCACCACTCTTGATTCTTCCCCATCACAACATGTAAGTGGCATATGCCAAATCCAGGAATTAAAGACCGCGTAGTTGACACATTTTTGGGTTTGAATTTCTCTCAGCACTCGCCTCAAAATCCAAGATGCCAATCACCCGAATGCCTGTCCGTGGGGGAAACCATACCCAGGCTCTCCGTCAACAGATTTACTCTGACAGAAACGCAGCCACCTTGGCGCGGCTACAGCGACAACAGCAGTTGGATCACCAGCGTGAACAAGCAGCTCAGCCGCCCTCCATCAGAAACCTCTTGGATCAAACAAACCCAGCCTTTGATTATCCGATTGATGCGCAGCAGGAATCAAACAATTCAAATCAAGCTGAAGACGAATCCAATTGGGGTACTTTTGGTGAAAATGAAAATGAACCTGACAAAATTGATTTGGTGATTTCTTCTTACAAAGAAAAATACCGGCAAGAAGCACGCGAATATAACTGGGCAGTACTACTTCGTCAGCTCCAAAGCAAGTATATGAAGCTGAAGGTTACAACAAAGAACTGGGCCGGCCCCAACTCTTACGATAATTTTGCTATCTGCTCTCCCAGCTGCTCTAAACGGTATAATCGACCAGTTGATCTGGTGGACATACGAGGTAAGAAATTTGGTTGATTCTTGTGTTCCTACAAAGCACTGATCAATGTAAGAAAGCAGGTCAGGAGCGAAAGATAATTCAATTCTGCAAATGTACTCTAGATGGAGTTCGGCTTCTTCAGCATGGTTATATCGCAGGTTCACCGATCAAACCCCAAACAGCATTCCCAGTACCGATCCTTATCTTCCATAATTACCTATGGAAACATAGCCACATAGGAGCTCTGCCATTTACACTTGCTCTCACTGCTTGGCTCGAACCTTGCTCGCAACGGCTGTGTGCTCGCAATCAGAAACATGTAGATTATTTCAATCTATTTTACTTAGCATCTCTTGTTCAATTGTGACTGATGGTGTCTTGGTTCCATTTTTCTGATTATAGGCTTGGGAGATGCGAAAGCCATTCACACTGCAAGTATATTTGGCTGGGATGAAGTCATCCCAGTTTAACTGGGATGCACTCAACTGATTTAAAATGGGTTGATCTCATCTAATAAAATATAAACCCAAGGGGGGTACCTTGGATTTATATTTCATCAGTTGAGATCAACCAAGTTTAAATTGGTTGATTTCATCCCAGTCTAACTGGGATAAGCTCAACCCAGCCAATTATGCTGGCAGTGTCACGGCAGCTGTTGATCTGTTCTGTTTACTCAGAGACAATGCGAGCACGCTTTTTCATAACTCCTTGAAGCTGAGTGAGGCGGAAACACTAGCATGTACATCATTCCCTGCCTGTTTTGGTCCACGGCCTCCCAACCCAGATGATTACCTGGAGGAAACTCAAGATCGTGTGATATTCTGCCTTGATGGGAACTTTCAGCATCGTCACCAAGCAAGTTCAAGCCGCAATTACGAAGCCCTTCACACACCTAAAATTTTTCTTTCACAAACTGAAGTCAACCAGGCTTCTCATGACATCTGAGCCAAAGAAGCTGAAGGGATGACACCGGAGCAGGTACATACAATGGCTTTCACTTTCCTGATTTTGATCATCAACTAACGTCTGATTCAAACAGACCAATTGATGTACAGAATCACACAAGGCTGCCGACGATAAACGCAGTGAATCAACTTGGAAGGGGTGTGATGACACCGGCCTCATGGGCTGCTGTTGTTGGCACAACAGAGCGGTTTACCTGGCCAACATCTATAAGTCGGGTGAGCAGAGACACTTCCCGATGGCTCTGATCCAACGAGTTCTCTCAGTGGTTGAACCAACTCAAAAAGTTGGGATACTGTACGATATCGGGTGCAGCATGGATAAGTACATTAGGCTGGTATGTATTGTCTTTTTCATGAACCTTGGAAAGACCCAGGAAACCCCCCATAAATGACCGTAACCAAAATGTATGGATTTTTGGGCAAAAACCAAAAATGGTACGCACAAAATGTGTATGAATGACCTTTTTTTTGGTCAAACGTACACACCACAAAGGTATGAAAAAAAGGCTGGGGATGGGAGGGTAGTAACTTAAAATGTATGCGAGTCAACAGGGAAAAGGTCCTAGTGCTCCTCTTTGCACCCCCCCCCCCCTTGGCACACAACCCGCTCGATGACCGGCAGACACCGGTCATTGAGTGGGGTTCAGCCCACTCGTGTGCTGGTCATTGAGTGGGTTGTGTACCCTCTCAATGACCGGTGTGTGCCAGTCATTGAGTGGGTTGTGCACCCACTCGATGACCGGACTGTGCCCATCGAGTAGGCTGAGACCCACTCGATGACTGACGTGTGCCGGTCCTTGAGAGGGTTTAAAGATCCTCAATCTGAGTTTTTTTTTTCTATGTTTATGCATGCCCGGTGCCCCCTGCAAAGAAAAAAATGGTGGGCACGGAGAATGTATGGAAAGTTGGGAAATACTCTGAGCGTACGCACGAAACGTGTATGAATGAGGTCAAAAAATGTATGAATTTTGGCTAAATTCTGGATTTTAGGTTACGGTCGTTTATGGGGGGTTTCCTGGGTCCTACCTTGGACCGTTTTTTTTTTTTTTTTATTATTATTATGGATAAAAGAGGTTGCAGATACTGGCAGATCCTGGTCAGCTGTAAAGAGGCTGCTGAGTTTCTCCGCTCTGATTCCGCACAGAAGTCTGGGTGTGGATATTCAGGGCGGTGGATACAGCACATGCCGCCAAATTGGCCCCATGTCAGATTGATCCCACCAGTCTCAACCCACCGCAACCCCACCTCCCCCCAGCCCCCCAGTAACGAGCAGTTCTCTCCCCCAACCTCCAACAGTCCACTAGCTGCCAGTATCCTCCCCTCCCCCCCTCCATTTTCCAATTTGGTTCCTCACCCGCCACCCACCCGCCATGGCTTACCGGAAGTACGACCCTGGCACCAAGATTTCAGCCGTCCGAATGCTTGCCCAGTCATATTCCAGAGCCTTGATCCGCGAAGCGCTTGGGTTTTTGATCTCACAGCAATCTTTTGACCGCTGGATGCAACTTTACCGTGCAACTCAAAGAGTCATTTGAGATCCTTCCGAATACAAAAAGAGAGGTCCAACTCGATTACTCACTACTGAAGACTGGGTTTTCATCAAAGAGTTGATTCGTTGTGAACCCGGCCTGTTCTTGGACAAGTTGCGACAGCGCCTTTATGATGAAACCGACACCCTTTTGAGTCTTGCAACCCTCCACCGCAACCTCGTCGAGGATATGGAGATCACTTTGAAGAAGGCAAATACCGTGAACATCAAGAAATCCCTTGTTGCGAAGAATGATTTTGTGGAAAGCATGGCGACCGTGCCCGCGGAGTATCTTAAAGGACACCGAGCGGGAAACAACTGATGACAGCAAGGGAGCTGTGTGAGCAAATACAGCGGACGGTCTGACGAGCGTTCAGGTGGAAGCACACCTGATGACAGCAAGGGAGCTGTGTGAGCAAATACAGCGGACGGTCTGACGAGCGTTCCGGTGGAAGCACACCTGCGAGCGTGGAGAAGGTTGGTGAGCGAGTTGAGAGGATGAAACAAGTAGTTGAATGAATTGCAAAACATAGTGATACTAACCTGATGACAGCAAGGGAGCTGTGTGAGCAAATACAGCGGACGGTCTGACAAGCGTTCAGGTGGAAGCACACCTGAGAGATAGATGAGAACACTGGTGAGAAGATATCAGAGATGAAGTTGAGGAAGTGGTGGAACAAGGCATACCTGCGAGCGTGGAGAAGGTTGGTGAGCGAGTTGAGAGGATGAAACAAGTAGTTGAATAGAGAACAACGGAGTGGAAATGATTCTGGACTAAATACAACTACACTAGGTTTCATGACTATCATCAACAAGCTTCTAACCTAATTGAACCGCGTCCGCAGCACGGATCATGAGAGGACCCATGGCCCTGTGCCTCAATATATCTTGTTTTCACTGGTGAGCTCAACGGACTCTGTTTCCACACCACATCCAGCCTCATGGATAGCTAAATAATCCCTTCCTTGTTGTGCAGATGAATCTTCTATCTGCTCAAAGGACTTGCTGCGCAATTTCTCTCGATCCACCAAGGGAGATCAAGCTGATAGGTCAATCATCGACCCCAACGCGACCCGTTTCACTCGTATACCTGCAATTGGGTTCAATGGGCTCCTGGCCTTAACAGTGACCGATCAAAATGTGAAGGGGCGTAATTTTGCTCATTTCTTGAAGTATGCCCTGGTAAGCTCTCTCCCATGCACATGTTGTGATGATGTGAGGTTTTATCTGACCTTCTTTGCCTTGGTCCTAGCTCCCCCGAATGAACCGCTATCCAGATAACAACTCGGTCCTTGTGCTGGATAATGCGCGAATCCACGGTGGGGACTGAATCATTGAGTTTTGTCAGAATGCTGGCGTCAAGTTGCTGTTCCTGCCGACCTACACCCCTGAGCTCAACCCCATTGAGTTGTGTTTCTCTCAGGTCAAGTCTGATCTACGACGCTCTCAAGCCCTGGTTGGATGCGCTGACTCCAAGTGGGAAATCAAACGCACTACCTATCGGGTCGTTTCGGCCAGCCTCTGTCAAAAGCTTTACAAACACGCCGGTTACAAATGTCCTGATATCGACGCCTCACACTCGGACAATGAGGATATTCACCAGTACCATTTTTCTGAATAGTTAATTCCCTCGTATCTTTAGAGTAGTGAATTCCCGTCTTGTGCTTGTTTATCACACCCCGACTGACTGCGTTAGCACAACTTAGCCGATCCCCTGTTACCCTCGATGCCGCATATCTGGCCGTCCGTACCTGTGATAGTTTATTTCCTAGCCTCTGATAAGGCTCTCTTGTTTGGTTGCCAATACCGCATCCATGGTCTCCTGGTTCCCCGCGTCCGTCTGTAGTGTTTCCCCTCAGAACCCCTCAGAACCCCTCAGAACCCCTATGTTTCTCCTTCTCCTCAGAACCGCTGCCTTGTCTGTGCCTGTCACTTAGTAACTGGCCCGCCCAATGATGATCAAGGAAATATAGCTGGTCAACATAACTCGGGCCTGTGTGATGCCCCACATCCGGCCAAGGCCTGCCTGCGATTCAAGCCCCGGCAAGAGTGCCTTGGGTCTGGTTTTCCACCGGTCAGGGCCCAATTGATGAGCTGGTTCGTTCCCAAGATCAGCAATTGTGTGGGTCCATGATGTCGTGGGGCTGGGTAACTGGCGCACTTGAGTGGGGGGGGATCTGGTCTGACTTTCCGATCTGGCCCGCACCTCATGGGGCCCTCAGGCGGTGGTGAGGTGGCCTTGATGCGTGGGTCAGTCACACCATCGGTTGTGGGTCTGATGGCTGCTGTTATAAGAGGCCCAGTCCTAAATTTTCAATACTAGTAGCGCTTGTCCCACCTCATACCTCATTAACAGTATCCCTTCCTCACCTCATGGGGCCCTCAGGCGGTGGTGAGGTGGCCTTGATGCGTGGGTCGGTCACACCATCGGTTGTGGGTCTGATGGCTGCTGTTATAAGAGGCCCAGTCCTAAATTTTCAATACTAGTAGCGCTTGTCCCACCTCATACCTCATTAACAGTATCCCTTCCTTAGTTATAAATCCTCGGTGTGTTCCTTTGACTTCCACCCCTCTGAATTGACCTGTCGCGCTCCTTGTTCTTGCCACACCAACTAACCAACACCCTTCAGATCAGGCTGCCTGTCCATCGTAGCCAAAATTTCTAACCCTCCCAGCCGTGTATTATGCCCGGAAACCCAGGATGAACCTGTGGAATCGCAAGAAGACAGGCCCCCTCGCGAGGGCTCGGTTCATTTGGACTACTTGGTTTTTATGCGGAGTGCTGATAAGTCCAACTTTGCGCACTCCAAATTCTTCCATGCCCCCCCCACCCTGGGCGATTGCCGCTCCTGTCCGACACTTGGGCTGCTTGCGCATCGACATGCTATCCGTGACTTGGAACCGATTCCAAGAGGAGGTCATTCGTTACATCGGCCGTGGGGACGATCAAGCCCTAGTTCGCGTTTTGCGCGGAGCCAACGAGCGGGGGGAACTCCAATGGCAGGCGATGCTATCCGGCGATCCCCATTACACTCCGGGAAACAAGATAACGATTCGAGGCGACTCGGATTTTAAGTGCTTTGGGGTGGCCGCTTACGAACTCTTCCCCAACAAAGTCTTAGTGAAGTTGGTTATGCGTGATCCATCCGACGAGGTGAGCTCACCCCTTCTTCCTGAAGGCTGATACTTTCTCAGTCACTCAACTTCTGTGTTGTTTAGACACCCGCGGGTGTCATAGCCGATCCCGTCAAACGACCTCGCGGAGTTGGGCCCAGTGATGTGGTCCGCCCGCCAAATGGCATTCCTTGCGCACCTCCATCGGAAAAGGTGCGTCGTATTCATTCCTTTGGGTTGCCACTGTCGTGACGATGCTAATTCCCGGTTTCTCTAACGCCAGGAAAATAATTCGGGCAACGGAGGGATGGCCGCTCGTGCCATCACTGATGACGGCTCGAACAGAGCCAAGAAGAAAAATGTGAGCCTCATTCATCCTTCGGCGCACTACCTCATTAACAATTTATTTACATATTTCCTTTCTTTCATGCCCGGCCTTGTTTAAGAAATTAAATGGCCCAGGGGAATTGGGGCCCGTGGCCGCCGCGCATACGGCTAATCTAGCGGGCATCGGGGCCACTGGATCAGCATCCGACAAGGTCAAGGGAAGATCCCGCGCTCAAGCTGTCCCCATTGCTATAAGACGAATAGTCTTTGATGAGGTTGGACGTGCGTTAGACACAAGCCGACGCGGTGAGAGCAGCACGGAGACAAACCTTTGATGAGGTTGGACGTGCGTTAGACACAAGCGGACGCGGTGAGAGCAGCACGGAGACAAACCTAGACGGTGTCGAAGGTGGTCAGCTTTGATGAGTTGAACAAGTGTTGATTGGTTCATTCATTACTAGCACACCTTT
The DNA here is from genome assembly GCF_026914185.1 of Puccinia triticina. NCBI lineage: Eukaryota > Fungi > Basidiomycota > Pucciniomycetes > Pucciniales > Pucciniaceae > Puccinia > Puccinia triticina. The sequence goes on from NC_070573.1 coordinate 1,311,389, forward strand.
GATGAGGTTGGACGTGCGTTAGACACAAGCGGACGCGGTGAGAGCAGCACGGAGACAAACCTAGAGAAGATGAGTAGTACGGATGAGACTAAGAGACATGTGAGATGAAAAAAGGTGGAAACGGAAAACAGACCTAGACGGTGTCGAAGGTGGTCAGCTTTGATGAGTTGAACAAGTGTTGATTGGTTAGAGAACCATACAATGACTAAGGAAGCGGTTTAAGAACTAATCAACTAGGTTACAACTTAGAACGGATGCGGACCAACTATGAGACTATCACTAGATATGCAAGATGGAAAGACAATGTAATATGCATAACGTGTACCGTCTAATAATTGCTACAACAGACGAGATAGAAATCATTGGGCCTCCGGTTGCCAACCGCCGCGTGGTCTCCCTACCCTTGACTCGGGCTGGAGCGTTGCCTGTGGCCCCCGCCAATGATCAACCACCGCTTCCTAGGATTCCCCTTGGCCCGGAACCGGCTCACCTGCAGGCGGTCGATTTGGAATCCTTCCTAGCTGCGGTAGGTATCGAATCTTCTGATACTGGTACGCGCCGCCGATTGAGGTACCACGGGATCATCCATTGGACCTTCTCACAAAAGTCCTCCGAGGCCGAGTTGATTGGCTTGGGATTTCCAATTGGGACCGCACGTATGCTTTGCGACGGGATCGCACTCATGGAAGCACAAATCCAACCCATTAGACAGTAGTTTACGACCCCGAGCTCACCTGTCCTTCTTTATTGCTTAACCTAACTGCTATTATTGAGTTAACATGTGTGTGGGGGTTGTTACGGTAGTAGCTTGTCATTTGAGAGCTTGATATTATACATGTGTGTGTGGTATGTTATGGTAGTCGCTTGTGGTTTTAGATCTTGATTTTATACATGCATGAATCGAGGGATTTGAGAATATATGCCTTGGGAGTGTGTCCTTTGCCTTAGCTGCTCGCAATATGACACCGTAATTTGAGTTTAAATAGTTTAGCAAGGGCAGAGGAAAGGGTTAGCCTGCCTTGCACACGAGTGCACAGCATCCATATTTTTGTTATTATGCTCAGTTGTTTTCTTTTGTTTGTTCTTTTGTTTCTTGGATTTTAAATAGTACAGAGGGCAAGGACAGACAGTAGCATGCCTTGCACACGAGTGGACGGCATCCATATTTTTGTTCTTATGCTCAGTTGTTTTGTTTCTTGGTGCGACCTCTTCCAATTGGAAGTATCATACAAATTCATGTTGTATTTTTATTAACCAAGTGCAACAAATGCAAACGCATCATATGCACCCACACACAGAGGACTATTGTTAGTGAGATATAAACAAAGGATAGGTGTTATCATAAACCAGTTAAATAAGGGTTCGAGAGGCCAAATGCAGCACACATAAGATGACTCAGACAAAGGAGAGAACCAAAAAAATCATGAGAAGGATTCACGCAGACCAATTTACTGAACTCAAGGTAATCTACAAAAGACACAGGCTAATAGTATACTATGGGTGGCCATGGGCAAGGCTGTGATGGTGACCAATTTACTGAACTCAAGGTAATCTACAAAAGACACGGGCTAATAGTATACTATGGGTGGCCATGGGCAAGGCTGCGATGGTATGGATCCACCCCGCGACAGAGCCTTGCGAGGGTGCCCACACTCAAGCCCAATTTTTCCACGTCGGCCTTGCGCAAGTATCCAGGTGCAAACATAGTGTAACTGTTGATATCCTCTCTCATCAAGCGGTCCAGTGTGTCGGCAGGATCTGAAACACCTGCAAAGGTTAAGTAATCCATTAACAAACCCGGATTGTCACCAACAGAGCCGGGACCCAAAACCACGGATGGATTGCCCCAGGGACCGGGATAATCGCCGCCTGTAGTTACCGGAGCTGGTGCAAGAGGGGTTGCCGGAGGTTTGGAGCCAATAGTTGCATGGTAGACTTGCACCATAGTCGCCACCAGATCGGCTGTATTCATATGCGGTTCTGCTTCGGAGGGGCCGGGCAACCCCCCCTTTGCTTTGCGACTGTAGTATTTGATAGAACCCGGCGGCGATAGTAGGCTGACCCCTGGCTCCTGATTATGCTGGGTTTAGGATTATAATAAACACCAATGCATTGGTCAGTAATTATAAACGTACCCAGGCGCATTGTCACCAAAAACAAACGCATGACAATGAATGACCGAAAACTCACGATAGATTTAGCCCATAAAGCTACATTGCCAGGTGTGAGTATGATGTATCGATTGATGTCGGTGGGATCCGGATACACTGGATGTGAGGGGTCGACACCAGTGTTCCTCTTGTATTTATTGAGGACGTCCTCCTTGATAATAGCTCGGGCCTCAAACTCTTCATCACAGGAATCTCCCTAATATATTAATCCAGGGCATAGAGCCGTTGGGTCAGTCAATGGATGTGTCATGAGGTTGAATAATAGTGCTCGAACCAATAACTCACCTCAGAATCAACATCATCAACGGTCCCCAAAGAGCCAGACTGAGTCAAACGTGCACGAGCTCGAGACGCCTGAGTAGCCGCACGAGCCTCGTTGCGCCGGACGGTTTCCGCCAGCAAATCATTACCTTTGGCTATGGCGAGCTTCTGGGCCGGGCTTTCCATACTCATGTGAACCCCCTCTTTGACCGCCTTTTTCCCGATGATGGCATCAATCCAGGCGGTGAAGGCGGTGTGATTGGAGATGGGTTTTGGGGCCGATTTTGGCCAGTCTTTGTGGGAGTTGATATGAGCGGTCCATAAAATTGTAGGCGGGCTAGATTTGGTGCCCTTGTCAAGGACCCTGGCCGCGTTGGAGTGATCCCGGGATGCAACGACACTGATCTGTTCGAGGAAGGAGGCAAAGGTGATTGTACGGCAGTCAAATAAAAAAGCCAGGTTCTTGGCTGATTGGATGGCTTTGTGTACAAGCTTCTTCTGTTTGTTTTGTCTTGAGCCATACAAGACAAAACTGACATGGCAGGTAAAATTGTGGGGAGCAATAGGGAACCTCGGAAGAGGTAGGTGGTGAGGCAGTGATGGTTGGATCGGTGGCGGATGTGGAAGGGGAACTACCTCAGCTGGTAATTCCTCGAAATCTTGAGGTTCGGCTTGTGTGTACGGCGGAGAGAGGTCGTTGACAATAGCCGGAGGGTGAAAGGCGCCTGGCCCAGCTGGTGACGACGGAGTAGGGCGGAGCATGTGCGACACTGGTGGGGTGCTGGAGTAAACGGCTTGAATATCGGTGTTCGGAGGGTGCGGATAGGGATGTGGAGGTATCAAAGCAGGGTGGATCTGGCCCGATAATGCCAATGATGCCTGCAAATTGGCCTGTTTGTAAGAGGTGAATTGAGACATTATCAGTTGGTTTTTGGCGTTAGGGGGAGGGGATGGGAAAGGGAGGGGAAGGAAAGGACGGACCAAAAGAGGTGCATTGACTCTGTCAACTGACCCACGTCTGTTTGAACCTGATCCACCGATGAGATGCCCTCAAAGGTCTTGTGATGCGGTGATCTGATCACTATACTAGATCAAAGTCACGCACCAACTCATGCAACCTTCATAGTTGGTGGATTTTCTGGCAGGTCAACTCAGCGCGCATGGTGATTTGGGGGAGACCCGCCGGGTGATTTGCCCAATTATAATATGGGAAATCTAAGTTTTATGTGATATTCCAGCATGTGCCAAAAAAAAAAAAAAAAAAAAAAGTGTCCAAGATTTTTGGAAAAGACAATACTTCATTTTCTTTTTAAAATCCTATTGATACCAAGATCGGCACCGTGCTAACCTCTTACTCACATGTCTCCTGTATACTGTTGGTGATCAGAGAGGGCTTATACCCCAACATTGCACTCGAATCCGCTTTGGTACATCCGTATTCCACGCGTATGTTCACAACTGGCTCTGCCAGTTAGAGTATCACCCACGCTTCAACAAGGGGTGGGGAATGTCCGATGGCGAGGGCTTGGAGAGAATGTGGTCGTATCTCTCTCCTCTGGTCAGCCCCTTAAGATATGCGACTCGCAACCATTGTCTCTCATCAATCTCACATTGACTGAAGCATTACAACAAGCGGGGCATACAACAATTTGGTAAGTGTATTCTTCAAATTGCTCCGCTAGCCATATCTGATTGGGTTTATTTCAGCCTTTTGGCTGTAAGGGTCCGATGGACCCTCACTGGAAACAACGTGGAAAGCGGGGGCGAGGGGACGAGGCCGGAGCCTGAGGAACTTTCTAGTTCCAAACGGTGGGCTGAATTGCAGATGGGCTAGCCGGGAGAGAACAGATTCTCTCCGTAAGTACAACCAGAGAGAGAAAGAGAAGGGAAATGAGAAGAAGGCTTACCTAGCCGGGAGAGAACAGATTCTCTGCCGGACTAGGGAAGATGGGGTTTGAGCACATGTATCTGTCTGCGCAGGGGTTACATAATCCTCTGGCCCTTTGTGTGAAGCCCCCTAGGATAGGGGACTTTACAGTCTTCCCCCCTATAAAGAAATTTGACGACCTTAGGGAGGGAGAATTTACAGAGAAGGAAAAAAAAGGAACGGAGCCGAGATTTAATTGTAGTATGTGGTGGCGGATCAGGTCTTGGAGAATGACAGTAAGAAGTATTGTCTGCCACAAGTTTTTTTTCTGGACAGTCGGCAGGTGGTCAAAGGGCAGGTTGATAAGGGGGAAGTTGGTACTGAGCAGAAAGTTGATTCGGTCGCTGGGTTAGATGGGGTAGATAGGAGTAAAGACACTGGTAATATGGTGGATGTAGCGGAATGCACAGGGGAGAATGAGGATAAGGAGTAGTGAATGGCTGGAATGTGGATCGGCAAGTCAAGAGAGCAGGTAGATGATGATGATGTCAGGGATGCCGGAGGGCTGGGCTGGGGACTGGAGCAAGAGGTAGAGGATGTGGTGGTCAAGTGCAGCTTCATCTTTGCGTTGGGGACCGCAGAAGCAGTCGGCGAAGGGTGCGAGATGTGTGGGGAGGAGAGAGCTGGCGATGAGGCGGAGGAGAGGCTGTGGTCGGGCAAAAATTCGGTGGTTTGTGTGTAGGGATGGGGATGCTCGGATGGCGGGGTGGGGGTGGAGCTGGCGGGAGAGCGTCCCGCTGTCGGGACGGCTGGTGGCGACAACGGCGAGCTGGGCAACAGGCTGTTGCAGGAAGCGGTAGGTGGCGGACAGGGTAGGCAGGTGGCGGAGGAAGATGAGCAGGAAGGCGTCCGACGAAGGGACGGGACGGGCGGCGGCGGCAACAGCAAAGAAGGTCTGGATGTGGCGGGCAAAGGGCGGGATGAGCTCGCCCGACGGGGTGCTGGTGTTTGGCAGCGGGTGTTTCTGGGTGCAGGCGCGGTAGCGGGCGAGTGTGGTTGTGTCTTTCTCCAACTAGCCGCGAGAGACCTCGCTGTATTCCTGGGTATCAGGGGCTCAAGGCCCCGTTGAAGTGAATATCGGAACGACCCAAAGGGCGGCGATGGCAGCAAGGATGGAAAAGAAGGAGGTGGTGTGGGGGACTTCGAAAGCAAGGACTCGGAGGGGTCGGAGAAAGGTCTTGCATGCTCCGTCTTTGCTACTAGGTCACGCAAGGTTCTTTCCAGTCGGACTATACGATCCTCGTGGTCAGTAACGGTTTGGTTGGAAGGGAAGGAGGTCGAGTTGGGGTCGAGGTCAAGAGTTCTGGCGGATCGAGGCTGAGTGGACTGCTTTGGTTGGGATGTGATGGATTTAGTCCACTTGGATTTATTTCCTAACGCCTCTGGGGCAGTAGGAGGGACCGGTGTTGATGTTGGGAGGTCGCTGGTGGCAGTGCTCTGCCTGGAGAAGGAGGGTGTAAGTTTTCTTCCAAAAGCCGCCTCGAAGGGGCTGAGCCTCGTGGCGGGCTTGGTTGACGAGTTGAAGACGAGTTCCACGGTCGGGAGTAAAGATAGCCATGCACTTTGGCGCCTGGATGCGAAGTTGTACAGGATGCCTGGAACCGTTCTTGATTTAACTTTCATTTGGTTGGCCTTCGGCAAACAGGGGCATGATATCCTACGGATCCGTACGCCGAGCTTCTTCACGAGTGTGTTTGAGAACAGGCAAGTCCAGTGGTCATCGCGGTCAACCTGGATTGTATCTGGGGCTCCAAATAAAGTCAATAAGTTGCCAAAGAGGTGATTTGCCGTTTCCTCGGCCGTGTCAGATTGTCGGACAGGGATGAGGCGGGTGAGCCCCGAAAGCCGGCAGATGCAGGTGAGAATCATGTCAAAAACATTGATTGGCCGAAGTGGACCAACAAATTCAATGGCCAAGTGGGCAAATAATGCCTGGCGCGACCGAGGCAATTGTATTAGAACAGAAGTTTGTTTTGTTGGGGTCGTCATCACCAATGAGAGGATGATATGGGTTGCCTTGAGCGGGAAGCAAGGGTCAAGCAACGTTGGAGGATAGCCTCAATAGGCGAGCGAGAAGGAGGAAGGGGGTGTGATTTATAGTCCGGTTGGGGACTCTGAAGACGATGCAGCAGGGGAGGCGACGATGAGGGTTGTAAGTGGGCCCCACGAAATTGCAACTGACAAAATGGAAGGCCCCGATTGGGCTCCTGAAACAAGGTCCGTACTGAGGGCAAGAGCGAGCTGAACGAGATAAAAAAGGTCCCGACTGGACTTCTGAGAGCGAGATAAGTCCCGACTGGACTTCTGAAGGCGTATGGAGAGTAGAAATCGGGGTCGACGACGATGGTGGTTGTAGTCCTGAGTGGACTCTAAACACGAAATTTTGAGACGAAAGTGAGAGAAATCCCGAGTGGATTCTGAGACCAATATCGATCTTGGCAAAAAAATGGCTTGAAGTGCGTTTGGAACGAGAAAAAAAAAGTGTAAGGGTCCGATGGACCCTCACTGGAAACGACGTGGAAAGCGGGGGTGAGGGGACGAGGCCGGAGCCTGAGGAACTTTCTAGTTCCAAACGGTGGGCTGAATTGCAGATGGGCTAGCCGGGAGAGAACAGATTCTCTCCGTAAGTACAACCAGAGAGAGAAAGAGAAGGGAAATAAGAAGAAGGCTTACCTAGCCGGGAGAGAACAGATTCTCTGCCGGACTAGGGAAGATGGGGTTCAAGCACATGTATCTGTCTGCGCAGGGGTTACATAATCCTCTGGCCCTTTGTGTGAAGCCCCCTAGGATAGGGGACTTTACATTGGCTGCAAAGGAAGTTTGGAGATGCTGTTCGCCGCCGTCAGGAGACTCGAAGCACTCTAAACTCCTTACTATGTAAAAAAAAAAACCCACGAGCAAGGGGGGGGGGGGGGGAACTATACCGTCAGATTCTTCAAGCAGCAGTGGGACTCGCAGCGCACTTTTCAGAGGGATCACACTGAGGAAGAGAGCGCTCGCCGTGCCAAACTTTTATCACTGTACAAGCAAGAAGAGACTTTGGAGCTCATGAGGTAAAGCAAAATTATTGTATATAAATAACAAGTCCAGTACAATTCTGACAAGCTATTCCGTATTCTTGGCAGGATACGTCTTCAAAGCCCGGAGATCTTCCTTGAAAGTCCAGCTTGTAGGAATACAGACCAAGCCCCGCAGCAACCATTCAGGAAGCTCGCGCGGGTAGCTCGAGGCGCAAGCCCAAGCCCAGTTGCAATGAAAGGTAAAACCTTTCGCAGCCCAGCCCCAGACCCCAGCCCTAACCACAGAAGCTGACGTGAAAGTATTGCTTGTCGATTACAGAAGCGATCCAGGCTAGAACCTTATCGGTCAACGCCCAAAGCCAAACCCAGCCCAGACGGAGAACCTTGTACGTCCCAAGACTAAGCGGAAAGTAGACTTAAAACCTTAAGACTTACTTTGCCGTGTTCTCATGCAGAACTCTCGAGGAACGACCCGGACCCAAGAACCAACCAGAACTACTAGGCAGACTATCGGCAGCGACAGCTATCCGTAAGTACAGCACAAACCAGACCAAGCACATAAAGAAAAGAACCCGAATCTAACGCAGACGTTGATTCATCCAAACCCTAGAAAAAGATGCATCGGAAGCGTTTAGACAGGATAAGACAAAGTTATTGCGATAACTCGACTTATACCCGTGAGTAGAAAACCAAGACCTGAAAGAAAGAACAAAAAAGCATAAAAGAGAGACTGAAGCCGGCATCTTGCGTATCTTGCGTTGCGAACTGCTCGGCGTACAGGACCGTTATCTCGCACACATAACCGTCGACGTGATAACATCGCGCTAAGCGCATCTCCCCTTTAAACCTCCTCTCAGACTCAGATCCCAGGCACATTCTGCCCTGCTTTCAGGTGCATACTCGTGCAGACTTTTCTACTCACCTCAGAACTATAAATTTGTACATAGTAATCTAACAAGCAATAAATTCTTTCAGTTGCTTGGATTCTTTTAGATTTACAGTCTTGAGACGCTCGAGCGGACCTCACAACCAAAGCAGCTGAAAGCAGGACAGGATGGCAAACACGCGCAACCAAGGGCCTAGCAGCAGCACTGAATGAACTCCCATGCCAGCCAAAAGCAATGCGTATAGCCCGGATAAGGACCATGTCAACGTTCCTAAATTCGACGGCACCAATTTCCCGCTATGGGAAAGGAAAGTAAAGATGCATCTCAGGCCTCGTAGACTCAAAACCTACCTAGAGGAGCCTTTGCCCAAAGAACCTGACGAAGAGGAACTGGAAGGAGCCTTGAGAACCTGCAGCATCTTAAGCGAGGCGCTCTCAAATGCAATCTTCACAAGTGTTATCAACGACAACAACGAGAAGGACCCTTTTTCCATTTGGTCCGACATCAAAACTATCTATGCCTCCGATTCTTTACTCTTGGTGTTCCAGGTATGGAACAAATGGCTCAATATTCAGCACAAAAAGGACTTAAACTCCTACATTGTCGAAATGGAGGAAAGCCTTGCCGAGTTCAGCTCACTCGGTCTTAAAGTTCCTGACGTACTTGTTGGATGCGGCATAGTGGGCAAAATCACCAAGCGGCAACCAATGCTCATTCAGGCACTCTTCACGGATTTAAAAGCTCTAGCAAAACCCAAGGATATCATAGCCAAATTACAAGACATCAGGCGGCACGAAACGGCAACTAAGAGGAAGTTCGTAGACGATCCAGAGCCTTCCTCAACGGCTTTAGCCACCGGCCCCAGTCATAGACTCAAGAGACAAGGTGGACACAACTCGAGCGCTAGAGGGCCAACCATTCGCTGCAGCAACGGCAAGCATAACCCCAAGGCCACCACTCACGTTGAGGCTGACTGCTGGACAATTCACCCAACTTCTCGTCCTCCAGACCGACCACTTCAGCAACAAGAACGGCCGCCGAAAAAGCAACGCACTTCATATCACGCCACCGCCGGCAATGATGAAGACAATGAAGAGGAAGACGCGCTTCAAGCGTCAATAGTGAAGCCCTCTTTCACGTACAACACCACCACCACCGATTCTGCCTTGTCAACAGTCCTAGACTCGGGAGCCAGCAACCACATGCTGAACTCAATGGATTACTTCTTGACCACGACCCCCGTCCACATCAGTATAGTTACTGGTAGTGGTAAATCAGAATTAGTTGCAGTAGCCAAAGGAACGGCTCACATCCGCCTTCCCTTGGGTCAGAAACTCACCTTACCCGAAGCCCTTTTTGTCCCCAAACTTTCTCGAAACCTGGTGTCCCTGGTCCAGCTCATGGCTCGCCGGGTAGTTATAAGCGAAAATGGCGGCAGCTTTCAAGTCCAGCTAGATGATTCCGATCCCTTCCCGGTGTCCGTCAACAACGACATACTCGAGATAGCAGGCGTACGCCCCAGCCCCAACCACAGCGTCAATCTATCAACCACAATCGCGCCGAAATTATCAGAGTTTCAAAAATGGCACAACAGGCTGGGCCATGCTAGCTCTGGTCGCATCGCGCAAGCCACCCAGGAGAAGTTTGATCTTACCAAGACGCATTCCTGTGCGGCATGCATGCAGGGAAAACTCACCCGAATCCCGTGCAACGGCACATTCAAGGAGGCTGACCCACCTCTCAGCGCAGTGCACGGTGACCTAGTCGGCCCTATATCGCCTCCTACGAACGGAGGAGCCCGTTACTTCCTGACCTTGGTCGATCAGTACACCGGCTTTATCCACACAGTCATTCTGAAGGACAAATCTCAAGCCGTTCAAGCCATCCTGGACTTCAAGGTGTTCTTCGAGAAGCAAACCGGACACAACCTGAAGAAGATTATCACCAACGGAGGGGGCGAATTCGTGAACGGGACCCTAGGCGAGTGCCTCAAAGCCGAAGGCATCCAACACAACGTGGCGCCCGCCTACACCCCGCAGAACAATGGCATGGCAGAACGAGCAAATAGAACAATCATCAACATGACACGATGCTTGCTCATGCAAGCCAATCTGGCCCCGGAATGGTGAGCAGAGCCCGTGCAAGCAGCCACCGCCACGACGAACTGCCTCCCGTCATTATCCAGAAGCAAGGTATCGCCCCTCGAACTCCTTTTCAAAGCGAAGCCAAACATCACGTTTTTCAGGCCCTTTGGGTGTCGGGTTTGGATAGTGAAGCCAAAGCAGAAGCAACAATCGAAATTCGCTTCCATATCTTAGGAAGGAGTTCTCTCTTCATACCGGGTCCTTCGCTTCGAGGACCGGTCCATCATTACAGCTAAGCATGTCCACTTCGATGAGTCCACTTTCCCCGACTGCCCGGCACTCAACAAAAGCCACACAGCCCTCAGGGTAAACAAGCTGCCCAGCTTCAACTCTTCGGATCCCCTTCCGTTCAGCAAGGACGACTTGCCGGGCGATAAGCAACCAAACGCACAGGAAGACGAGGATCTGCAAGAGGAGCAGCTCGACATCTCCCGCATTGTCCAAGATCTGCGCTCCAAAAGCCCGGACACTCAGCTAGCTCAAGATGCTCCTGGCGCTCCGCCCCCGCCCCAGCCGGCGCCTCAACAGGCAGGCAGAAGATACGCGTGGACGCTTGAGCCGCCGCCAAAGGAAATCACCAGCGGAATTGACGCCAGCAACATCATTCAAGGGAAAAGGCTTCGTCAAGCGCTGCTAATTGAAATTGATGTTGACCCGAAGAATCACAGGCAGGCCATGAGCGGCCCCGATCGTGACAATTGGACCCAAGCCGAACAGAAAGAGATCGCCAATATGCTTCGGCACCAAGTATGGATTGTACGGCAACGACTCCAATCTGACGAGCCAATACCGTCCACCTGGGCCTACAGGAAGAAGCTCGGTTCCTCCAACGAGGTCATCGAATTCAAGGCAAGGATATGCGCACAAGGATTCCGCCAAGTACACGGCAGAAACTTCAATGTAATCTACGCGCCGACCGGCAAGGCAGCCTCCCTACGCTTGCTCATCTCATTTGCGGTAAACCATGGAATGAAGATTCACCAGCTCGACGTCCGGAGCGCTTTTCTCACCTGCCCGCTTGAGGAGACTGTCACACTGCTACCGCCCCAGGGATACGACTGTCCCCCCAACTCTGTCTTACATCTGAAGAAAGCCATATACGGCCTGCGTCAAGCACCGCTTGTATGGTACAAGCGACTTACTTGCTACCTCAAGACACTAGGCTTTTGGATTGCAGTATCTGACCCTTGCGTATTCTGGAGACCGGAGGAGGGCGCCAAACCAGCAACCTGGTTGCTTGCGCACGTGGACGACATCGTCATCATAAGCCATCAGCCAGAGATCTTCCGGGCTGAGATGGAAAAGGAATTTGAAATCAAATACCCCGGCGACGCTGAGTTTCTTCTTGGTATGAACATTGAGCGCTTTGATGGCGGACTACAGATCAACCAAACTCAGTACGTCGAGCGGAAGTTAGCCGAATACGGACTTGACAGGGAGCATCCAGCCTCGTGTCCCCTCAACCCAAGAGAACGCCTCTCCAAGGCCCCTCCCCATGAAATTGAAACACTTAAGAAGTTAAACATCAACTACCGCGGCCTAGTGGGATCGCTCAACTACTTAAGTATCCTCACGAGGCCAGACATTTCACTCGCAGTCAGTCAACTATTGCAATATCTGGAGGAGCCAGGGATCAAGCATTATCAGGCGGCTGTGCAAGTTTTCCGCTACTTGTTGGGGACCAGGCAAGTTGGTTTGACTTTCCAGCGCTCAGAATCCGCATGCCTTAAAGCGTACTCAGACGCGGACTGGGGGAACTGCCCCATCACCAGAAGGTCTACTACTGGCTTTGTAGTCACCGCCGGCTCTCATCTCCTCAACTGGAAGTCCAGCAAGCAGCCAACGGTCTCTCTCTCAACGGCAGAGGCCGAGTACAAGGCACTATCAGACCTCGGAAGGGATCTTGCATGGTTTGCGAGTTTAATCAAAGAAATAAACTTCCAGGAATTGGTTCAAAACATTGACGTTGCCGTGGACAACAAAGGCGCTATTGACCTCGCCAACAGCGAGACCTCTCAAAATAGTTTCCGGACAAAGCACATGAACATCCGACTCCATTTCGTCCGGGAACTCATACTCTTCAACATAATCAGGCTCCGATACGTCAAAACAAACGCCAACGCCGCCGACTTTCTCACCAAACCCCTCGGAAGATCAGTAATTTGTTGTTCCCTAGCTCAGATCGGAGTAATCCAAATCTCAGAAGCTACTTCGAATCTTACAACTCAAAGTATGCAAGGCTGTAGGAATACAGACCAAGCCCCACAGCAACCATTCAGGAAGCTCGCGCGGGTAGCTCAAGGCGCAAGTCCAAGCCCAGTTGCAATGAAAGGTAAACCCTTTCGCAGCCCAGCCCCAGACCCCAGCCCTAACCACAGAAGCTGACGTGAAAGTATTGCTTGTCGATTACAGAAGCGATTCAGGCTAGAACCTTATTGGTCAACGCCCAAAGCCAAACCCAGCCCAGACGGAGAACCTTGTACGTCCCAAGACTAAGCGGAAAGTAGACTTAAAACCTTAAGACTTACTTTGCCGTGTTCTCATGCAGAACTCTCGAGGAACGACCCGGACCCAAGAACCAACCAGAACTACTAGGCAGACTATCGGCAGCGACAGCTATCCGTAAGTACAGCACAAACCAGACCAAGCACATAAAGAAAAGAACCCGAATCTAACGCAGACGTTGATTCATCCAAACCCTAGAAAAAGATGCATCGGAAGCGTTTAGACAGGATAAGACAAAGTTATTGCGATAACTCGACTTATACCCGTGAGTAGAAAACCAAGACCTGAAAGAAAGAACAAAAAAGCATAAAAGAGAGACTGAAGCCAGCATCTTGCGTATCTTGCGTTGCGAACTGCTCGGCGTACAGGACCGTTATCTCGCACACATAACCGTCGACGTGATAACATCGCGCTAAGCGCATCTCCCCTTTAAACCTCCTCTCAGACTCAGATCCCAGGCACATTCTGCCCTGCTTTCAGGTGCATACTCGTGCAGACTTTTCTACTCACCTCAGAACTATAAATTTGTACATAGTAATCTAACAAGCAATAAATTCTTTCAGTTGCTTGGATTCTTTTACAGCTCAGGTTCAACAGCTCATGGACTCAATCACCAAACAATCAGAAATATTAAGAAGAGAGACGGCAGAGATTGCTGGGAGCAGCACAATCGAGACTGCCGGTCAGTGATAGAGCTCACTTCAGATTACAATGTATCAATTTTATTAATTTATACCATTTCTTTGGTAGACCCCGAAGAGCAGAAGCTCAGGCTCCTTCTTTGGGATGCCAAAGCAGAATTGTTTGTGCAGGCTGTACAGCTGAATGCCGAGCGACAACCGCTAATCAATTCCATGGGATTTTGAATTGGAACTTGCGGGAAAGAGAAAATTATCAAAGTGATGCAAGCCCGACGGCCGGCAGTGAAGAAACTCATCGATAAATTCAACCAACTCTTTACAAACTTTAAGCACAAATTCCCAATCAGCAGTTATCCGACGCCGACAATCACCCTCTTGTGTACGAGACGTTTTCTAAATGGCCGATGGACCATAGATTCTGGAGCGATGGGTTATACTATCATTCCAGTGCGCCTTGGGCTATAGACCCTGATGTCAGGACGGGAATAAACAGTGTTTTAATCCTTCAGCGAACTCAGGAGGAATTTGAGATGATTGAACAGGAGCTAGCCCGGGCTAAAGGATGGGCTGTTTCGCACCACACGCGGATTAAAAGCACTGTTGAATACATCGGTACTCGTCAGTTTTTCATGTCCTTAGATATTCAATTGTGTGCCATAATTAATCCAAACAAATGATTTTAACAGGCATTGATCAGCTTCAGAACAACCCGACTCTCGAGCTTGATTACATTGACAATGTTGTGTGCGGCAAAATGGCGCGAGAGGAAAAACTAAAGGTGATACGTGATGAGTTGAAACTTCGAATCAAATCACACGAGCAGCTGGTCTCCAATTGGTCGGAGGATATTACTTGGCTATGGTCTTGCTGCCAACCTGCGAGCAATCAACATTCCATTTCCGAATGGCATACTTTGATTCAACATATCGAGAGGAACGAATCTCAGCCTACAATGCCTGATATGGACAAAGATCTGGAAAACGCGGTCCTTGATGTGAATGTAGATGATGGGGAGGATGTTGAACTTTTGGATGATGAAAATGATGAAAATGATGAAAATGACGAAAATGACACAATATAGATTTAATGAATATCTAAAATTCCCGCTATCATTTCAGTCATTCATTTAAATCAAATAGCTATTACATTTCAATTTGAATGCTATTCTATTTAAATTGAACTTTAAATTTCACTCCATTGAAATCTTGGTGTCTTCATTTATTATTGAATATTATTTTATCCAAACAATGAAGTGATGTTAGATAGTGTATCTTAGAGAATGTCAAAGTAGACCCGGGTACCGGTTGGACCGCCGGTACCCGCGCGTTTTTTCCACAAAACTGGCACCCGGCACCGCACCCGGCACCGCCTGGCGGGTACCAGCGGTACATAAGGCGGGTACCGGCGGTACCTGCTTGGTTTTTCTTTAAAACCTAAGGAAATATGTATGGTCTTGCAAGCGCGTCTGGGCGCATGCCCAAGTCCCGCTTGGCCGAGCGCCACCAGGGGTTTAGGGTGTGCCCAGGAGGGTTGATCGGGCAGGTTGCGCGGGGGGAAGAGCTTGGCACACGGCCAAGTCCCGCTTGGCCAAAATCAAGCTCTGGGCCGATAGCCTCGCCAAGCATCACTGTCGACTTCAATCACGCTGTACTTCACTTTGATTCTGGCCTGGTTGGACTAATAATTCACGGTAGGTTTTCTATTTATCTAGTTAACTTATTTTTGCTTGTTGACCATTCTGTACTGTACTGCTTTCTAGATGTCAGGATCGAACATCATGGATTCGACCGAGTTGGAAATTCAAGCCGAGAAAGAGCAGGTCCGCGAACTCGCCAACCAGCTCCAAAAGCTAAACCAACAGACCTTCCGAAAAGAAATGGTCCAGAAAGCAAAAGGAAAAATTAACGAAAAACGTACCTACACAAACGATCGTCTGACGCACAAGGAGCGCAAAGCCAACACCATCATCAAGCCCGAAGTCCGACAGCTTATCCGTGAAAATGTTATTGGAGATGGAATGAAGGTTGTTGATGCCATGAAGACCTTCAAAGTATCCCGACGCCAAATATAGCGCATCATTGCTAGAGAGCTCTAAATCAATCAAAATTGAGTTTCTCCCGGCGTACTCCCCATTCCTCAATCCAATTGAGTACAGTTTCCACTCGATCAAAAACTATGTCCGATCCAAGGAGCCGCCTAATTGAGCGGCATTGGTTTCAGAAATCAAAAAAGGAATTGATGAATCAATCACACCGGAGAAATCACAAAATTTCTTTTCTCGCTGTCAGCGCCTTTACCGCCCCTGTGCAGAATTCCAAGTGATCACTGGGCCAATCTTGAGTGGCCCAGCTGCATAGTTTTTTTTTAAATTCTGCATCTTCATTTTAACTACTTTAAAAAAGCTCCGAAAGTATGAAAACATCTAAAAACCAAAAAAAGAATTGTCTCAACAATGTATGTAGTTTGATAGACAGAAAGCAATAGCCTTATAATTTGAGGAAAAGAAAAAATAAATCAGAGACAAGCACACTACAACCCTGAAGCCATGTGAAGCATTGGCTTTTGGCGTGAGTGGCACGCTTGCTTGAAATTGGCCCAGTGGGGCTTTGTCCTGAACCCCGCTAGCTTTGCGATGTGCCAAGCGGGGGTTGGGAGTGTGCCGGGCGGGCTTGGGGATCGGCCAAGCGGGCTTTGGGATCGGCCAAGCGCGCTTGGCCTTTTTTTGGCCGAGCTTTGGTATCTGCCCAGACGGGCTTGCAAGACCATATTCCCTTTGGTGACCAGTTGACCAGAACTGCAATGGCAATCAAAGGGAATGTGTATTCCCTTTGATGACCGGCAAGGCCATTGAGGGCCTCTGGATGGCCAAATGACCGTCCATTGAGGGCCTCCTGCTGGGCGGATGCCGCCCTTGAGGGCTTCCCCATGGCCAAATGGCTGACCGGCCATCAAAAGCCTCTTCAATGGCCAAATGATTGGCCATTGCGGTCCTCTCACGGTCCCCCATCCCCCAGGGGTCGGGCGGTACTTGGGGGCGGTACCCGGGTACCACACCGCTTTTCGCCAAAAAACGGTGTGATGAACAAAAGCGGTCACTGCGTAGAAATGTCAGGACCCAGCCGCTCCAAGATGATTCCCAGGTAAAGTCGGGTGATCTGGAGAAACTCTGCTCCATAGCTCCGCCGCGTTGTAGGGCTCTGAGTGGGATAAATAAAGTAAAGCACGTAAAATAATCTAGCTCCGCAAAAGTAAACAGTAAAATAAAGCTCCGACGCATAAAGAAGATAACTCCGCCACAAAACTCTGCAAAAACCGCAATAAAACAGCCGTAAAGCAAGCACAAAACTCCGCAAAGCACAACCGTAACACATATAAAGCAATTCCGCAACGTACGCAAAGTAAAAGAAGCACAACAATCCGCAAAGTAAAGTAAAAACCGTAAAAAGAGAGTCTGTGGGGAGTATGATGATGAATCCTTCCTCCCCCACTGTGGTTTTATAGAGAAAAAGGAAGAGAACTAAAAGGTATCCTCCGCACGCCTCCCACGCACGCCATCCGCTAACTCCGTTCACACACGCACACTCGTCATCCGCCAAGCGCACGTCATCCACCAAGCTCCGCTCTCACGCCAACTCCTGTCGCCTCCGCCACTCGCCTTCGACTGCCGTCAAACTCCTCTCTCTAGCTTCCACGCCCCTGTCTAGCCTATGATGTCAGGATCCCACACGCCGCCCTTCTGGCTGCCACGGCTTCCCCCAATCGCCACCTTCGCTATCCAGTCCGCGCTGGCCTGCTTATTCTGAGTCCAGTTCCGCCGTCGAGCTCCGCGCGCCGCCGCCTTCAGTTGTGCGCTCCGCTCCGCTCCGTTCCGCACCGTTTCCGCACCGTTTCCGCACCACCTGTGCGCCGCGCTGGTTGCTCCGTGGACAATTTGACATGAGTTCCAGAATTGATCACCACATCCGCCACCCATTTTGAAGTCCTGTCCCCAGGACTTTCCGCACAAAGAAAGTAAAAGAACCCGCATGTGACAAAACCAATCAAGAAATAAGAAGAAACCGGGCCATCTGCTTGTAAAAAGACCATAAGTGATAAGCCGTAAATGATACGCCTGGTCCGTCACCACCCGAGACCGGCGCCAACGCTCCGCACACATAAGCCAATAGTAAGCTGCCGCCTTCAACGCCGCCGCCATAGCAAAAGATTCCGCCCGATGCCCGATGAAGAGAACACCGCACCACCCAGTGTCCAATGAAGAGAACACTGCGCCGTCTTTCGTTTTAGCTCCAAAACGCCTCCGCCGCCACAAAACCATGATTACGCTCCACTGAAGAAAATAAGAAAACTGCTAGTCTAAACGCCGCCATACCCGATGTGGTGATCAATTCTGGAACTCGTGTCAAATTGTCCACGGAGCAACCAGCGCGGCGCACAGGTGGTGCGGAAACGGTGCGGAAACGGTGCGGAACGGAGCGGAGCGGAGCGCACAACTGAAGGCGGCGGCGCGCGGAGCTCGATGGCGGAACTGGACTCAGACTAAGCAGGCCAGCGCGGACTGGATAGCGAAGGTGGTGATTGGGGGAAGCCGTGGCAGCCAGAAGGGCGGCGTGTGGGATCCTGACATCATAGGCTAGACAGGGGCGTGGAAGCTAGAGAGAGGCGTTTGACGGCAGTCAAAGGCAAGCGGCGGAGGCGACAGGAGTTGGCGTGAGAGCGGAGCTTGGTGGATGACGTGCGCTTGGCAGATGACAAGTGTGCATGTGTGAACGATGGCGGAACTGGACTCAGACTAAGCAGGCCAGCGCGGACTGGATAGCGAAGGTGGTGATTGGGGGAAGCCGTGGCAGCCAGAAGGGCGGCGTGTGGGATCCTGACATCATAGGCTAGACAGGGGCGTGGAAGCTAGAGAGAGGCGTTTGACGGCAGTCAAAGGCAAGCGGCGGAGGCGACAGGAGTTGGCGTGAGAGCGGAGCTTGGTGGATGACGTGCGCTTGGCAGATGACGAGTGTGCATGTGTGAACGGAGTTAGCGGATGGCGTGCGTGGGAGGCGGGCGGAGGATACCTTTTAGTTCTCTTCCTTTTTCTCTATAAAACCACAGTGGGGGAGGAAGGATTCATCATCATACTCCCCACAGACTCTCTTTTTGCGGTTTTTACTTTACTTCGCGGATTGTTGTGCTTCTTTTACTTTGCGTACGTTGCGGAGCGGAGTTTTACGTTGCGGAATTGCTTTATATGTGTTACGGTTGTGCTTTGCGGAGTTTTGTGCTTGCTTTACGGCTGTTTTATTGCGGTTTTTGCAGAGTTTTGTGGCGGAGTTATCTTCTTTATGCGTCAGAGCTTTATTTTACTGTTTAATTTTGCGGAGCTAGATTATTTTACGTGCTTTGCTTTATTTATCCCACTCAGAGCCCTACAACACGGCGGAGCTATGGAGCGGAGTTTCTCCAGATCACCCAACTTTACCTGGGAATCATCTTGGAGCGGCGGGGTCCTGACATTTCTACGCAGTGACCGCTTTTGTTCATCACAACGGGCACCCGGCACCGCACCCGGCACCGCTTGGCGGGTACCACGCACATGCAGGCGGTACCTGCCAAGCGGTGCCGGGTACCGCCAAACGGGTACCACTTGACATTCTCTAGTGTATCTCAAGTCAACCGGTGGTAAAAAAGATCAATAGATCCTGAATGTACCAGAGGGGAGCAATAGATCTGATCCAAATTTCCAAGAGGAATAGATCTGATCCAATTAATAGGAATGATCAGCCACAAGCACAAAATTAAATGAGTTTTGTGATCCAAACTTTGGTTTGAACTCAGATATTTTTCTTAGAAGGAACAAAATTTTTTATTCATTTTATTTATCATGTTTTTTAGTTCCTTTCAAAGTGTGTGTCACTCATCATGACCACCAATTATGTAATGGATGATTGTTCTATGTTCATATAAAAATTCATTGAATTGATAATAGCCGTTACCAACCCAGCCATTTAAAATTACCAACCCAACCATTTGAAAAAAGTCCAATTATTTAAAGATTTTAGGCCCTGTTTGGAGCCGATATAATCCAGGCGATATATGAGTTTTTTTGCATGACATCCTATGTGACATCTGATCAGGTCCGCCAAAACTTGATCAGATGTCACAAGTTTCCAGGTTATATTGCGCAATTATATCGGCTCCAAACGGGGCCTTAATAATATATCTCTATGGGAAAAACCAACAGGTAGTAAATGATGAGTTGTCAGGCTTTGTGAGTGATTAATGTTAACAGATATTATTTGTGGGTACATAAATTTGCTAGTCAACCTAATGTAATTACAAAGTAGTTGGTATGCCCCAATAATTACATTTGTTCAAAAAACTTTATGTCAGTCTGATGCACTGTGAGAATTTCTTTAGGATGACTGACAAATAATTTTTAGTGTCAGCCACAAATTTTATTTGTGAGGCCAACCAAAAAATTACTGCCATGAGGATTTCTAGCAATTTTTTGGACTGCAAATAATCTCTGTCAATGATGCTAAGAACAATGAGTCAGTATGTCCAATGATTTTTTAGAAATAATCAGACTGATCCAATTTTTTTGGTTTTAGTCACAGATGTTATCTGTGTGGCACATACCCAAGGCTTTGGTGCATCACATAAATCCGGCAGTCTTACGCGCAAACCAACATGACAAAGGCAAGTATGAACAAATGACCATTGATACTTGAATTTCACTTTCACTCCATAGTCTCAGCGGTGGGCAGATACGTTCTCCAAATGGATAACTCTGAGGGTAACGTAACCTTTACAGTTACGTTATCTGCTAGTTACAGATATCTAATTTGGAGTTACGATATCTCCTGCAGAAAATGGGCTCCATTTTATCTAGTTACGTTCCCTGGTTATTTTGAACAAAACCAGTTACGTTACATTTTTTCCCATATTTGGGTAACTTTGGTGTAACTTTCTGGTAAAGGCCCTGATTTGTGGTTGTTTTTATCAATATGAGCGAGATGTTTGCTCAAGTTGACACTAAACAACCACATAAACTCAGTATGCTGCCAGGGAGCCAGATTAAAAGTTGTTCAGAGCAAGGGTTGAACCCACAACTTCAAACATTACTAACCTCAGAGAGGCAAGCCTTAATCAATAAGCTAAAGACATGATACCAATTCTCTCTTTGCTTCAATAATCTCAACCCCCTTCACAAAAAGCCCCATATCAAAAAAGTTACGTTACCAAAAACATAAAAAATCAGGTTGAAAAAAAAGTTACTTACTATACTTTACTGCCCAAATTTTGTACGTTACCAAAATGGCCAATTTGGATAACTAAAAAGATGTTACGTTATCCAATTTCACTGCCGTAACGTAAAGTAACGTATCTGCCCACCGCTGATAGTCTTGTCTTCTTGCGCGCAAAGGGACAGGACCTCACACTCCTTTGCCATGTCTGTTTGCACACAAGCGTAAAGTATAACAAAATCCTGCCTTTTCATTTCTGTTTGCACACAAACACAACACACTCATTTGCCGCATATTCTATTTGTGTGCAAATGGACACATCAACACACTCCTTCCCCCGTTTGCGTAACCCACACAT
This sequence comes from Puccinia triticina, assembly GCF_026914185.1. NCBI lineage: Eukaryota > Fungi > Basidiomycota > Pucciniomycetes > Pucciniales > Pucciniaceae > Puccinia > Puccinia triticina. The sequence goes on from NC_070573.1 coordinate 1,332,538, forward strand.
ATTCCGTCTGTGTGAAAACAGACACCTCAACACAAGAAAAAATTCACTTGTTGCATCTGTTTGTGCGCAAACAGACACAGCAACAATTCTTTTTGCTGGATCCATTGGTTCTGTACTTACTGCAGTAGACCTGTACTTACTGCAGTAGAGGGCAAGCACAGATTGCGGCAAACTAATCACAATCCCCTCTGGGATTATGTAATGTTTCCATGATGTTCGATTGATCCCCTTTTGGGTTAGAAGGTGGCACGAATGTGGGTATCAATGTTCCATGATGTTCGATCCACAGCTCAAGAACATTCCAAACCACATTAACACTAACCCATCCTGGCCGTGATCAGTAATGTCTCTTCCCACAGATTCCGATGTGGTCTACCCCTCCCCCCCCCCCCCCCCCCCCCCCCCCCCCCCCCCCCCCAACCCAAGCAGACGACTCCTCTGCACCCTCCCCTCCCTGAAATAGCGCACAACCCTCCCCCCCAAAAAAAATCAGTGCACGACTGCCCCGAAGTGCACGACTGGCCTCTTTACTACCAAAAATCCCAAATTTCCTGATCTCATCGTTGACCACCAATTTTGGTGTACTTCTGCCTGTCCAAATTTTTTTGACCTTGTGTGCCATGTCTCAACCGTACGGAACTCCGCTAGTTGGCCAAGATCAAGGCTACTCATCACCTGGCAATTTCCGTAAGTTGCTGCCTCAGATCATCTTCCCTTGAACACTCCTGACCGTTTTTTCCCCTCACAAGCAGATGGTCATCCCCAATCCGGCCAGCGTGGCACCGGAACTCCAGTTGGCCAAGCTCAAGAGTACTCACCACCCGCAAATTACCGTAAGTTCCTGCCTCTGTTCTTTTTCCCTTGAATACTCCTGACGGCTGTTTCCCCTCACAAACAGATGGTCAACCCCAATCCGGCCAGCGCAGTACAAATTATTCAACCCCGACTGAGATCTACCCAATGGGAACCTCGCCTGGGGCCTGGATGCATCCTCACTTGTCAGCTGGAGCTGCTGGACGGACCCCGATGGCGCACCCGGTTCATGGGGCCCTCCCTCAAGCCTCCGATTGCTCTCATGGTCACAGTGCCTCACCCCGTGACTTCCAATCCTTGCAATCGGCCGGAAGATTCTCTTCTTCCACCCCTGACTCTCATGCCATCTACTCGGGTCAGATTGGGCCGCGCGGCCCCCACCCTAATCTATTGTTCCTTGAAGCCCCATCCGAGCATCCTGCTTCCCGCATCCAAGAGTCGTCGCAACACCATCATCCACAGAGCTTCCAGTACACCTACACTTCTCCACTCGCTGGGGTTCCTCAACCTTCCAAACCGGCCCCAACAAAAGCGGGCACCCCGTAAAAAAGCTGTGACGCCTTCTCATCCCCATGGGGATGCTCCATCTGATCCAATTCCGCCTACTCCTGCTGTGCCACCCACTCCATAACCACCAGCTCCGTCCGAAGAAACACCACCAAACGCCCAGCGGGCACCAACAACACACTCCAACAGCAACACCGGTTCTCTCCACCTTCCACAATCCGTGCCCCCGCCTGGTGTGGTGCTCCATTCCAAACCATAAGTAGTATTTTATTGCTTTCCTTTACATATAGGGGGTTGAGAAATTGACTCCCAAAAATTAAAAAATCGACTCCCAAATTGAGTTTACGTCGCGCGACGTCTGTCGCGGGTCCCCATGACCCAATTTTGACCCGGAGGCATTTTGGGAGTCGATTTTGTAATTCCGCGATCCCAAACAGGAGTCGGAATTTTAATTTTGCAAAAAATGCTGGAAAATAAAGAAAAATTTATACCTCCGCACTGGGGCACCCAAAGCCCCCCAGAATTTTACAGCACTCTACATACACTCTTTAGAGAATATTTCAAGATTTACGGGTGTATTACACATCAGGGAAATCCTGTGTAGCTGGGGGCGGATTAGGCGGATTTCCTACTAAGGCAATTGTCATAGTTTTCTTCCTCTGCGCCATCCTACGCCGTCAGGAATATTTTTGCGTTCTGTATTGGTAATGGTAGATAAGAGGGCAGCGAATATTTTGAGAGCCCTCTGTTTCTTTGTATCGCTTCTTGATCAGAAGATATAGAGGGTTCAAGTGAGGATAAGTAGTAGGAAATCCGCCAAATCCGCCCCCCGGCTACACAGGGTCTCCCTGAGGTGTGCTAATGCCGTGAAGCTTAAAATATGCTCTAGAGATTGTTTTTATGTGGCAGAAAAATTTTGGGGGCATTTGGATCACCGTATCTCAGGATATGGCGCATTGCGGTAGTAGGAAATCCGCCAAATCCGCCCCCGGCTACACAGGGTCTCCCTGAGGTGTGCTAATGCCGTGAAGCTTAACATATGTTTTAAAGAGCTTATCCTTATAGCATAAAAAATTTGGGGCTGTTTGGAGCACCATAGATAAGGTTTTGGGGGTTTGCCTTAGTGGGAAATCCGCCAAAGCGGCCCCCTGACTACACAGGGTTTCCCTGAGGAGTACTAATGCTGTGAATCTCACAATATTTTCTAAAGAGTGTATCTAGAGTGCTGTAAAATTTTGGGGGGCTTTGGGTGCCCCAGTGCGGAGGTATAAATTTTTCTTTATTTTCCGGCATTTTTTGCAAAATTAAAATTCTGACTCCCGTTTGGGATTGCGGAATTACAAAATCGACTCCCAAAATGCCCCCGGGTCAAAATTGGGTCATGAGGACCCGCGACAGACGTTGCGCGGCGGTCCGCGCGACGTAAACTCAATTTGGGAGTCGATTTGTTAATTTTTGGGAGTCAATTTCTCAACCCCCTACATATATTCATCATTACATTGCTCATTTCCCCATAACCCTTCACAAATACCTCATTATTATTGCATATTCAGATTCTACGTCAAATTTCACCTATAGTCACTCACACATAGTACCCCCTTATCTTCAATGGTTCAATAGTTATAGAGGATATAAGACTTACAGAAACCTTACAGTTTTTATTAGTTACAACACTCATTTCATTAGTAACTTAATTGAATCATTACATTACATTCCTTTTACATATATATTCTCACATACTAAACCCTTTACATACATTACTCATTATATACTATGGCTACTGTACACATTACATCATTGGATCTGTGCTTACCTCTTTCAGTAGTGCTCATCATTACAAGTAGTTACTATGTTCACATCACTTTCCCCATTTGTACAATCTTTTATTCCCATAGCCAGAACCTTTCCCCATTTGTACAACCTTCCTTCCCATAGCCAGAACTCCTCATTGTCTGTGCTCATCCTTCCTTCATATAAGAACTGTCCTTCCCCCCTCACTTGTACCTCATGCAGATTATTAGATACAGAAATTATAGTGCCCAATCTCATCAACCCATTGCCATTGCTCTCCCTCTTCAACCATTGCTCCAACCCTCTCACCCTCAGTAGACAGTAGTCAGCTCATAGTACTAGCTCCTAAGATCAAGTAGACATCAGCCACACCTTTTCTTTCTTTTTCTTAGTGTTACTCTCATCCCCTCAGCATTAGTCAGGAAGGCAGCCTCATCAGCACCCTTGCATAGCTTACATTAGTACTAGTGTTGCTATCCATTTCCCTTCCAAGCTCTATTCTCACCTTTGAGTAGTTCCACACCGGCCCTCGTCGTGTCTCATTCCTCGATGACACCGATCCATCAGATGCAGCCCCTCCAGCGCCCAGGCAACGCGCCCCCCAGAAGTCATGGAAAGAATCTAAAACGACTTGCTAGACGAGCTGCGTGCCCGAGCTGCCAGATATGCCGAGTATCTTTGTTTGACTGCTGATGATAAGCTTGCCCTTGAGGAGGCGTACCGTCAGTATCAGAGGTCTGTACACCTCATCATAATTGAGAGGATGATACATGCGCAACCTGCCTTGAATTATCTTGGCAATGAGGTTCAAATCCGCGGACCTGCCAATTTCAATAATTTTTGTAAATATGACGAGGAAGCAAGCCCCATTTATCACAACAGTAAGCTCTATTACCTGTATTCCTGGCCAACTATTATGTTATAACATTCCATTTTCTCAGAATCAATTCCATTTCAGGATTGAATGGTCTCTTGTGGCGAGCTCTGGCATCTCCTGGATTTTGATACACAGGATCAATGTCGAGATCAAGACTTTCTCAATACTATAACCCCCCCGGACTATGTCGCGCCAGCCTCTGAAGACTCGCCCGATGCCGTTGCCCAATGGAAAAAACAAGAGCGGTTCAAACTCAACATGTGGATCCAAAAGATCAAACGGGATGTGAGTTGCATCCATGTACACTTTCTTCCCATGTCATTTGCTAAAGTTCTGATTTTCTATTGCAGCTCAAAAACTTGAGCACGTCACATCAGGTTGAGGGTGCAAAGGACCTGTGGAAAGCTATCAAAGATCGATTCGCCTCAGACGAGTCTGCCAATCGAGCGAGGGTGTTCAACGAATTCCTATACGTCAAATTCAAAGAAGACGCACTGGAAGCCTTCGTGACAGACATCAAGGTAGCAATTAAGAAACTCGTCGATGTGGGGATCGATCTCCCTCAGGATATATTCGCGTACCTTATCCTTTTCAAGTTACCAGACACCTTGCAACTTCTCAAGCGGCAAATCATGCATTCCGACAAAACTCTAACGGTCCAATTTGTATGCAATCATCTCACCCAGTTCAACAACGAAAACCGAGCCGAAGTCAAAGAATCCTCTGTCTCTACTCAAGCTGCTCTAGTATCCACTAGAAATCAAAAGCCAAATCAAAAAGGAGGACAAGGAAACTCTGGATCAAACGGAGGAAAGCGGTGTACGACGGGATACCATAATCCGAAGCAAGATTCTAATCATTCATCAGACTCTTGTTGGCACCTGCACCCTGGGAAGGCACCCGAATGGTGGCAAGAAGCTCAGGCCAAGTGGCAAGCAAGCAAAAGTAGCAACAACAACGTCAACTACTACTTGTCCTTGGTGACACTGTGGACTGAAATAAGCAATCCTAGATTCAAAATCGTCCTCGATAGTGGCGCATCGGCGCACATCTTCAACGACGCCAAGTTCTTCGACAGGCTCGAACTAGGTGATCGGGACGTGATCGGAACCGGCAAGGAAGGCGCGACCCTAGCGAGATCAAAGGTGTGGGCCGAGTTACTCTACAGTGGGGACGGTCTACTATCTCCATAGATGACTGTCTATATGTTCCCGACATCGTCATTAATCTCATCAGCGCGGGAGCTCTACTGGAAAAAGGGTGGGAATTAACCGCCAAGAAAGACAGTTTCTACGTCTCAAAGGACGGTATCTGCTGATTCGGAGGAAAGGTGGAAAACAACCTCTTCGTAGTGGATAATCCAAGTGCAGTCGGAGGTACAGTCAAATACTCCGTCAATTTTTCTCAGATGGCAACGGACTCACTCCGATCGATCCATGAAAAGTTCGGCCACGCTTCCCTACAACGCTTGGAGCAGTTCATTCCTTCCTCAGTATCCAAGGCCGAAAGAGAAGACTTCGAATGCAAGGCCTGTACTCTCTCGAAAATTACCAAGCAGTCATTCAAAGGAGAATCGGAGCCAGCTTCAAAGGTATTCAAACGAATACACCTTGATATTATCGGTCCTATCACCCCGGAGTAAAGTCAAAATACATTCTCACTCTTGTTGATAATCATTCCGGTTATCTCGCTGGATTCCCTCTCGGAAAGAAGGATGACACAACGGATGTCTTAATCAATCTGCTTGAATTCGAAAACAAGCGCCGAGGATACTTCCCCAGTTCAATCTGCTCCGATGGAGGAGGGGAATTCACGGGGAATAGGTTAGTTAGCTTCCTCGAAAAGAACCACATTCAGAGGCTAATTTCCGAACCGTATCATCCCGAACACAACGGTAGAGCGGAGCGTGCTAATCGAACCATTGTCGAATCGATGCGAGCTACTTTTCGCTCCTCTGGTATCTCAAAAAATTTCTGGCATGAAGTCGTCAAGTCGTGCTGCCTCATGCTGAATCAAATCCCTCGGAACGGAAAAGCTCAGTCTCCCTGGGAAATCGTTCACGGAAAATCCCTACCTCCCAACTTCATCAAGCCCCTCGGAACCTCGACAGTGGTCTTGAACACAAACAGAGTGAAGGGGAGGAAATTTGAAGTCAAAGGGCAAGAGGGAGTACTCGTAGGTTTCAATGTCCTGCTCCACTCCTATAGAATAATCACGCAAAGCGGAGGAATCGTTGATTCCAAACATGTTCGCTTTCTCAAAATGCCTCAGATCAATCAATCTGCGCCCTCCAAATGGGAAGAATTCTATCCCAATCAACTAACTGAGTTACCAGATGCGGATCAGTTGCGACAAACATCAAATCAGGAAAGTCCTGTCGAGAACTCAGAGTCGATGAGTCAGGAAGAGATTGAACCTCGTCAAGACAATGACAACAATGACTCATCAGACTCAGAATCTGACGACGATGTCACTCAAATGCTGAAACCAAAAAATCTCGAGCAACCAATTGAACCATCAACCAGAACACTTCGAGACAGGTCAACTATCAAACCTCCAGAGCGATTTGGTTTTCATCCCTATTACGAACCGAACTCGTTTGAATCTGCTATCCAATGCTCAGACGAAAAATTCTGGAGAAATGCCATTGAAAAAGAAGTCTCATCAATTGAAAATCACAACGTTTGGGACAATCACTACGACGAACCTCCAAATCCACTAGACACCACATGGGTCTTTAAGATCAAGGATAATTGCCACGGCGACCCCCTGAAACACAAAGCGCGATTGTGTGTGCAAGGGTTTGATCAGATCAATGGCGTCGACCATGGCGAGACCTTCGCCCCAACCGGAAAAGTCTCAACTCTCAGAATGATTCTTCTGTACGCATTACATCAAAATCTACCAATAACTCAATTCGACGTTCAGGGAGCTTTCTTGCATGCTCCACTCACCGAAGACGTCTACATCAAAACGCCAAAAGGAGTTAGTCGAGAAGCTCCTTACCTCAAGCTCAAGAAGGCACTGTACGGCCTGAAACAAGCACCCAAGAATTGGTACGAAACACTCGTGGCATGGCTAGAATCCGTTGGCTTTCAAGAGTCCAACTGCGATCCCTGCCTCTATCTGTGCGATGATGGAATTTCACGCTTGTTCTTTCATGTGGACGACCTAGTTCTAGTCGGATCAGGGAATAATTTCAAGGAGAAGTTTGAAAACCGATTCTCTAATTCTTCGTGTCACAAACCTAATACCATTCTAGGTATGAAGTTCAAGAGAATAGGGAACAAGATCCTTCTCTCTCAACCCAAGCACATCACCCATGGCTTAGAGGAACTTGGACTATTGAACTCAAAGCCATCCAGCACACCGCTCACTCCCAACCTCAAGTTGAAAGAAGCAACCGATGAGGATCATGCTCTGTTCAAAAAAGAGAACATCAATTATCGGTCTGCGATTGGTCTGATGAACTACATTGCTGGCTACACCCGACCCGACATCAGTTTTGCCGTCTCTAGTGTTGCTTGTTTTTTGATCAAACCCGGTATGACACACTGGCATGAGGTTAAGAAAGTGTGGCAGTACATAAAACACACCAAAGAATTGAAACTCACACTTGAAATTTGGAAACCAGATCAACTGCTCGAAATCTACAGTGACGCCTCATGGGGAGACGACCCCATCTTCAGAACCTCACAATCCGGATACCTATGCTACTTGTTCGGAGCTCTAGTCTCATGGAATAGCTCAAGACAACACAATGTAACCTACTCATCCACTGAAGCAGAACTCAACCCTCTTGTTGACTCCTTTCACGAAGGTACTTGGCTGAAGGCTCTGTTGTCCGATATCTGGAATCTCCAAATTGAGGCAGCTACTCACTACATCGACAACGGCGAACTCAATGAATGCCTCATGATGGACGAACTTGAATTCAAGGAAAAATTTGCCAACTCCCATTACATCAATAACAAGGGCCTTGATGACAAACTGAAGAAATTTGGTTCTAACCCTAAAACTCCACATATTGATCTCAAGACCAAGGGCATTCGTCAAGAACTCAAAAATAAAAACATCAAAATAATCCTCATCCGAACCTTTGACATGATTGCCAATGCCTTAACCAAGGCAGCTCCTAAATCCTCCGTCACTAACCTCACGAAGACTGTTGACCCTACCTTCTCCGCTCCTCTAGTAAAATCTCTCCAGCCACGGGGAGTGTAAAAATCACAGACATATCACTTGTGTGACATTCACCTTTCTGGGTTGTGTCCGTTCATTTGTGTCCGCTCATAGTTCAATCTTGATTCTCAGCTCTCTCCTTATTCCTTCTCGACTTCCTCTCGACTCCAACCCTCTATCAACCCTATCAACCTCAACAACCTTAACTCACAACACTCTCAACCTTCAATCACACCCTTGATCTCATTCTTTCTTCTTCTTTCTTTCTCCTCTTTACTCAAACTCCTTCCACTCTTGTCTGGTGAGATTTCACTTCAACACTATACTCGACTCTCGGTTCTTCACTGATGTTATCCTCTTTCAGTTCTGTCCCTATCTTGTTCTTTCCATTCACCCTATTCTATCCATCCTCAACAACTGCCTTTCATATGTCTCTGTTGATCACAATGTTGGTTCCTCTCTTATTTCCTCATTATTGTTTATTCTTCTAACTTGTCTCTCTTCCAAGTGTGTCGGCTTCAATTAGGTAATAAATCTGAAATCAAAATTCTTTTAGTCTGATGCTGGTTAGATACTGGTTCGAAGTTGGTTTGATGTTGGTCTGATCTTGGTTCAAAGAATGGTTAATGCCAGGTGCAATCTAACCGGATGCTAACTGGAATTATATGAGATGTATTGTGGAAGGTACATGTAGAACATACACCATTCCTATACTGAAACTAAGCCCAACCATGATCAGGTGGACTCAATCCACGATGTTGACCAAATATATGAATGTTTTGACCTGATTTTTTACCTCTGTGTATACCCATACCCTGTAGATTGCTCTGATGCATGTTTTTATTTTTTTTTTGGTCAGCCTAAATGCACTCCAAAAAAATCCCAAAAGCATTTCAAAAATGAGTGTATGGAGTGTGCACTTCAACAATTGTTGGAGTACAGAGTGGAATACTCCAAGTCGGCTAGAGTGCAGAACCGGGGACTCAGTCTTTCGAGTGCACCATGAAGAACTCCAGTGGCCCGCAAATGTAATGAGTGCCCGTGAGTCTCACTCCATAAGATTGGAGTGCATATCCTCATTCCATTCATGATATTTCTCCTCCCCAAAAGGGGAGTGCAGAGCTGGGAAATCCAGGCAGAGCTGGAGTACATATACTTGAACCCCAGTCAAGCAGGTTATACATACTACACACCCTGTCTGGCCATCCTGTGGGCTATGTACACACCCCACTGGATGCCAGCTGACACCTCTTGATCACCGGTACACCACGGGTGCAAAAAAGCATCTCAATTTGAGTGGATCCACATAATCCACATCTCCTCTTGATGACTGGTCCGTGCCAGTCATCGGGGGAAATACTCCTCTCAATGACCTTACACACCGGTCATTGAGAGGTGTGATTCCCCCAAATGACCGGTACAGACCGCTCATTGATGGGACTCACCACCTCTCGATGATCGGTCTGTATTGGTCATCGAGGGGACTCACACCTCTCGATGACCGGTCTGTACCGGTCATCAAGAGGTGGAAGTCCCCTTGATGACCAGTCAGTGCCGGTCATTGAGGGGAGGTGTTACTCCTCTCAATGACCGGTCTGTACCGGTCATCAAGAGGTGAAAGTCCCCTCGATGACCCGTCTGTTCCGGTCATCGAGAGGTGGAAGTCCCCTTGATGACCAGTCTGTACCGTTCATCGAGAGGAGTAATTCCCCCCAATGACCAGTCTGTACGGGTCATCGAGTGGAGTACATCTCCCCTCAATGACCGGTCTGTACCGGTCATCAAGAGGAATAACACCTCCCCTGATCGGTACAGACCGGTCATCAGGAGGAGGTGTTACTCCTCTCTCCCCTTGATGACCAATCTTTCCAGGTCATTGAGAGGAGTAAAACCTCCCCTCAATGACCAGTCTGTGCCGGTCATCGAGGGGACTTCCACCTCTCGATGACCGGTACAGACCGGTCATCAAGAGGAGTAACACCTCCCCTCGATGACCGGCACTGACTGGTCATCAAGGGGACTTCCACCTCTTGATGACCGGTACAGACCGGTCATCGAGGGGAGGTGTGACTCCTGTGTGTCACACCAACGTACGCCCGTACGTTTGTGTGACAACGGGGATCACCGGGGGGGCACTACGGCGCATCATGCCCCCTCACAATCAATGGCCAACCACTGGGTGGAGTACAAACTCTGCTCGATGAATGGCAATCAAGCGGAGTATGTATCCCACCCAATGCCAGGCCATCAACTGGGGTGTGTACTCCACAAATGATGACCAGCCATTGAGTCCTGCGCAGGCCACTCAATGACCAGCCATCAAGCGGCATACTGGGATTTAATGCCACTCATGAATGGCTATCAAGTGGAGTACATGTGTACCCCACTCAATGACCAAGTGCTCCCCCCTCAATGACCGGTACAGACTGGTCATTGAGACCAATTCAAATCAGAAGATTCAAAACCAAAAGAAGCCAAAAATTTAATTCAAAAATGAATTCAATCACTCTACTTTTAAAATAGAAAGAAGGATGAAGAGGAAAAAAATCCAAGTTTATTAAAGACACAGATTTTCCAGAATGTCAAAAAAAAAAAATCATGAGTTCCCCCTAGAATTTACAAATCTCAGAAAAAAAAAACATGGGTTCCCCCTACAAGATTAAAACAGTGAAGAAAAAAAACATGAGTCCCCCCAAAGTATAAAATACACAATCATTCAACAACTCCAATAGCCTTCCAACATCAGTAGAAGTGCTGTGCCACAGGCTCAGCCCCCAGCCTGCGTCAAGCGCACGGGTCAAAAGGACTGGACGTGAAGGCCCCCGGCCCGCAGCAAAGACTGGTGACCAGTGGGGGGGCCACTCTTTGCCCTTCAAACTGCGCACGTGCTGCAGCGGAAGGGTTGAGGGAGACGGATAGCTGGAATTTCAGCATCTCCAATCCCTCTGGGGGACTACGACCATCAACCCGCGCCTTTTAACCAAGACCAACCACACCACCCCCATGTGAAGCCCCCCTCGACATCGGGGCTCCACACGAAGAGTCATGGGATAACGTAACCCCCCGCGCATCGTATACTTAGCCTGAGCTGCTGCTTCCCTAGTCCGGCAGAGAGTCTCTCCTCTCTCCCGGCTAGGTAAGCATTGTTTTCATTCTTCTCTTCTCTTTTCCTTCTCGTCGCCTGTTGGTGTATTTAGACTAATAGAGAGAGTCTCTCCTCTCTCCCGGCTAGCCTCTGCAATCAATCCCCCGACAGTTTGGACCTAGACATCCTTAGACGGCCTACCAGCCGATCTCTGTGCCTTTTCATCCATCTCATCAGTGAGGGTCCATTGGACCCTTACACCCCAGTCAAAAGTAACGCCACCCCTCTCATTTCCCATCGCCATGGCCGCCACACCCGCCCCAGACCCAGTCGTTATGGCTCCAACCTCCATGGAGATGGTCTCCACCACCACACCAAAACACATTGATTTGGTTTACCCCTGGTAAGCCCCATCATTTCCCCCCGTCGCGACCACCCCTTATGCAAATCAAACTCGGTCGCTCTTCATCTACAGCGTCCCTTTTGACCAATGTACCGCCGGGCCTTCGAAGCCAGTAACCCTCGGCGGCCACCCAAGCAATTCTCAAGACTCATGGGGTGACAGAAATGGACCACACCGTGGCCAGGATTCATCTTCTTCACCCGTCTACTGTCGGAGCTCGCCTGGATGTCGCTGCGACTCGTGATCAACTATCAGATGCCGCTACTGTTAATCACCTGGTAAACGCGGGGCCTCCAGATTTACTGCTGTCTGGCGCCACACACGATCCAAAACCTGATTCTCTCGACGCCACGCCACGAGGTCACGCCGGAAACTGAGCTGTTACAACCGTGGAACCGCATCAACGAGCTTGAAGGAGAATCTGCAAAGGTTGAGTGTCAGCAGCGTGACCGTCTCTTCTCGGCGTCGGACGTCCTTACAGCCGGCGTCAATGACTCCAATCCACTCCTATGCAAGCTTGCGGGTGTCGCCCGGCGCCTCCTCCGAGTAGAGACACAGCGCCCATCAAGCCGGCACCCGCCCTCCCGCCAATAGACCGACAGTCTCCAACGTTGCTCTGTTCAGCCCCATGGTCCGGGCTCATAGTCATGGCGGACCGGCGACTGTAAACGCGGCCCTCCAGGCAATCTCCCATAACCTCATCACCACCCCATCCAAGCTCAACACCCTGGTCTACAACCCAAGCAGCAACAATTGAGAGGACCAAGAGACCTACTTCCAACCCTTCAACCCACTCCAAAACCATCTTCACCCTGATCAGCAGAAGCAGCATGTACGCTCTGCTAGCCCCCCTGATTCACTCATGATTATCCCCTGGAGTCCTGAGTGCGCGGCAAGGGAAATGTGAATATGTAGATGGATGATTGATTCAGCTTGCTTGATCCCTTCTGCTTGCGGACAATTGATATTGAAAATTAACCAAGCCCCCCCCCCCCCCCCCCCCCCCCCTTGCCTGAGGCTTTTCTAGAGGCACTTTTGTCTCATCAGGGTTCTTTGTTCCAAAAAGAGAAGTCTCACTTGATTAGCAAAAGGCAGGGATGAGAGCTGTGGGTTCCTTCAGTTCTGATTGATTTCAATAAGCATATGTTGCATATCCCAAAGAGTTATACACTGGCAAAAACATCCATCATGTCTCTCCCGATTCAGGGTTGATTGACAAGCAACTTTTATCTAACTTAATTAAGGCCCTCTGTAATTGGAAGGGTGAGACTGTCCAGTAGAGACCCTCGTCTGGTCAGCAAAACACTACCAGTGTTTTACCAACATGCAGTAAGGAAGTCTCTTCAGGTCAAAAAATATACCTCTTTCTTTGTGCCATGCAGTGGTGGCTTCTGCTGCACTGAACCCCTGAACGCAGATTATTTAGGAACTGTGAAACTGCAAGAAAAACACACCCAGCTGATCCCAATTGAAGTTGAGAGCTTGGAATAAGCTTGTGGTTCTAATCAGGTACAAAACAGGTATCAGTCAATACAGTGTATTGTATATTTAATTTTTTGATACAAAAGAATTTTATGGCATGAATTTTTCTTGAAAAAAAAGATATGATACAGTTGGTATTGTATTTTGAAAAAAACACCTCTTTTCTGGGTAATTGGGGCCTAATACAAATATCCCATCCCAGCAATCCACAATGTATAGAATCAGATTGGATCATATTGGCAACCAGATCCACATGTATTGGATTGTATTGGTGACCCAATCCAATACAGATACAATGTATTGGAGCCCAAACTAATGTGATACCAATACCTGTATTGTATTGGTTTCACCGTTGCCCATAGTGTATGTGATCAAACATGGGGAACTACTAGAGTTTTTCTTGACCTTCCCAGTTGGACTATTTTCTATTTTAACTTTGTTTCCACCTTCCTCCTCTCACTATGGAATCTGCACTCCAATATTGGAATCTCACCCTTGTTTGAAAATGCTTCCTCATTTTGGTGCTGGCTTTGAACCTCCGGAATGAGCTCTGTTAGATTTTAACTTTGTTCCCAACTTCCTCCTCTCACTATGGAATCTGCACTCCAATATTGGAATCTCACCCTTGTTTGAAAATGTTTCCTCATTTTGGTGCTGGGTTTGAACCTCTGGAATGAGCTCTGTTTGCCTTCCTTTTTGAAGAAAGGCAGCTCTTTGCATGTCATATTTATTACTTCTTGGGGTAGCCTCAGGAGGTCCATTCTGCTGTTTGATGGAATGAATAGCTAATCTTTCTGACTGATTAGCAGCCACGTAATGTATTTATCAAAAGATGAATATCTTGCACTAGCTGAGGAAGAGTGGGGAGGGGGGGTGGGAGGCCTGAACCTTGGGTTTGCAGCGGCGAAGCCGCCTTGGCCTCTAGTAGTAACACAACTTGGGAAGACAGAAATTGCCAAATTCCAGACCAATCAACAGTAGTTTAGAATCAAATATTTGGATCAATGTTGATTGTAAATCAGAATGTTACTTTTTTATTTATTTAAAAATCCTTCTTGAACCAGGGAGACAAAAATGGTGCAGTAAACCAGAAAAAATGTGAACAAAATGTGATCCTTCCAGAAAGACAGTTCTTTTATAAACTTGGCATCTAATTCACTACACAACAACTTAAGGATTCCAAATGTATGCCTTCAGTATCTTGAAAATCATGAATTCTCATTCTGAATTGAATTGATCCACATTCTCCTTCAGAAAGCTCCATGTGCAGTGGAAGTTGGAATTCAGGGTGATTCAACATGCCCCAATTCACTCGTGCATGGCTTGCCCTTAAATCCCTACCAAAAAAAAGAAAATTTGGAAAATTTACTTCAGGGAGCCAGTTACAGAGCACAAATACAATTCACCACTATATTCCAAGGTGGCTACGCCACCAGTTTCCAAGGGTGTAATTTTACACATTTTCATTTCAACGATCAGCCAGCCAATGGGACAGCCACTCCACCTCATATCCAAGGCTGATTTCTGCCAATAAATTAGAAGAGGAATCTCACATCCCAGATAATTTCAAATGGGTTGAATTGGGGATTGGAAATACACAAATTCACAACTTCTACATCATTCTCAAATAACTACTCTTTGGAACTTAACTATTGAAATTTTCAAATGGTCTGCTTCAATTTGAACATGGGCTCAGCCACTACCAGCCAGATAATAAAAGATACTATCTTGAAACATCATCACCATTCAACAACCCCATTCCGCCAGACACAATCAAAGGAAAAATTGGAATTTGAAATCAACTTGCACGTAAACTCCCTCTTCTACCTAACATATAAATCAATCACAACCAGATTTTTGAGTCTTAGATAAATTATTTCCTCAAATCCAAGTGAACATCATGACTTATACGGTTCTTCTTCTTGTAGGTTTGCAGAGACAAGTCATGCCCTATGTTGATTCAAACCTTGAAAATCTCACAAATGCTGAACTAGATCACTTCTGGCAGGTTGCTTTTTGAAAATGAATCACAGCTTGTTTCCTTGCATGGATTTTGGTGCCAAGTTTTCAGTCGCCTTATTATCATCCTTGAAACATTTTGCCCAATTAGATCTAAGCCTTGTGATATTTTTGCTATGATCTGTTAACGTAACAGCTGACCTTGAAGAATCAGGCATTCACCTTGCAAGCAAAAAATATCATGAGGATACCTTGTTAACCAAGGTGATCTTTTGTTCTTCTTGAATTCCCTTGAGTACTAAAGCATGCTGAATGTTTGCAACCTGATGGTAATCTTTTTGCTTGCACCTCTTTCATTTGTTCTTTTTACCAAGCTCCTGAAAAACCGTGCAATCTTTGGTGTTGTTTTGGAAAGGCTCCTTCACATGTTCAATTTCTCAAGGTTTGGATTTTGGCCAAAAAAAACTACAGTTGAGGCTCTTGAAATTCTTGGAGAGCTGATTGCTTGCAGGCCATTGACTCAATATTTCAAGCAGACCCAATATAGCATCTGCCGGTGGGAAAACTGGCATGGAAAATCATGCGCATCCAATTGATAGCAAATATTTCAAAAAACTACTCCGCACATCATTTGTGAAACAATCAAAGATATGATGATTCAATATAAAATCAGCCCAGAGAGAAACAGAAGTTTGAGCAAGAATAACATGATAAGATTGAAATTGATAGCCAAGATTATCCACTTAACATGTCAAGCAGAACCAACCTGGGGAATGCATACTGGAAAACTGAAATGGAGAGTAATGAAGATTTAATCCAAAAGAACTGTTAGAGAGGAATTTAATTTTAGATAAGACACACCAAGAATTCCCTGTTAAATATTTACACTTCAAGGATAATTAAATTCCCCCAAAAAATTACTTAAAGTTTGAAGTTGGGAAAATCATTGAAAAAAATCACTTCCTACTGCAAAAAAATGCTAACTGAGCGTGCTCAGCCAAAAAAATAAAGATGTGTCAGAATGAGTAAAAAACAATGGGGCACATTTCTGGGGTGATTTGTTAGACGGGCCTGCATCAGGCCCGCATGGGCCCATACCAGGCCCGTTGGGCCCATTGAAAAAGCAGCATTTGTTTGGAATTCCCATGCTCTGCTAAAATATGAAATGGATCAAACCAAATAAATAATGAGGGGGCACATTTTTTGGGAGATTTTTTCACGGGCCTGAATGAGGCCCACATGGCCCCCACAAAGCCCACTGGGCCCATTGAAAGAGTAGCCTTGGTTGAGAAAGCATATGCTCAGCTAAGAAAAAAAAAAGTGTCAGACTGAGTAAAAAACGGGGGGGGGAAATTTTTGGGGAGGCTTTTTGGACGGGCCTGTATCAGGCACGTACGGGCCAACAGGTTTCCTAGGGGAAGGGATGGGCCTGGACCTACATTCTGTGAGTGCACAAATGTCATACAGATGTCAAAAGCCCTTTAATATCTTCTGTTGATCAGTGGCCAATTGGTGCTGTTCTGAAACATCATATGGGCATTCTTAACCAAGAATACTTTTGGGTTGGCCCAACAAGCTTTGGGTGGGCCCGTATGGGCCTGATGCAGGTCTGTCAATAAGCGCTCCCCAAAAGTGTGATCCCATATTTTTTACTCAGGTTGACACATTTTTGTTTCTTAGCTGAGCATATAAGGCATTCTTGACTAAGGCTACTCTTTCAATGGGCCCAGTGGCAACGCTGAAACAAATACAATACATGGAGTGTATCTGGCAAACGTTTTTCATTGAAGATGCAGACCTACATGTCCTATTTTTTGTTTTTAGCCATTATTATGTATATGATGGCTGAAAACAAAAAATAGGACAAGTAGGTCACCATCTTCAATGAAAAACGTTTACCAGATACACTCCATGTATTGTATTTGTTTCAGCGTTGCCAGTGGGCTTTGTGGGGGCCGGGTGGGCCTCATTCAGGCCCGTGAAAAAATCTCCCAAAAAATGTGCCCCCTCATTATTTATTTGGTTTGACCCATTTCATATTTTAGCAGAGCATGGGAATTCCAAACAAATACTGCTTTTTCAATGGGCCCAACGGGCCTGGTATGGGCCCATGCAGGCCTGATGCAGGCCCGTCTAACAAATCACCCCAGAAATGTGCCCCATTGTTTTTTACTCATTCTGACACATTTTTATTTTTTTGGCTGAGCACGCTCAGTTAGCATTTTTTTTCTGTAGGAAGTGATTTTTTTTCAATGATTTTCCCAACTTCAAACTTTAAGTAATTTTTTTGGGGAATTTAATTATCCTTGAAGTGTTAATACATCCAAATGTTTCAAATTTACTACCAAATCTTTGTGTTCAGACTTGAATTTATTTTAGAAAACAGATCCATCAGGAATTTTGCTGAAGAGTTTTTTATCAGAATGCTCTTTTCCAAGATCATATATCAAGTTGATCTACATGCTTGATGTATCTCTTATGGAATTGGGGAACACACCGCTGTGCTGTGCTCCCAATCAGGAAATGATCACCGGCACCCCATACACCACCTTTACCAGGCTCAGCACCATCAGCGGGTAGATATCCAAACACCAGGTCTGTATCACCGGCGACCAACACCCTCAAATGAACCAACACAACACAACTTTGTTTTAATTGCAAACCAAGTGCCACACAACAAACACAATGGAACCACATAAACAATTAACCAAAATCTATGCTCCACCGCATCAAGCAAGCCTTGAAATGCCATCCTTGATAATGTCCAAATTCACAACATTCACTGTCTCCTTAGTAGGGTTCCGCCAGTAAATTTAAAAGGTAAAAGAAATCATTGAATAATTAAAATTGCATGCAAGTGCTGAGAAAGCTCCCCTAGAGGTGATTTGGAGAAGCTGAGAAGAAAGGATTCAAGATTAGTTGAGGAGGGAAGAAAAGAAGTATTGAGATAGGGAAACAAACCGTGAGAAGAAGGACAATACAACTCTAGTGAAAAAGAAGTAAACAGTCAAAGATCTTGAAGCACAACTAATGAAAGGATAAAAGATGTCAGCGGGTATCGGAAGATAGGAGAAGGGAATTGCAAAGAATGGAAATGCCGGTCGCATTTCTCACCAAGTTGTGTTGATCGATGGAACTTGAAGCCGTGAGCGATTTGAAGCTGTGAGCAGTGGAACACTGGGTGAGCGGTGAGTGATTGAGCCGGATTGATTAAGATGGATTGCCGATGATCTCGAAGCTGTTAAACAGAGTCAAGGAGCGAATGCACAGGAACAGTCATGGAACAAGAGCGCACAAGCGCACAAGTTTCATAGCGTGTGATCGCGCTCGAATTTCAACACTCTACGCAAAATTCTTTTTGATTCAATATAATATACAGCAAAATTTCCATTTCAATTTTTATATATTGATCCACACAGTATTGTTGAAAAAGATGGCCGGACCAATCTAATACAGAGTAGTTTTCATGATGAAAAGCCAAACAATATGCATAATAATTCATGGCGGTGGCAAGTGTCCTTGAGTGCAGGTCTTGTTGAGTTTTTTTGCCGTGACAGTCTTATGAAACTTCACTCGCCTGCGCTCCCTTGCTTCAAGCCTTCTCTCCGGTCTCAGGATTCTCTGTTGATTCCCTTCCTTTGACCGCTCTCGTCTCGACTTCGATCAGACTCTCAACCCTCAAGCTCCGTCTCGACATCGCTCAAGATCAAGCTTTGTCTCGACATCGTTCAAGACTCAAACTTCCTTCTGTTCTCGACATTGCTCGAGTTTCTCATCAAACTCTTGATCGGCTCTTCTCTCCAATTTGGTGAGAAAAGAACAGCGATAAACCTCGGTCCACCTCTCCCTCGGCTAATCTCTATTTCTTTTCTTATCTCTTTATCATCACTAGTGTCCTTGTTCTCAGTATTCCTTCTCCTGTCATTGGTTGTCTCAGAATCTCTATTCTCTTGTGGTGGTAATTCTCTTTCTTATTTTCTTCTAATGTTTTTCTCTCCTTCTTTCTTGAATATTCTAATGTGTTTCTTCAGTCTGGTTCTTATTTCACAGCAATACAGTTAAAATCTTCACAGGTCTCTCTCCAAGTTCCCATTTGGATGTAACATTACATAATGGAGAGGGTCATATTTTTGATCCAATTCAGGAATCCTTGATAGATTTGCATCACGGTATTTGATGATGACATCCCTTGTCTTTGTTGTTGAAGGACCATTGCCTTGAAATTAATTGAATTAAAAATGTCAAAGAAGAATGAGTAATCACTGTAAAGTTTAATAAAATGATGATAAACTTACCTTCTACCCATGTTGCAACAATTTTTTCACCTGTTGGGAGGTTGTAAACCCTTTGATCCACATTTGTAGCATTATCAGTGAGCCTTATTTATCTATTTGGAGTTATTTCAGATGCAAGGAGTAGTTGTCTGTGAGATCATCTTCAGCCAAATTTCCAGCAGGAGGATCAACCATTAATCCAGGTTGAGATAATCTTTCTTCAATTTGTTCTTGAAGAAGCCCCAAATCAACTTCAGGTGGGTCATCCCAGGTTGTGAGGACTGCCACAGGTGATAGATTTGGAGAATTATCAGAAGATCCAAATTGATTCTGTAAACTTCCTGGTGAAGCAATTTTTGGAGTTGAGCAAGTTTGCAATGGAAGCCCTGGATCTGTGGTTTCCATGATTGTTATTTTCATGATTTTGAAAATAATGAGGCTGAGAAAGAGAAGATTGGTGCTCGCAGTCCCTGCGCAGAGGAAAGGATTACTGGGAATGATGAGATGATTGATGGTGTGGACTTGATTGTTGGTAATGATGGGAGGGTGGATGGTGTGGAGTTTGTGACTGTTGGTATTGATCGGAGAGTGGGTGGTGTGGACTTTGTGAATCTTGATAATAATTGGATGGTGGGCAGTGTGGACTTTGTGAATCTTGGTAATGATGGGAGGGTGGGTGATGTGGAATTTTTGAATTTTGGTAATATTAATGGGAGGGTGGATGGTGTGGAGTTTGTGAATCTTGGTAATGATGGGAGGGTGGGTGGTGTGGAGTTTGTGAATCTTGGTAATAATGGGTGGGTCTGGTGATGACAAAAATTGTTGTCCACAATTGATGCTGTCCTGAAGGTATTGTGTACATGAAGATTTTCTATGTCATTGTATAGATGCAAAATAATAGGTGTAAAATGATAATGAGCCTGAGTACAAACCCTTGATATGGCAGCCTCAGTTTGTGTGTTGTGAAAAGCCAATGAAGGGGAAGGAAATGCTGCCACAGATCATTTCCTTTCTCTGAATCTAGCTTGCTGTTCTGTGGCAGAAGCTCTCCTCCATTGTTCATTGGATTGTTGCATTTTTGCAATTAAAAAAGGAAAGACTTGGTAATCAGAATGGGGAAGCTAAAAATATTTGGTAATCAGAATGGGGAAGTTAATTGAGGTGTGATGAGGGGGACAGAATACTCATCAAAGCAGATGGGTGGTGTCTGATGAGAGTCAAATTGGTTGGGGGAACTAACAGCACATTGTGTGGTTATAAAGTGGTCTGTTGAAGGTGAAGACAGGTAAAATCAGGAAATCTCAAGGTCATAGATGTGTAGGCAAGTCCGATGAAGGAGATTGCTTCAACAGACTTGGTTGTTGGTGTGTAGGTTGCGGTGAGCGGACATTCTATGCCACTTGCCTATATAAAACACTGCGGCCGGTGGTCTTGTGAGTTGGGGACTGGCCTATTTCACCAGAGAGGCCACACGTTCCGAAAAACTGTGCATAGCAATCTATCAGTACTTGGACGGTTTAGCATGGAAGGCTCAAGTGCTCTCACCAGTGCTGATGACCAGAAATCTCATCATCAGGCCAAGCGGACCTCTGTTTGCCAGCAAGCCCCCAGTCCCCAAGGACAACCTGTGATGAAATGAATCATCCTCTGAACAGCAGAACACAGATGCGGTGAGTTCGTGGAAGGATGAGTCATTTCAGAAACAAAACAGAAAAGAGAGAAGAACAGAGAAAGAAGAACAAAGAGAGAGAAGAGAAAAAGCTCACCTGAACAGCAGAACACAGATGCGGTGAGTTTGTGGAAGGATGAGGAAGAGAGCCTTCCACAAGTCTGCTGTTCAGGTGACTACACTACATAAATGTCACAGAATGTGAAAGAGAGATGACAGGTTGGAAGCAGAAAGAGAGAAAAAGAAAGACACACAATAAACCTACACCTCAACAACCTGGTACCTCATGTCAGAGAACAAGTCAGTGGTTGTGTGTTAGTCCTTGAGCGGGAAGCCCTTCTTGGTGCCGTCCGGGTTGCCTGTTGCCATTTTTCTGTGTGAGATCAAGGGGGTGTGAGAAAAGTTGAGATTTTGTGTGTTGAGGGAGAGTTGGATGGGGAGTGGATGGGGCTGGAGAGGGACTTGCAAAGATCCCAAGTCAAGACACCTCTCACGGCTGATTTGGAACCCACGAACCACAAAGTCTTATTCCCATTGGCTCCACAGTTAATCCAGCAAGGGCCATGAATTCCTTGTGTGCGGGAGCCACAAGAACTTCTTGCTCATTGCATTTATCGGCTCCACCGTGAGTTTATCACAAAGAGACTGGAGCCAACTGGCCATCCCGTTGTCTCCACCCATTTTTGACGGGGTGGTCATACCAACAGGGGGCACAGTGTGTTCCATGCGTTTTTCACGGAGCAGATGTCACCTGTTGTATCCACAATCCGAGGTAGAGATTGCCAAGTGGACCCGCGGGCGGGTACCCGCGCGCGGGTGCCGTGTACGGGTCCGGGTGCGGGATTTTGGGAAAAAAAGCACCAGGTACCCGGATACCCGCCAAAAATACCCGCGGCAGGCGGGTCTTCCAGGTACCCGGGTACCCACTGTTACGGCCACCGAGGGGGTTGATTCCTCGAGATGACCGGGGCAGATCCTGGTCACCAAGGGGAATCAGCCCTCTCGATGACCGGGACAGACCCCGGTCATCGAGAGCAATTCAGCCCTCTCGATGACCGGGATCTGCCCTGGTCATCGGGAGGAATCAACCCTCTCGATGACCGGAACAGATCCTGGTCATCGGGAGGAATCAACCCTCTTGATGACCAGGACAAACCCCGGTCATTGAGAGGAATTGAACCATCTAGGTGACCGGGACAGATCCCGGTCATCAAGGGGAATCAGCCCTCTCGATGACCGGGACAGAGCCCGGTCATCAAGAGAAGACAACACTCTTGATGACCGGGACAGGACCCGGTCATCGAGAGGAAACAACCCTCTCGATGACCGGGACAGAACCCGGTCATGGAGAGGAAACAACCCTCTCGATGACCGGGCTCTATCCCGATCATCGAGAGGACCCGGTCATCGAGAGGACCCGGTCATCGAGAGGACCGGGTCATCGAGAGGGTTGTTTCCTCTCAATGACTGGGACAGACCCCGGTCATCAAGAGGAAACAAGCCTCTCGATGAGCAGGGTCTATCCCGGTAATCAAGAGGGTTGTTTCCTCCCGATGACCAGGATCTGTCCCGGTCATCGAGAGGAAACAACCCTCTCGATGACTGGGATAGACCCCGGTCATCGAGTGAGGGTGAAAAGAGAGCACAAGTACCCGTGGTACCCGCAAAAAGTACCGCTGGTACCCGCCCGCGGGTGCCGTGTACGGGCACGGGTGTCTGAAAATCACGAAAAACACTGCGGGTACCCGGACACGCGGCGGGTACCCGGGTCCACTTGGCGATCTCTAATCCGAGGCAGTAAGAGCATCTCCACCGCGGGCCCTAAGTCAGGGGACTATACCAAATTTAGTCCCCCAAACCCAGTTTAGTCCCTCCACCGGAGGCCCTAAAGGAGGTCCTAAACTAGGAAAAACCCATCGGGGCCCTACACCACGGGTGCACCAAAAGTTTTTGGCATGGTTATCAAAACCAAATTGATTGGATAGTGGTTTTCAGAACCAAATTGGTCTGAATCTGGTTTGTGGACAAATTCCGTTGCCAAAAAGGTCCCAAAAACCGTACCGTGAGAGAAGGAGCATCCAAATGGTTTCCAAAACCATTTCAAATGGTTCTGGAAATATTTTTCAAACCAAATTGGTTTCCAAAATATTTTTAAAACCACCTCAGGTGGTTCCAGAAATATTTTAAAAATATCTGAAAATGGTTAGTCCGACTCGTTCTTCAGGACGTCCGGACTCAATTAAAAAAAATATTCTGAAAACCAATTAAACTGGTTTTCCAAATATTTTGTTGCACCCGTGGTGTATACCAGTCCCAAATCTAGGACAGCATAGCTCCCCACATAGTCCCTCTGGCTCACATATCACACAGCCATAGGCTTGTGATACTCCGCTCATCACCGCACACAAACCCCGATATCCCCAACCTCAACATGCACGTACAGTACTATTCTCGGCCGTTACCGGCCGAGCTACAGTATCTACATAACACTCCAGTCAACGGAGGTTGAACTCAACTCTCGATGGCTTCCACTGCCATCGAGAGGCCGGTACCGGCCATTGATATGTACCTCTCAATGGCCGGTACCGGTCATCAATACATACCTCTTGATGGCCGGTACCGGACATCAAAATCCCCCAAGGAATCCCCTTCTTCCTCTCCGACCGATACAACTAGATCGGTCCGAGTAGAAGACAGAGGAATCCGAGTTTTTCTCCTTTGTCGGGCACTTCTACTGACGGACATCGATATCGGCCATTGAGAGGACCGATCAATGGCTGCAATATCGGCCATCGAGAGGACCAATTGATGGCCGGTGAGGTGCATGACGATGTCCAGTCAGGACTCAGCACCGGCTATCGATAGGTCTCCTTTCGAGGACCGGTCATGGAGCAGGGGGGAATCGGGGGAGCTCCTTTCACAACCTGGAGGTGCTATTTTGGGGACTCCGCGGTGTGAAAAAGTCTTTGGGCGGAGGACTAAAACTGCGCCGCAGTCGTGCGAGTTGGGGATTTAGTCCCTCAGATAGTCCCGCGCGGTGGAGATGCTCTAAGAAGTGCCCCCGGCTTGTAGCCTAGAACTTGGGCAAGTGCCCAGACAGATTTGATCTACCATGTATTAAGGTTCATGTAAAATGGTTGACATGTATTTTGATGTGATGGATTACTTTCTTATACTGTCAAGAGAAAAAACTTCTGGAGAACATTGTCGCACATGGAATTCGGACTTTTCGGAGGATTTCTTGTCAATTATTAGAACCGGTGGATGAGACCCCAAGAATTCTTCCAACGCATCAGTAAGATTTTGAGTAAGAAACGGAAAAGCCTTTAAACCATAGAAAATCAAAGATGCCCGGTGTCGTGTCTCTTCTTTTGAAAGATTCTCGTCAGGTAAGGTGGTAATTTTGGGTGGAGGTTTGTTGGGCTTGTGTTTCCTCACATCATTCAGACAGAAATATAAGACAAGATACGGATTTCGTTTTTGAAGCTTGATTCCTGCGCCCATTGGTGTCATCTTTTCGCAATCGTCTTTTAAAGAAGGGTTGCCAGTCCGATGATTCTTGACTTGTACACCGCAAAATGTGATGTTTTGCTCATCTAGAGCTGCCGTCGGAGTGGATTGAAGGTAAATTGTGAAGATTTCATCAAAACCAGGCTGGTTAGGTTTGCACTTGATTGCTAATCCCCGATATAATTTCCGTAACAGATCCGCTGATGTCGGTGAGTGATCGATGGATATAAAGTGATTCCAAAAAATCCAACCTTCACTCAAGAGCTTCTTTTTGTCTTTTGTGCCGATCGAACGGAGTTCGGATTTCAATTGTTTTTCGCCCCAACCAGTTAAGGTCTGCAGGAAATCTGCCAATCGAACTGAATGCCCAAATGGCATCGCGAGTTCCGCCGAATCGGTATCTGCGTCTGCGGCTAGTTGTGTCCTTCTCATCGTTTCTTGCATGGCTCGCAGTAGAATTATGCGACCAACTAGTTCACCGGCATCGCCCTTGTCAATCATACCTTTGCGCATGAGAGAGGTAAGCGCTTGAACGCATCGGATTAATCTGGCTTCATCAGATGCCAAGTACTGATTGGCTGCCGAAGAAAGGGTGAATTGGGAGGGATATTCACTTCTGAGTACGAGTTTGGAGTCGATGGAGATGCATTGCGCGGCATGGCTTGCAACGAGGTCGGCAGATACATCTGAAGCTCCATTCAGTCGCGGTTGTATGGTTGTCCCAAGCAATGCAAAGGCTTGTAGATCGGTCAGGGAGGCGGCGGGAACTGACTTGCCATTCACGCATAGAAGCTTTTCGAGAGCATGCTGGGTCAAGCCTTGGACAATGTCGTTGTCCGAAAGTCCCCTTTTCTTTGCCACATCGGCATACGTACGCCAAAGAGGAGCGCCATAAGATAAGAGTCGAAATGGGGATTGCAATTCATGCCAATCTGCGGGCGGATCCCTAACGTTTACGTCAAAGGTGGAAATCTGGTATATGGGTTTGAAAAGACGAAGATCTTTCGGCATTTCCTCGCCATTCTCTTGAATAGGATCATGGAGTGGATGGTGGTGGAAATTTGAAACGCGAGAGTTGGTATCTGCGAGGACTGCAAAGAATTTGCTTGATTGGGATGGTATCATCCTAAGAGCACTACGAAAAATGCTAAAAAACGATGAATACGAGGAAGAGCCTGCACTCTGGAGTAATCCGCTGGCTTCGTCGATCCCCAATAGCAATCTGAGGTTGCTTTGCTCTATGAAGTTGGTGCTGTCGTGCATCCTCGTTAATGCCTCCGGAAGTTGGGCAGCTTTCTCGGTGGCAGTCAGAGGAGCCGATTTTGATATCTTGTTCATCTTAGTCCGGACGTCGGCCCAAAAGGGTGGGTCGCCAGTTTGATTGGCCTTTGGGAAGCTATAGTCAATCCATTGGTCCAATCTTTCTTCTCTAGTACCCGATTCTTGAGCAGAGAAGTAATCAGCCACAGTGTGTAAGATTGCAAGAAGCAGATGTTCGTATTGAGTCTTTAGCGTTGCACAATTGGAATCAAGAAGAACGCTAGCTGCATATTGAGATTGCGGCGGATATTCAGGTGAATTTTCCGGGCGGATACAGATGTACACAACACAAATGTGCCTCGACAACTCCTTGAGTAGTCGTGATTTTCCCGTCATTGATGGTCCAATGAATGAAGAATAGGGAGCCAAGTAGGTTTTGGATGTCCACTTGGAGGCAAATTTGTCGAGGGTCTCGAGAGTTGGATACACTATACGTTCAGCCTTTAAATAACGATGATCGAATCCTTCGACAACAATTTTTTCCTGCAGAGAGTGAGGTATTGGAGCAAAAAGCGCCTCGGCTTCATGAGTTGAGGGGGCTTCAAGTGCGGCGACTCGTCTGTCATGATTGATTCTGGAACGCAGCGAAAGCGCAGGATGCTGCACCAAGAATGCAAGTCGGGAAAGTTCTTCTTGAAGCTTTGGGTGTTCGAGGATATCATAAGTAGCAACAATCATCTCGAATTTCATTGATCCCTTGAGAAGTTGGGCCCAGCGTTTGTTGAATAATGGGCCTGTTGTTCCGAGCCTTCCATCGGTGGCTGTTGACAAAGTGCGTTTGAATTTCTCCAGATCTTCAACATACGTTTCGATAACTTGACCTTTGATATGATAATTGGGGTGGGGCGACGACTAACCAACAATCAGGATCAACATTGGATCAATGCAATAGCTACAAATACATACGTGCAGCGTTTTGGCGGGACTCTTCATAATTTTCACCTTTTTTGTTGGAGGGCTCCTGGGACCTATTGTCTGGACTTTTTGCGGACATTTGGACTATTCCGCCTTTGATATTTCAATTGGGAGGGGGGGGGTATTGATTAGCTATTCATCGGGAGCACCGTCAGACTGAATCCGATGGCTGCAAATACGCACGTTCAACCTTTTGGAGGAATTCTTCATACTTTATAGCGACGTCTGCGTGGAGCTCTTGAAACCGATGGCGCAGATCTTCAGCATATGTTTTGACAACTTCACCTTTGATGTTACAAATGTATAGCATGCATGATCAGCCAATAGTCAGGAGTCTCATCGGATGAGCTAGAAACACTTACAATTGACTTCATGATGTGACAGTTTCTCGTGGAGCTCTCCGGTTATATTTTGTGGATCCTGCTCAACTTGATCTTCAGGCCGCTTCTGTTCCTTTTTGAAGGCATTGGAGGTGGAGATTAGCCGGTGCGCAGAAAGGTGCGAGTTTCTGTTGGGCGGTGGTGCTGTTCTCGGGTATCTCCAAGACGATTTCAAGTTGAGGGTATGGCGAAACAGACCCTGAAAAGCCTTCATCTTGTCGAGCTTAACTAAGCCTCTCCGAGGAGGCGCGAAGCGTCTCTGAAGGAGAGGCTTAGGACTAATGTCCCATATTTGGCCTGAGGCTGACGGGTTTTTTCAATGAAAATGTGTGATTTTGTGTTTACAACTCTCCTACAACTTGGTATCACCTCATAATCCAAATCCCAGGTGGCCATGTCTAGCCCTTGATCTCAGCTGTCTTGTACATGTTTTTTCAAGTAAATTCATCAAGAACTGGCCACTCAGCAGCCATTCTTGTAAGGGCATTTTCTGAGCAATGTGACAGACCCGCCGGGCCATTTGCAGGTCAAGTACAGACACTTTCTCACGGTTTCAGCCTTGCAAGGCCTCGCAAGCCATGCTTTTACAGCAATTTTTTTTTCAAGGGATGGGGGTAGGTGTTGTGTTAAACACACCAGAATATGTAGAAAGAAAGCCTGATTCTAATGATGCCAGAGGCTGTGAAGAAATCCGATGGGTATACGGTGATATGGGGGATATAAGGAATTTTTAGATGTTTGGCTGGGCAGCCTCAGGCCAACACTGGGTCGCTACGCTAAACTACGCTATTTGCCCACTATTATTGAGCGTAGCGATCAGATTTTACACCAAGATCTTCATAGTGTTAGTTGAAGTTGATTCTAGTTAAACTAACAGCAGCGTAGCAGAAATATTTTTTTCAGAATTATTTTCTTGCGCTAGCTTGAGCTAATCAAAGCTAAGCTAACAATAAGCGTAGCTTCTTCCTTGCTAACAATTTTCTGACCAACAGGCAGCATAGTTTGATTTGCGCTAACAGTTAGTGTAGCGTAGTTTGATTTGCGCTAATAAATAGTGTAGCGTAGTTTTCCCTCAGCTAACTGACAGCGTAACGTAGTTAGATTTGCCCTGGCAGTTAGCGTAACTCAAATGAAGTTAGCGGCGACTTAATAATGGTACCTGCTGCGGCGGTCACTGGTCAGATATTGGTGGACTGACCTTGCACTGCCCATGACGCAAAAGATTGGGAAACCCGCACAGCGATGGGTATCGGAATTGAACAAGGGGGCACAGCCGAGGTGACACTTGCTGCAGTGCGCTGCAGCTTGACCGTTGCGCCAGATCCACATTGGCAACCGTTGTTGAAACAGTGTCTAGATACCACCGTCCCTGGGCAGTTTCAGGTTCGCTGTGTGTATGCATGTACGTCGCCCCTAGGCTGGCACTAACGTGGCTTGTTTCAAATTCTATGTACATACCTTGGATGAATCTTGAAACGCCTCGGCAGACCTGAAACAGTTCAGATTTTGCTGCAAAACACCGGGCCACTTTCTGAAAATTTTCCTGCTCATCTGCTCTCACCCGAACGTACTCGAACCTTCTCTCTGCCTCTCTGCCCCCAAATCCTTTGCAAGCGACCGCTCACAGGTCAAAAATTCATTGAAACAACACTCTGACCCCTACTTCTTTTCAAATTGACTGAACATTCCATAGGCGAGATTGCTGGGGTGCTGCCGTTCCTTGTTTGCATCTTCTCAGCAGCTGGATTGATTTCCGCTTCAGTAAGCATATATATGTGTCTAAATCTTTCATCACTTCTCCTCGCTCAAACAATCACAAGTCATAACTCAAGAACCGTCCATTCTTTTTCATTTGGACCAGAAACCCAAGCATAGCGCCAACACTGGG
Organism: Puccinia triticina; assembly: GCF_026914185.1. Lineage (NCBI taxonomy): Eukaryota > Fungi > Basidiomycota > Pucciniomycetes > Pucciniales > Pucciniaceae > Puccinia > Puccinia triticina. The sequence continues at coordinate 1,361,593 of NC_070573.1, forward strand.
TCGCTACGCTACGCTACGCTATTTCAGCGCTACGCGTTAGCGTAGCGGCAAAAAGCGCCCGGCTATTTTGCATAGCGTTAGCGCGCTGTTAGCGCCGCTATGCTACGCTAATTTTCAGCGGCGCTAACAGCGCGCCAATTCTTTGTTAGCGTTAGCGCGCCGCTACAGTCGCTACGCTACGCTGCGCTGCGCTACAGCGCTTTTAGCGGAAAAAAAGCCCTTTTTTCCCGCTAAAGGCGCTGTAGCGCAGCGTAGCGCGCGCTCTTTTGCGCCCTGCATGTTTAGCGTTAGCGCAATTGCGCGCATCTGCGCTAACGCTACGCTATCAGCTAAAATAGCTGCGCACCGCGTGCGCGTAGCGTTAGCGCATATGCGTGCAATTGCGCTAACACTACGCTAAAAAATAGCGCATTTGCGCTGCGCTACGCTACGCTAACCGCTATGGTTAGCGTAGCGACCCAGTGTTGATAGCGCTTCCATAAACCAACATAACACTCTTGCCGCTATCGTTTTGTTCAACTCCACTTCAGTAAGCATTTCTCCATAAATAATTGCTTCCATCGCGCAATCAATTGCAAATCATAGCTGACGAAAAACCTTTTGTATTTGAAATAGAAACTCAAGCATAACACTTCCATCGACCAAAGTAAAACGTTTACTGCTATTGTTTTTTCACCTCAGGCTCTGCTTCAGTAAGAGTCTCCCCATCAATAACTGCTTCCATCACATAGCTCACGGACATTATGTTTCATTTGATCCAGAAAAAAAAGCATAGCGCTTGGCTCCTGTTACAATCTTGTGATTTCCTAACAGCTGGATAAGTTTCTTCTTTTGTAAGCATCTCTCCTTCTCATCATAGCTGCTCATTGTTCAAACATCGACACCCATTCACTTTAAGTTGACCATGCCAACATGCTTATATCTTATTCATCACAGGGAGTGTGCATCCCACATCAAGTCCGCCATGGGTAAAAACCAAAGGTATGGACACTCATCTATTCAATGGAATATCAATACTGATTGATAATTCTCTTGTCACTTCTGCTTTTTTTCTTTGATGGTTGCTTCTATTACAACTTATTACAATGACTATTTTGATTAAATGATGGATCTCGGGTTGAAATCTGCCTGGGGACTTGAAATTATGTCTCATAGTCATAAAAATAAGAGTAGTAAAGCATCTCATCAAAGAAATAAGGCGAAGCGATTGAGGGAGAAATCAGCTTTGATGCAGGAAACTCTTGGTTTGAAGGAAGGGACGGTGATTTGTCATAGGATAAAATACGCCCCTCACAATCTCTATCCGAACATCCCTTGGGTCAACGGCAAACCGATCCGTGCTCCAACTGCCTCCGAAATTGCATCAGCATTTGAACAAGTCAAATCATACCAAATGCTCACTTCTGGACTCAACATGATTCCAGATCCTCTCGACAAAACTTCAGTGATAGCTATTGTAGAATTTACTCCCTATGAAGAACTAACTGATTCTCAAAAGGAGGATCTCAACTATGTCTCTAATTTTCTTCACAAGTCTAAACAATTCATCAATGGTGTTAAATCTTGTTCCAGAGTTTGGGGTGGCCTAATGTGGGCCATTGGCTGGAGGAAGTCGTATGACGAGGACCAGATTGTGGGCCGGTACATCAAGGCGTTTGATGAAACCAAAATGCGGGCCTTTGATGAGCATTACGTCAAGTCTTCAAGAGTTGGTCAGATACTTGGAAATCTATTCAAGGATCTTGCTCGTACTCCTTTCCAAGACAACCAAGATCTCATGAAGAAGTATAACATCCCCTTATTTCCAGACCTTGCTTATGGCGAACTTCCCGAGGATTCGACATGCACTCCTCACATCACATTTACTACCAATGGCTTTTATAATCCCCCACACAAAGACGACGAAGATATATCCCAATGGGCCTTTGTCTTGTTTCTTCCAACTCGCACTTCCGATTACACTATAGTAGACTCTTCTGAATACGACATTACATCTGGACCTTTTATTTTTCCTGATCATTGTATTGGTATTAATTTTGACCATCATCATGGGATTGTCAAGATGATTTGGCAGGCAAATAGGTATACCCACTGTACTATGCCTCACTCTAAGAGCTCTCGATTTACTCGTCTTGGAATGTCTATTCAAATCAACTCCACTCTAGCTCTTACTTGTGAAAAATATATGAAGGGATTCTACCAAAATATTGCCCACTATTTTGGTGATCACTTCTATTACATGTTTCGTAGTATGGGTAGAAGTACTTTAATAGCGACTTCAGTCACAATTTTGTTTTACTTTACTCTTTTCTCTTCTTTCTGAGATCTTTATGCTTGTAATCCCCAAGAATATTCTGATTCTAACTCCAGTATCCTATTTCAATTCAATTTGAGCCTTCATAACATATATATGTATTAAGAATTCATCAAAAGGGTGAGTTATGAGAAAGCAACTTGATTTTAGAGGTTTTCTGAGTTGGAATGAAATAGTATAAAAATGAGAATGTGCGGGAAAGCAGCCATGAACTCTATTAGCATAAAAATTGCCATCTAAGTAATAAAATTTTAAACCCCATGATTACCAAAGATATACAATCAGACAAACGGGATGAGTGACTTCAATTGATCTGAATTGACTGAATACAGCATAGTGAAACTCAGAAATATTAAAATGAATGTTAATACATTGTAGTTTCTATTCATATAAATAAGAACATGAATTCAGAAGACCATTTTAAGTCAATCAATAGTAACATATGCATGAGCTAAGAAATTAATTATTAACTCCCAGAAGTTTTATTTCTCAAATGAATGTGCATGGAATCTTAAAATTGAAAAAGTTTCAAAAGAAAATTTACTTTCAAAATATCCTTAACATAGAATCATGATAGACTAAAATAAGCTAGGAAAGCCAACATTAGCATCATGATACTTGAAAGAATCAGGAATTTTATCTCTTGATTTGAATCAATATGGTTCAAGAGTGAACCCAGGTTTTTCAATCCAACTTACAACTGATCAACTCCTGAGTCCTAGAGTATGCCATTTTTTTTGGCAAATATCCCATGGAATGGAATGATTTTAATGGAAGTGATTTTCATAGCATAGTTTAATATGATGGTTCATACTGTTCATTGACTCATTGAAAATTATTCCAATCACCACATAATTTTTACAATAATTCTAAACAAGATTCAATATTAATGGGCTAGAAATAGACTAATGAAAGGGGTTCCCATGTGGAATTGAATAAATTATAAGTAAGAAGTTGTTTTCAGCAAAATATACATTTCTGTGAGGTGAATTTGAGCCTTCATATCAGACTATATTTTCTGGTGTGGGTCACAGATATTAATTTTATTTCCCGCAAAAACTATGGGTAATTCATAGCTGTGCAGATTCCTCTGGCATTTTGTTTTCCCAAACTCGCGAGTTGCTTTCTGTCCGTTACATACCATTCTACACAACAAACAAAGTCAACTCCTGCTACTTTTTCCTCTTCCAGACTTTCCTTCCGACAAAGCAAAACAATCAATCAGTTCAATAAATTCATGTCAAGTCAATCTACCCAACAAGCTGGGTACACAAGCGATGCGTCTGAGGGCCGATTTCGTTGATCCTCAAGAGTCACCACCCCTATCAAAAGACCTGGAATGATTAACCCTTCACCAGATTCGCGTCGTTCAATTACCCAGCCCCTTTTGTCGGATAGAACTTCAAGTACAACTCAACCCAGAAAACGAAAGGCACCCTCAGAGTTGGATTCAGAATCAATATCCCAAGACACACCCATTGCCACAAAACAAAAAGGGAAGAAACCAACCGCCTCAAGTCGCTCTCAAAGAACTCCCAGAAACTCCGAAGCACAATCTTCCCAGGCTACTGACTATATCCAAGACTCTGATGAAGAAAATTTGAAGGCACAACCAAAACGGAAAAGACGCAACCCCGAGTTTGACGATGCCAGAGATTTTTTTTCTGAGCCATTTCGTCGCAAGGATGATGTAAGTCTTAAGAAAAAAAATATTATTATTAATAACACAATAACTCATCATCTGGGTTTTTCTTTGAAGCCTTCTGATAAACCACCACAGACATACAGCTGTAGGTGGTGTAGCAAAGAAGTACGAGTCTCTCAAAGCAGTTTTTCAAATCTTCGTGCGCATCGTGATGGGTCTCGTCAGGGTGGAAGAGTTTCAGAAGGATGCCCAAAACGTCGTGATGCTATTGCTGCTGGTGCCAAGCTCCCTCCGACCACTCTTGAAGAAGACAGACTGAAAAAGGCTGGTGGAAAACCTGGAACGATCACTCACCATTTTGCCCCAGTTGAAAAATTCAACAACGTTGTACTCAACCAGATCTTAACTCTGTGGTTGTTACGTCAAGCAATCCCTTGGACTCGAGTTGAGGACGCTTATCTGCGAGCGGCGTTTCACTACTGTCAAGCTGGTGCCAACCTGTTTAAGCGAAGATGGGCAGCTGATTCGGCTAGAACGGTGTACTTGGACTTACAAGCTGCAATGATCAAACGCGTAAAAGTGTGTACTCTAATTTGATTGTTTTTGAGAAAATTACTGACTAATTTGGTTGAAATGATCAATCATCAGGATACCGACAGCAAGTTCAATCTTATACACGATGTGTGGACAACCAAAGGGAACCGTTTTGGATTCATTGGCGCTTTGGTTTCTTTTATTGATAACGATTGGAACTACAATGTCCTCCATCTGAGTCTCAAACTTGTTGCTTGTCACCACCGAGGGAGCTTGTTGGCCGAGCCAGTTATCAATGTTTTGAAGAAGCATCAACTTCAGGGAAAGATAAGTTTTTTTTTTTGCTCTTGATAATATTTATACAATAAAAGATCCAAAATCTAATTGGGTTTCTTGTAAATACATGTTATGCCAGACTACAGATTCAGGCTCAAACAACGGTACAATGGCTTCAACAATGCACTCCCAATTGTGTCTCCTTGAAGGAACCGACGAAATCGAATGGGACTACAATACGATGCACATCAAGTGCTTTTGTCACAAGATAGCTTTGGTTGTTAATGCTGGTTTGAACGAATTAGGTCTTGAAGCCCCATCACCACCAAAGATCAAGAAATCTTTTCTTGGCGCTTTCCCCTACTTGGACAAGCTGGAAAGAATCTTGGAAGAGGAGGATGAAGATGCTGCAGATGGATTGGTAGAGGAAAGCGATGCTGGTGACGATACCAATAGCAATATTTATAACAAGGATGAGGATGATGTGGTAGAAGACGATGATGTGGTAGAGGACGATGAGTATTCTGAACCGGTTGAGAGAGAAGATAACAATAGAAGAAATAGGAAGGCTGGAAATAAGAGTAAATCTGCTACAAACAGGAACGAGTCTAATGAGTTGCATGATTTGACTAAAGCAGTAGGTTTACAGTCTTCTCTCTTCTATTTTTCTTCAATTTTTGTGTGCTGACTGAACTATAAAAACAGTTGGACTTTGTAGTAAAAAAGATAACTGGATCGTTGAGAGACTCCTGTCCGTACAAGCGGAGGCAGTCGTGTGAGGGGATGGGTGCTGTTTAGGCTGCCCTCGTGGCTGGGTGGTCCGTGGTGATGAGCGCTGAAAATGGGGGGGATCAGGGATAGCTATTGGGTTTTGGGTGGTTTTGAGAAGTTCGCCGGGGGTTTGGATCCTTGGCGGCGGTTGTTTTGTTTGAGGGGAAGGGAGATGTGATCTTAAGGAAGAGGAAGGAAAAAGATCCGGAAAACTCTGATGAAGGATGATTGGCGGGCGGAGCCCGTAAGTTGAAACTCTGAAGATAGGATCTATAAGCTCAGTGATGGTCCGTATTCCGGGGATCAGAATGCCATGGCCACCCATCATCCAAGTTTGAGCTGAACTTGGACTCCGGGCGACATGTCACATACATTTCATCACATCCTCCGCGCGCTACACGCGCACACACTCACAACAAACAAGATAAAAAAGAAGAAAGGAAACAACACAAGGGAAAATTAAGGAAAACACAGTGTGATGAGTCAGGAAGAAAAGAACCAGAGGGAGGAAAATAAAAAGAGGAAAGAGAAAACAGAAAACACTCAAGACAGGCAGAACAAACAGAAGAGAAAGAAATCAGAAACAAACAAGGAAATAAACCCACATCAGGCGCTGTGTTAGGACCAAGAAAGCTGAAGAGGCATGGGGAACTGAGAAGGAAGGGAGATGGGAAAATGGACAGAAGGAAAAGGAGAGATAGGGGAGCCAGTTGAAGGTGGAAATGTGATGAGAAGAGATCTTGAGGCCTGGGGAGTCGGGACTGCACCATAACTTTCATTGAGTCGCAAGACCCAATGTTGGATTACCTAATCAACTTTCATTGAGTCGCGGGACCCAATGACGGATTACCTAATCAACTTTCATTGAGTCGCGGGACCCAATGACGGATTTCTGTCCACCCCAGCGTGGAAATTGAGTCTTGGGAAGTGAAAATAAACTTGAGTCTTGATGATCCTGCTGGCGGCGGTGATGCTCCTGAATAGCTGGCCACGAGAGGGGCCACCACATCGTGTGTATGGAGACAGGAATTTGACCGTCGTGCAGCAGGGAAAAACTTGAAGGGTCTGATTGCAGGCTACGGAATCCGCTGGAACATAAAATATCAAAGCCGACAGCGTGCCTATGACGCAAGAGAAGTAAGTATTTGCGCTTCAATTAGCATTAAAATTAAAATTTATCACTGATAGACTTGACTGTAGGTTATCAATGCAATGCTCCATGATGAGTATGTTAAATATCAAGATCAAATTTCCAAATCAAGTCGTAAAGAAAATTGCAAAAAGTTTGGTCACTTTAAGGAAATTCAGTTCTCAAATAAAGAATGGTTGATGATTAAAGAATTGAACGAGGAGTTGGAAGTAAGATAAAAAATTACAAAAAACGTATATATGACTTTTTTCAATAAGCTGATTTTTTTATCAGCCTTTCAACCATCTCACCAAATTAATGGAGGGTGACGGGGCTACAGGTGCTTTTGTGTTGCCAAATTACTATCAAACAATTAACAATTTGAAAAGGAAAGAGGAAGGATCCGACCGTGGAGATGCATTGCATCCAATGTATATCAAAATGATCGAAAAGCTCAAGACTTACCAGGACGAGGCGCTTGAATGTGAAACTCTTGTCATGGCAACGATTCTCCATCCAACATTCCGATTGAATCTTTTCACACATTGCTGGCCTGAAAAAGCTGACGAGGCAAAGAAATTATTGGAGCAACACTTTTTCAAGCGAGACGATATACTAAAACAACGTAAAGCTGAAGATGAAAACAACTTGAAGAAAAAGACTCCAACGATCGATCAAGATAATATCTTTGAGCTATTCAGTGCTTCAGCCACCGAAGAAAGCAAAGAGCTTGAAGTTTACATAAAAAACATGGATTGCCTACCAGGACCGAGTGCAAAAGATCCAAAGGCCCTGTTGGTATGGTGGAAGGTGTGTTTTTTAATAAACTCTTTTCAATTTGGAAATTACACTCATTTTTCACAACCTACAGGATCATTCATCAACTTATCCCGTTCTTGCATCCTTGGCAAAGGACTATCTCGCTTGCTCAGCATCTTCTTGTGCGGCCGAGCGTATCTTTTCTTCTGCTGCTGATGTCTGCTCAAGTGGGCGCGGTAGCTTAATACCGCGTACTATTGAGCAATGCGTTAGTAGTCATCTCTGGCTCAAAGAAGGCGTACAAGTTACAGGAAGTTTTTCAAAAGCACAAAGTATTGTTTCTGCTTATACTGAATTTTCTGAAAACCAAAAGTAATATTTTTCAAGTATTTTTCTCACTGTTTTGCACGTCTGAATCAAGTTTTTCTTACCTACAAAAAAAATCACATAAAAAATCAGACAAAAAAATCATGGAAAAACAATTAGAAAAAAAACAGATTGATGTTATGACTAGTCTTATTTCAACTTTTTCCACATCCCCAACCACAAAAAAAAATCCCCTTTCTATGTTCATATTGACTTCCCTGCACACCCAATTACTTGTTTTTTTTTTAATTTTTTTTTTTCAAGTAATTGATTGTGCCGGTTTCATATTGGGTATCCAGAAAATATTGATTGGTTAGATTTAGTGCAAGTTACGCTAAGATTTAGCGCAAGTTACACTAAGATTTAGCACAAGTTACACTATGATTTAGCACAAGTTACGCTAGGTGTTAGTACTTAGCGTAGCTGATGTAATCGCTACGCTAATACATAGCGTAGCTGATATAATCGCTACGCTCATACATAGCGTAGCTGATGTAATTGCTACGCTCATACATAGCGTAGCTGATGTAATCGCTACGCTCATACATAGCGTAGCGTTCTGAGTTGCTAAAACCGCTAAATTTCAGCAATCATAATTTTTTTTAAGCGTTAACTTCCTTCTCCTCATGTCAGCTAACACTACGCTAATAGTTATTTTATTTTTTTTGAAAAAAAAATAGTGTTAGCTGTCAATTTTGAGCGCTAACAGTAACTTTGGTGTAGCGTAGCTAAAAAAAGCTAACACTACGCTGCGCTACAGCTATTGTTAGCGTAGCTGACCCAGTGTTGCTCAGGCCAAATATCGGACATTAGGCACAAGTCCCTCCCGCAAGCAGGAGGGTGCTTGCGCCCCGCGAGCACAGGGAGGGACTTGTGTTAAGTTCGTCATCTTGTGTGGTGTGGTGTGGGTGATGATCGCTTTGTTTACGGGGGATCAAGCGGGAACCGGCGAGTTCCTGTTTGCTTACCGGGAGCGCAGCGGTCCCCTCGTTCCAGGGGCCGGGGGACCGGCGCGCCGGGGGCGCCTCGCCAAGCGAGCCTCTGGAAGAGGAGGGGCCCGGCGGTGTTTCACCCGCCTCCCTCTGAAACGAGGGGCTTGTGTTAAGCTAGTTTAAGCTACATTAGAGCGGGAGGTGGGCCAAGTCCAAGGCACGGGAATACACTACGGTGCAGTTGGACGGTGGGCAGACGTCCGCGCCAACGTTGGCCGCCCCCCATCTGCCCCTGAGGCTGCAGGAAAGGTTTGCAGAGCGGACGTTGGGAGGAGGAAAAGTCCAGAAGGTCGGGCTGACCCAAACTTAACACAAGCGTACCCTCCTTGGGGGAGCGTAGCGACCTCCAAAGGAGGGACTTGCCTCTAAAGTTGCATTTCTGGCCCTACAGGATCAAGACAAATGGCAGGGAGGATGCCACACTCCCCCATTTTCCCAATATCACCCTCTAGACTTCCAATCCTCTCCTTGCCTTTGGCACCAATGCCATTACAATCACCAGCTTCTTAGCTTATTTCACCCCACTTCAAACTCCCCTGTATCCATCCCCCCTGGTAAGAAACATCCTGTAAATGTTGTTACATGGTGGATTTCTGTACCCAATCCCCCCCTTTGAGCCCGCGCGGGATCAGGGAATTTCAAATTTTGAGCCCAAAAACCGCTGGATCACCACTCCAGAACCACTTCACAGTAGGTGGAGTGGGCTAGTAATTATGTGTGTCAGCTAGGTAAAAAAAACTATGAAATGGAAGCTGAGATTGCAGGCTACAAGTCTGTCTACTCAGATTTTTTTTAAACTAAAAACTACATTTTTAAAAACATTTTGAAAAGAAAATATGTGTTTTTTTGCCAGAAATTCTTGAGTGTGTAGGGCCAATGGTGTGACTTTAGAGGTAAGCCTCTCCTTTGGAGACGCAAGCTTGGGGCTGACCTCAACAGCGGCTAGGCCACAAATTCCACCCGGACGTTGTAGGGACTCTTGTGGGACACTAAATGTTTTATTTGGTGAAAATATCCTCTGAGGGGGAAATAAATTGCTAATAGGTTGAAAGGGTATTACAACTTACGGGTGGTTTGAAAGACCTGCCCCTCTAATGGTACTATGCAAATAACTAAGAGTCTTGTAATCAATATTTATAAAGATGTGGCTGATTCCAAGATAGATCTTACTTTTGTATAGTAATCTCTATCAGACCTAGATTCCTCAAATCACTATTCTTGCAGATCTGTTACAACTTCTGATGATGGGGGATAATATAATCCAGTGGGATTAATTATGTAAAATAAAAGTGTTGTTGATGATGGGTTGTTGATGAGAAGGTTGGTAATGATCTCTTCCTTAAACAATTTCTTGATAAGGCACTTTAATCAATACCAGAACTTCTGGTTGCTACTACACTACTACTACTACTACTACTACTACTTGTTATAATTGTTGTTGATGAAGTTGGTAATAATCTCTTCCTTAACAATCTCTTGATAAGGCACTTTAATTACTACTAGAGCTCCTGACTACTACTACTACTACTGATTTAAACTTAACACTACCACTATCACTACCACTAAACTACCACTAAACTACCACTGTAACTAAACTAACCACTGTGACCAAACCTTCCTAGGCTGATGGGGAAAAGATCTGATGAAGGGGGGAAAGAGGCCTCCTTATATATTGAAGGGTGAGGGAATTTAGCTCCAGGGGAACTCCTAATTGTGAGGGCTATTTTCTGCAGGGGATAACATTTGCACAGCAAGATATGCATGTGTTGCACTGCCTGCCAAAAAAATGAGGTAATGGATTCTGCAGGAGGGGATATCAGTTGCACAGCAATATATGCATGTGTTGCACTGCCTGCCAAACAATGATGTAATTAATTCTGCAGGAAACTCCTTGAACGCCTTATCTGCCTGCATATGCTGCACTGCATGATATCATGTGTTGCTAGGTGACCCAAACAACCTTCTGTAACCTACCATATGCCTGCATGTCCAGCTGTTGCCTTCTCCCATCCAGAATATTGGGGGTCAAAGCCTCTCCTCCCACATTGCTCCTTCCTTCCTTCTTCCTCCTCACCTAATTAATACTTCCATCCATATCCCATCATACTGAATCCTAGACCCTTATAAAGTAATATACCACCCTTATAAAGATAGTATACCCTTATCCAAGTAATATACCCTTATAACACTGTTTTACTTGATACACCACACCATCCTCCCTTCCATTCCTGGTTGAGACATGTGCTCCCAATACCTTCCACCTCTTCTATTGATAACATCCTTCCACCTCCCTGCCATCCTACCCGGTCATGGTCCTCCATTCCATCCCTGATCACGCCATCCATCCTACATAATCCTAGTCTGCCGTTCCATACGTGATAACACCATCCATCATCCCTCCGTCTGTAATGACTCCATCCCTCCCATGTACACATACACTGCTTGTATTATATATAACTTCCTCCTCTTATAATGAATGATAGCTGTATCTATGCTGTCCCAATACCTCTGCAATGTGCTTTTGGCATTGTCACGCCAATGGAGCACCACAACATTGGGCTTCAAGCTGGGATTACCCAGACGTCGGCCGCAGGGCCCAGCTGGGTGATGATGACATCCGAGATGTGAAAAAGAGTTGCATGGAGGAGTTGATGATATCTGGCGACCAAGCCATGATGCAGTCAGATGCTGTTCACTCACCAGTGCAATCTCACAATCACTACGGGAACAAAAATCCTGATGATATCCACCGCCACAGTCAACATCATATACCACACTCCCTACTTTTCATGAAGAGCAAACAGTGCAAAGTCCCAATTTTTTTTTCTTCTATGTAAAATCCGCCAGCACGCTTGGCAGATTGTACTGGTGGTCTCAGGAAACTCACTTTTTCAAGTGAGTTTCTGCCCTTGGGCCAACGGAAAGGTTGACTAGTCCGGTGACTCATCGGGAAGGTTGGCTCATTTCCAGGGGCAGCTGACCTGTTGACGATCTTGAGGGCGAGCCAACCATGCTGACCCACCGGACAGATGGGTTGGCCGGACCCATCAGACAAGCCAACCATGCTGCCTTGCGGGTCGGCATGGTCAGACTAGGTCCGCCTGCCCTTTCCGTCAGTAGGAACAGCCGACGGGAGGTTGGGTAGGGTCAGGCCAACCTGTGTTAGAAGATTATTCAAGATTGCATAGTACATATCCAAACTATGTACTTACTCAACAGCCAAACCTAGTAGAGTGATACCGCTTGTTCCCAAAACCTAACCTTGTATGTAGACTATATGTGGTAGCCCGGCCCGGCTCCTATTCTCTTTCCTCATCAAGATTAGTAGACCGGACCCGGACGTGTGGAGAGATTACCACACCATGCTATCATTGTATAGGTTGGTGTTGTCATGCAATGTTATCGAGATTAGGAGACCGGAACCGGACGTGTGGAGAGCTTACCACACCGTGCTATCATTGTATAGCCCTGAGTCCTTATAAGTTAAAAGCCGGCTCATCCGTCTTACACATTCTGTTATCCTGTGTTCTCTGAAACAATGTTTGGTCAAGGAGTGAATGAGCTCGAGGCAGCAGAAGAAGAAAGAATTAGATAAAAAGATAAAAGATTGAGAAGAAAATTACAAAAAAGAGATAGAAGCAACACTGGGCCGCTACGCTACACTACGCTAGAGGGCCACTTAGCGTTAGCGTAGCGGCGCTAATAGGAGGCCAGTTTTCCTGTAGTGTTAGCAGGATTTTACGCCGCTAACACCAAGCTTTAGCGTAGCTTTTTTTTCTGCGCTAACGCTTTTTTTAGCGTTAGCGCAAAAACAAATCTGCTACGCTAACGGTTAGCGTAAGGGGATAGGCGCTAACGGATTTTTGCTCCCCCGGTAGCGTAGCGCAATGAATTCCCGCTACGCTAGGGCGGCAGAAACTGGGCAGAAATGACATTCTAGTTTTTTTCCTGCATTTGTGTGACTGCAGGAAAAAAATGGAGTGTTATTTCTGCCCAGTTTCATCTCTGTAGTTGCGCGGGGACAAAATTGGGCTGTTTCTGCCCAGTTTTTTCCTCAGGCGGCGCTAGCATACACAAAATCTATGTTAAAAGTTAGTGTAGCTTTCTTCTAAGCTAACACCGCTACGCTAACGCTATCCAGACGAAATTGTAGCGTTAGCGGCTGTAAAAAAACAACCGCTAACGCTACGCTAGTGCTACACAAGTGCTTTCTTCTATCTTAGTAGTGTTAGCGGGAAAATCAGGCCGCTAACACTAGCGCCACTGTATCGTAGCTTAAAAAGCTAACACTACGCTATGCTAGCGGTAATGTTAGCGTAGCTGGCCCACCGTTGATGGAAGAGAAAAAGAAAGAAGAGCAAGAATATTACAAAAGAAGAAGAGAATAAGTGCTTAGAAATAGAGATAAACCACCTCATCTGCTGCCTGAGACTCCTCCACCCCCGATGGTGAATCCCAACACTGCCGAAGCCGCTTTTGCGCAACTTCAACAACAAGTCAACAACTTGTCAGCCCAACTTGCCCACCTCAAAGCTGCACCCCCCACACCTGCAGTTTGATTGAACATCCAATCTTGACAGAACATCATCTACTCAAAGTTCCTGAACAAGCCCCTAACCATGCACAAGGAGCTTAACCCCAACCATCCTGTGCTTGACACCGATGGCATTCACTTCCAACTCTGGAGAAAAGCGCTGGATAGGACTCTAGCGCATGCCTTCTGCGTCGCCGCCTTGTTCCTCAACACACTCATCAACTTTGACAGCCTGGAACAAGAAGAATTGGTCATTGTTGACAGTCTGATTTGCAACACCCTTGAGCCGACCTTGCTTGACATAGTACAAGCCACTACCCATGAATCAACCAAGGCGCTCTACGAGTTCATTGTTTCGCAATGCCCACATTCCGACTGCCGTCACAAGATCGCCCTGCTTAGCAAGGTTGATAGCTGACCCAAACTTAGCTAATGATTCAACCCTAGTTAGGTGGACTCAACTTGGGACCAATCTTTCTCAGCTGAAGATTACACTGTACAAAGCGCTTGGCATCTTTTTTCAAAGCTCTTACAAACCTCCGGCTGGTGTGGATTGGACCACTTTTGACTTCAGCGTATTGCAAACTCTCAATGCCAAGACGTCCCCGTCGTTGAAAGATGTTGCGTTGGTGATCCAATTTGCAACAAGCAAGGGCAAGACCAAGGCGAAAACAGCTGATCCAAATTTGATGGACCTTGACCGCATCAATGCTTTCCAAGGCCGCTCTTCTAGGAAGTACGCCAGCCCTCATCTAAGATCCACGACGCCTGATAAATCGCAAGTCAGTCACCCCAGGTTCTTGGTTGATCGGGCCCGTTTCTTCAAAAGAAAAGGACAGTTGGAGGAACTTTGCGCAAAGCACAGTACTATCTGCGACTACTGCCATAAGGATGGTCACTGGCACCCTGATTGCATTGACTACTGGCGAGTGGTGGCATTGAATGAAACTGAACCACCACCAGCTGATTACAACTCAAAGACATCAACTTACATTCCTCCAAGATGTTCCGAATGTCACGTCCGCAAAGTTGAATTCCCAAATGTTTCTGAACTTTTTTTGCTCGACTGCGGTGCTTTGGCTCACGTGAGTGGCGATTCATCCCTCTTCATTCCTGGATTGAAGCTGACAAGACCGCAAACGTTCTATCTTGCTGTATCTGAATGCAACGTAACCCTTGACAGAATCGGGACAGTGAAGATACCGACTCTGACAAGGACCATCACCATCCATGATGTATATCATGTACCCGGCGTCGATGGTATCATTTTGTCAACTGGCCGCTTGTTGTCGGACAGTTGGAGGTTGTCTTGTGAGGGAAAAAAGGCCACACTATTTGATCCCTTTCTTAACTCCTACTCCACTGTATTTCACAACTACTGTTGGAGCCTGAAAACAACATGCAATGCTACAATCAAGAAAGTCACATCAGTACCTTCTTTTGACCCCTATGTCTGGCATAGGGATGGCAATTGGGCGGGTTTGGGCCGCAATATTAGTGGGCGGGTTGGGCCGGGTCATTTTTACTGAAATGGCTGCCCGACCCAAGCCTGTTTATTAATTGGGTCGCCCGTGGGCTGCCGACGAACCCCAGCCAGAAATGATATAATAAAAAAAAATCTTGTATTTTGGCAGAGGGAAGGGTTGATGCAGTGGTTTCTACACCATATGCATCACAGCAATATACAAAGGAATTGATAAAAAGGAAATATAGGGAGTTGAGTTACATTGCCGCAACTCACTTTGCAGCTAGCTTCCTGGCCTTGATCCAGTCTTGAGTTCAGATTAAAGCCTCAACTGATTCCTCTTTCAGGTGCATTTGATAGTTGTCAAGAACCCGCCCACCCGTAGAGAATGCTGATTCAGAAGCAACCAAGGTAGTTGGGATCATCCAAGGCTCAGGTATTTCTTCATTTCTTTCCAGGTTGATACTAGGAGGAACCTCAATGTTGTCCTTGTTCTGAGAGGTTTGCCGCACCATAGTTGGAGTCTCCGTGGTTTTTGGCGGTCTCACAAAGTCAGATATCTGGCCAATCGGACTGACTTGCTAGTATATACAATATCTGCTCCGGGGGATCCCGGTGGGTGGGGATATGGGGGGCGCTCGTTTGGCACCCGTCGGGCTACCCGGACCCGCCCAATTTCTGCTGCGGGTCTGGCGGGCCGGGTCAACTTTTGAATATTCCCCAAAATGCCGGCCCACGCCCAGCCCAAACCTGGCCGGGTTCGGGCGGCCCATTGGCGGGCCCACCCAATTGCCATCCCTAGTCTGGCATGTTGCCTAGGACACGCATGTGAGGATATTGTTTGGATGTACCTCTGTGTGAATTTCTGTAAAACCCCCGCGCCGAAGGCGCCGCGGATTTCACAAGCCTTTCACAAGACTCCACTTCGATCCGATATAGCCTGTTCCCCGGTCTCATCCTAGCTCAGCAGAGATCCTGACTGACTACTCATCTCTCCTGAGCTAGGTGAGCCTCCCCTTTTCATTCTTCCATTTCCCTTCCACTTAGTTGTATATGGAGCAGAGATCCCGACTGACTACTCATCTCTCCTGAGCTAGACGTGCAATACAAGACCCACGTTGGTATCAGAACTCCTGAGACCCTCGTCTCCCCTGTGCCAACCCTCTAGCCCAGTGAAGAGCTTCGGCTCTTACAATTTCCCCAATCTGAAGCTCAAAGTCACGTCTTTCTTCTGCGAGCGCTGTGCGAAGTCAAAGAGCGTTGACAAGAAGACCATGGTACTTGGTTCCCAAATTCCCTGGGACAAACCGCTTGACTTCATGGTTTCCAATGTTGCAGGACCGTTTGATTAGGACATCAGTGGGAGCTGCTACATTGTCACCCTCCGTGATCATGCAAGTACGTACACTTACTGTACTTCAATGATTGCTAAATCCAATTTGCCGGCGAGGATCATGTTGTGGATGCATCACATCAAGAATAAGTTTGGGCGTTGTCCGTCTTACCTTTTTTGTGACAATGCCCCCAAATATGTTGAGTCCCTCAAGCCGCTGCTAGAAGAAGCTGGAGTTGCATTAGCTCCAGCAACACCGTATAGACCTCAGCAAAATGGAGAGGCGGAACGGCTCAACCGCACGTTGGGTGATATGGCCGTACCCTGTTACATGAAAGCAATTTGCCGCGGAGGTTTTGGAGTTACGCCTACTCGACGGCAGCCTATATGCACAACAGGATCCCAAATTCAAGGAAGGGCGACAAGTGTGTTGTGCAGCTGTTCTATGGGACTGACCCTGATCCAAACAGCATCTTCCCTTTTGGAGCCAAGGCCATTGTTCACATACCAAAAGAGCGTTGCAAGAAACTAGATGAGCGTGCTCAAGAGGGTCTTCTGCTTGGATATCTGGATGCGGGCCTTGGCTGGTTATTCTGGCTTCCCGTGGAGAAAAGAATGGTCCATTCAGCATCTGTTTGGTTCCCTGACTTCCAGAATTTGCCAATCAAGAGATATCCCAAAAAGACCAATCTTGAGCTCATCTTGAATAAAATCCTTCTCCAACTTGGGGAAGAGAAGACTGAAGAGTATGCAGCAGAGGAAAAACAACAGCTTGCTCACCTACATGTTGGACCCAAACACAAGCTTCCAAGGACAATCAAGCAGGCGCTTTCGGCGAAGGACGCGGAGGAATGGTGAATGGCGGCGAGATACGAGATGGGAAAATTTGGCGAGTTGGGGGTCTGGGAACCAGTGGATGCGCACAAAGGCGTGAAGGTTTTGGGCGCACATTGGGTATTCTCTATCAAGAGGAAGCAAGATGGGTCAGTTGATAAATTCAGAGCAAGATACGTTGCTAAAGGTTTTAATCAGCGGATGGGAGAAGATTGCAACGAGAACTACGCACCTACAGCCTTGTTGAACACCCTGCAGCTTCTGATTGTCATTGCACTGAAATACAACTATCCCACTGCAAATTTTGAAGTCAGCTCGGCCTACCTGTATAGTCCTATCGAGGAAGAGGTCTACGTTCAGCCTCCTATTGAAATCTGTCCTGAGCTAAAAGGAAAAGTGATGCTCCTCAAGAAGGTAATTTATGGCACAAAGCAGGCGGCGAGGTGCTGGTGGAAATTCTTCAAGCAAACGGTTGAAGGCCTCGGCTTCGCGGCTAGTGAAATAGAACCATTGTTATACCTTTTCAAGAAAGACACCGGTTTTGTGATTATCTGGTTGCATGTTGACAACGGGTTTGTGTTGGCGTCCAATCAGGGACTGCTGGATGAGCTGCTCAGAGGTATGACTATGACCTTGAGATTAAGTGGCCGTCTTCCGTTGAGGGACTAGTTGGCATCAACATCAAAATGAAGAAGAACAGTACGGAACTCAGTCAAAAATTGCTAGCTGAACAAACAGTTGCCAAATATCACAGGAAGGCTTACCAGCAAGACTCACCTTTGACGTCAAATGATATAGAAATTTCTGCAGGCAACCCGGTGGATCCAACGGAATACCGCTCAATTATAGGATTGGCACTCGACCAGATCTAGCTTTTCCGGTTAACTTGTTGGCGCGCTTTTCTGCAAATCCATCGGTCAAACATTGGGAGGCTCTGGATGTTTGATCAGATACGTGGAGAAAACAGTGGATTGAAAATTGGTTTACACGGCGAGCGGGGTGGGTCTTCAGTTGTGGACCAATGCAAATTGGGGGGGCAAGCATGAACAATTGACGACGGGGTATGTCCTCTGTAAGGGTCACGTGGACCCTCACTGAGATGTGACTAAGAAGTGGGACACGGGAACGAGGGCGGTACGCCAGGAGAGTTTCTAGGTCCAAACTCTGGGTGTTGAATTGCTCAAGCTAGCCGGGAGAGAGGAAAAGCTCTCTCGTTAGTCTAAATACAATATCAGGAGATAAGGAAGACTAGCGGAAGAATGAAACTGGAATCAGGCTTACCTAGCCGGGAGAGAGGAAAAGCTCTCTGCCGGACTAGGGAAGCGGAGGTTCAGACTATGTATACGGTGCGCGGGGGTTACATAATCTCGTAACCCTTTGTGTGGAGACCCGATGTCGAGAGGGGCTTCACAGTCTCCCCTCCTATGTGAAAAGGGAAGGAAGGCGGAAAAGAATGTAGATGACAATCTGGGCTGAGTCGGAATGAACGAGGAAAGGGGGACCGATATCGATGGGCGTGAGGAAAAACAGTCGTAAGAGAAGGGGAACGGAAACGGGGGTAGAGAGGGCGGGAGCGGAAGGGGGGGCCTGTCGGGATGGGAAAAACATGGCGATGAAGTCTTGTCTTCTCAATCGGTGGTCCGCATGATTTGACTTGGTAGGATTGCGTGTCGTGTATGTCTTTCAATCTTCCTTGGTCTGGGACACATGAGGACTGGGGTTCAGGGATGGAGAGAATTGGGCATAAAATGAAAGCAGGAACCGTTGAGTGTAGTGGAAGGAGAATGGAATTATTGGTCTCGACTATTGATGGAGCCCTTGGTGGCAGTGGTCAATGGATCTTTAGCTGTTGACGTGGGCCTGTGTGGGTAATGACGCGTAAGCGTCGCCCAGCGTGAAACTCATGGAGCTTTTGGGTGGGGAAATGCGCAGCAGGGGCAGTGAAGGGGACAGTGGAAAATGGCACATACTCCGTGGTCCCGTCACTGTCCATGGGGAACCACTTATCAAGGATCGACTCCACCTTGTTATCAATCGCGTGCACATCCATAAGGTCGGAGGTGTCGGTAGGTTCTTCTGGGAGCAGACAGGCTTCGTCATCTGATTTCGGGGCAAGCTGGTCCTCTATCTCGATTTCATTGAGAGGTTGATCGCCGTACGCCAAGGCCGTCGCTTCAAGTTGCCCGTCGATCGCCGAGACAAGAGAGACTTGGGAGTGTTCAAAGGGCGGGGCTTCATCCATGCCCACCACTGCTGCTGGTTTGCCAGTAGGTCTGCCCGCCACTGTGGGATTCGTCGGCTTTTGATTCGAATTCGACCAGGCCCGTGGGGCCACATAGTTCGGTGGCTTGGGCGGCACTTGAAATGCTGGTGGAATGTAAACTCTAGATCGGTCGGGAGGGCCAGGACAAGCCCCTGCGGGGTTGCCGCAGTGCTTCTTGCAAAAATGGCACTTTCCTACCGAATCAAGATAGGCGTGCATCTTCCAAAGGTATAAATCGAGTTCGAGGCGGTTCGAGCCCAGTGGCGTGGCAACGGAACGGTAAGAGGGTTGACGGTTGTGAGGGAGATCAATGTAAAATCCATTGATTCGGTTCTCGAAGGCGCCGTATTTGAACGGCTTTTGGAGGAGAAGTTGGAAGTCACGAACTTTGCTTTGAAGAACGTGGGGCAATCCAAGAACAACAAATTCCTCCAGATCAAGGTCGTCGAAGACATCTTTCTCAAAGTTGACAAGCGATTGAAGGGTGCGGGCCCGGCTGCTATATTGAAGGAATGATTCCGACCCGGACATTTCAAGACAAACGATTGATCGGCAAAGGTCAGCTTGCCAGTCTTCTGGGAGACAGAACTCAAAGAGCCGGTCACGAAATTCTACCCACAATTTTCCAGCAAACTTCGGGCTTTCGACTCGATAGAAGGCAGTGAGGTTGGTGTCAGAGATCAGGGAACCAAGGATGAGACGTTTGTCGTCGGCGTGAGTGACCGCCTTGGTATCAAAGAAGATAGTGACGGCTTGGATCCAGGTAAGAAAAATCTTGGCGTTCTGAAGAGGTCCATTAAATTGTGGCCCGTCGGAAGTCCTGAATTTGGGCAAGTCTACTCGGCCCGGGTGCGGAGTCGGGGCCACTTCCTGCTTTATGCCACCAGTCAATGCCGCCTTTTTGAGAGCTTTGATCCGTTCACAATCGATCTTGCGCTGTTCGGCAAAGCGGTCTGCCTCGGCTTTCCTTTGTTCGGCGTCAAGACGTCTTTGTTCCGCATCAATGCGTCGTTGTTCTTCGGCTTGCTTCTGTGCCGCCTGGAACTGAAGTGCCGTGTTCTTCTGGATTGTGAGGATTTCCTTCAGAGAATCAGTGATGGAGAGGTCCTCTTCAACCTCTTCTGGTTGGTTAACGGCCGGGTTAGAACCCGGATTCATCGTACGTTCCGTTGGGGGATCAGGGACAGTTGGGTCGTAGTTTGGATGATCAGACGGTGTTTCTGGTTGGCTGTTTGATGGAGCTTGTTCGATTTCCAATAGCGCTTGGGCAATCGCAGCGTTGTTCGATGCTGCAAGAGCGTCTAAGCGAGCCCGTCGACGAGCGGCACGGAGGATTTCCTTGGGATCAGAGATAGGTAGCAGGGGTCCCGAATTCGAGTTTCTTGTGGTCATCAACCACCGTGGGAAAACAGACCCTGATTTTCGATGACGAAAGGGGAAAGGAGAGGTTCTAGAGGTCACGAAGTCGGCGTTGGAGGAAAACTGAAAAAAAGGGGGAAGTCGAGGGCAGAGAGCGAGGCAGAGGTCGAGGCTCGAAGAGCAAAGCGAAAGCGAGGACAGAGAACGATAGCGAGGGCAAAGGCGAGGTCAGAAGGAGCTGACTGGATACTGAACCAGAGAGCTTGCAAAGTCGATGAGTCTGAGCGAGGTCGATGATGAGACCAAGAAGGTCGGTTTGTTTGGAACAAGAAAAAAAAAGTGTAAGGGTCACGTGGACCCTCACTGAGATGTGACTAAGAAGTGGGACACGGGAACGAGGGCGGTACGCCAGGAGAGTTTCTAGGTCCAAACTCTGGGTGTTGAATTGCTCGAGCTAGCCGGGAGAGAGGAAAAGCTCTCTCGTTAGTCTAAATACAATATCAGGAGATAAGGAAGACTAGCGGAAGAATGAAACTGGAATCAGGCTTACCTAGCCGGGAGAGAGGAAAAGCTCTCTGCCGGACTAGGGAAGCGGAGGTTCAGACTATGTATACGGTGCGCGGGGGTTACGTAATCTCGTAACCTTTCGTGTGGAGACCCGATGTCGAGAGGGGCTTCACATCCTCACTCACTTTGGTGAAGCGGTGGCGTGGGGTTCTTGGAGGCAAACTGTGGTGGCACTATCCACATGTGCAGCGGAATACATATATCGCCCTATCAGAGGGCTCACAGATCTTATCTCATGTGATCAACATGCTTGAAGATTTTGATTACAAACCGCAAACTTCAATACATGTGGATAATCAAGCCGCGATTCTAATAGCATCGGATAACACGTCAAACAAGAAAACAAAATATCTGAAGTGCGCCTTTTGTTTTGTGAATGACCTGATTTGTGAAGAAGGCATCAAACTCAATTGGACAAGCACTGTCAATCAGTTGGCAGACCTTTTCACTAAGCCACTGGGACCCGCAGCCAACCTGAGCTTATTCAGCTGCTCAATCCTGGTGGCCAACTCGTGCTCGCCAGGACAGGCCTCATCCGCGGCAACCATTCGCCGCTTATCACCCAAGAGTCGCGGCTTAACGCCGTAAACTAGCTCAAATGGGGAAAATTTACTACTATCACTCGCGTGAATCCTTGTAGAAAACAGCGCTGCGGGGAGGAAGTCCTCCCAGCGCTTTGGATCACCGGTAGTGTTAAGGCGGAATAAAGCCTTCTCCAGGATCCCGTTAAACCTTTCACATTTCCCGTTGGTACGGGGGTGATAACCTGAAGTGTTCAACTTCTTAACGCCCGCTTTGGCCAAGAAACTGGCAAACCCAGCGGATAGAAAATTAGACCCGCGGTCCGTCAAGAACTCACGAGGCAAACCAAGCGGCGTGATCACATGATCAAAAACAGCCTCCGCAATGGCATCAGCCGTTGCATTCTTCAAAGGGATGGCTATCGGCCAGGAGGTGCAATGGTCGACGATGGTCAGGATCCAGTTGTATCCTGCTTTGTAACTCTCCGGCATTTTAATAAAGTCGGAGGGCCACCTCTCAAACGGCATCACCGCCGGCAGAGGGACCTGAAGTCCCGTCTCCTGCGTAGCATGCGCACGTTCATGTACTTGGCACTGCGCGCAAGTGGCAACATAACTTTTAACATCCTCATAGCGTCGAGGCCACCATCCACGACCGCGTAGCACTTGTAGGGTGCAATCACGGCCACAATGGCCTAAATCATCATGAACCGCCCGAAGCAATTCAAACCGGTGCGCCAGAGGAGTAAACGGCGAGCGCTCAAGCAGCCCAGGACGACCAAGATAAATCAAGTTCTCGTCATCCGGGTCGTACTCAAAGAGCTTTATGTTCTGCTCAGCTCTAATCACGAGCCCCTCAGGGACCCATGACGGGATTTCCCGTTTATCATGTAAGTAAGGAATCAAAAGGGGCCAATCCGTTTCATCCAGAACATCGCCAATGTCGTCGACGAGTGATAGATCACTCCGTCGCGAAAGCGCATCAGGAACCACATTGTCAACACCTTTCTTGTAACGGATTTCGATATCCATTTCAGCGAATTCCTCCAACCAACGGCAGAGCCGCTTGGAAGGGAGCTTCTGGCATTTCAGGTAGACCAGGGACGCGTGGTCCGTATACACAATAGTGGTGGCCACGGCGCCATCTAAATAAACGTGCCATTTTCTCCACGCGTGGATTATGGCCAACAACTCCCGCTCCTGTGCGGGGTAATTAATCTGAGCCTTATTGAGCTTACAGCTCTCAAAAGCCACTGGATGTAACTTATCGTCGTCGCCGTACTGTAATAGCACCGCTCCAACAGCAAAATCTGACGCGTCAGTCTCCATTATGAAGGCTTTCAGCGTATCTGGGGTGATGAGGATTGGCGTAGAAACCAGAGCCTCTTTGAGCATTACAAAAGCCGTATTGTGGACAGGCAACCACAAGATTTTCTCGCGCTTTTTGACTTCTCCGGCGGTTAAGCCATGTAGAGGAGCGGCTATTTTCGCGAAACTCTTGACATAACGGCGGTAGAAACCGCAAAGACCCAGAAAAGCCCGGACGTCATAGACAGTCGCAGGGCGTGGCCAAGATTGAATATATTCAATCTTTTCTCTCATCGGCCGGATGGTATTAAAACCAACAACATGTCCAACATATTGGATTTCACCTAAACTAAAGGAGCAATTTGCTCCTGAACACTTGAGCTCCTCGTCCCGCAGGACTTGGAGTACTCGACGAACATGCACAAGATGCTCCTCTGCAGAAGTAATGAACGAAGAGCTGTGGGATCTAAGAGACCAGCAGCGAATCTGTGAGCTGCACACGAACAACTACGACACGGTATCGTGGTGGAGGCACACCTGCGGAGACCGGAAGTGGAAGTGAGTTGCGAGTGATGAGAAACAGAGATGAATGATGAGAAATGAACAACGACAAGCATACAAACCTAAGAGACCAGCAGCGAATCTGTGAGCTGCACACGAACAACTACGACACGGTATCGTGGTGGAGGCACACCTGATAGTGAGAGACAGTGAGGTGAGAAGAAATGAACACTGGAATGAGAGGAGATGACTATGGGGCATACCTGCGGAGACCGGAAGTGGAAGTGAGTTGCGAGTGATGAGAAACAGAGATGAATAAGGTACAACGTGGGAATAACGATGAAACTATATACATCTAGACTAGGTTTCTACTATCACTAACTCCGCAGCACAATACTCCGGCGGCCGCAATGCCATGCGCCTCAATACCCCCCCTCTCTCATTGCCGGTGGATCTTGAGGTCGGCGATGATCTTCAGATGCTTCTGTCGTCCCAGTGCCTTCGTGCACATGTCAGCCTTCATTTTTTGAGTTGATATGTAGTTGATGTGAATGAGGCCCGTGTCGTGAACTTCGCGAAGCCAATGGTACACTATGTCGATATGCTTTGAGCGTTGTTGGAAAATCGGATTGGTTGCTAGTGCGATAGCGCTTTGATTGTCAACAAATATTTCAAACTGTTTGCCGGGTTTGATTGATAAACTTGTGAATAGATACTTTAGCCAAACAGATTCTTGAACTCCCTCGAAGAGAGCACGGTACTCCGCTTCCGTGGTTGATGTTGAGACAGTTTGTTGTTTCTTCGAACGCCAGGACAGAAGATTTCCGCCCAACAGAGTGACATAACCCGAATAGGATCGCCTGTCATCCGTGCAATTTGCAAAGTCGGCGTCCGTGTAAACCGAGATGTCGTTGAGATCGCTGGTGCCTTCGAGTAGAATTCCATGCGATTTTGTACCTGCGAGGTACCTGAGCAGGTGCTGCACTGCCTTCCAGTGCGTTATCCCAGGCTTCTCGAGGTGTTGTGAAAGTTGCGAGACTGTGAAAGAAATATCAGGTCGTGTTGAGACCGAGAGGTAGTTGAGGAGGCCGAGTGCTTCCCGATAGTTGATCTTCAGTTGGAGGAAGGATTGATGCTCTTCCTCTGAGCATTTCACGAGTCTCGTGTTCTGCACCATGGGCGTCGACGTTGTCCGACAGTCTGTGAAGCCATAATTTTCGAGAATTGACTGCGTGTAACTTTCTTGACTTAGTAGCATGCTTGAGCTTGACGGTCTTGACAATTTGATTCCAAGAATGTGCTTTGCCTCGCCAAGATCTTCCATCCGGAACTTTGCTGAGATGAGTGTTTTGAATCTATCAACGTCATGACTAATGATTATCATGTCGTCAACATACACATGCACAAAGCACTCCCATCCTTCCACCGACGAAGTGAAAAGACATGGATCGGCTGGACACGCTTTGAAGTCGATGGAGTCGAAAAACTTCTTAAGTTCCGCGTACCATACCCGCGGCGCTTGCTTTAGCCCGTAAATGGCTTTATGTAACTTCAGACAGTAACCTTTCGGCACGTCCAAGCCTGGAGGAGGACGAAGATACACCGATTCTTTCAATTTGCCGTTTAAGAAGGCGTTTTTCGCGTCCATTTGATGGATGGCGTAGCCTCGAGATAGACCAACAATCAGAGCTGCCCTGAGACTAGTCGAACGTCCCGTCGGTGCATAGGTAAAACCGTAACCGTCCTTCTGTTGTGATCCTTGGGCGCAAAGCCTAGCTTTGAATTTCACGACGATTCCTTCTGAATTTCTCTTTTTTCTGAAGACCCATACTGTTCCCAACAGTTGCTCGTCGCCGGGCATAATCTCTATCGACCAGACTTTGAGGTCTTTCATGGCCGCTAACTCGGATTCAACTGCCTGCGTCCACGAGGAGGCGTCCGAGGATAGCATCGCTTCTCGGTGAGTTTTCGGGATATCCGAAGCAGATAACGCCATGGCCAGATTAGCCCTTCTCTTTGTATGAAGGATGTGGGAGGGGTCTATGTTCGAGCTTATGTTCTTTGGGGCTATGTTGGAAGTGAGTAGAATGTCATAACCAGGCCGAGGTGGAGCAGTCGAAGATGCAGTTGGTGGCTCTGTTGGAACCGGTGGTGGCGGAGGGATTGCTGGAGCGGGAGGTTCGGTTTGAACTTGAGAGTCCGAGGTCTCTGAGTTGTTGAAGAATGTGTTCACGTCGATGGTTGATGAATCCGGATCGAGTTCATCTTCAACAGATCGCCAGTTCAAGACTTCCTGCCCTAGTTCTTCACGCGTCGAGGAATCTGCCGGTTCTGATGTGAAAATTTCGTCGAATTGGCTAGGTGTGAGTGGGTCGAAATGGCTTGACGGGTCAGCTGGGGAGAATGTGGAGACTCCTGGAAACTCTGTCACGTCAAAGGTTACGTCGTGACAGCGCTCCACTTTCCCCCCTGGAAGGAGGACGCGCCAGTTATGCGTCCCCAGCTGGTACCCTACGAGCAGCCCTTTCTTTGCCGTGTCTCCGAACTTTCCATCGCGCAGCTGCTTTGGAATGTTCACATAGGCTTGACATCCGAACGGCTTCAGGCGAGTGACGTTGAATGGTGACCCGAACCACAAGTTGTGGGGGGTGTCCCATTTGAGCTTCCGCATCGGAGTGATATTCTCCAGAAGTACTGCCGTAGAAACCGCCTCGCCCCAGTATTCGGAAGGCAGATTAGCTTGCTTTAACATACAGCGAGCCTTTTCAGAAGTTGAGCGATTGCCGCGTTCAGCAACCGAGTTTTGTTGAGGCGTGTATGGAGCGGTGACTTGAACTGTGACGCCTTTATTCCTCAAGAATTCCAAGAACTCATTGGAATTAAATTCCCCTCCCCCATCGAAGATGACTGTCTTGATGTTTGCAGAGTGATGGTTGGTTACTTCATTGTAATATTGCTTAAAGAAAGAGAATGTTTCTGATTTCTTGGATAACAAATATACATGACGATATCTAGTGAAGTAATCGGTAATCTTGAAGTAATATTCTTTGCCACCAAACGATCTAGGATTGATTCGACCGCTGAGGTCCATGAAGACGTACTCTAGCGGTCGAGTAGCTTCAGGAAGTGAACCGGGAAAAGGAAGACGATGAGACTTAGATAAGGAACAAGCTTCGCAGTGAAATTTTTCGGCGCGTATTCCTGGAAACAGCTTCTTCAGAGCCTTGAGGTTTGGGTGTCCTGCTGCCCTGTGTAGCGATTGAATGTCAGAACAGCGATCTTGGTTGGCGAATTTAGCGACAGACTGACCTTGAGAGCCAGAGCCGAGCTTGATGTTGCACACGCCACCAATAATCGCCGCTGACAAGATCACTGAATTGTTTCGGACTAGATCAAACGTCTTAGGGCTTGTCCTCTTCACGTCACAGCCTCGCTCGAAGAGCCTGCCGAAGCTGATGAGAGTGCCGGCTAGATCGGGAACGTGAAGTGCCTTGAGTTTTAGCTCAGTGCCGTCGTTGGCAATGATGGTAACAAATCCTTCACCAATTGAATTGAGGGTGTTCCCGTCGGCTAGAGAGATCGAGGTAGATCTTGAGTGGTAATCTTTGAAGCGAGATCGGTCGGCGAACATGTGATGGCTGGCGCCACTGTTGAGAAAACAGACATCGGAGGATTTGACAGCGGAAAGAGCTTGCCTGATGCAAAGCAAGCCACTGCTGGTGGTGCTAATCGATGATGTGTCGTCGACTTCTTCGGTTGGGGTAGAAGTTGCGGCCTTGGCTGTCGGCTTCTTCTTCTTGAGTTGTCTGCACTTAGATGCCGGGTGCTTGGTATCCGGATTGTGGACCCCAGGTGAACACGTCGGCCAGTTGTTTGACTGTGCCGCCGCTAGAGCCGACTCCTGTTTGATCACGGGAGTAGAGATATTAGAGACTTGGTCCCTGCGTTTGCCTTCGAGCAAGTCTCTTAGAATGTCGATAGTAAGAGGTCGCTTGGTGAGGAGTATATCGCGAACATTGAGAGACGAAGGTACCCGTGAGAGAAGAAATTCAGCCATCCAGGTCTCGTGGAGGGTGAACTTCTCTGGAGCTTTGATTATCTCGACGCCGACTGCTGCGATGTTGCTGAGGTGTGTGTTAAGATCGAAGAGAAAAGCCGCGACGTCTTCACCCTTGAATTTGATCGAAAAGAACTCTTGAACCACTTTTGCTTGGTTTTCACCAGTCTTGGCTTCGAAGTGGTTCTCGATCAGAATCCAAATCGCACGAGGGTTGTTTTCGTTCTCGGGTTTGACGAACTGGGTGCGGTATTTTTGTCCTAGATAGAGTGAAATGATACCGGCAGCTTTTCCCATCTCCTTGTTGTGGGTTGACAGTTCGGTAGCGTCGGTGGGAGGTGTGACAGTGGCGTCGATGTACATTTTAAGTCCTTGGACTTGAAGGTAGCCTTTCATCTGACCTTTCCATGTCGAAAAGGGGATGTTGTCCAACGATTGGAGAACGCTTTTGTGTTCGGCCATGGTAGTTGACTTGTTTGGTATTTTCGTCTTTAGATCCAGTTACGCTCCTGGGCTCATAACCTAATGAACGAAGAGCTGTGGGATCTAAGAGACCAGCAGCGAATCTGTGAGCTGCACACGAACAACTACGACACGGTATCGTGGTGGAGGCACACCTAAGAGACCAGCAGCAAATCTGTGAGCTGCACACGAACAACTACGACACGGTATCGTGGTGGAGGCACACCTGCGGAGACCGGAAGTGGAAGTGAGTTGCGAGTGATGAGAAACAGAGATGAATGATGAGAAATGAACAACGACAAGCATACAAACCTAAGAGACCAGCAGCGAATCTGTGAGCTGCACACGAACAACTACGACACGGTATCGTGGTGGAGGCACACCTGATAGTGAGAGACAGTGAGGTGAGAAGAAATGAACACTGGAATGAGAGGAGATGACTATGGGGCATACCTGCGGAGACCGGAAGTGGAAGTGAGTTGCGAGTGATGAGAAACAGAGATGAATAAGGTACAACGTGGGAATAACGATGAAACTATATACATCTAGACTAGGTTTCTACTATCACTAACTCCGCAGCACAATACTCCGGCGGCCGCAATGCCATGCGCCTCAATAAGAAGCAGAGTAGACAAGGATGTCGTCCAAGTAAACTTGGACGAAATCATTGATGAACTCACGCAAAATGTGCGTCATCATGCGCTGAAACGTGCTCGGCGCGTTAACCAAACCAAACGGCATAACAAGCCATTCGAAATGACCATACTTGGTCCCGAAGGCTGTCTTAGGCACATCAGCATCCGCAATGCGCATCTGATGAAAGCCTTGCTGCAAATCTATCTTTGAATAGAATCTAGCGCCGCGAAGCGCATCAAAACATTCTTGAATCACCGGCAGTGGATGTCTGTCCTTTTTAGTGACAGCATTCACCTGCCGGTAGTCGACGCATAGGCGTACCTTCCCAGAGGAAGGATTTTTAACAAAAACGATTGGCGAAGACCACGCCAACGTAGAGGGCCGGATAAATCCGGCGTCCTGTAAGCCAGTGAGCCTTTCCTTCAGCGTTCCTAACAAGGCAGGCGACAGCTGACGAACTGGCTGGTAAATCGGTGGATTTGTGCCAGTATCAACCAAATGCTTGATCACGCGCTTGCGCGTCGAGGCTTTAACAATAGGAGAGAAGAGGTCGGCGAAATCGTCAATCAATAGGCGAAGTTTGCTTCCCAATTCCCCATCTCCAAACACGGATGGGAGCGCGGCTACCCTTTCGTCACGCGGTCCTTCCACGCCGTCCGATTCCGTCAGGGCAAGGAGCTTCTCAGCCGCCCCCTCCCAGATACCGCGGCGTCTAAGATGCTTAGGGAAAATAATCTCATCCTCGTTCGTCAGCGGCGCGAGGACAGTCTCCTGGATTAAGGAGATAGCGGGGACACTGGGTTGGAAAAGCACAACTTTACCGTCTGGTCCCTTAAGTCGCCACGAATTGCTTTCCCAATCCGTCGACGAAGCGTGTGTCGCGATCCAATCGCGTCCCAGAATCAAATCGAAGCTAGAAAGGGGAGCTACCCTACAGACACACAAGAAATCCACCTCGGAAAAAGAGAAATGGATGTCAGCAAGTTGATTATCAGTTATTTTGTCCCCAAACGCGCCTGCGGCGCAGAAGGAGTTAGGGGAGGAGTAAGAAGGAAGTGAGTGAGAAGAAACAAAAACAGAAGACACATAGGACGAGCCTGCGCCCGTGTCAAGAAGGACCCTGGCCAAGTGCCCTTCAACTTTGTGTAGGAAATCCACACGGATGGTACTCGACTCGGCCACCGCGTTTGCGGCGGCTAACGGAACTGAACTCAAACTATCATAAACAACATCGGTGGCGTCCGCAGACTGCGCTACCGAAGTGGTTGTCCCCACGCCTGGGGTATCAACAAAACTTAACGATGCATCATACTCAGGGGAGGGTATTTCACCCTGAGGCTTGGCAGAGACTGTGACAAAGGATTGATTTTGGTGAGGGGGAGAAGAAGGGGGAGAAATCACAGTAACTACAACAGATGTCGACGGCAGAGACAATTGCACGTCGACTAAGCTTTTTTTTCTTTAGCGGGTTGAGGGTTAGCGGCTTCGTAAGCCTTTTGACGTTCCGTCTTCGGCTCCTTGCAATCAGCGAGGAGATGGTCCTTTGACCGGCAGTTGTAGCAATACAACTTCTTCTTGCCCGATTTCTCCCCGCCTCCCTCAGTCCGGCGCTTGCCGGATTTTGAACCAGAACCGGCCGCCAAAGTCGAAGCCAAGGCAGCTTCACCACGGTACGCGCTGTCGTACTCCATGGCAGTAACCACGACCTGATCCAAGTCCAACGGGCGGCGTTAAACCTTGGCATGAGTAATCTCCTCAGCCACCTTCTTGCTGAGCCCCTTTGTCAATCGCTTGACAAGGCAGGTGATTGGGTCAAAAGGATACCCGTGCGTCCTTGCACGGGACATCCAAACACGAAACCTAGCGTAAAACGCCTGGAGGGTTTCGTTCGGGCCTTGTTGCAAAGCATCAAGCTCCCTAGCAAGTGCCGTCAAGCTGGTACCAAGCGGGCTTAACCTAACTAACCAGTCCTTGAACCCGTCCCAAGTCGCGGGGCGGGTGCCAGCGATGGACGCATCGCACCAATCGTTGGAGGCCTTGCCACCTAATCAAAGGCCACCCACCTTGTGCCAAATGGCAGGGTGAGCGCCACGGTTGTGAAGGTGAACCGCCAGCCGACCAAGCCAGGACACGGCGTTGTCGCCCGGCAACCCTTTAAATTTTGGGTGCTCCTCAGGCCAATATTTGAGGACCTTGAGGGGTTCCGTCTTGTACGACGGTTGGATTGGCTCCGCGTTAACAGGTGGGGCCGGGCCGAAACGCTTCGGATCCTCCGGCTCCGGATTGCCCGGAGGGTCGATTTTCATCTGCCCAACCAACTGGGTTAATATCATCATAGCACCACTGCTGTCAGTGGAGGAGGAACTTACGTCCTCATCATATCCGATGAGATCTTCCTGACACTCAGGGCGATCTCGGTGGTTATCGTACCACAAACGCTCGGCCGGGTTCATCGCCTCCACTTCCTCCTTTGAGTAGCGGATGCCGTCTTTCGGGGCTTGGAGGACGACCTTGCCTCCAACGGCGGGCAAGATTTTTGTTTGTCCTCGGGGACTGTGTTCGACCGGCATCTATCACGGATAAAGCGAGAAAAGGGATTCAACGGGTTAGTAACCACGAAGAAAAAACGCCAGACTATTTGCGCAAGCAACGCCAAACAGAACCCTGCCCCAGAGGTCCAATCAACAAGAGATTGGGGTAACTCCAACTGAGGCACTCGCTAACCAGACCAAATCAACAAAACTGCTAACCTCAATGAGTATTTGCCGAAGCGCAAAAGAGATAGTAGTTTTTTTTTACGGGGTAGGTTGATTGGTTTGTAGGAGAAAAAAGCGGTGCCGTTTTTTGGAGTATCGTCAAAAAGAAAAGGATTACTCGCTACCACTTGTAGCAGGGCGCGCTACAGGAAGGATGAAGTGGGTCTGCGGCGGAGCAAAGGCTACACGCGGCTCAAGATGGAACTGAGAGAAGAGCGAGTCTAGATTTCCACTCGAATAGATGGATGAGAAAAAGGGGAAACAGACACAAGGGCGGCTCTGATATAAGAGCCGATGACAGGAGAAAACAAGACACAACGGAAAGAAAAGCCGTTGAATGAGAATTCAACGGTACAGGGATACAGACACGTACAGGATGACGTGTCTGATACAAGAACAGAAAAGGAAACTACCCCCTTGCGTGCTACGCAAGGGCTTCGGCATCCATAACTCCTGGCTTGTAGTGGGGCCGGAGCCGGAGCCGGGAATCTCTAGCGCGTACAGTGCGCCCATAATATGGGCGCCTGTCGCGTGACAAATTGTAGCACGGCTACAGTCTGAAGTCGACGCGGCAGCGCAGTTGATCACGCAAAACGTTTTCTACAAATAATGAACACCTTCATCGAAATGAACCTCTCATCCCACCAATCAAGTGACCATTGCATGCTCAACAACCCTTGATTCCTCGCTCTCAACACATAATGACAGACGGTGGAATCTGGTGGACTACAATTGATGTATTGATCTTTCAACGTGATAGTCACACCTTTTTGTATTGGACGGAAGCCATATTTAGTAATACATATATTACATCGATGATCTGCTATTGTGCCCGCAGACCGCGAGTTCGCGGGCAGTACAGATTTCAAGAGTGGCATGCTCCTGATAGCTTGCCATGTATCATTTTACCCGGAAGGCCAATTAGGCGATGTGAGGGTGCCGTTCGGTAGGCTGCTGCTTGAGTGGAGCAAATAATTAGTGACGGTATTATTACGGACACTCATGATCAACTCCGACTCACGCGCGTGAGGAATATATCTCGATGAACCAAATTGACTACGCCGCATTGTTCTTGAGGCTTTGTGATAAGCAAACTAGGGGAGACGGGGCGGCGAGCGCCCCGGTCCCCTAGGAACTGGGATCTGGAACATGTTACACACCTTGATTTGAAACTCTACATTGTGGCATAATGACACATTTGATTTATTTTGTACATATAACAATAAATATGTTTAGGATGCGAACTGATGAATTCTCATCTGTACACTATTTATATGTAAATGTATTTATGTACATACATGGGAACCACAACTTGGCCGTAGATCCAAATGGTATAAAGTCCCCTGTTTGTTGCAGAGAAATCTGTCCCTCATGCTTGGCTTTGCCCCTTGACTTGCATACCTCCCTGGGGGGGAATCTTGTCACTGGGCAAATTGGGCTGTATGAATACTTTTCAACACATGCGCTACACAACTGCGAACAATCACATCAGCTAAGAAGAACATATCAGATCTTGTATGTAGAGTTTGTTTAGTGAGAGGATGATGAATTTCGTTGCCAGTGTTGTATTCTGGGGACAGGGGCAGAAGGGAGAAAGTCAGGCTTGTATGGGTGACATGTACATTATGTAGAACATAGTGCTCACATTAATTGGCGGATACATCTCCATGGCATCTCCTGATGATGTCAAGGTTGACAAAATTTGAAGTCGTTGGTGGCAATTGAGGATCTTGAACCATGCAGATGGACAACCCGGCTATAGTTGTCACTCGTGACAGCGCCATGTATAGCTGTCCGTGCCCAA
Source organism: Puccinia triticina (assembly GCF_026914185.1). Lineage (NCBI taxonomy): Eukaryota > Fungi > Basidiomycota > Pucciniomycetes > Pucciniales > Pucciniaceae > Puccinia > Puccinia triticina. Next base: position 1,394,779 of record NC_070573.1, read on the forward strand.
AGACAGGCTGCGGTAGGTAGACCGCAACCTTTGATAGAGATTGACCTTGAGCTTTGTTGATGGTCAATGCAAAGGCAATCGCCACCGGGAACTGGTGTCGGGAGAACGTGACGGCGTATACACGGTCTGGCTTGTGAATCAATGTGATTTTAGGGATCAAGACCTTTTCACCAACACAGCAACCTGTGAGTATCTTGCACCATAGTGCATCAGTCCTAATCGCGAGAACCATGAGTCTGGTGCCGTTTGAAATTCCTTTCTTCAAACTCAAGTTCCGTAATAAGATCACGGGCATTCCAACCTTTAAGGAGAGGTCGGATTCGGGGAAACCGGGTATTGAAAACGTACGTAACACTTCTTCGGGTATGGCTTCATCACTATCTTCACCGTCCTCTTTGTTGCGCATTTGGTTTATTGAGTGTGAGGTGAACACATCACCGCCCATGCGTGATAGACAAAGAGAGTTGACTCGGTTGACGTCAGCATTCAGCGGTGCCAAGATTAACCGACTGGCGAAGTACTCGCAAGCTTGATCTTCGCTTGTACTCAGGACATAGGTCATGTCACCGTAGACGGTGTGGATAGCCCGTTCAGCAACTACGGACAGGTCGGAGTTCGTGTAGACCGCTCCAAAGGCGAGGTTGACATCAGCTGTGAAGTCAGTCTGGTCAGATCCGTTTCCAATGGATAGAAGCCAACGATAGAATATCGCGTTGGCCTGCGCAGACCCGGGATCGTCGGTAGTGATCAATCGGAGATTCTGAGTGAGTTGGAAAACAACCACCTGACTCAAGATGGCCGAGTTGATCATGCACGAATGTCCTTGATCAAGTATTGACCCGCCCGGCACGACCGGCAACGTTTGCCGGAAGTCACCGCCGAAGATGACCGTTTTGCCTCCGAAGGGCTCATCGTTGTCCATGAGCTCTTTGAATGCTTGGTCCACAGCCTCGACCGCGTATCTGCTCTGCATCGATATCTCGTCCCAGATTATAAAGTTTGTACTTCGCAGGACCTCTGTTGAGGTGGAGCGAGTGTTCCAAATGCACTGAGAATTCTCGTCCAAATCAAGCGGAATTTTGAATCTTGAATGAGCAGTCGCTCCGTTCACCAACATTAACCCTGCAACACCGGACGAAGCTACAGTTATCACCGGCACGCGATTGGCGCTGAGGTAGTGGATTATGGTGTTCATTAAGTATGTTTTTCCACATCCACCCGGTCCATCGATGTATATCAGTCCAGATTCGTTACTTTCATGCAGACCAATGATGGCTTCCATGATCAAGGTTTGTCTCTCGTTCAACCTTTCAGACATTTGGAGGAATTGGTTGACATGGTCTCGTGTCCTCTGCTCCGCCTCGGCGGCTGATTCATTTTCAAACAATCGCCAAAGATCATTGTCAGTCGGTATGTGAGCAAGTCCCACATTCTCGAGAGTCTTCCCGTTCTCCAAAATGATTTGGGTGATGAGAAAGTAGCACAAAGAGTTTCTTTGGGCGATCGTTGGCTCAGCAATGCGATAGGTACGCTGTAATCTATATATTAAGTCGTCCGATAGCACGTCGATGAACTCCTCAAGCAGGTCTTGCGGGCTGGAAGGAGGACTGTGAATCAAAATCATGCAGAACATCGACCGTAAGGCAGCTCCGGTCATCCAATGCGCTGCGTCGATCATAGACTGTCTGTAATGTTGGTCGGATACTAAGAGACCAAGGGCGTCGCAAGCTTCCCAGTACGTCTGATATGTAGTACCATCCACTGTTCTCAGGTGTGAAAAGCTTGTTGGACCACGTACATGAAGCAAGAGCAGCCTCAAAAAGTAACGTTCGCCTTGATTTATAGACGCGTGATACAAACGTCCGATCATTTCTGAGCTGCGCTGCCTTGCCTTGAACCTCTTGCCTTTTGCCCAGGTAAAGTATTTCGGAATTTCATGATAGAGGAGTGTGCGAGCTCTGACTCCCATCCCCATCGCGTCGAGCCGGTTGAGTCTGAAGAATTCGGTCAGAGTCGTTCTTGTTGCGGAGCCGGTGCTCATTTGCTGGCGGAGACCCTCTTCGTCCACGTAGTAGACTAATTGTTGATCCTCAAGGTGGATAGCTAAGCGTTGTATTGCCGGGTAACGTTCATTTGTCTCAAATCTCAGGAGCCGGTAAACTGCTGTAGGATACAAATAAAGATATCAGACTCTGATTGGGAAGTGTGTACGCTGATGTCCAAAGAATCAGATTTACCCTCTGATGGCCCAATGTACCTGCCATTGATGAATCTTCTTGTCTCATCCCCTTCGGTCATTCGCATTGAGGACCTGTCGACTCCCTTAGTGATATACTTGAAAAGATACTTGAGTGTGTGTATCCCATACGGGATCTCCACATTGATGTGGCAATTGTAGCGCAAGAGCAAGTACTTATTGTACGGAACAACATGTCCGTTGTGGAATTCAGTATTATTCTTTACAAAGGTGCGTCCATCGTCTCGTCTCCGGTAACTTGGATAAGAATCGTCGACCAATTGTGTGTTGGGCGAAAAAGGCTCAGGGAAACCTTTACCGCATTGACCATCCTTCCAGCACATGCTTCCTGAATTACATGGACCGTGAAGCATGCAGTTGGTCACAATGGCATGAAGTCGAGGTTCTCTGATTGGATCTGGAATCTCAGCAGTGACGATTGAGTCTATTGCATCGGGTGTTGTCGGTACACTTCCACGTTCCAGTATGACGATGATATGAGCATGTGGTAGTCCTCTCTTTTGGAATTCAATGGTATAGACCCAAGCAGCGACTTTGCCGAGTCGTTGACGCTTTACAATGTACTTAATGAGAGAAGTGAGCTTCAGTCGGAATATCCTTGTGACAATGTCAGGTCGGTCAACAGGCCGTTGATGTGGCTTGAGAAGTCAAATAACCTCTGGCCAATGTGGATTAGCAGTCATTGTTATGAACAGAGAGGGTGGTCCGAAGTGGCAGACGCTGGCCATGGAGTCTTGGTACAGCTGAAGCATATTTCGAGGCGAACCGGAAAACGAAGATGGGAGTATAATTTGTCGACCCTCAACGTCGAGATCATTCCTAAAGGATTCTTGGATACCCTGATAGATCTGTGCTTTTATCTGAGCTTGATTGAAGACAAAGAAGTTGAGCCGAGATCGTTCAACACATATGTATAAGTCTACCAACAGCTCTTGAAACAGATGCTTCCCATTCAAGATTGCGGAGAACTTGTTGTTTCGATTGAATATCATTGAAGCGTACCATTTGCATTGCGATATTGAGGCTCCTGCAAGTCAAGTGTGTTAATTGAAGCTAACACAATGGTTTACTAAGAGTAGAATTCACCCCTATCAGTCCCGCTGGGCCACCCATGAATCCACCCTTGTTCTCCGTATGGGAAGAAGAGGGGGTAGCGGATAGGAAGATAGCCGCTGTAGTCATCGGTGATGTGATAGAGACCCCCGCCAATTGTCCTCAGAAGGATGTCTCTTTCGCCTATTCGTTTGGGGTTGTCGTTGTCGATGACCATACCAATCTCTAGTGTCCGGGGCGCATTGTAAACTCGTTGATCTAGCCCAGGGGTAGCGTAATTGCGAAGATAGTATTGTACACAATCCTCCGGTGTCATTTCCCGACCGATCATTCGGAACCATTGTGCATAAGTGTTATTTGTCGACATCCAGTTTTGCAGCCTAAGAAGCAGAGGTACGTTAACCGGAGATCTGGCTTGCTGGGCTCGGTTCTGTGCTTCCGCTTCGTCGTCTCCGCCAGTGACATAGATTTGTGCAAAGGCTGGCCTGCTGCCTTTGTTAGGAAAAACTGATCCAATATCGTGGTAGAGCCCACCTGTGACTCTGAAAGTGTATATGCCAAACTGGCCTTGGACACTGCGATTGACCTGGGTACCGCAAGAAGAGAATGCCAATGCGTTGTTGTAAGCTCGGGTGTGGTTTTGAAATTCCAAAGAAGCTGTTTTACAGACGTGAGGAGGAGGTCAGGGTCCATGGGACTTGTGCGTTAAAATAGGCAGGTTGACCATCTCACCATCATCTTGTCCAACCAGCAACTCGGCCAGAAAGCTTGGGTAGTCTATTTCATCGTATCTGACAGGCAATACCACTTGGCCTTTCCTGCAGCAGGTGGAATAACTTGCATTCAATAATCCCATGTCGTTCTGCGTTCGTTCGCCCAGAAAGTGAAGTGCACCGCAACTGGAGCATTCATCATTCATGTCCCCAACGTCTAGAGGGATCTCGTCACCAAACCGACGAATTATCTCCGACTCGACATTACTCTCTGGGCGAGTAGCAACAGGACGTTCAGCAGGCAAAAAATTGAATATGTCGTTAGGATTCTGTGGGCGGACTGCAGGCGCGCGTCTAGGTCTGTTAGCTCTAGCTGGGTTAGCAGGTGTTTGTTGAGATGTTGAGGAGCGTCTTCGGTTGAAAAGTGCTCTTGCGCGGGATGCAAGGGCAGCATTCCCAGTTCGACCGGTGGGTGCCATTGTGTTCGTTCCAAAAAAAAACCCCGCAAGGTTGAGATCCAGAAGGGAGTGTGTCTGCCGGCTTCGAGAATTTTCATTCCAGAGTTGAACTTGAACCCTCAAAACTGTAGTTTAAGGATTATATTACAGGCAACAGTTTGAAGCCTCAACCGGTACACATTGCTGTATTCACAGACACCGTTACAGGTGACAATTCTAACAGCAAAGTGCAGGTCTTACTCTCAATCCCGAACACAGGTCTTACCCTCTGCACCTGGTGCGGCTGATGTGTGCAAGGGACACATAGGATGAAACTCCTGACACTTAAGCCTGTAATTTGCGATGTGTTACTGATGGGAGTCGTAAAATTCATGGGAGCTATTTACACGGGCTTGACAGGAAGGAGGGGGCATATAGGAATGTAATGTGTAACATCGGTGTTTGCAATCAAGACATGGTTCGCATCTTCTTTGCGGCCTCTAAGAGGCTCTTTGAGCTGGAGCCAGAGTTTGCAACCGGAGTTGGGGTTGGCTTGGGTAAGCTTTTAGCTACACGCTTCCCATTCTTATCAGTACTAACAAAGTGCTTGTCGTCTTCATCTTCGGGGGCTTGAGTGTTGTCCTCGAAGATCTCGCCTGCTTCACAGCTGTCTGCCGGATCCGCAGGTCGGTGGCTACTCGAGCCTCCGGGAATAGGCCGCACGTTGCTTGATGTAGCCATTGGTTGGATTCCCGCGGGTCTGGGAGTGCTGAGCTCCCTTGGAAGGGCTCTGCTTGCCGGGGAAGGGGTGGCCCCACCTCCAATTTGTCTCCTGTTGACAAAATCCAGTATCAGGTACGGTAATATGGTTACTTGATGTCGGGGTGGGTCACTTACAGGTTTGGTCTCAATGGACCCGGAGTGCCGGGAATGGAGGGGGTCGCTGGGGGTCTGTTATCGTGGCCCGGGGGCGAGGTGATAGAGAATAGACATGCCTACGTATTCAAGGTAGACATACACTTTTGGCATTGCGTTCGTAAATTGACGCAAGAGATCAGCTTACTGTGACATTCCAAATTCCGGTCTGCTCATTTAGGCCAGTGATATTGCCAATGATAATGGCTTCGAGCCCAACAATAAAGAAGGAATGGGCATTCTTGAGGACCGAGTTGCCCGGTATGGTGTAGAGACATGGAAAATCTTCTGTTGTTCGTTTCTACAAAGTGGATGATACATCATTGGATAGCTGTATTGTTAAGGAGCCAAGAGAGAATGATAGCGAGGCTTACAACATTGTCCCAATCGTGATGCATCATCGTCACCTCAAGATTCTCCTGAGCAGAGCCGTTGAGGCCGACACCACTCACAGTCTCGACGCGGGTGATTGTCCCGAACCCAAAGACGTTGACTTTTCCGATCAACTTGGAACGTTTCCTGGCATCTACATAGGTGTTGGCACTTCCGATAGAAATTGTGAGGGCGGGCTCATAAAAACAGCAATAGGTCCCAGCACTGGTCTTGAGCAGTCGGCCCCCAATAAAATACACGTTGTCGGTCAGCAACTTCGAATTTTCTGATCCATATCCTGAGATATCAACTAAATATCTTGCTTCGCCCTCCGTTGGGTCCGCCACCACTATAGAGCTGGAATAGTGGAAAAGTCCGTATGTTTTTCCAGATTTTACATCCTTTCCTTTCTGCAGAGATGCAAGAGTGTAAGGATTGGCGTGCTACGGAAGTTTAGGCTGATACAGAGTTGCTAAACGGACTGTGACTTGCCTCTTGGATGATGTCAAAAGGTCCGAGGAAATACATTGGCCGGGTTGGACGCTTTTGGGTGGACATTCCCATATCTTGATGTCGGATGCGGTGATGAGGAACTTCCTGCTCCATGAGATAGGTCCTGGTTTTTATAGCAAGCAAAAACTATTTAGACGGGACTGCATCTGGAAGGCTCTGTGTACATATTTTTCGGGCGCTTGTACCATCCGAGAATACATCCTGGTGGATTTGGAGCCATAAAGTCAATCAATCTGCCATTTCGTGATGCAACGTACATAGCACACAGACCGCACATTGAACCGCACTTCATTGAACTCTTGTAGAATGTTCTTAATTTGACGTCATTGAGCTCTTGTTGATTGTTCAGAGCCGTTATATACTCGAAGTTTCCAATTGTTGCTGTACACTGAGTTTTGAGGCTTCATGTCATGCGAACAGGCCTGGGCTTGTTTTGTCGTCTACATAACGTGATGCAGCTGTACATCTAAACAGGGAATACAGATTGTTGGCTCACTTGTGGGTGCCTAGAAAGGAAATTTTTTCGGATGAACAGTACCCGTGCAGAGGCGCAAAGCAGCACCATAAAAGGCGGGAGCTTGTCCGAGTCTGTCATCCTCCATTCCTCTGGAGAGGAATCAAAATAAAAAAACTTGACTTGAAATTTCAAAAAACCCAAACCTGAACAAAACAAAAGTGAGATAAATTTCGTAGAGAAACAACAATCCGAACTGAGAGAAAAAATTGAGAGTTGCATAGTGCAAAGAGTCACAACCTTCTAAGCAAAAAAACACCCAAACCAAGAGACAACGTACAGAAAATACGGCCGTAGCACGGCTATGAAATTGAAACAGGAATTTGATGTCCTTCCGGCCTGGTGACCGCCCCTTCGGGGCGGGAATTTGATGTCCTTATTGAACTATTCTGCGGTTTCATTTAGTCACCTTGTTATAGTATCAACTTAGCTTCGCCGCAGTAGTCTAAACCTAGTTGTAGTTAGTTAAGAGCCTTCGGGCACATTGTACCCAATCTCTTTTCTTCATTCATTCAACTCGGTTTTTCCCTCAAACACTGATCCACGCTCCCCGTGTCTCAGGTACTGTTGTCTTTCACTATCTTCTGTTCTTTTGCTCTTGTCTCACTCAGGTCTTTCTCTAGGTTGGCTTTTCTTGTGTCTCGCTCGTGTGCTCCTCTAAGTCGGATCACTCATACTTCACTCGTCTAAAAGGTTGGCTTTTCTTGTGTCTCGCTCGTGTGCTCCTCTAAGTCGGATCACTCATACTTCACTCGTCTAAAAGTCCTTGCCTGCAAACCGCCCCTTCGGGGCGGAACCAGCGCCTGCGGCGCACCCACGCGCCTTCGGCGCGAACCCACGACCTTCGGTCGCAGGATCTACGACCTTTCAAGGTAGTAAATCTTCTACATTCGAAACACGCGAAAGTGCCACATAGAGCTGCCCATGCGAAAAAACGTCTGTGCACAAGAATACACCAACTCGCCCAAAGGTCTGACCTTGTGCTTTGTTGATTGACATCGCATACGCGGGAGTGATAGGGAACTGATACCGATAAAAGCTCAGTCCGGAGCGAGGTGATCCTTTATTATGCAACTTGACTCGAGGTAACATAATAGTCCTTCCTTTGAATGGTCCTGTCATCAATTAGCCCTTGATATAGGAATGGGAGAAGGCTAGAATCAGCATTTGAGTGCCGTTGCATATGCCGCCATTGATATTCATGTTCCTCGTCACGACGACAGGCATTCCAATTTTGAGAGATATTGAGTGCTCTGGAAAACCCGAAATTGAAATTTTGTTCAGGCATTCTTCTGGAAGGCTATCACATCCGTCGGGATCAGGCGTGTCGATAGACTTTAATTGCGTCACCTCCCCGGGCAAACTGTTCATCATGTCCTCATTAACTTGCTTGACATCGCGGTTCAGAGGAGCGAGGATACACCTTTCATTCAAATGATTGACCAGCTGGGATTGGTTGAGGGGATCGATAGCATGTAGTCCGCCATAAACAAAATCCGTGACTCGAGCACTCATTTCCCTGGTATTAAGGAACGATTCAATCCTCATTCCATCAAGAGGGAGGATACCGAAATCGTTTATCTGATGTTTCCCCTCGCCCAAACGGAGGAGAGCCGTAGCAAATACTTGATTGTTATGAGTCCCTTCGCCGCGTAACGCTGCCGCAAGTCGCATGTTTTGATGGAGCTTGAATTCTGTCACTGTCCCCCAGATAGTCGACGATTTAATTGTTGCCGCATACGATGGGGGAAACTCGTTATATTTGACTACAGGCAAGATTTGCCGGAAATCACCGGCGAAGATCACGGTTTTCCCGCCAAAGGGTTGAGTAGAGTTGCACAGACGTTGAAGCGTCCGATCCACAGCATCGACACAGTTCTTGTGAATAGTTACGACTTCATCCCAGATAATCAAACGGGCTGAGATAAATTTGCTAGCAAATGTGGAGTCGGATTCAATGGGACACTCGACGTCCCTCTCAGTATCGAGTGGAATATTGAACGCCGAGTGGGCCGTTTGCCCGAACTTGAGCAAGAGGGCGGCGACACCCGATGAGGCTGTGATGATTTTCTGCATGCGCTTAGTAGTTGCAAAATCGATGATTGAATTCAGGATGAATGTCTTTCCCGTTCCACCAGGACCGTCCAAGTAGAAGATTCGTGGCCTATTATTGTTCAACGAGCTCTTAACACTGTTGAAGAATACTAACTGGCCGGGGTTGAACATCGCTTTGTTATCTCGGAGGCGAGAATGAATGACGGATAAGTCTTCATTTCCAAGCCGTTTGTTTTCGAGACGAGCCAATGAACGTTTGTCGGCGCGGCTAATGGTGATGCCACATGTTTCTAAGGTGCTTCCCATTTCGCACAAGATTTCTGCCAGACGGAAAAGAGCCAGGACCCGCCTCTCCTCGGGACGCAGGGCGCGGCTCGATCTGCTCTGCATGTCAACCCTCGGCGTGTCATCCGTGAAGGAGTCGAAGTGACGTTCGAAAAGCCGCTTTGGATCAGAAGGAGGCGAATGATATTGAGGCTTAAGTAAGCCGGACGGTCTCTCTTGTACCGTACTGCGGACTGTTGATGAGTTAGGTTTGAATATCATCGATGAGACTCGCAAACCCTAACGTAGACTATATAATTCAACTTAGTTTCTCTCAGTTGTTTCCTATCATCTTTGTTATTGTTCTCATCTCATTGTCATTCAATTCAAACTCATCCATCACACCTTCTATCCTCCGGTCTCAGGTATGCTGTGTATTTCCCGTTCTCCTCCGCCATTCTTCACTCATTGTCTGGTTTCCACATTGCTTCTTTCATCATTGCTTTAGGTGTGATCTTCTTCATCAGTCTTGTTGACTGCTTGCTGTTACTCACAGCTACTCGCTGCCTCAGGTTGGTTCATGTTTCTCATCATCTTTGTTATTGTTCTCATCTCATTGTCATTCAATTCAAACTCATCCATCACACCTTCTATCCTCCGGTCTCAGGTGTGATCTTCTTCATCAGTCTTGTTGACTGCTTGCTGTTACTCACAGCTACTCGCTGCCTCAGGTGTGATCTTCTTCATCAGTCTCGTTGACTGCTTGCTGTTACTCACAGCTACTCGCTGCCTCAGGTCTACACTCCTCTTCGTCGTCCATTAGGTTATGAGCCCGCGCTCCGTTTAGCTCTCGTAAACCGTCACGCTCAAAATGTCTGACAACAAGTCATTTCCAATCCTCACCGACACCAACTGGGATGCCTGGAAGCTCAAAATCCGCGGCTACTGCATGCAGCACAAGCTGGCTAAATACCTCGAGGGCTGTGCTATTCCCGCGGATGAGGCACTTCGGGCTGATCATCTCGATAAAGAAGAACAGGTCGCTGGTATCCTCCACCAATCCATCGGACAAATCAATCACCAACGGTTCGTCACACCGCAGAATGAGAAGAAACCAAACCTCATCTGGGCTCTACTCGTGGGGTACTACGAATCCCATTCGGCCCAGAACCAGTCGGTTGTCTACCTCAACTTCTGCACCTTTCCATACAGGGGCAGCGTGTCGGCCTTCATTGATGATCTCAACGCCGGTCTGAGCCGAGTGGCTTCAGTCGGTCTCCTCATTGGCAAACCAGAAAAAGCCGATCTCAAGGAGTCTCTGCTCTGCGAAATCATTCTGAACAAACTCCCTGCGGACGACTACAAACACCTCAAGGCGAGTCTATTCAACCAACGACCAATCAGCATTGAAATGATCAAGACCGCTCTTGAAAACGAACGCACTGGCTCGTTGTCAGTCTCCCATCACACCACCTCGATTGGGGCAGCCCCGGTCATAAAACAAGAGTCGGCAATGTCGGCCACCACCACACCTCCATTCTGTGCCCCCGGGACTCACAACCCGGCGACTAAGCACTCGGCAGCCGATTGCAAGGCTCTCAAAAGGAAGAAAAAGCCGACCGCTAAAGCAGCAACCTCTAAACAACCAATCAGCGACGACGACGACGATGCTGATGCCTCTTCAATCAGCACCACAAGCAGTGGAATTCTCTGCATTCGCAAGGCTCTCTCTGCAGTTCAGACCGACGACGTCTGCTTCCTCGACAGTGGCGCCAGCCACCACATGTTCAGCGATAAGAAGCGCTTCACTGACTACTGCAGCAGGACGACTCAGATATCCCTTGCGGACGGTAACCACCTTGAGTCAATAGGAGAAGGCTATGTGCGAATCATCGCCAACGATGGCACGGAGTTGAAACTCAAGACTCTCCATGTTCCGGGATTGTCCGGTACTCTGATCAGTTTTGAAAGGTTGTTTGAGCGCGGTTGTGACGTTGTTAGGACTAGTTTGAGTTCGTTCGATCTAGTCCGGAACAACACAGTCATTCTCTCGACGGCGGTCATCGGAGGTGTCTGCAACATCAAGCTTGCTCCCGGTTCTCAAGGTCAGTCTTTGACCGTTCTTGCTAAAGTGGCGACATCAACTGACATTGACACTCTTCACAGGTCAGCAGGACACCCTCACATCAAGGCTTTGAAGAAAATGTTTCCAAATATCAAAGCTTCAAAAATCAACTGCGAAGCCTGTTCTCTATCAAAGTCACATCACCTTCCTTTTCCTGGTTCCCTACCTGAAGCCACTCGTCCGCTTGAGTTCGTCTATATGGACCTCAGCGGAAGGATCAATCCTCGATCCTTTGGTGGAAAAGAATATTACTTTAAGATAACCAACTATTATACTTGCTATCGCCATGTGTACCTCCTCTCTAAGAAATCTGAAACATTTTCATTTTTTTTGCAATACTACAATGAAGTTACAAATCATCACTCAACCAACATCAAGACTGTAGTCTTTGACGGAGGAGGCAAGTTTAATTCAACCAAATTTCTTGACTTTCTCAAAAGCAAAGGCATCACCGTTCAAGTCACGGCGCCATACACCCCTCAACAAAACTCGGTGGCTGAGAGGGGTAATTGTTCTACATCTGAGAAGGCACAATGTATGCTCAAGCAGGCCCACCTCCCATCCAAATACTGGGCGGAGGCCGTCTCCACGGCTGTGCTGCTTGAAAATATCACCCCAATGAGAAAGCTCAAGTGGGACACTCCCCACAACCTGTGGTTTGGTTCACCATTCAACACTTCTTGACTCAAACCGTTTGGCTGCCTTGCGTACGTCAATATTCCGAAGCAACTTCGCGACGGAAAGTTTGGCAACACCGCCAAGAAAAGTCTGCTTGTTGGCTATCAGCTGGGGACGCATAACTGGCGCGTCCTCCTCCCAGGAGGGAAAGTGGAGCGCTGTCACGACGTCACATTTGTCAAGACAGACTTCCCAGGAGTCTCCATTTTCTCTCCAGCTGACCCGTCTTATCACTTTGATCCTCTGACGCCTTTCGATTTTGATGAAATCGACCAATCACCGTCTCTTCCGTCGAGGGCATCCAAGGATTCATTACTTGAGGTGCTTGACTGGAGATCGGCAGAAGACGAGCTCGATCTTGATTCTTTGACCATCGACGTCAGCACATTCTTTCAAAACCCTGACTCAGCAGGTCCCCTTCCCACTCCTACAATCGCTTCCCTAAATCCTGCACCAACAGGTACCCCTTCCAATTCATCTTCTGTCTCCGACCAACCGTCTTGCCCAAAACCTGGCTACAATCTTGTCCTCACCTCAAATATCGCACCAAAAAACATTAGCTCTAATATTGATCCGGCGCACATTCTCCACACCAAGAGGAGAGCCAACCTGGCTAGAGCACTGTTGGCTTCCGAAATCCCACGCACTTACCGGGAAGCTATGCTTTCGTCTGACACCTCTTCGTGGACTCAAGCTGTCGAGTCTGAGCTCTCGGCAATGGCGGATCAGAAAGTTTGGACCATCGAAATCATCCCTGGGGATGAATCCCTTCTTGGCACGGTCTGGGTTTTCCGAAAAAAGAAGGATTCAGAAGGAATTGTTGTGAAATTCAAGGCACAACTGTGTGCTCAAGGATCTCAGCAAAAGGACGGTGTAGGATTCACTTACGCACCGACTGGGCGTTCGACCAGCTTGCGGGCGGCGCTTGTTGTTGGACTCTCGCGAGGCTACAACATTCACCAGATGGATGCGAAAAACGCATTCCTGAACGGGAAGCTGAAAGAGTCCGTGTATCTTTGTCCTTCGCCGGGGCTCGCAGTGCCGAAGGGGTACTGTCTCAAATTACACAAGGCAATTTACGGACTAAGACAGGCTCCTTGAGTGTGGGACGCTGAGCTCAAATGTTTCTTCGAGTCTATATCCTTTCGCCCTTTGCCAGCAGATCCATTTCTGTTCACCTCACACGTTCCAGGTTGGGAATGCTTTGTCCATGTCTACATTGATGATATGATCATCATAAGTCACGATGTAGCCAGATTCAAAAAGCTCATCTCCGAAAAGTTCAGGATGGAAGATCTGGGCGAAGTCAAACATTTACTTGGCATCAAAATCACTCGACCAGCGCCAAAACAGCTCTTACTCAGCCAAGAACTCTACACCCAGTCTATCCTTGACAACTTCAACATGGGTGATTGTCGCACAACCAATACTCCAATGGTTGCCAATTCTTGACTGGTCAAGAGCTCCAAAGCCAATCACCAGGCTTTTCTGCAACTCAAAGTCAATTACAGGGAGGCGCTCGGCCTTCTAAACTATCTCTTGGTCTCAACTCAACCCAATATTTCATTCACCGTGTCGCAGCTGTCACAACATCTGGAGCGGCCGGGAATCACTCACTGGAAGGCTGTTCAACACCTGCTTCGGTATCTGGCGGGAACCAAAAATCACGGTATCCTCTTGGACGGATCCGGCAATCTCGACGAAGTCGCAGTTTACACTGATGCTGACTTCGCAAATTGTACCGATGACAGGCGTTCATACTTGGGCTATGTAACAATGCTTGGGGGGAGTCTTCTGTCATGGCGCTCCAAAAAGCAACAAACTGTATTGACCTTGTGAGCCGCGGCTCCCGCGAGCTCACAGAGAGGTTCACAGGAGTATCACTGACCAACATCGACCACCGACTTAGTCCCCAGCTCTCGCTATCCTAGTTCGGCAGGGAAGTACTGAGACTTCCCCCGAACTAGGTGAGCAAGACCTTTCCTTCTTTTCCGTTTCCCTCTCTCTCTCTTTCAATTTGTATTTCGAGGGAAGTACTGAGACTTCCCCCGAACTAGTGCCCCTTTGCAATTCACACAGAGGTTCTAGAACGTCGTGCCTTCGCCCTTCGTCCCCTTAGCCCACTCAGTGAAGTACCCCAAATCTGGGCGCTTACACTTTTTTTTTCTCGAACCTCCAATTCGACACCCTCGACCCCCTTGCTTCGCCTCGCTTCGCTTCGATTTGCTTCGTTTTGCTTTAGACCTGCTCCCACTCTTCGCACCCAGCAACACCCAAACCCTTCGTGCCCCCCCTTGTCTCCGACTAATAGGTCTCTCATGTCCACGAGGAGAACCACCTCATCCGATCAACTTCACCCACCGACAGACACGGAAGCGCTCCTCCGGGCAGCAAATAAGGCAAAACAAACGGCGGCAGCGGCAGCAAGAGCAGCCAAATCAGCAGAGCTTGTAGAAACAGCAGCCTCCAGAGAGGCTTCCTCGAGCCGCACCCAACCAATTCCGGCGCCCCATCATCTCGAGACCAACTTGTGCCCGGCTTTGCTTTCAGTCTCTTTAACGCTCCCTCCAGCAATAGGCTTCCCGAACAGTCCAGCAACCTCCTTCTTCTCGGCTGATAGCGACATTCCCCCAGTAGTTAAAGCTTGGTCGCCAATTGGCCCGGAATCGATTAGACCCCCTCCCCCGCCTCCAGGACCTTTCAACCCACTACTTTCCACACTCCCAGCACTCCCACCTCCAGCGAAAGTAGCAGACACAAGAAGCCCACCAGACCCCTCCACAAACCGCTCCGCCAGTTCCATCCCTCCCACGCCAACCGCTCTAGAGAAGATGTGTGAGCACCGCGCTCCACGCGGGTGTCACAACGCTATCACAGGACAACCTCAGAGCCGCACACTTAGTCCGCGACTCCCCGCCCCTCCTAGCTCAGTAGAGAACCACGACTGACTCTTTCTACTGAGCTAGGTAAGCTCCATCACCTTTCATTTCTATCTTTCACCATTCCCAATTGTACATAGAGTAGAGAACCACAACTGACTCTTTCTACTGAGCTAGCATTTGCAATATAATTGTTGGTCCTAGAATCCAGGTTCTCTCCGAGACATATCGGTCTTGTATACGGACTACACTGAGAATAGTAGTACTCAGTGAAAGGCTTGACTGAGCCTTTACACTTTTTTTTTCTCGTACCAACAACGTGCTACGCAGAACTCCCGACGAACTCATTTCTCCTCTGGTTTCCACCATGAAACCCTCAATTTCCTCGCGCCCGGATCGCTTGATCTTTCAACTTCGACTGGGCAACTCCCTGATCAAGGCTATGTTGGACACAGGATCCGAATTAAACCTCATCTCGCCTCAAACGGTCGTATCCGCGGGCCTCAAGCGACTTCAACTGATGAGACCTATAAAAATTGGTCTTGCAATGGACAACAAGTCGCCCACACCTCTGTTGCTACAATTTTACACACATGCGACAATTGTCGACCCCACCTCGGGAGCCAAGATTCACGACACTCCTTTCCACCTTGGACCAATCAACGGTGGCCTCGACGCGATCCTTGGGACTCCTTTTCTCCAACAGGCCCAAGTATCGTTCTCCTTCCCTGACCGATGCATCTCTTGTCGCTCGCCAGCGATCACAATCCATGACTACCGAGCACTAGACACGAGAACGACCCACGTAGCTGGGATATCAGACTCGAGTGAATCGCAGGAACGTGCGGAACAGATGATGTTGAATGAATTCCGAGATCTATTCCCCACCGATATCCCTGCAGTCCCCGAAGACAGCGAGACGCACACCTTCTTCCCCGACGGACCCTTCCCTGATATCATGCAGGACGAAAGCTCTAGAGTCCGCCATCGAATTATCCTCACCGACCCAAACGCCTCCATAAACGAAAAGCAGTACTCATACCCTCAAAAGTACCTTGCTGCCTGGCGGAAACTTCTCGACCAACACGTCGCAGCAGGACGCCTTTGCAGATCTACTAGTCAATACGCGTCTCCCAGTCTTATCATCCCAAAGAAGGACCCGGAAGCTCTTCCCCGTTGGGTCTGTGACTACAGGAAACTTAATAACCTGACAGTCAAAGACCGGTCGCCCCTCCCAAACGTAGATGAACTGGTCCGCCTGGTAGCAACTGGTAAGGCGTTTTCGATCCTCGATCAAACCAACGCTTTCTTCCAGACTCAGATGCGCGAGGCTGACATACCGTTGACTGCGGTGAAGACTCCGTGGGGACTGTACGAGTGGCGCGTCATGCCAATGGGTCTCACCAATGCACCGGCTACACACCAGGCCCGGCTTGAGGAGGCGCTTGGGGAACTCATTGGGGACATCTGCGTCGTCTACTTGGACGACATCGTCATATTCTCGAACTCTTTCGACGAGCACGAACAGCACGTCCGCCGGGTCTTGGATCGGATCCAAGCTGCAAAGTTATATTGCAGTCCCAAAAAGACCAAACTTTTTCAACACAAGATTAAGTTCTTGGGACATTGGATTTTGGCTGACGGCATTCAACCGGACGACAGTAAAATCACAGCTGTGCAGGACTGGCCAACACCACGGTCCTCAAAAGGGGTCAAGAAATTCCTTGGAACAGTACAATGGATGAAAAAGTTCATCTGGGGGCTACAACAATATGTAGGCACGCTGACCCCCCTTACCAGCAGTAAACGCGATCCCAAAGAGTTCAACTGGGGAAAAGCAGAAGACGAGGCCTTCAACAACATCAAACGGATCATGACCTCGCTCCCGTGCTTGAAAAACGTGGATTACGAGTCCGACGATCCGTTATGGCTGTTCACTGACGCCAGCGGGACTGGCCTTGGCGCCGCGCTCTTCCAAGGCAAGGAGTGGAAGGGCGCATCACCAATTGCGTACGAGTCCCATCAGATGACAGCTGCGGAACGCAACTACCCAGTGCATGAACAGGAGCTCTTGGCCGTGGTGCACGCCCTCCAGAAATGGAAAATGCTGCTCCTCGGGATGAAAGTCAATGTGTTGACGGACCACCACTCGCTCATCCATTTCTTGAAACAACAAAACCTTAGCCGTCGACAAGCACGCTGGACAGAGCTTCTAGCCGACTTCGATCTTTGCTTCGAGTACATCCGTGGAGAGGAAAATTCGGTTGCGGATGCTCTGTCAAGGAAGGACACCGAGGAGTTACAAATTGACGCCGGCGATATTGCTTGCGTAGCAGCACTCACAGAACTCGGATCTTCTCTCTCCCCAGCAATTCAAGACCGCGTTCGGCTTGGCTATGAATCGGACGGTTTCTGCAAGGCACTGAAGGAGGCCCTCCCCCTTTGCGAAGACTACACCGAGCTCAATGGGCTGCTTTTCATCGACCACCGCCTCGTCATCCCGGCCGACACTCCCTTGCGAATGAACCTTATAAAAGAAGCCCACCTGCGCCTCGGACACCTCGGGTACCTCAAGACCGTTGTCGAGCTGCGGCGCGATTTCTTCTGGCCCGGAATTTCCAAAGACACGCTCAACTTCGTCAAGGGCTGTGACGTCTGCCAACGCACTAAGGCGCCAACCACTGCGCCAACCGGCAAGATGCAGACTCCCGCCTTCCCATCGACGCCGCTGTCTGAAATAGCCATCGATTTCGTAGGACCCTTGCGCCAATCATCCCATTTTGACATGATCCTGACGTGCACCTGCCGGCTGTCAGGATACACGCGCATAATTCCGGTCCTGCAGACAGACACGGCGGAGAAAACGGCGACTTGGTTCTTCAGCAGCTGGGTTGCTATTTTTGGAGCGCCACGGACAATCATCAGCGACTGTGACAAGACATGGACTTCCCGGTTCTGGAAAGCCCTCATGGACAAACTACATATACAGTTTCACATGACCTCGGCTTTCCACCCACAAGCAGACGGGCGGAGTGAACGCACCAACAAGACCGTTGGCCAGATTCTTCGTACGTTCACCGCTAAACGGCAAAGCAAATGGCTAGAATCACTGCCTGCGGTGGAATTTGCCATCAACTTGGCGGTCAATGTGTCCACGGGCTACAGCCCGTTCGAGTTATTCTTCGGCCGCCAACCCCAACTCTTCCCCTCCTCCGACGGGCCAATAGATTCCGCCCCCGCACTCGACAAGTGGCTCAAGACCCGAGAAGGAGCGTGGGCGGACGCTAAGGACGGACTATGGACTGCCCGGGTCAGACAAGCAATTCAGCATAATCGACGCCGCCGGGACCGGCCTCAGATTCTCCCCGGTTCTTGGGTGTTCCTGGACTCGGCCGATTGGCGCGGCCGTCATCAGGGCGGCGTGGACAAACTCAAAGAGCGCTTTGAGGGTCCTTACCGCGTTCTGAAGGTGTTCAACAATGGCCAGAGCGTTGAACTTGCCCTACCAGAAAGCGACCGACGTCACCCAACCTTTCACGTATCCAAGCTCAAACCACGTGTCCTTCCAATTGGGGACGCAGCTGAAGAACCAGACCCGCCTCTTCCTGAAGATGATCCACCCCCCCAGCCCTCCCCACAGCCGCCATCCGTCCATTCGACTCCGCAAGATTCGCCTCGACGCTCCCCCCGCTTTGTGGCACCCTAGCCCCACCCCTCCTGTACCTTCTCGCACATTATAGGAGGGAGGACTGTGAGCACCGCGCTCCACGCGGGTGTCACAACGCTATCACAGGACGACCTCAGAGCCGCACACTTAGTCCGCGACTCCCCGCCCCTCCTAGCTCAGTAGAGAACCACGACTGACTCTTTCTACTGAGCTAGGTAAGCTCCATCACCTTTCATTTCTATCTTTCACCATTCCCAATTGTACATAGAGTAGAGAACCACGACTGACTCTTTCTACTGAGCTAGCATTTGCAATATAATTGTTGGTCCTAGAATTCAGGTTCTCTCCGAGACATATCGGTCTTGTATACGGACTACACTGAGAATAGTAGTACTCAGTGAAAGGCTTGACTGAGCCTTTACAAGATGTCGGCAAACGCAGGAGATAATCCTGTCGAAGAGACATTCCCAGGAGCACCGACCCAGAACCGCAGCACGGGCGTCGACGCACTGGGGCTAATTGCAGAGATGCAACGTATGTCCCTGCAAATCCAACAGGCTAGCTTGGACGCGCAGAGAGCAGCGGAACAAAGGGCAGTAGCAGCACAAGAAGCAGCGGACAAGCGGGCAAAAGTGGACGCCAAACGATTGGCAAGAATGGAGGAGGCCTTCATCCGATCGTCTGCAAAAAGAGAGTCGTCTCAAACCCCAGCCACAGCCCCAAAAGACGACCATGTAGATCTCCGACGTTTTCGTACTTCTGACGGCCCCGCCTACACCGGCCCGTTCCAAGAAACGGAGCCATTCCTGTCGTGGATCAACAGCTTACAAATTTTCTTCAACACAAAAACGATATCTCTGGATGACAACAAGATCAAAATCACCGGGACATTAATCAAAGAAACCAACCTACTTTCCTTCTATTCAAACAAAGCAAAGAATTATCTGGGAAGACCTTGGAAGGACTTCAAGGAAGCACTTTTCGAGACGGCGATTCCAGTTCGTTGGCGTCACTCGCTCAAAACGAAGATCCGTGGATTGAAAATGGAAAACACGGAGACTTTCACTCAGTTCGAAACGCGCGCTTGAACACTCCAGCGAATGGTCAACTTTGACTGCGAATCCCCAGTTATCTCGGACCTCAGTCTTGCGGAATGGATGACCATCGGCCTCCCGGAGGAACTGCAAGGCAACGTACAAAAATTTGAGTTGCTCGAAGCGGAGCCCTTTGAATACAACCGCTTTGCGAAGCGTGTCCGAACCTTCTACGAGGCCCTGCCAAAACGCCTACCACCATCAAACCGAGGCAAGCCGCTGAACTCCCAGGCAAATGCAACCACTCAAGCATCCTCAGATGGAAAACCAACCGGATGGATGTCGGATGAGTTACGTTGGAGGATCCATTTGTATTTGGATTCGTTAGGACGCTGTCACTGGTGCAGGGAACACTGTGGTTCACCGAATGGCACCTGCTCGGCCCCCCGCGACAAAAATCGAGTCAATGTCCCTGACAGTTGGGTTACTCCGGTCAAACCGTCTAACTACTCCGCCCCACAAGCGTGGAGCTCTTTGAAAGGTCCATCTAACCGTCCCCCCAACACCAGCGCCGGTCGAGCAACCTCTCGCCCAGCGGGTGTGGCCAGCGTATCCGACGATCAAGACGACCTATACCCAGAAATGGAAAAAGCAGCAACGGCGGCAATTGATGAACTCGACTCGGCCATAGCTCAAGGCTATGGGGAGGACGAGGACTTGATCACCGAGGAAACGGAAGCCGCCGCAGTCCAACACTTTGACGACATGCAGACTAGCTTTGCCTCTTTGCTCTCATCCCTCATCGATAGCACCATCCTAGGACAGGACGCGGGGTATGTGAGATATTCCCCTAGGATCCACAAGAACCTACACCTCCTCCATAAAGGAAGAAGCTTACGTAGGAAAATCCTAACAGTGCGGATAACGAGACAAGTGATTAGGCTGAGATTGAAACTCCTCACGCTCCCCACCTCAATACTCGCCAGAGACCGGCCCCCGAGCCCAATACTCTCACCCTCTACCAATTCCCCACTCTTCCTAATCCCGTTTCATTCCCACGATCACTCTCCAATTTTTTTCATTTGTACCCCCTCGACTGAACCCCCTTCCAAGAAGTCTGTCAACCCTCTCAACATCGGATCACATGGACGAGCCAAGACTGAGCAATCCTCACAACATTCAAAGATGAAATCGAGCCCTGCTTCGCGCAGTCCACCAACTCCCCTTCCCCTGACACCCATTATCACTCCCCACCGCGCTAAACAATTCGAGGACCGTCCATTCACGCTTCGCCAATTGCCCCTCCGGGCAAGCTTGTTCTATAGAGGGGGAGAATGTGAGCCGCGGCTCCCGCGAGCTCACAGAGAGGTTCACAGGAGTATCACCGACCGACATCGACCACCGACTTAGTCCCCAGCTCTCGCTATCCTAGTTCGGCAGGGAAGTACTGAGACTTCCCCCGAACTAGGTGAGCAAGACCTTTCCTTCTTTTCCGTTTCCCTCTCTCTCTCTTTCAATTTGTATTTCGAGGGAAGTACTGAGACGTCCCCCGAACTAGTGCCCCTTTGCAATTCACACAGAGGTTCTAGAACGTCGTGCCTTCGCCCTTTGTCCCCTTAGCCCACTCAGTGAAGTACCCCAAATCTGGGCGCTTACAGACCTCAACAACAGAAGCGGAATACCGCGCACTGTTTGAAGGAGTGCAAGAATCCGTATGGCTCAAGTACCTCTTCACCAGTCTCAACATCAAATTCAAGAAGAAATTTGAGATCTTCGTGGACAATCAGAGCGCTATCGCTTTGGCAACAAATCCAATTTTTCAACAACGGTCAAAACACATCGACATAATTTATCACTGGCTGCGAGAAGTCCACGACACCGGTCTTATTCACATCAACTACGTCTCAACTCAACACATGAAAGCCGACATGTGCACGAAAGCACTTGGTCAACAGAAACATCAAGAAATCATCACCACTCTGAAGATCAGCCGGCAATGAGAGAGGGGGGGTATTGAGGCTTAAGTAAGCCGGACGGTCTCTCTTGTACCGTACTGCGGACTGTTGATGAGTTAGGTTTGAATATCATCGATGAGACTCGCAAACCCTAAAGTAGACTATATAATTCAACTTAGTTTCTCTCAGTTGTTTCCTATCATCTTTGTTATTGTTCTCATCTCATTGTCATTCAATTCAAACTCATCCATCACACCTTCTATCCTCCGGTCTCAGGTATGCTGTGTATTTCCCGTTCTCCTCCGCCATTCTTCACTCATTGTCTGGTTTCCACATTGCTTCTTTCATCATTGCTTTAGGTGTGATCTTCTTCATCAGTCTTGTTGACTGCTTGCTTTTACTCACAGCTACTCGCTGCCTCAGGTTGGTTCATGTTTCTCATCATCTTTGTTATTGTTCTCATCTCATTGTCATTCAATTCAAACTCATCCATCACACCTTCTATCCTCCGGTCTCAGGTGTGATCTTCTTCATCAGTCTTGTTGACTGCTTGCTGTTACTCACAGCTACTCGCTGCCTCAGGTGTGATCTTCTTCATCAGTCTTGTTGACTGCTTGCTGTTACTCACAGCTACTCGCTGCCTCAGGTTGGTTCATGTTTCTCATCATCTTTGTTATTGTTCTCATCTCATTGTCATTCAATTCAAACTCATCCATCACACCTTCTATCCTCCGGTCTCAGGTGTGATCTTCTTCATCAGTCTTGTTGACTGCTTGCTGTTACTCACAGCTACTCGCTGCCTCAGGTGTGATCTTCTTCATCAGTCTCGTTGACTGCTCGCTGTTACTCACAGCTACTCGCTGCCTCAGGTCTACACTCCTCTTCGTCGTCAATTAAATGAATACACATCATCGCGTACATTTCAGCGAGTTTGTAACCGGTTTGGGCTGCGGCAGCTTCTCGAAGAGTCTGATCGTATAAGTAATCGTCCACAAGTAACCCTAGCCAGTTGCAAGCAATCTGGTATATAATTAACGCGCGTCGGCCGTCAACGGTGCGGAGCTCCTTGTGCGAACGCGCCCCTCTACAATGTAATAAAAGGACCCGCAAATAGAACTTCTCTCCCGCAAGAAAAGACACAGAATACATCCTCCCAACGGCGTCAGATTTGGTCTTCCGGGGGAACCAAGCTTTCTTGCCTTTATCCCACCAGAAGAAATTTGGTATTTCTTTGTACAGTAATGTTTGGGCTGCGCGGCCTTCGGCGCCCACCGTATTCTTCTGGTTCAACTTGAAAAATCCGATAAGGTTTGTTTGCGTTGCCTTGCCCGACTTAATCTGGCCTTCTGCCCCCTCGTTTGAGTCAAAATAGACGAGTTGTTCGCCGGCGTCGTGAATTGCCAGACGCGTGACGGAAGGAGATCGATCTGATAAGGGAAATTTGAATAATCTCCAACAAGCTGTGTTCGATGTTAGTTGCGCGCGAGTGTAGTCAAGTTCAGTCAAGTAACACACCTTTGGGCGGGCTTATATACCGTGCGTCAAGGTAAGCTTGCACTTCATTTGCCACATCAACCGCCATGTACGACCTGCACCAGGAAAAAAAAATAGTCACTTGATGGCAAGTGACATGATGCAGCTTTGGTTTCTGCTCCAGAGCTACTCCAGCGCTGCTCCAAGTCTGCTCCACCAGCACTTGTAGAGCTTGCAGGAATGCACCAGAGCACTCAATGTGGCACAGTCAGCTGATCCTAATTTTTTTCCCAGGAACAGCTGATGCTCATCATAAGCTGAGCAGTAGGCATTGACTGAGCCTGGGCCAAAGCTGAGCATTGGCTGAGCCTGGGCCACAGCTGAGCATTGGATATTCCAAGCCTGAAACAAATCCAAGTGTCAGCTGGACCAAGAATATTCCAAATCTGAGCATCAGCTTAGCCAACAATGGTCCAAAGCTGAGCATCATCTTGAAAAAGGCTAGTGCAGAGCTTAGGATCAGCTGGGACAATACTGTTCCAAAGATTAACACCAGCTGGGCCAAAAATTTTCAAAAGCTGAGCATTGGCTGAGCCAATGCGGTACAAGCTGAGCATTGGCTGAGCCAAGGCTGTTCCAAAGCTGAGTATCAGATTTTTTGAGACTATTCAAAACATTAATATAACCTGAGCCAAGGGTGTTCCACAGCTGAGCATCAGCTGATCCAAGGCTGGTCCACAGCTGAGCATCAGCTGAGCCAAGGCTGGTCCACAGCTGAGCATCAGCTGAGCCAAGGCTGGTCCACAGCTGAGCATCAGCTGAGCCAAGGCTGGTCCACAGCTGAGCATCAGCTGAGCCAAGGCTGGTCCACAGCTGAGCATCAGCTGAGCCAAGGCTGGTCCACAGCTGAGCATCAGCTGAGCCAAGGCTTGTCCACAGCTGAGCATTGTCTTAGCCAAGGTTGTTCCACAGCTGAGCATCAGCTGAGCCAAGGCTGGTCCACAGATGAGCATAAGCTTTTACAGGAGTGGTCAGACTCAGAATCTGAGCATTGGCTGGGCCGAGATTTATCCAAAGCTGAAAATCAGCTGAGCCAATACTGGTCCAAAGCTGAGCATTGGCTGGGCCAATGATAGTCCTAATCTGAGTCTAAGCTGAGCCATGACTGGAATAAAGCTGAAAATAAGCTGGGCCAGGACTGGTTCTGATCTGGGCAACAAAGCTGAGCATGAGCTGGGCACCAAAGCTGAGCATAATCTGGGAGCTAAAGCTGAGTATCAGCTGACCAGAAATGGGGATCAGTGGTGCCCAGCAAAAACTGAAGATCTCCTGTGGAAATTCTTGAACTGGTTAGATGGTGGGTAGATGGTGGGTAGATGATGGGTAGATGTTGGGTAGATGGTGGGTAGCCCGCTGGAGCTGGCATGATGTCACTTGTCATCAAGTGACTATTTTTTTTTCCTGGTGCTGTCGTGACCCTTTGTGATGTATTTATCAAGGTACTTGATAGCCATTGTGTTGACCGGAATTTTGATATTGATGTGGCATTCAAACATGAGGGTGAGGAATTTGTTATAAGGGACAATGTTCCCATTGGTGAATGTTGTAGTGTGTTTCTGGATGGAGGCTCCATTGTTGCGCCGCAGGTAAGCAGGATATGCTCTGTCAATGATGACAGTTCGGGGCATGTAAGGTTTTGGATAAGCCAATTTGCAGTGGTCGCCGGTCCAGCATGATCGGCCAACACAAGGCCCGTGTAGCATGAACTGAGTCACAAGCTCGTGGAGACATGGCTCGAAATACTCATCGGGAATTTCAGCAGATACCAGCCGATTGACTTGTTTGGGGGTCAGGGGTTGATCGTCCGGATGAAGCGTGATCATGAGATGCAGATGGGGAAGCCCCCTCTTCTGGAACTCAATGACCGAAACAAATGCGACCACATTGCCCAACCGGCCCATCTTCACGAGTTGAAACATTAAAGCTTTCACCTTGAGATGGAATACTCTGGAGACTATTGTTGGGTGGTCAACGGCCGACTCGCCAGCGGAGATGATGGTGACAATTTCCGGCCAGTTAGGATTGGCAGTCATTGTGATGAATAAAGATGGAGGGCCGAACTTCCGCACAATGGCCATCGAATCGTGATATAGTTCCGACATGCCCCGAGGACTGCCTATAAAAGTTGAAGGCAGGATAATTTTTCTGCCAGTTATGACGGTCCCGTTTTCCAGTCCTCTGAAAAGTGTGTTGTATTTATCAGCTTTGAGTTTGTTCTGGTTTGACTCGATGAAGGTTGTGCGTGAGCGCTCCACGCAAATGTACATATCGCAAACAAGTTCCTGTAGGAGTGCCCGCCCCGCCAGGATTGCAGAGAAGTGATCGGGTCGCTCGAATAGAAGGAATGCGAACCATTCCAACGGGCCAACGACTCGGCCTTGGACTGTGGAAGTGTCAGTCTCGCCACTAATCGGTGAAACCACAGAAAAACTCACCCCGCAAAGTTACCGCTTGGTACATATTGTCCCACTGTTGCTCGCCAAACGGAAAGAAAACAGGATAACGGAGGGGAAAATATCCTGAGTGAGTGTCCGATATTGCCTGCAACTGACCATCTGCGCGGTGCAGCAAGATCTGGCGCTCCTGAATAATCTCGCCGGCGCCCCTCACGATTACTGCAACTTCGTCAGTTGTGGGTTGATTATATCTCTTCGGGTCACAACCAGGTCGTGGAACACCTTGCAGTTTGAAGGTGAGTGCTCCTGACTGTTGCAGAACTTTGCGGGCAGTCATTTACACCATTGTGTAGGGATTATGATGATATAGAAAGTCCATCAATTTCTGAACTGTTGATAGCTTCATGCGATGTCCGCGGCCGGTGTCACCTCCTCTGCCTTGTGCTTTGTCAATCCTGAGCTGTGCTTTGTTAGTTCCGCGGTCACCGACAACAAATATTTGAGCAAATCCGGGGTTGTTGTTGTTGAGAGGTTCAATACTTGATATGAGGTGTACCAATCCGCCCGACATTCGGAACACGTTGATCCCGTAAGGCCCCTGTACTGAAGGGTCAACATTTGCCGCAAGGGATGTGAATGAAACAGCGTTGTTGTACATCCAAATGAGTTCGATGAAGTTGCCTGAATCTGAAATCATTTTTCAGTTTCCTGTTATTCAAGGGGCGATGATTCTTACCTGGACTGGTGCCGTCAAACAACTGCTTTAACTCAGAGGGATACGGTTGGGCGGAGGGAGCAAAGGAAGGGAGGGTCACTTTGTTCTTCTGGCAACAAGTCGAGAAGCTGATTTGTGTTTTTGAACGGTCAGCAACGGCGGCCTCCTCGTGGAAGTGTAACGCTCGGCACTTGGAACACTGTACATTACAGGGGCCGAGGCGATGTGGCACGCTGAAATCAGATGAATTGATAATTCGACTCTTGGTGTTCGAATATGTTGTCGTGATCACCTGTGTACACCCCCTCTACCTATACTGCGCAGACACACAAACGTGCATCTAAGAGGGGGCCCACCCCCCCAAACACAGCCAAAAAATTAAAATGTCTGGCATGTCTAGATTTTCTGTAATGCCAGCCACTTAGAGCCTCAGAACGTCTGGTAGTCCGCTCACAAAAGTCGGACTCCCCCCAAGCATATCACCCCGAACAACCACCCGCCAGCCGAGATCACCCGGCGTCATTTACACATCACTCCTCCACACCACCGGTGCCGGTCGCATCACATCACGCTCACCCCTCCCCCAGGATATCAACCCCGACAACCAACAGCAATCGTCTTTTGCTCCTTTGATCCAAACGCTCAACATGAACCACTAGTTCTGGATTACTCCACTCCCCTCACCACACCCAAATGTAAGTTTACTTCACCTTGAAGCAAGTATTGATATTTACCGGTGGAAGGGGTGCTGTTGGCTTGAGTCGCATTCATACCCGGCCTCTTCCACCACTTCAACTGATGATCCAGTTGTTTGTGTTTCTTGTTTAGGTCTAGCCCTTCATCAGTATGGCACGAACGAGATACAACTCTGATCGGCCCGGTACTCGAGCTGACAGACTCAGACAACACGTGAATGCTGCTCGTAATGCAGAGACTTACACCCAATTCCGCCAACGACAGCAATTACACCATGAACAGGAAGAATTTCGCCACGAAAACATCCTAGACGACCCTTACAACCACCCTCAGGAAGAAGACACATCAGACGATGAAGAGAATGACAATGACAAAAGAAACTGGGTGGTACTTACCAAAGAAGAGCCTGTTAACCCAATTGATGCAGCAATCAAAGCTCGGAAAGCACAGCATCAACAACAAGCACGGCAGTACAATTACTCGGCCATGATTCAAAGCCTGCACTCGGTGTACCTTGTTTTAAAATACAAGACCAATGACTGGACCGGTTCCAATACTTTCTACGACTTCCGCGACTGCAACTGTCTGCCGCACACCAAGACATCACAACCGGTGGATTTAGTCGATGTTTCCGGTTAGTAGACCAAAATCTATCGTGTCATCCATGTTCACATTGCTCACATACCCGCTGCAATGATGAAATTTTGATAATAGGACAGCGCCAAGTAAAGGTCAAGTTCTGCCAATGCACGCTCGATGTCTTCACCCTACTCAAACTTGGATACATGGCGGGATCGCCAATGAAGCCTCAGACCGCATTCTCGATGCCACTAATGCAGCTCCATAACCATCTATGGAACAGCTGCAACATCGGCACTCTCCCATTTACCGTTGCTTTAAGAGAGTTTGTTGAACCAAGGTCTCAGAGGTTGCGAGCCAGGAACCGGAATCATGTAAGTCCCAGGAGCTGTACACCAATACACCAATACACCAATCAAACTAATTGCTCCCGATTGACACCCATAATTTCCTAGGCTCGAGAATTACGGAGACCTCTCTCTGCAGCAGTTGACCTGTTCCGACTCCTGCACGACATGACAGACAAGACAATATTCTCGTACCTCAAGCTAACCGAACAGCAAATCTTGGCGCAGGAATCTTGTCCGGCATGCTTTGGGCCCCGACCTCCCAACAGCAGTCTCTATCCAAATTCCACCCGTGACCAACTCATCATCTGCTTGGACGGCAACTTTCAGCATTGGCATCATACCCTAGCCAGTCGTGACAATGTTCCACTGGTTATACCACGGATTTTCATTCATCCCGACCAGGTGGAAGCAACCACCCAATACATCCGGCGGCAAGAACAGTTATTAACACCCCCATCCCAGGTAGGCTTAGCCGGTTCGGCAATTGCTCATATCCTGATATTGTTGTACTGACCCACATTCTCTACCCCATTGTTATCAGGCCAATCGATGTACTGAATCACACAAAGCAGCTGATGACAAAAGGAACGAATCAACTTGGAAGGGGTGTGACGACACTGGCCTCATGGGATGCTGCTGCCGGCACGATGCAGCCGTTTACTTCGCTAATATTCACAAATCCGGCGAGCAGAGGAACCTCCCGATGGCTATCATCCGCCTATTATTATCTGCAGTTGAGTCAGATCGTCCACTGAGCATACTGTACGACATCGGTTGCTCTCTTGATAAATATGCAAGCTCAGTGAGTATTGGTTTGCTATTCCCAATTATCTCCCACAACAAAATGGAACAGAAAAAACTGATCAATTTTCTTTCTTCTGCCAGCGGAACCTCTTGGGACGAGACAGAGCACGCGTGAAGTTCGGGACCTCAATCTTTCACGCGTACGTGCACAATTGGGCCTGTCAACTCAAATACAATCCAAGGTTTAACGACGGCTGGGGCTTATCGGACGGCAAAGGCCTGGAACGCCTGTGGTCATACTTGTCATCACTTGTCAGCCCCTTGAGATATGCTACACGCAACCATCGACTGGCTGCCCTTGCACATCGACTAAAATACCACAATCGACGTAGTAAAAACAGCCTCAGTAAGTCTCACCGCATCACTTGAGGATACATTATGTTACTCACTGCAATATGATTTTAGTTTATTGGCTTCGCAGGAAATTTGGTAATGCTGTGAAACGCCGGCGTGAGACTAGGTCATTGCTTGCTGCTCTCCTTGGACTTCCGAATCCCCACAAGCGAAACGGCCGAAAGTACACAGAGGGATATTTTTTAAAGCAGTGGCGAAAGCAGCGCGAGTTTCAGACTGCTCATACTCAAGAAGAGGACGATTGACGGCAAGAGTTAGTCCAACTGTATAAAGATGAGGCTGCGTTGGAACACCTCAGGTATGTATGGCTTATTATTGTGTGATCATAACGTTTGCTCTTGTTTACACGTATCTACCTGAACCCGCTAGGAAACGGCTCCAAGGCCCTGAGATATTTTAGGCAACTGAGGAGGAATTGCGAGTACTCCTTGACCAAATAGTAGACAAAACCGAGCAACTCAAGCGCAAAGCGGAGGCATTGAACAGGGGTAACTCAACCAATCAATGTGAGCTTTTGATTCCGTTTACTCTAGTTGGTTGCAATTTTGCTGACTTGTCATCAGCTGCCGAGAAACTTGAGGAAGAACGGCTGTTACTGCTACTTTGGGATGCCAAATCCGACCTTTTTGTGCAGGCAGTCCACCTCTGTGCCGAACGGGAACCAATTCTGAACTCAAAAAATATGGGTACACAACTTGGAACTAAGCTGAAGGAAAAAATTTACAAAGCCATCGCAGCACGACGGCCGGCCGTAGTCAAACTGATCAATTACTTCAACTCATGCCATGCAAAGTTTGTCGCACAATTTCCAGACCAAAGCCAAATAATTCCGAATTTCAATGGCAGTTTGACTTATGAGGAGTTTTCAGCAATGTCTCTTGACGATACATTTTGGAACGGCGGATTGTACTTCCATTCCCGTGCTCCTTGGGCAATTGATCCCGATGTACGCACTGGAATCAATTGTGTTCTGATACTCAGTAGAATCCAGGAAGAATTTCAGTTAATTTCTCAAGAGTTGAGTCGCGCGGTTGGATGGGCAATTAGCCAGAACAATCTACTTCGTTCAAACATCAGATACATTCATGCGCTATGTATGTTTTCCATTTTACTACATAATTATTTATGAGCTGACCAATCTTTGCCCCACTGCGTTGAACCCAGACCTTTCTAGCGAAACAGATGATACAAGACCTCCAGACGAGCACATTGATTCTCTGCCAATGGCCGGGATGACATATCGCCAAAAGCTGAAATGTATCAACCAAGAGTTACGCTTACGTCTTTCGACTCATAAGGTATTGGTGCAAGATTGGTCGGATGATGTGATGTGGCTGTGGGACAAGTGTCAGCCGCCACAAAACAAACCCAACATATCTGAATGGATTCGACTTGCAGAATGAAGTAGGTCGGACGCTGGCGTTAATCTAGAAGTACCAGATATCGATGAGGAATTGGAAGACGTATTGTTGGATAATGAGGGGGACGATGGGGATTACGCCGAAGATGATTGGGTCGATGAGATTGGATATGATGATACACCCAAGGTCGCCCCACCTTTACCAGCCGAGGTCGCCCCACCTTTACCGCAGGAATCAGAGGCCCGGATCTCTTCACCAGTACCTGAAGAATTGAATGTACCTGATAGATCTGCGCCATCAATCCCCGAGTAACTTAATAGAAACATGTTTTGAGCTATTTACTTCCATGTATACTTCTATGTGTGCTGTAAGATGTGTGATATGTCTATCCGCTTAAATAAATCATCCTGCTTGATGTGTCAGAACTTTAAAAAACTATGTTTTAAAATCACCTAGCAATTGATCCTTCTTGAGAAGGATTGATTGTTTTTTCAGGTGCCAAAAAATCAAATAGTAGAGTTTTGGTATCTGTTAGAGAGTTTTGTGGGATGAGTATTGAACTTTCAATGCCAGGCATTTGGAAGTATGTACTTTTGATGGAGGAGATTCATATTCTGAAAGAAAAATGGCGAAATTCCAAGAGGATTGGAAGTTACAGCGGTTGGAAGGTGCAAGTGCCAGCGCATGTTGTGGTTTGTTTGACTGTATAATAATGGGTAGTGGAGTGATTATTGATATGCCAAGGACAGAAAAATTGTAGTTTATAGTTTTATTATAGGGGAAAATGATTCTGAAGAAAAAATTGCAAGATCTTCATTAGATCTCAAGATATTTTGATTTTTATGTGAAAATGTACCACACACATGTGCCTGTTGAGGATGTGCACTAGCTGTGGGAGCCACAGTTGAGCTAATGAGATGATTCCAAAGCTGGGAATAATTTTTCTAATGATAAAAAAAATTATTCCCAGCTTTGGAATCATCTCATTAGGTCTACTGGCCCCAACTGGCTAATGGCCAGTGTGAAAATGTTCACTTTTTGAAAAACATGTGATTTATCGAGCACACTTAGCCAGTGGGGGCCACAGTTGACCTAATGAGATGATTCCAAAGCTGGGAATAATTTTTCTAATGATAAAAAAAATTATTCCCAGCTTTGGAATCATCTCATTATGTCTACTCACACCCCAACTGGCTAATGGCCAGTGTGA
Source organism: Puccinia triticina (assembly GCF_026914185.1). Classification (NCBI taxonomy): domain Eukaryota; kingdom Fungi; phylum Basidiomycota; class Pucciniomycetes; order Pucciniales; family Pucciniaceae; genus Puccinia; species Puccinia triticina. The sequence continues at coordinate 1,426,208 of NC_070573.1, forward strand.
AAATGTGCACTTTTTGAAAAACATGTGATATATCGAGCACACTTAGCCAGTTGGGGTGTGAGTAGACATTCCAAAGCTGGGAATAATTTTTTTTTATCATTAGAAAAATTATTCCCACCTTTGGAATCATCTCATTATGTCTACTCACACCCCAACTGGCTAATGGCCAGTGTGAAAATGTGCACTTTTTGAAAAACATGTGATTTATCAAGCACACTTAGCCAGTGGGGGCCACAGTAGACCTAATGAGATGATTCCAAAGCTGAGAATAATTTTTTTTATCATTAGAAAAATTATTCCCAGCTTTGGAATCATCTCATTAGCTCAACTGTGGCTCCCACAGCTAGTGCACATCCTCAACAGGCACACGTGTGTGGTACATTTTCACATAAAAATCAAAATATCTTGAGATCTAATGAAGATCTTGCAATTTTTTCTTCAGAATCATTTTCCCCTATAATAAAACTATAAACTACAATTTTTCTGTCCTTGGCATATCAATAATCACTCCACTACCCATTATTATACAGTCAAACAAACCACAACATGCGCTGGCACTTGCACCTTCCAACCGCTGTAACTTCCAATCCTCTTGGAATTTCGCCATTTTTCTTTCAGAATATGAATCTCCTCCATCAAAAGTACATACTGCCAAATGCCTGGCATTGAAAGTTCACGATTTATCCATTAGATATATCTTTTTGATATCTTTTGTTAGTTTTGGCATCCCCCCGCAGTGCACATGTCACAGGGGGCTTCACACTGCTTGTGGGCGGGGTTCCCTTCCGCAAGCCCTGTGAAACTCACACCGGTAGCCACTTGACCTAAGTTCTGCTTCTGCTACCTACCATGCTCCGATCAATGACCCTTCTTGGCTGAACTGCCTGATATCTGTTGGCTACTACCTCGCAATCGATCAAACCGCAAACTTGACCAACAACCGATACCGAACTGGCTGATATCCGTTGGCAACTGGCTGATATCCGTTGGCAACTGGCTGATATCCGTTGGCTACCACCTCAGAGGGCAAACTCAATTGACTACCAATAACAACCATTGCATCAACCTTCTTCAAAACCTCAGCTTTACACACTGAACTCGTTTGATACGGCTAAACTTGTTTGATACGGCTAACTCCAACCGATATTAAACTTTTGGATATCCGTGAGTAAGTTCTGTTTATTCCTTGAATTTTCCAGTGGATAACACCCCTTTCTGCTTTTGCCATCCGGAACCCATTCAGCTGACAGCTCACGACCATATCATCATTAGCAGATATATCACATTCACAGCACGAAGTGAATTCCACTCACGCAGCAATAGGTGTCAGTCTTCTCCAACGCATCCTTGGAGCCCCTGGTAAGCAAATTTGTCTATTTATAGTCCGTCTTTGTTTATGATCCTTCCCCGCCTCAGTCCTCGCAAATCACCCAACTACAATGAATAGAATCCGCTCCCATCGTAGAAATACAACTGCTGACCCCCGTGATTCTCTTCTCTGGGGAATCAGCAACCATCCAAACTCTCGTAAATCTCAACCCCCCCCCCCCCCCCTCCATATGTTCTCCACCTCTGGCATCATTGACCTTGATTCCATCTACATCATCCAAACGTAATTCCTTGAATCTTGTAGGTTTGATCAACATCCCCGGGCAAGTTAGGATGCAACAACCAACCATGCAGCATCCATTCGGCAATTTCACCAACCGTCCATCCGATTGTCGCACGCTCACCTTGGAATCACTTGTGCAAGGTGTGTTCCGTTTTCCAGTGGTGAATAGATCGTCTTGGCCCTTCACTGATGTAGTTACCCTTTTTAATAAGTAGGGACTGCACCATCGAGCGCCTCTGCTGATCCAAATCACAACCACTCACATCAAACAGCTCAGCCATCCAATCAGCATCTTCAATCACGACCGCGCAACCATCATCAGCCACCACTGCACCACCATCAGCAGCCACCACCACACAACCGTCTTCAACCACGACCACACCACCACCAAACTTTCCCCAAGAACCACCCCCAGCCAGACTTTACACCTCACCCGCAGTGGATCCCCCTCCAGCCTGGCCCTAGTAACCGCCCCCAGCCGGATTTCACGCCTCACTCGCAGTGGATACCCCTCCATCCAAATGATCAACATCACCCCCCCCCCCCCCAAAATCGAGCACTTTTCCCCCAGCAAAACCCTGTACCTCTCCCACACCGACCTCAGTCTCAGCCTCGGCCTCAAACAGCCACCCCACTTCCAACCTTTGATCAACTCACCCACGAAGCTGAGGCTGCAGTTAACCAGGTGCGCCAGGCCAACAAAAAATCCAAGCCCAGGTCGACTCGCAAACGCCGGCCCCCTGTTAATCCAGCAACTTCTCAAGTTTCCCATTCGCCTTTACCCGATCAGCCATCAACCAAGACAGACTTACCGCGCGGCCTGAAACCAGCCCGAGCGGCCCGTGTCAGATTAGAGGAAGATGTCGTGGATCAGTACCGGCATCTCCCCATTGATGAACTGCGTCGTTTGGTGAACGAGCATGGCGAGAATGCACGTCTTTGTGCAGAAGACTGTGTGGAACTAACAGAAGTCTATGAGAATTACCAGCAAGAGATGTATCTGGTGGCGATCAAGAATAAACTCGAAATCGATCCCGTTTTGGCTTATTTAGGGGAAAAAACTCGCATCAAGGGGACAACGAACTACAACAACTTCTGTCAGTACGCTCCTGAAGCCTGCAAGGTCAAGGCCGACAGTAAGTTATATTTTACCCTCAATTGTAACAGTCTTCTCTAAGAATACACACACTAATTAACTTCCTGCTCTTGCTTGTGTAGAATCAATGTCAAACGATGATCGCTCAAAGGAACTGGGTGCCCTGTGGGCCAAGGAAGAAGATAAGGATAAGTGGAATGATCTTGAATACCTCGACTCTCTTCCTAACCCTTATGAAGGACCCGCCAAGGAAGCAGCTGAAAACGATTTGGAAAAAAAGAAGAAGAAAACGTATGTCGACATGAAAGCCGACAGATGGGCAAGCAAGGTTATATTGGACGTAAGTACAAGTAGCTGTATTCCTTTGCTTCATTACTTGATTGATTGCTGATTGTTTGGTATTTGGGTTTCAGCTCAGGAAATTAAGCGCTGCCTATGGAGTTGAAGGCCTATTGATTTTCGCTTTGCGCGGTAGAAAACGAACAATCATGATCTCAGGAGGAAGCGAACTGGGTACTCGCTTTCTCAATATGTTTCCTGCGAAAGAAGACCTGCGTACGGGTTTCATCGACTTTGTAAAAGGCCAAAAATCGATTGAGAAGATAACTGGTTCCCTCCCACCTCCGCCCAAAAAGGCAAGAAAGCCGCGAAAGGGCAAAGCAGATCTACCAGGAGACCTATACCCTCAATATAATCGTGGTAAGTGTTTTTCCCACCCCCTAGAACCTCAAGCACCTTTTAATCATCTTCTTTGCATTTTCAAACAGGAACCAAGGCCAAGCAGCTCGACGCAGTTAGACCTAAACTTGTGGAAGCGCTAAGTACATCTCTTCTTATTCACTTTAAATTTCCGAGTGGAGTCTGACTTGAATCATTCAAAATTGAAATTCAGATAAAGCTACCCATGGCCGATGGGCTGTTGGGAATGGTTGGCCAGGTTCGAGCACAGTTGAGCAGCTTAATTCACTTGGCGTCAAGATGCGAGTCAAGCGAAACAACCTCCTGGTAACCCCAAACAATTTTTGTCATAAGCTGGACCGTTTGAAGCGTGGCGAGCTGCAGAGGCTACTTGTGGCGGGTGAGGAGGGTTGGTTTGAACTAATTGGGCCAGATGTCGATTCGGTAGAAGTTTTGGATGCGTCGGACACCTACCAACATCTCGATCAAGGTAGCTCTCAGCGAAGCAAAAGCACCAAGTCGGGCACCAAACGAAGACGCCCATCAACTAGTTCAACTGCAACAGGCGGGGCAGACGGGAAGCCAAACAAGAAGCCGTGTTGTGCCAAGACCAAGGCTGCAGTCTCGAAGCGAAAGTACAAATCCAAAGCAGTCATCTCGTCATCGGAGGAGGAGGAGGATAAATCAGACACATCCGAAGAAGAAGAGGAAGAGCCTGATGAGTCCAGCAGTGATGAATCCAATCACACCTCGGTTTTCACTCCTCATGGGAAGGCTTCTGAATGGGTGGTAGAATCTGAGCCTGAAGAGGATGGTAGCGAAGATCAGGATTGATTTCTTTTTTTATTTTTTTGTCTGAGGGCCGATTGATCTTTCTTTTCTTTTTTGGAGTGTGTCTCTTCTGTATTGTGTATCATGTATGCCCTCAATGGCAATGACTCCTGATGGTCGTGTTGTACTTCCATCATCTTAAATAAACAAACAACTCGCCATCCTCTTAAATAATCATATAACTATAACTTGCATGCAGTCTTCTCTCAAGTTGTACAATAAGAATACACGACTACTCCCAAATGATTTCTCCTGTTATATTAAACAAAAATCCATACATAAATACAAGGAGTACATACAAGCAAGAGAAATCAGAGAATCTGGAATCCTTCAAAGCAGGAGAAAGAAGACATCAATTTTTTAATCTTTAATCACCTAATTAAGTGATACCTGTGCTTGAGTGTTGAAGAACCGGACTCACTGGTGCTTTCACCAGAGGTTGGCTGACTGCTTTGGTTGTGTATTGTAATGTTCACCGGTGGTAATGTTGGTTTGTTGTGGAGCAGCTGGTGGCGGTGTTTGGTGTAGTGTGATGTGTGAAGGAGTGACACCGGTGAGTAGTGATGTGAGCAGTTTGTTGTGGATTTGACAGGTGCGGGTGTCCTAGCGTGATGTGTAAATGACGCCGAGTGATCTCGGCTGGTGGGTGGTTGTTATGGGTGATATGCTCGGGGGGAGTCCGACTTTTGTGAGCGGACTACCAGAAGTTCTGAGGCTCTAAGTGGCTGGCATTACAGAAAATGTAGACATGCCAGACATTTTAATTTTTTGGCTGTGTTTGGGGGGGTGGGCCCCCTCTTAGATGCGCGTTTGTGTGTCTGCGCAGTATAGGTAGAGGGGGTGTACACAGGTGGTCGTGATGACTTTACCAGGCGTGTTCGGAATGCCGGGGGCCATTGCGACCAGTTTTATGACTGATTGATGAGGTTTTTTTGAGTCGTGGGGAATGCAACCGGGCAAGATTGGGGACAAGGCCGTGGGCTGATGAACAGGTGAAAGGGGTTTTGGTGGCAGTCTTTAACTAAACCTGGAGAGGTGCGGGACATGTGCGTTTAACTTATGAGGGGCGGCCACGTAAATAGTCCGTGGTCTCCCCAAGTTTTTGGTGAAGCCACCAGAATCCTCCATTTACGGAAAACCATAGTAACTAAAGCATAAAACCAATCAGTCCGGTTCAAGTAGTGGGGACGCGGTTGGGACTGTTAAGGGCTGAGCATGCAATTATGTTCTGCGGGAGGCAGTGTCATACAGTTGTATTGCCCTTCATTGTCACTCGGGCTTTGAGATTGGGGGTCATACTGATGGGGTAACGGTGACTCGAGATTGCGCAATTAAGGTGGTGCAATGGGGTGGCAATATCTCTGGTGAGGATTGGTGAAAAAAGATCAAGTAAAATTTATGTACATGGGAACGCAACAACGGGAATAACAAGTAATAGGAGGGTAGAAACAAGAAACGGAAAATTGGGTTGGTCTGATTTGATGGTGTTTGGACAACACAGGTTTGGACGGCAAAAATTTAAATGAGCTATGATAATCGATCAAAAGTGCAAGAGGGCAGAACGATTGATTCAAGAGCGCTTCATACGCTTGGCGGCATCCTTAAGAATATCCTTGCGCGGGTGACCACGCCTCTTGGGGGTACGGAAGCCCTAGAGGGACACGGATCCGGCCACCAATTTGAAAAATTGGAAAATGTGATTTCACAAAATACAGATGCACAAGACATGTATCATATGTACATACCTTCCAAATGGTTCATTTCATGAAACGCGAAGTCGCATTGGCTTCGCTAGAATTACATATAACATTCAAAAGAACTGTTATTTTTGACCAGTGAAACACAACTCAACCAACAACGCACCAAAATAACTGATTCCCAAAAACCAAGTTGTGTCAAGACTTGTCTTGAGAAACATTCACCTTTACCAAAAAAAAAGTGAAACATCTTCCAATACATGGAGAGAATAACCACAAGCTGGCCAGGAAATAATATTCGGAGCACATTTAAAGTGGAAGTTGACTCAGTGTTGACTTCCATCTCTCCCTAGTCAAAATTTACATCTCTGCTCATAATGGCCAAATGCGTCCGGTGCAGCGCTTGGTCTATGGGTCCCCATTTTGCTGGATAGTGCCAAAAATGCCTTGGTGATGTGGGAATAAATGCCGATAGTGATCCTTCATTCAAATTAGCTATGACATCTGGCTTGAACACAATCGCCCCCTCTCCACTTCGTATTGCTGAATCAATGCCACCACCTGCGCCTCAACTAGCCGTTCCTGCCGTTGTTCCTGCCATTCCTGCTGTTCCAGTCATTCCTGCCTTCAATGCCGCTGAAATACAAATGTCAGCCGGTACTAAGGCACACTTCCAAGCTATTGGAAAAGCTAAGCGCACAAAGAAGCCTCTCCCTGCCCCTTACTCTAGAAGCTCTCAACAATCATCCTCCAAATCTGCTGCCGAACCATCCTCTCAATTTACACTTATTAATTGCGGTATACTTATCCTACAAGATGAAAAGTTCAACAAAAAACTTACCTCAACAATCAAGAGTATGCACCGGATTGAAATGAGCGACCCAAATTTATATTTCAAGCTTTGGTCCGAATTGTGGGCCTTGTTTTCGCCTGAACTAATTAAGAAAGGCCTCATTGGTCCTCTTCCCAATAATCCTCTTGAACAAACCTGCTTGAGCCATGGTCAAAGCCGCCTCCCAGACCTCAGCACCCTGCTCTCCCATCTTGAACACACCAAGAAAAAACCAGTTCAAGTTGATCTCATTTATGAGGATCTCTCTAGCGAGCTTGAAACTGGAATCACCACCTCTGTCAGCTCATCCCAAGTGCGAAGCACTAGAAAGCGTGCAGTCCAAAAGGATGTCCCAGCTAAACCGAATTTCAACCTAGACACGGTTGTTCGAAACAGAAATCATACAATTGCAAGTAGCGGTGGGAACCTTGAGACTTGGGCCCTTGGTGGCATTGCTGGCAAGTCTTGCAAATTTTGAATATGTTGCTTGTCATGATGTTGATTTTTTGCCAAATTTCAGGAACTCTCCCAGCTCGTGGTCATGCAAGTCTCTTGACACAATTGGCGTACCTTGGACAACCATTGGCTGACCATGCACTGAGTTGGAATGAAGAGGCATGGGTTATTGGACAGCGACTTGAGTTTGATAATGATGATGTTACTTCAGTGCGAGGTCAAGAACCAAGCTTGATTGTCTATGGCCTCAAAAGCACCCCACGCGCAATCACCTTGAAAGTCGATAAGACTAATGAAGTTGGAAGAGGAAGCATGCAAGTTGCTTACGCTGCCCAAGTCAAGAGCCTGCTCAAGGACGGAAGTGAAGAGATCACTGACTATGTTGCCAAGCACCGATTTATTGATCATATTCCATCACTTTCAAACCATGCCACCGATGCTCGAATGTACCAAGCTTGTGGCCTCCTCCTCAGGGAATTCAAGCGGGTGGTTGCTGATGCAGAAAGTCCACTGCTCACTAATGGTCTAAAACAGAGAGCATCCGATTTCCATGTCAGTTTTACCTCCTTATTTTACAAGGATGTGTCTACTAACTAACTCAAACACTATTTCAGCTTGTTTGGCATTGTGTTGTTGTCATTGGCGATGTCAATTATCCAACCGAAATTTACTTCCTGGAAGCGGCTCTTGAGGGTCCATATGTGAAGTATTCAAGCAACATCAATTTCAATGTTACTCAGGATCAAGCTGGCATGGACATCAGCAATTTACATCTGATGAACGCATTCACTCATTGGTACTATGTCACCTCTCGGGGACAAAGCTTGGTGTGCGACCTGCAAGGTGTTGGAACTATTGTGACTGACCCACAGATCATTGACCTAGATCATGTGTTAGTTTTTTATCCATCTTGTGTTGCGATCCAGTTAAAGTCAAGAACTAACTTTTACACAAAACTTAGCCGATGGGCAGATGGAAACAATGCAGCTTCAGGAATTCAACTGTTTCTTGAAAATCATGTTTGCAATCCGGTCTGTAATGCTTTAGAGCTTAGTGAAGCAGTTGATCTTGGTTGGAGAAGACCAGACCAGAATACCCAATCTTCAATCACTCCTTGACACCCTCATCCTGGACACTCAGGAAACCCAACACATCATTCTCAACCTGTGCGCTCTGGTGGTTCCATACCTCACATTTTGGCATCCAATCGGCTTCCAGAGCCACATGACTTCTTTGCTACTCAAAGCACCTCAGGAAACCCGCAAAACACTTGTGACCAAAATGAAACCAAGTACAATTAAATACTCTTCCCAAGAGCATTTCAGCCGCTTTCCACACTTAAATCCCCACCAAATTTTTGTGTCTCTCCATGAATCAGATTATATTTTCTGTGATCCTTTTTTCATTCTAAATTCTCAATTGTGTGATGGAAGAAACAACCCAGCCTTGTGGTATTTCTTGTGAAGACTCCACATAAAACGAAGCTGCTCCATTCTAGGCAATTGAACTTTCATGTCAAGGGTGGGCTGTTCCACTAAGCTAAGCTATTTTGGTATAGTGGCAAGAAGTGCCCTCCAATTTTTGGATAGCATTAGTGCGCTGTTAGCGCTGCTACACTGCACTAATTTTCAGTGGTGATCACAGCGCACCAATTCTTTGTTAGTGTGAGTGTGCCGCTACAGTCCCTAAGCTATGCTATGCTGCACTACAGCACTTTTAGAAGCGTAGGGTGCACTCTTTGGTGCCCTCTGTGTGTAGCATTAATTGATTGCATCTGTGCTAACGCCACTCTAACAGGCAAAATAGCTGCATAGCTTAGTGTGGAGATGGCACAATTCCCCTAATGCTATGCTAAAAGTAAGCATAATTCCGCTACACTACACCACCATAAAGCTGGCCCATTGTTGATGTAAGGCATCTGATTTAAATGGAGATCTAACAAAGAGATAGTTCAAGCGAAGATAGAAATACAATAGATGAAAAACAGAGCGCTGAGAGCAGCCATGAGAGAAAACTGGGTTGTAGTCTTAAGTCGAAGAATAGACTACACACAAGTGAAGAAATACTACTTTTTTTGGTCTAACAGCCTACTATCTTCAATTCTGTTTCTTTCACAGCGTCCAACTGTTGCTTGAGCTTTCTTTCAAGAGGGAGCTCTGCTAGCATTTGAGCCCAATAAATTAGTGCCTTCGCAGTTTGAAGAGAAGATCCGAAGTGGGTAAGAAATTTTGTGGTCTGAAGTGATTTAGGAGGCTTGGTTGTATGATGAATTACTCGATTACTAGCCCAGGCAATTTCGATGATCCCAGGTGACATTCCAAAGTCAATTTTGCAGTTGAATTCAGGAAATCTTAGTGCATGGCCACTGGAGGATTCAGAGATGTTCGGAGTTATTGGATCGCCAGTTTTGGGATTGATGTAAGTGAAGATGCCATAAGTAAAGCCATTGACATCGTCATCTGGATGAGGTTCATTGGTGAAGTCATTGTTGGTTACAATTGCACTTGTAAATGCTTGGGTGCTGTCATTCAAAAAGTCTGTCCATTCACTGTCCGACCAGCTGGGAAGTCCAAACGTTTTCATGAGTGCTGCATTGTTCTCGAAGGCTTGATTCAAAAAATGTTTCAGTCGACTGCACAAGAACTCATTGTGTTGTGGAAGCTGATCCCATAAACGCTCATCTTTGTGTCGCAACTTTTCATGGATCCTAGATATTCAAGCATAGGCACCTGATAATCAATTTTAGCAAGAGTCCGCATCACTTAAACCATGTCATGGGCAAGAGGAGTACTAACCAGCAGTTTTATCATGCTCCATACCTGGTCGGAATCCAATGCCTTTCATAGTCCCACTGAGCATTGTGGCAGGCTTGATGGGGTATTGATTCTTACCCATCAGGTGCAAGTCTTTTACAACTTGCCAGAGAGCGTTGACAACTGGATTATCATCTTCAAGGTTGTGGAACTGAGCTAAAAACAGAATCTGACTTCCCATGTTGTCTGTTGCCACAACCTTCTTACTTTCAAATGCATTGGCATGGACTCGGATGGTGTTCAGTGGCTCTCGATTCAGCCTTAGCACGTACGGTTGGGTTTGGTCTTTTGGAACAAGTGGAAACGTCTTGGTGTTGATGTTGTGCTGAATCTTGATGTTCTTTTTTTGCCGCTCAGTGAGATGATGTTTGGATCTGGAAGGCACTTTCAGGCACTCGCTAGGATAATCTTGTGGTTGATCCTCAATTGGCAAGGTGCCACAATGGCCCGTTGCTGATTTGGGGTGGTTGGATCTTGATGGTAATTGAGAGCGGTCGCGAGAATAGCGTCCAAGCTCTTGGGAGCCATTGCTACAATTTTTTCAAGGTTGATCCTCAATCAGCAAGGCACCACGATGACCCCTTGCTGATTGCATATGGTTGGGTCGGGAGCGGTTGTGAGAGTAGTCTCCAAGTTTGTTGGAGCCATTGCTACCATTGTTTTGAAGTCGATCCTCAATCAGCAAGGCACCACAATGACCCCTTGCTGATTGCGGATGGTTGGATTGGGAGCGGTCGCGAGAGTAGTGTCCAAGTTCGTTGGAGCCATTGCTACCATTGTTTTGAAGTCGATCCTCAATCAGCAAGGCACCACAATGACCCCTTGCTGATTGCGGATGGTTGGATTGGGAGCGGTTGCAAGAGTAGTGTCCAAGTTCGTTGGAGCCATTGCTACCATTGTTTCAAAGTCGATCCTCAATCAGCAAGGCACCACAATGACCCCTTGCTGATTGCGGATGGTTGGATCGGGAGCGGTCGCAAGAGTAGTGTCCAAGTTCGTTGGAGCCATTGCTACCATTGTTTCGAAGTCGATCCTCAATCAGCAAGGCACCACAATGACCCCTTGCTGATTGCGGATGGTTTGATCTTGACTGTGATCTGGAGTGATGGCTAGGATGGTATCGAGGTTGATTCTCCATCCGCAACAAACCACTGTGAACCCTTGCTGATGGGGGTTGGCCAAATCCTGATTGTACTGTTGAGAAATCAGTAGGAGAGCAATGATTGCGACGATAGGGATATCGCCATTCAGCCGACATCGTCCAACACTTGATTTGTTGTCCTTTTCAGAAACCAAGGGGAATTACAAAAATTCAACCTCAAAGGTCATTGAAGTAAGAAGAATGAATGAGATTCTGACATACACGGCGAGTGCTTGATCAGCAAAGAGGAGAGTGACCAATTGAGCCGCAGGTACACACACCAAAGTGAAGGCAAGCTAAACGATGACGAGGGGGTTGAGTTGATCAAATATCCGACAGGATCCCGTGATTCTGGCAAGGATGATGGTGTTGGTCCGGTCAACCGACAAAAACGCAGACCAATCGATGACTTGGCTGTTGAGTTGTTGTGGTGAAGATAGTGGTGCGAAGAGCTGGGCACGGCCGGGACTAGAAACAGCCGATAATGAACAAGACTTGGTTTTGAGATTTGATAACGTTCGTCAAGGAGTTTTCGTGAGGAGAAGACAGCGGCAATGGGGGGGGGGGGTGATGATGTGGGTCCGGAGGATCCAAGTGACACGTTGAAGGTTCCCGAAAGATGATGATGTTGACCAAGTGATCAAGCAGGACGTCCAGAACAACTTCAGGAGAAAGATTGAGTGGGATATTGAGGATCCCTGGAAGACGATGGTGCTCAATTGAGCGGAGGAAGATGGTGTTGAGCAAGCGATCAAGTGGGATGTTGAATGTCCCTGGAAGGTGATGGTCACAAGTGACCCGAGAGTGAAGAGCAAGTGATTTTGTGGTGTCGGAGAAGGATGCGACCCGCCGCCTCCCACTGTAGCCGTGCTACAATTGGTTACGCAACAGGCGCCCATACTAGGGGCGCGCTGTACGCGTGTTAGGTTTTTCCGGCTCCGGCTCCGCACGAGCCAGGAGTTAAAGGTGCCAAAGCCCCTGCGTACTGCATGCAAGGGGTTGTGGGTTTCTGTTTCTTCCTTCCTTTCTCAGACCAGGCGTGATCTGTACACGCCCATATTGCCTGTACCGTTGAACTACTATTCATCGGTTTCTTCTTGTTGTTTGGCTTTCTTTTCCATTGCCGGCCCTTATAAAAGGGCCTCTCTTGTATGTCTGTTTTCCGCATCCATCCTCTGTTGTTGGAAATCCAGACATCTTTTTCTTTGTCATTTAGCCGCGTGTAGCTTTGCTCCGCCGCAGGCCCATTTCCATAGCCTTGTAGCCTGCCCGACTACACCACGCCACGAATTCTGTGCCACCAGAGAGGCTCTCGGATCGACGGCAATCAGTCCCTCAATACGTCTCCCACCACCGACCTTGATAACGAACTATCTGCTATGCCGTTCTCCGCCCCCAGTCGGTCGAAGTCGTCCTTGAGCATCTGGTGGAGACTCTGGAGCTGGCCGAGCTCCTCGTGGAGCTCGTGGATCGGGGCCTGCTTGGCGCGCGCATGTCTTGTTGTTTTCTTGCCGGATCCCAAGCATCCGCCGCTGCAGCTACTCGTTCTCTAAGCTTGAAGCACGCGAGCTGTTGCGCAGAGACGAGAGCTGCTGGGTGAGTTTGTTCAGCTGGCCCTTCATCTCCTCCCACATCTCCGCCCCGTCCACCGCCGTTGCTGACGGGTCCGATCTTTTGAGTCCCGCCAACTCGGCTTCGAGCGTGGCCGTCCGGTCCTTGTACTTCACCGAGGCGCTGGACTTCCTTGACCAGCGATGCCCCTAAAGTCTTGTCTCAAGACTCTAGCACTCTCACCAACGGTGCGCTCATCAACAATGAGGGCCCACCTCCACACACCATCCCCCAGCCCTTCCTTCAAGTTTCACCCATCATTTGAACCCCCACACCCAGCCTGCAACACTCTTCCCCATTCATTCTGGCCTCATTATGTATATAGTGAAGTTTTCTATGACCAGCTTGAACCTGTTTTGATATTCAATATATAACCCAAGCCACAGGCTTAATCCGAGTTCAAAATTGACTAGGATGCCGTTGTGTAAATCACAGAGGGGATTAGACTCAGCTTGTGCGGCATCCATGCCAGACGGGCCCAAAAAGGCCTCCTTTTGGGTGCTAACTGGTGTTAAGGCTTCCAGCTTGATTCAAGACATGTGTGTTTTGCCCCTCCCAGAGGCTGCAAACCCAGAATTATCCTCCACATCAATCAACCTGACAAACAAGAGAAAAGAGGTATAAATTGAAGGAAGGGGATAATGGTAGTGTTGCTTGATCATCCCACCTAAGGAGATGGCTAAAAGATAATACAAGCACCATGGATGACTGGTCAGCACTTTTTCTGATTGAATATTGACAAGTGTGAGAATACGCTTACAGGCTACAGTGAATGACAGGTAATTCAAAATTATTCAGCTGGTGGAGTATTTTCTGAACCTTCTTCTGAGGAGGCATATTCCAGTGATGGGGTGCGGTAGAAATTCTCTCCAAAGTGCTACTTAAGATGTGGCAACATGTGGTGAAAAACATGCCACACATTCCCAACATTCATTTGATCAAAAGTGAAGCCCAATTCCAACATAATTTGTGTTGCAACTTTGTGGAACCAGCCAGGTGTATGAGTAAACATTCGCATCATTTCTGGGTAGTCTTCTTGGAGCATGGATTGAATGCGTTCATTGGAAACTTTGACTAAATAATCCGTTGTACCATAGAATTCTGATGTTCCATATGAAAATTCTGGGCTGCATGCAGTTGGGGTTGATATTGAATGGTCTCAACGCTTTCAAGAGTTATTGTTGATATCAACCCAAATGTCAACACTAGCCTGGAAAACTGGAATCCACAGAAAAAGGAAAATAAGCCTATTTTTGAAGGGGGTCAGTACAATTTTTCAATCAATTATGCATATCCATCCACAGACCTTTGAATTTGGTCTTCCTGATCATAATTTCCTCCATCAATTTCATCAATGATATTTCCAATTATTGATCGATTGTGTTGCTTCATCATCTGAGACCAAAGTGATTCAATACGTTGGTTTCTGGTTGATTTGGTCCAATGCATACGGGCTGTTGCTTCTTCCACTGTGAGCTGTCTACCTTCAAAACTTGCATATTGATGAGAAAGATACATAATCAAGGTTCCCATGTTTCCAGTCTCAGTTCCACTGTCAACTGTCACTTTTGATGGAATGCCACCAATCTTTGAAGCAAGGTGGAGGAAGTAGACACCAATGTGGCGGGGGTCATTGTTTGTGACATGAACAAACATCCCCAAAACCTTTTGAGACCAGGCATCAATGAATCCATAGACAGTGATTCCATAAGGCTTTAATTTATCGTGGCCATCACAAGACCAAATGTGATTAGGGCCATAGGTACGAAAAACGCGGCGTTTGCATGTTTGTCGGAGACGAGCTTGCGTTCCTTCGGGGTCTATTTCTTTGAGGAAGTCGGCCACCATCTGCCTGTTTTGGAATAAAAAGCTCTTCAATTTGGGTTTGAATAAAATCAAGGTAAGGTGACTCACCTAGGTACATGGATTGCATATTGTGTCTTGAGTATGATGTTCATTCTTTGATAGCCCGCATTTCCGTACCCTAGAAATTCTCGTGCATGTGTAATTGCTTCATAAACTTGAGGTATTGTGACCTTGCCTTTCAGGACATCATTGATCTCCAGCTTCAAGTTGAGCTCTTTCAGGTATCGTTTGACTGTCCGGCAGTAAACATCAACATTGGTCTCTTTGGCTAGGCGCGCTTGGATCTCGGCAACACTCAGTCCTTTGGAGTGAGATGAAATCAGGGATGCTCAAACTTGGGGAGTTATTACTGAAGCCGGTTTAATTTTGGGAAGATCGCGTTGCTGAAGGCCCCATTCTCGACGTTTGCGTGTGAAGGTGCGTTCATGCATTTTTATACCATGATTGTGCAATATTTCAAGTACTTTTGGCCCTTTGAGACCCTTTAGGAGGAGCTTCTCAACAAGATTTCTTGTGAAACTTTCAGGTTCTTCATCTGAGCTAGAATCACAGTAATCAGAACCCAATTCGTCATCAGGACCAGAAAGTTCATCGTACTCTGAAGTTGATATTTCTTCCATGGAGGGCAATAGCGACTAGGGAAGGATAAGTGAGGGTTATTGCGATCACCAGTGCACCAAGGGTGAATGCAGCAATTCATTTAGCGGGTTCCTCAGGTTCCGTGTAAAGGGAAGCCAATGCAAGAAGCCGACTGTACTTGGAAGATGTTTCACCTTTTTTTGGTAAACAAGTCTCGACGCAACTGGAAATCAGTTATTTTGGTGCGGTTTTGCTTGAAGAAAAGTCTCAAGGCAACTGGAAATCAGTTATGTTGGTGTGGTTTTGCTTGATTTGTGTTTCACTGGTCAAAAATAACAGTTCTTTTGAATGTTATATGTAATTCTAGGGAAGCCAATGCAACTTTGCGTTTCATGAAATGAACTATGTACCGATGCGACTTTGCGTTTCATGAAATGAACCATTTGGAAGGTATGTACATATGATACATGTCTTGTGCATCTGTATTTTGCAAAATCACATTTTCCAATTTTTCAAATTGGTGGCCGGATCCGTGTCCCTCTAGGGCTTCCGTATGGGGGCGACTTCTTCTTTGCTCTCTTCTTCGGATTCTTCCTCAGATGCTGTTTCACCGTCGTCCAAAGGGTCAGGTGTGGTATTTGTTGCCTTAGCTTTCCCTTTTGTTGGCTTCAAAGTGGCAAATGTGTGCTGCAACTTATCTTTCTTTGAGCTGCCTGGGTTGGGGTGTTTGGGTGCGCTGGGTTTGTTGGGTTGGAATTTAGTTCTGGCAGATGGGCGTGATGCATGTCAGAGGCGTAAACAGGTGAAACGGTAAGATGGCGACGTACAAAGTTCGGGCTGCCTTTGGTGCTTGCCCACTATGAGCACTCGTGGAGGGTAACAATGAAGCCATCCCAATCTGGTGACCCAATGTGACTGCAACGTGAGAGACCTGACAAGGAGCGTAAGCTGGAGTTATACGGTGATTGGAAATTGAGGCTCACCACCAACTGCCATGGTGGATTCCATTTCAAAGTCGACCAAGCGGCCTGCTATTTTGAATTCGTGGCCAACAATGAAAAGGTTGAACGTTTTGACCTGCAATTTAGAGCCGGGCACTATGTACTTGATTGAGAAGCGTTTATGGGCCCGCTCCTGAATAGCGGTGAGTACATGAATGACTGTTGGTCAAAGATGGAGTAATAGTACGGCTTACTTGTGGGTCCCAGTCGCTGTGGGCAACAATGACTTCCAAGTTAGCAGTCCCATCCCCGCTAGCGGAGACGACTTCTTGACGAGAGGTGACCATGCCAAGCGAGTTGACTGCTGCTCTATTCGAGAAATTGAGTGTGTTGTCAGCAATAGGCATCACAGGCAAAGCCATCTCCTGAACGTATGTGAGCTTGGGTGTGGAGCCATCGTTGAGCGGCAAAAACTTCCCGGTCAAGTAATGGATGAATGTGGGATTGAGCAGATTATTGAGGGCCGTGTTGGTGGTCAATTGAATCTTGAAGTCCTCGCTCTTGTTGTTCAGTGCGCTGGCACACTGAAGGTAGCTTGGTGTAGTCACATTCCCGTACTGGTTGGCCCTGATAGCATTGGGAATGGACTGGAATGAATAGTAAGCAGCGGGTAGGTTAATTGAGGGAACAGGAGGACTCACCTCGCCAAGGGGTTCAAATAAACCTGTCATGCTGGCAGGGTGGTTGGGGGTACGATTGATAGACATTCTGGAAGGTGGTATTGGAATGGGTGGTATTTGGGGTATGAAAAGATTGAGAATGGGATGGAGGTGGTGAGTAGGGGTGGAAGTGAAGAAGAGAGTGCTTTATATGGTGAGGAGGGATGGGACGCTTCTGATTGGGGTGCGGTCCGAACACCACCACGTTTCAATGAATGAATGCGCCCACTCGCAACGTTGAACATAGGTGGGCCGGCGACACAAACCAGGCCAGTTCGATTTGATATAAACTGAGTTGAGCTGGACTGGCCTGGAAGCCATTGAAGGACCAATGGACAAGGCGTTGAGGGGTGACAAATTGGCCGCTGGTGACGTGGGGTGGCGAGATTTAGAGCTGTTTACAGTTAAGGATAAGGGGGGGAGAAGTGTTGGGAACGTACAAGGGTGCATGCCTGTGCCAAAACGCGAGGTGATCAAGTCTGCCCAAGACGTGTTTGCCCATTGGTCGGTAGCGCCGCGCGTGACCTGTTGTGATAAGTGCGGATACAGTTAGTGGGCACCACGGTGAGGATTGTCCGGGCCAGATGTGGTGGCAATACCTGCGGTAATGGGCGTACCTTTTTCGGATGCGAAGGGCCTGTTGTTAGTGTGGTGGGGAGGGCAGTGGCAAGTGGTACCAAGGGGACAGTGGAAACGCGCGTTGGGGGCGGCGGCGTGGGGTGTGTGCAGTTGCGGCGGGGCATTGGAGACAGAAGGCAGATGGAAAGGGCGAGTACAAATGTATTGAAAGCTTATTTAAGGAGGGTGGATTTGCGCGGGATTGATGCCCCAGGGGCTCTGGTTTTGTCCTACCCCCTCCCTGGAAGCCTGCTAATCACTTGATTAGGGCCTTCCTGGACTACTCTAACAACCGGCCCACTTTTGCTCATTGCTGCGGCACAGCTGGAGGGTCATCCATAGGGCCTTTGGGCCTTTGGGGATTTCAATGTTTACTGTTTTTTGTGTGGCTGTTTGTGCCAATTGTGAGAAAAAAACACCCCAAAACTTAGATCCAGAAGTCTAGATTTCTGTGGATTTAAGAAAGTGGGATAGTGACATATGCAATTTTGAATACCATAATTGACCACTCAATTAAGGTGTTCAAAGTTGAAATCATAAAATTTACAATACATAAAATCATAAAATCATAAAACTTTCAAGTGATGATTTCATATGTACCATTCTAGAAATGTTGCTGTAATTTGAGTGTTTGGGTGGTACATATTTTTCTCCGCTCAGAATTTTATGATTTCATGGTGTTATGATTTTATGCAAGTCAACTTTGAACACCCTAAATCCATAATCATATCTATCTGCTCATCCTCATCATCATTATTGCAAAAGGACAGAATCAAATGTGCTTGAAACAATATTAATTATTAATGAATTTTCCGTTTTGAGGAAAACTGAACTAATGGTTATGTAGATATGGGAGAGGAAGTCAACAGAAAATGTGAAAGGACACCAATGTTCCTTTGCTACAAAGAGGAATCATCTAGGATTTACTGAATGAATGGAACGGCCTTGTTCAATACACATGATCAGAGCTACAAAGAACGCAAAAAGAAGACAAAAAAAATGCTGAGGACGTTGGGCAGAGGGGCAAGTGGCAAGGGATGGGGCGTGATCTGCTCGATTGAGATGATGGTGGTTACAAATTATTAGTAGAAAGAGAGAGTGAATGGACCCGCCCCTTAAAAAACCAGAAGAAAAGAGAAGAGGGGCGGGGACGGTATCCCGGCTTGACCCAAAGACGGATCAGGAGACGGATTGAGAGTAGTCGGGGTCGTAATTAGAGCCATCATAGCCGTAAGATTGAGATTCAGAAGAAGCGGGAGGAGGAGTTTCCAAAGAAGGAGCAGGGGAAGCGGGATCCAAAGAAGGAGCAGGGGGAGCGGGAGTGTCGGAAGGGTTTTGGTTGATGACGGCTTGGACAAGATTGGGGAGCTGGTGGTACCAATCGAAGATCAAGATGCCCAGTCTCTGTGCCGGCTGTCCATCCGCCCCATCCCCAGCACTCGATCTCTCGGCAATCAGCCGCTCGATTCTGCCGTTCACTGAGCCGGCCAGACTCGGCCCTTCTCCCGATCCGATCGCCAACATCTTTAAACATAGCAATATCCGTCAGCTTTCTATCAAGAGCGCATTTCCGTTTTTGTGAAGAAGAAGAGGGACAGTCTGGTTATTCACCTTGGGTGTTACAGGGGGCGAGTTGCGGAGCGCTCCGCCGCTTGCGAAGGTGATGAAAAGCTGATCGACGGAGTCAGGATTGCTACTGTTAGCCAGCTCCAAATGGCTCTGAACGGCCTGGAACTTGAGCTCGAACTTCTTCTGGATGGAAGTCGGGTTCGGCAGGATGTTGTAGAAATCCTCGACGAATGCGCGCGCGCGGTCTTCTGGGTTGTACATGATCGTGAAGTTGCCGTCGTTGTCGTTGAACTGCGGCGGTGGGAGGGGGATCCCGATAGGCTTGTATTCTGGACTGCCTCGGATCTCGTCCCAGTCGATTCGTTGGATGAATATCAGCTTTCCTCGCGCTGGTCCCAACGTTCCAAGCTAAGATAAACCGACAGTCAACGCCTGAACAATTGGATGCTTGGCTAAGTCAAACCACCATACAAACCTTGCTATCTTCCTGTAACCAGTGATTTCGGGCCATCTCGGAACCAGTAAGAAGCTCGTAGAGCATGAGTTGGAGTATTTTACTGGAAGGTTGTCCCTTGTCAGGAGGGTTTCCGTATGTAGCATTATCAACTTTGATGGAGATAAGGATAGTTTCGGAGGGATGGTCATCGAGCCACTTATAAAATCCCAGCAGGGCATCAGGTAGCGTTGCAGTCGTGCTCAATAGTGCCGAAGCTGGACATCGTAACCATTGTAAATTGCTTTGCATCAGGTCTTCTAATACTCGTGAATTGCAGGAAGGATGGTTATGCTTCTTACCATGAAAAAATCCTAGTTGTCGGTGGTCAGGTAAAAATCCTACTCTGAGATCGAAGAATCGGATCCCATCTCCGAGCATCTGGAACAGACTTCTATCCTGAATGATGGGAAACAAGACAGCCCGGATCAGTTCGCGGGGCGAGGAAGAGGACACGGTTGAAGGGCATAATAATTAGAAGTGTTGGATGGATTGGTTACTTACCTGGCATTGAAATGCGATGGCCGGAGGCAGTTTCCCGGTCACGGGTTCAAGGAGCGTTTGGGTAGCTTGGGTGTAGTTCCCTGTGCCAAAAGAATATCAGAAAACATGATTGAAAACCGAATGATCTTGGTCCGAAGATGGCTTACATGTGGCTGCGTCGTGGGTGCCCGGAATGGACATGCTTGTTATGGGGACATGGTCTGGGACGTTTGCCATCCAGTTGGACAGTTTTCCATGAGATTGTTCGTAAAACCCTGTAAAAGATGTTGGTTGTTAGAGTTCAATGGTCCAATCTTGTTATTGGTGAATTCTTTTGGATTTTTGTTTTGGCAGAGATGTTTTTATGTGTGTGTCAAGGTCACCTGATAGATTTTTTTCTCTCTCTCTGATATTTATGATGTAACTACTGAGAGAGGAAAGAGGTGAATTATTTATAAAGCCTACCTAAGACCGGAGCAGCATCTAAGATTCTGCGGCTGATTTGATCGGATGAAAGTTGGTCAGGAGACTCCTGGGAGAGGGGATTGACGTCAGGATAGGTAGTGGTAGTCGAAGTGTTTGATTGGAAGCCGATCTGGAACTGGACTTGGTCCTGTTCAGAGGTACGGAGAGGGGAAGCCAGGCCGGCTGGACGGTAGACGGCAAGGATCAAGATGGCGGCGAGGAGGGTGGAGGCCAGGCAGTTGAGCCAGAGCTTTTTGGGCCGGATGAAACTCATCAGGTCGGTGGGGGTGATAACTGAGTCTTTCCTTTTGGCGGAGGGAGTGGTGGAAATGTAGCAGGGTAGCTCGTCCCCGGTAGCACGGTTGGCACTGGGAGGACTGTAGGCTGGGGATAAACGAATGTCAGGTTTCTCGGATATTATGCTGATGATCGTATGGCACTCTTCAGTCTCACGTCCCTGGGCCTCTGGATCACGGAGATGGGAGGATAGAGACATCGTTTTAAAGACTATAAGCACTACACGATGGCGATTGGGCTCGACGATGAAACCCGAGCAGGGTGTTTGAGAGTGTGATGGACAGTTTCTGAGGTTTGTTGAGGGTGATGATAGCTGCAGGAGCTTGTCCGAGACAGAACCCAACTATCTCAGAAACGCTTACCTTGGAACTGCGGTAAAACATATTTACATCATCCGGTCAAATCCATGGCCGATTGAAACAATCGACTTTCCACCGGAAGGTGCCTCAGCGAAGCCGGCAAAATTAAGAGCAAGTCCTGAAGCGGCTAATATTTGCTATCATCAAATGAATCCCAAGTATAACTCGTTTATTCAATAAGATAGTGGGCCGAACAAGAGTAGACGGTTCTGTATAGCTAATCAAAGACATCCAAAGATGACATGTTATGGGGGGATTAAGGAAAGGGGCGGTATTTATGTACACATCATCACCACCGAAATGCAAAGCGAAGCAGACCTGTGGAAAATAGTGCTACACAATGTATCATGCTCTATATGATCAAAATATCCCAGATATCTACGTACGAGGATGAGAGGAAGCTACTGAGTCTAGACACTATATTAATATTGAACTACGGCTACTCTGAATAGTCAAGACACTGTATAAACGAATGCTACTGAAGTCTAGACACAATGAAGGGATGGTAGTACTCCATACATCTGGGATGGTCCACAAGCAGAGAAAGAAGGTACACAGATCAGCGAGAATTAGTGAACAAGAGGATCTTCTTCGATTTTTTGCTCCCACCCGCCGAAGCTTGGTTGGACGAAGGGCCTGCGGGGAGCTCGTTGATCGGCGCCACCCATTGGGCCGCGCCCCCGTCGGGACGGGCCCCGTTGGGCTTCCAGCTCGGCTTGGCGGTCGGGACTTGTTTCGTGGGCAGACTGGGAAAATGGGTGTTTTGGGCTGCCGCGGTCGGTTTGGGAACGACATGGCGGGACTGATTGGCATGAATAGTGGTCGACGATGTAGTCGCATTGGTAGTATTCACACGAGTATCTGTTTTTGTTTTGTTTTTGGATTTAGTAACGATCTTTGAGATGATAACAAAAATGATCAAGAGGCGAAAAGAGAGACCCACTTGGTGTGCTACTCGAACCAGACGCCCATGGGGTAGCTTTGGCACCAGATTTGAGTTTCTTGGTCACCAGGCCTGGCACCTCGCGATTCTGGGTCCGAGAAGATTTCTCGACCAACTTGGAATAATGGGGCTGCTGACGGACCCAGGAAGAGGTGTGCAGAGGGCCCAACGCTGCCGTGCTACCATCTGACTGGAAATTTGAATGGTTCCCGACTGACGGGCCTTTTGAAAAATTGTTACCATCAAGCGACGGGTATTGAGTTTGCTGCAAAACGTAAGGGGCAAAGAAATGCGTGAGAACCTGACACGAGAAACAGGAGCATGATCTGATTATTCCACTTACTTCGAGTTTGAGATCAAGCCATCTTTCCAAAAGTTGTCCCTTTCGCTCGTCTTGAATGTCTAGTAGGTCTAAAAGGTTACTGAGGATCGGTCCAATAGTCTCAGACCGATGGTCGAATATGTTACAGAGAGTATCGAGAAAATCAGAGGCAGCCATCTCGTTGTTACGGTATGTCCTGACTATTGGAAAACAAAAGTTAGAACTTAGTAAGAGCCGATCGATCATCTTTGGTGATTGATCTCGTAGCAGAAAGATATCCACTTACCGGCAACTTTAAACGATGTAGTCTTAGCTTCCGCGCCATTCACAGCCTCGCTCACCCGTTGCATCAGCACAGCGTGGCGTTGAACGTCGTATTTAGTGGAAGAGCTGCTGCCGCCTTGGTTGATGTTATCGGTATTACTAGAAGATTGTTGCCCAGAGTCTTCTGGTTCTTGTGCTGGTGCAGATTTAGACTTGCCTTTGTGCGGCCTGCTGCTATCGTTTCGCCCGCGGTTCGGTGCCAGACCTGGGACAATGCGATTAGCGTTAGACAGAGTGGTGGATCCCTCACCACTGATAGGCGGTATATCCATCACGGCTATCCCACGTCCGGCGCGTTGATCTCGTGGTGCTTGCCGGTTGGTGTGCGTCTGTGAGTGTTGTTGCTCCTGGCCACCGGTATAGACGAAATTTGTTTCCAGCTTTCGAGCATCCTTCATAGCTTTCACACCCATTTCAGCCCCATGAACCTCAATCTGATGGGTTTGAAGCTCCAGCGCTGTTTCATACACCACAAATCTAGCCTGCAAACAGGTCGATTGACTACACAGATAGTGATCATCACGAAAATGACTTTCCTTCAAAGTAAATCAGTACCAAGCACAAAAAAAGGCGTGAGTGTGCTTATATCTAAAATGATGTCGCTAAGATGGAACTTGGTTTACCAAATGCTGGTAATCCAAGTAGTACTGCCATCGCCCCACTCCATTGCGGACACAGATGAAGCACTGTTCATGTTTATCTCGACAGTGCTGATAGAGTTGATCGTCATCGTAGTAGTAAACACTACAGAAGCCGCAACGTGGATGGCCCTTGAAGCCATCATCATCCTCTCCAGCTGTTCCTGGTCCCTCGTCGCCCATAAGCCGAGACCGGCGAAGACCTTTACCAACACCAACCGAGCCCTGGTTCATGTGGACGGTGATGCCCTTGGCGGTAAAGAGGGTGTGCTCGTGTGCAAAGACCTTCTTGTTCGAGCAGCAGAGGTCGCAGAGTGAGAGACCATTGTGGACAGACCGGGTGTGGGACTTGAGATCCTTCCAATTCTGAAGCACGCTGGAACAGTCCGGATGGGGGCAGTTGAACTTGAGATAGGCCAGTAATTCGTCCAGCTGCTCAAACGTCTCGCAATAGATCGAGAGGTGAGGGTCCTTGAATTTGATGTCCGAGAGATCATAGCTGGCGAAGTTGGCCTGAGGATCGGTGGTGATGACGACGTCCTTCAACTCCGTCTGGAGACAAGATCCAAAAAATTGAGAAATCAGTTATAAAGCCACCGACCAGATCGGAATTCGGCAGCTTACCTTGCATAATGCACAATCACGTTTCTTGTAGAGTGCTCGCATTCGGATGGCACAGATATGGCAGGTGCGATGTGAACATGTTCCCAGGGCGAAGTACTTGATCGACTCGGCGCAAATCAAGCAGGTCTCTCCACTGGCTGGCGTACTGCTGTCAGGACTGGAATGTTTGATGAGGGATTGGCTTTGGCCATTGGTTGCCGGGGATGGCAGGGGCTTGGGCCGAGCCGAGTCTGCCTGTTCAGGCCGCTTCGAGTCTTTGGTTTGGGGCGCCGCCGGTGCCTGGTGGGGAGGAGTATCTTTATCTTTCTTCCTCGCCTTCGGAGTGGGTTTCTTGGAAGATGTAAGGCTAAATATGACATTGTACATAACAAGTACAACCAAACAGAAAGACAACCAAATCAATATTCAAGCTTTCAAATCGACATACTTCTCAAGTTGGCATGTATGACTCACCCTGCGCCCTTCTTGCCTGATGCTTCGGAGCGAGAGGTATCGCCTGATTGTCTTGGAGAGCTGGTCGCTGCTGCTGGCGAATCCGCTGCGTCTGAGGTGGTCAGAAGAGCTCCGAAATTTCTACCCCTTCGTCCCTGTCGTGGTGCAGGTAATCCACCAGATGAAGTTTGGCCGGTCTGCGCACTAGTCGACATGGTCTGAATGCCGGCGGAGAACCAAGAGCTCTTGAGGGATCGCTCCAAATATTACGATTTAGCTGCTATGTTCGTCAGGGTACTGCCGGGAAGGGTGTGGTGTCCTGAGTCTTGGTAGGAGTCCTATATATTTATGTGGAAAGTCGAAGTTGAGTCAAGGGAAGTGTTCCAAGGAACAGAAGGGGGGATTGGGCTATCTGTGACAGGGGTCCCGCAGGAGCAATCGGCCCGGTGAAGCTCTTGTGACAGGCTGGAAGGCATCCGCGGAGCCGGCACCTGCCAACTGTCACTGTGTCCGGCCGGAAGTGGTGAGCATCACTGTCGGAGCTATGGTCTACCAGATAACCATCAAACATGGACCACGAAGCTTCTACCAACCTGGATCTGACCTCAGTCAAACCGGACTCGCCGATACACTCGTGGTTCAGTTCACCGTTGATCATTCCCAACGATGGTTCGACTGCCCGAGATCATTTAGGCCGCGATAGGACATGGATGCAATGGGTTCATTCTTCTCTTACAGTTTTTATCTCGCCTGCAACAACATGTTCGGTTGACATTTGCTGTTGTTGCTTTGCTTGCGAACTTCTCCATCTAAATATCAGATCAGATTGAGTACCTTGTTGGTATTGGTCTCACTGGCCACCTGTATAAGCTTTCCATCTGATTCTGATGAGCACGATCATGGAGATCCGGAGGATGATAAACATTCTGAAGAATATTTAAATCCGGTACAAACAAAATACTCATCTTCTCTGGGCGCTAATTAGCTATGTACCAATGTTCACTTCCCACAAAGGCTAACATTGGGCACACTTGCCATTCCTCCAAGTTTGGTGTAACCTTTCTTGCTTTGTCAATCGTCTTGCCTTTGCTAGGATTTTTTGAATATCTCTCGGTTCATCAAGCAATGTCTATCAAGAGAGGTTTTGTTCAATCCGGGTTGTGAGCCTGATTTATTCACTTATTTATGTTATTCTTAACAATACGGAAGTGGTCATAACATTGACACCGCACTTCCTTCTTTTCTCGCCTTTTGAATGGGAAACTTTTTAGCTTTTCCGGCTTTATGATCATGGCCACTTGTCTAGTTTTATCGGTGTTTACTTTGGTGCTATTTTGGGATGGATTTGTATAATTGTTTACGCTCAGCTTGATTAATTCCTTTCTGCATACATGTTTAAATCCAATATTTATGATCAAAAGATTTGATGAGGAAGGTACAACATTGGGTGTGTTGAGCGATTTTTCCCCTTCCAAGTGAGATACTGTTTTGCTGCGAACCCTTTCTCCGATGGGTGGTTGTCACAACTTGTTTCACCCAGCACCCCTTTGTGGTTTCCCCTATGAACCACAACTTCAAGCACCAACGACAAGGAACCGGGAAACACCACAGCAAACTGGACTGATGCTATCGAACCATTCTCCCATTAACCCGATCAAATCAGTTCAAACGATAACGTAGTAAAAAATATCTACATATTTAGGTTCGTCAGTCTCATGATAAATATGTAGTCCCTCATAACGACATGCGTGCTAATATACTTCTCAAAAACTACGAACTATGTATGCGATCACAGCTCCATTGGCCACTGCCCAACACATTCGGTGGAACGTTGAATAACCCTCAGAAATCCATTTGAAAGGATTATTACCTACCAATATACATAAGTTGAACAATGAAGCAAGTCCGAAGTCAGATCGAAAAGAACCGGTCTGGATTTGTTACCCTGAAAGCCGAAAATGACGAAGACATGTGGCATGCCTACAACCTAGTTACAGTGGTTCGTTGGTCGATTGCCATAAATTTCGACCGAATTGCCTCTGATGCCGACCAATACATCTTCACGGTGTTTTTCTTTCTTTCCAAAATTAAATTTAGGGCGACGAAGTTAGGTCAATGGCCGTCAGGAAAGTTATAGTCGAAACTAACTCAGCAACTGGGTCCAAGGATTCGCATCGGGTCAAGCTGAATTTAACGATCGAAGTCAAGAAAGTGAGCTATTCGGGGGTAGAGATGCCGAGCGAGTCGAGCGACAACGGGCTTTCGATTGCAGGTCAACCAAGCAGCTCCTCATCGGGCGGCGCCTCCTTACACATTTCTGGGCAAATCTCTAAGCAAAACGAGCACGTCAAGATGGGTGCCTTCCATACACTGGACCTCGAGCCCGAGAGAGAATTCACGATCATCAAGGGGCCCGACGGATGGGATTCGGTCAACGTCCAAAGACTAGCCGACGCAACCGATGCCTCTAAATCTGCTGAAGTTGGAGCGATTCTCGCCGACGATACCGGCCGGGCGACGATCTGTTTGATCGGAACTCATACCACTCTCATCAAACAACGCATCGAGGTCCCTCTCTCAAAGAACAAGAAACCTGGACAAGCTACAGATAAAACGCTCGATAAATACTATAAGCAGATATATGATTCAATCATCAAACACTTCAATTTCTCTCTGCTGCGGATGGTCATCATCGCTAGCCCGGGCAATACCAAAGATACAGTGTTTGAATCAATCTTCTCACAAGCAGTGGTAAGTTTTCGCTTTCCTGATATTGAAATCATGCACAGTTCTTACAATTGTATGCTAAGAACTTCCCACTTGGATAACTTGGTTCGGCAGAAAGCCAACAACAAGCCAATGATTACCTCGAAATCTAAATTTCAAAGGATCTACACCCCAACGATCCATCTCCAATCTTTAAACCAGATATTGAGCACTCCAGAGATTTTGAATCAGCTAAAGGACACCAAGTATTCGAAGGAAATCCAAGCTTTAAATAAGTTTCAGAAGATGTTGGAGGAAGATGTCCAGCGAGCTTTGTATGGGGAATTACATGTCGATCGGGCTGCCGAAAGGGCTGCCATCGGTACGCTGTTGATCTCAGATTCCTTATTCAGGTATGCTTTTTTATCCTTCCATTGGATGTCACAGCACGTGACTCAAACAGGTATTTTTTTATCCGTAGGAATCCAGAACCGGAAAAGCGGAAAAAGTTCATTAAGTTGACTGAAAGCGTTCAGCAATTCGGCGGCGAAGTTTTGGTTTTTTCTAGCATGCATTCGACTGGTACAAGTTGAGTTCATAACCTACTTTAAGCCGAGATCCCTCGTCAAGAAAGAGGCTATTTGCTAACCAAAACAGGACAAGGTAGCTGAATAATTCCAACCCGGTTTTTTTATCTATCAACAGGACTGAATGAATTGACAGGAGTCGCAGCAATTTTGACGTATCCTTTAGATATGGAACTCATTGATCAGGAAGAAAACGAGGTTCGAGTTGAAAGCAACTTTTCCTCTCCTCCATTTGTTTTCGCATAGCACCTATCTTTACCCTGGATCGCCTGTTTGACCACACGACAGCCTGTATCCTTTTGACCATCACCATAGATATTCATTTTACATCTTAAGTTCAGTTGCCAGCATGTAATTTTCAATTTTGGGTTATCTTTTCAATCTGCCAGTTGGCTTTTTGAACTCGAGCATAAGAAGCGCTAGATTGACTTGAAATGGTAGAGATGCTGCCCCAAGAAGACAACGTGACCGGTGACCAGCGCCAGTCGTTTTTAAAAACACATCACGTTTCCACTTTCCCCAGGTCTGTTGGGAACCTTGATCCCAATCTTAAATATGTTTCTACAAAAACTTTCTTTGGAAACTTGCCCATCAAGGTAGTCGCTTCCAACGAGTTCGAACAACTTGAAGATCTCATAGTGAACGCGATAAAATTGCCGTTGAGGTTGCGAACGTGAACAGGGTTGATGTGTAACCAAGTCAACTTATTGCTTAATGGACATTTACGACCCCGAACCAACCTGTTGTAAGTGAGAGAAGAGAAATAACCCTTGAGTATATTTCGTATGGATAAAACCAGCTAAACTATATACACAATGTGTGAAATAATCTAGAATATTCCATAACCTTCTATGCAAGGTTTGTCAGCTATATGCATACTCCTCAACACAACCGAAGCCGGTCAACGTGAGCCGGATTAATGTGTGTAACTATGCCGAACCGCAACCGGTCGTTTAGCTCTAATGCTGATTTCCTGCAAGTTGACCTCGGGCGGTTCTCCAGTCGTGCTCCTCCGCAGTTATAAAACTAGGGTGAAAGTCCCACATCATTTTCCCACCTCATCATCATATCATCCTCATCTAGACTACTACATACATAGTAGCATTACTTCGTCTTGATTTTTTCGACTCGACAGATTACTTGATTAGCCTGCTAAGAAACGGGTTTTCCGCTTGCTTCAATTATCTACCAACATTTCATCACAAAATTCAAGTGCTATTAAAAATGTTCTACCGCTCAGTTCTGATAACTTTTTTACTGACAGTAACACTGATGGTTGTTGGGCAACGCAGGCCAGTGAAGCAACCACCGGCAGATCCACCTCCATGTGCTAATAGTCAACTTTTTTGCTTCTCAAAGTCGCAATTTGACACGTTACCGCAATCACAGCGTAAGCCTTCAGTAAACTATTACGCATAATTCACCATCCACCTGCAAGTGAATCTCCTTTAATCTTACCTCTGACACATACATTACCCAATTGTCTGTAGCTTTGACGGTATACAATCCCAGGTTGATCAAAGATGCTACCAATTGTAATCAAGCAGTTAAAAGGGCAACAGGACAAAAGATCAAAGATGGAATGGGACAATGTTGTAGTAATCTTCCAGTATGTATTGAAAATATCTTCTTTCACAACCTAGTGCTCATTACCACTTTTCTGTTTTTGATTACCCTATAATATACAACTCCAGACCGTCACAGCAACCTCCAAAATCTCAACGGTCCTGGGAAAGAATTTTGGGCTAAACTGTCAACGTAATCCCAATTCTGGTTGATAGAACTATATGCTCTTTCATTCCTAACAAGTAACAATATTCAATCATGTGACATTCAGAATTCTAGTTCACATGTCTGTTGATCAGGATCTGATGCCCAAGTTGGCTAAGATCACTTCTTTTCACATCAAATAATTGAAATTTAAAATTCCAAGCTGGTGATCTTGCTCTTGAATCTTGATCAATTCCCCATGTCTTACTTCTATAAATACTAATGCTTGATTGGAAATGTATACAAATGATAAATCTCTCCAGATTTCCAACATGTAATACATATCTGTTATATTTAATATAAATGTTTTACTATGTAAAGTTCAAAATTTTAAATTTCTTATTCACTCTTTTGGATCTTTTTTTGACCTTCCATTCACCAGGAAAATAAAATAGTCAGTTGATGCCAAGTGACATTACACCAGCTCCAGCCAGCTACCCACCATCTATCCAATATCTATCCACTATCTACCCCAATCTCCCAACCATCTCCTCAACTTCCAAAATTTACCAAGGAGGTCCTGTTCAGTTTTTGATGAGACCAACTGATCCTCAGTTCTATCCAGCTGATACTCAGCTTTGGCACCCAGCTCATACTCAGCTTTTCTGCCCAGCTCATCCTCAGCTTTTTCATGCAGCTCACTCTCAGAATTGGAATAAAGCCGTTTGACCATTCCTTGCTTAGGTGATGCTCAGCTTTGTACTAGTCCTGGCGCAGCTGATGCTCAGCTTTGTACCAGTCCTTGCTCAGCCTTCTCCTAGTCCTGTCCCAGCTGATGCTCAGCTTTGGCCCAGTCCTGGGCTAGCTGGCCAGCTGATGCTCAGCTTGCTGAGTATCAGCTGAGCCAGGCCAGGGAAAAAGATGGGAATCAGCTTGGACAGGACCAGAGCTGAAAATCAGCTAGGCCAGGGCCAAAGCTGAGCATCAGCTGAGTCATTGACAAGGCTGAGCATCAGCTGTGCCAGGGCCAAAGATGATCATCAGGTGGCCAGTTCCAAAGCTGAGCATCAGCTGGGCCAGGGGAAAAACTGAGCATCAGCTGAGCCAGGGTAAAAGCTGAGCATCAGCTGGGCCAGGGCCAAAGTTGAGCATCAGCTGGTTTTTTCACATTGAGTGCTTTGATCCTGACACCTATCATGTGAGCCCCAGATGTGCTGGTTGAGAGGAGCAGCATTGGAGCAGTGTTGGAGCTGGAAACAAAGCTGTGTCATGTCACTTGCCATCAAGTGACTACTTTTTTTTTCCTGGTGATTCATCCAAGGATGTGCTTGCTATGCTAAAATGAGCTTAGTTGTAGGTTAGTGCAATGTAATCCTGCTACCAGCTCCATGACAAGCTGTTAATAGGCTTGGTGTTAGCATTCTGTGTGCAGACAGAATAAAATTGTAGGTTTTTGCTGCTACAGCCTCAGGGGCTGGAGTACAGCAAGAAAATACCAACACTGTGGTGTCATGATTAATTCAACAATAAATTGTTCAAATAAGGTGGATTGTGGAATTTTAAGTTGTTCCCAAACTTTGCTAAAAATAGAGGACTACTCATGCAGCCTGATGCCAGAAATTTAGCTGCAGTTGGCTTGCATAAGCAGCACAAACCAGCAGGAGTGTTCACATTTCCAAGTACGGTGGGCTATTGAATGTTTTTGGCTCCATATTTTTGAATGCAGAAGCTCAGGCCACAGCCTTTAAGTCATGAGATTGGCTACAGGGGTGGAAAATAAGTTTGCAAGAATGATTATGAAATAAAAGAATGAAAAACGTGGGAATTTTCTAATTTCTTGCAAATTTCTCAGAATGTTCTTTACTGGTCAAACCAAGGAGGGAAAAAATTGGAGAGCACAATAGGGCATGCAACAAGAATGATAAAAAATGAAATTTTTTGAAACCATTGCCAATGATTTTTATTGGATCAAATAAATTGAGTCAAATTAGTGGTGACTTGGGCTAGAGTCCCTGAGTTCAATTTGAAATTGGTGGATAACCCATCCACCCAAAAAATCATTGAAAATGGTTTCAATTTTTTTTGATTTTTTTATCATTCTTTTTGCATGCCATACTTTGCTCTCCAATTTTCCCTCCTTGGTTTGAACAGTAATGAAAATTCTGAGAAATTTGCAAGAAATTAGAAAATTTCCACATTTTAATTCATTTTTTTATTTCATAATCATTCTTGGGAACTTATTTTCCACCCCTGTAGCCAATCCCATGACTTAAAGGCTGTGGCCTGAGCTTCTGAATTCAAAAATGTGGAGCCAAAAACATTCAATACCCATTGTACACATGTTGGGAAATCATAAAATTTTCAGCTTGAGGTGCTTCTGAAGAGGACCCAGTGGAACACAATCACAAAAATGGATGGATTTTTGATCAAAAAACAGATATGGTACACACCCCAAGCAGTAAGGGTAATCACCCCAAATTTATAGATCTTTTTTAGAGGGGGGGCAGTAATCAAAAGTTTATGGGAATCTGCTGTTCAAGAGGGTTATTGTAGCAAGTTTTGGTCACTCCACTCTAACAGGACTGGTAACCATGGTGAAATGTGGTGCAATTGTAGAGACTGTAAAATGAAGATGTGTGACGCTTGTGGCTGCCAGCTGGTTGGTTGGTTGAAAGTGCTCATGGTTGATCTGACAGCCCTCCATACTGTGGTGATACATCATGGTAGCAGACTATTCCCCCCCTTGCTACATGATGGGAAGTGGGGATTAACCCCAAGAGAGAGTGGGAATGAGACCCAGGAAAGATGATCAGCGTTGTGGTGTACCAAATGTGTTTCAAGTATCAAATCACATAAAGTCACAGTTTACTATTGAGAAGGAGACATATTTCTAGATGTATTATTGCATAATTGGATTCTAGTACAGGTCATTTAACCCCTAGTCACTCACTGGAACCACTAGGCTAGCTGCACTCAGTCAAAAGTTACTAGTATTATACTGTGTTCATAAGCATAATTACATACTGTAGAGATATTTTGATAGTACATAGTATAGAATTAGACTCAAGGACATATTTATAGTGTACTAGGGAAATTGCGGCTGCGCCGCGGGAGTGTATTTAGCACCGTGAGGCAGCATTGAAACTGCTTCCCAAAAACAGGCCGGCCCACAAAAAGATCCAACCTGCTGCATTGTCTGGAATGCCTCCCAGTACATGTTGACTTGTATATTTATTTCCTGACTTCACAACAGTTCTGCCAAGATCTCTGCGGCAGTACAGTGGATAAGAGTCATCACTGAGCACAGTCTTGCATTGCCAGGCTTTAGGGAATTTCTTGGAACAAACTCCATCCACCAAGCAACCCTTTCGTCCAGAACATGGGCCATGGATCATTGAGAATTTTACCTGCTTGAACAGCAAAGGTTCTGTTTTGTAGTCCGGAAGCTCGGCGGAAACTAAAGCGTCAATAGCCTCGGGGGTCCTGGGAATGTCTGCCGGGTGTAACATAAGCATAATGTGACAATGCGGTAGGCCACGCTTTTGAAACTCCACACAGTAGACAAAAGCTAAGACTCGTCCAAGTCTATGATTTTTGGTCAGGTCATATATAAGCAATTTCAGTTTCAGCCGGAACACGCGAGCCACAACATCAGGGCAATTGGTAGCTGATTGATCATCCTGCAATAAAGACTTGATCTTAGGCCATTGCGGGTTCGCCGTCATTGTGACAAATAGAGAAGGTTTTCCATAATGGTCAACGATGGCCATCGAATCCTGGTACAGCTGTACCATATGCCGGGGAGATCCGATGAATGTAGAGGGCAATATCACTTTCCTGCCTCCGATATCAAGCTCATTGCGTATAGCCTCTTCAATGCCTTTATAAAGGTCTGCTTTTAACTTGCGCTTTTCTTTTTGAACAAAGTCCAGTCTCGTCCGCTCTACACATATATACAGGTCCACGACCAACTCTTGAAACAGGGAGCGGGACCAGTGGAGGTGGTTGAACGTGTTCTGCCTCGCAAATAGCATTGACGCATACCACTCAGTCTGAGAAATAGTCATTTCTGAGAAAAAATCCATCACAATTAGCATTTCCCGCCACATGCAGAAAACATTTACAAAACTTACTTCTATTGACAGAAGAACTGGGGCTTTGATGCACCCAACCACCCTCGCCCCTAGGAAATAGGATTGGATACCGTAATGCCAAGTAGCCAGAGTATTCGTCGGTGATCCGTTCAATTTCGCCAGTCTTATTGTGTAACACAACGTCTCTCAGGTGAATTTGGTCTTTTTTTGGTTGATGGATGACCATGGCAACCTCTGATACGTTGGGCGCATTGTAGGTCTTTGCGTTAAAGTTGTGAGCAGTGATATTACGCAACACCAACTTCGCGGTGGGGGATTCTCGCGTCACAGCCATAACCCGGCGGTAGAATTGGGCATATGGATTAACAACATCCATCAAAGTCTGCAAGTGCAACATCAAACGCAAGTCGAGGTCTACTCCAGATTTGACAACGCGGACCTCAGCCTCGTCTTTGTCGCCAGAGCCAACCACGTAAATTTGGGAGAAACCGGCGGCCACTTGTCCGGCTGGTTGCAATGCCCTCACATTATGGTATAAGTTACCCTTGACTCGGAAGTTGAATATGCCGTGCGGGCCTTGCGTTGAACGGTCGACTTCCGCTCCCAGGGAAGCAAAGGATAATGCGTCGTTGTACGCACGTATGTGCCTTTGAAGTTCCAGTGACACTGGACGTAAAAATATGCATCAGTGCACCTTCCAAGTCCTCAAGTCGGAACAGAAACCACATACCTGAATCGTGATTCACGAGTAAGTTCCAAAGCAGTTCATGATATGAGGTGGTATTATTTGTAGGGATTAATGCAGCACCCATTTGACAACAGCTGGGAAATTTCGCTTGAGGGCTCCGGGCGTCCGCGACATTCCTCTCCAGCGCCCAGTGAATCGCTCCGCATTTGATACACACATCATCACACGGGCCAAGCCGATGAGGTATCTTGTGCCTGAGGTTTTCTAAAATATGAGATTCATGGTGATGGGATGCTAATCTAGTGACTACGCCTGGATCAAAATCAGGTGGCATTCTGAATATTTTGTGTCTGGTAGTGTAATGAGATGAGTAATAAAGACTTGATCCACAGCGGGGAGAAGAAATTTTCGACGTTGGCCAATGGACACAACTCGGCAGCTGTAGGATTGATTTAATCAACCGCGACAGAACAATAGGTGGGGCCGACCAGGGATCAAGCTACCCGGAATTGGTGTAAATCCACGACCAGCGCTCTGCTCAGCGCATACAAGAACAAAGGGGAGGAGGAAATGGGTTAAACGGGGAGGCGTCGAACGTGTATAGAAGGTGATTAAATATTGTCAGTCCTGTTTTTTTTTTCGCGGTAGCGAGGCGGAACTGCCGCATTGGCATGCTCAAGATTGTGGCGTCAGAACAATATTTTGTTGTTGGAAAAGTGTGATGCCTTCGCGCAGGGTTGAGCAAGAAAATCGTAGCCACGGACTAAGGATGCGTCAAAATGGTTACCACTTATGGCAAAGTTAGCAGCACAATATACAGAATGCAGTGGTTTTTTGGTTCCAAGAACAGGATTAGCAACAGGTTTGGAAATGAAGAGGAATTGGGAAGTGGGATAAACACTCACAATGAACCAAAAAAAGCAGTTATTGTAGTTGCTGATCTACTTTTAACCAAGTGGGGTTTGATGTTGAAAAGCAACTTGATAAAAGCTATTCCATTTGCGACGAGGAGTTGATACAATTTCAATGTCTGGCGTTAGCAATTCCGCATTTGGATCATCAGGTTGTTTGATATAGAAATGCACCGGGTGGGTCGGAGCCAGTTATGGCAGAATTCGTATTGGGGAGCTTTGTTCATTGGGAGTCGATGGCCGGAACTGATTGCCTTTGAAAAAGAACAAAGAACAGCGTGCAAGACAAAATGTCCAGGACCAGTTGCTGTGCGTGGAAATGCCGTTGGCCCGCGCTCCTCATGTGACGGTGGAGAATATAAATAGGAGCTTCTCTGCTACCTTTGATTTGGTCATCTGAATCACCGGAGCAGCCGAAGCAACACATCGAGCTAAGATACTCAAATTTCACCCACATATAAATACGTATTCCAATTTCGCTTCATATTTTGAGTCACAGGGCCTTGGGAGGTATTGACTGGCTTTGCCATAATAGTCGTCCTCTCAGGTTGTTCCTTTTATTAAAAATCATTGATTACGCAGACAGGCACTTATTCCGCAACCCTACAAGGGGAAACGCTGCGCAAAAAAAGTCCTTGTTGACGTAATTAATGATTTTTAATGTAGTGGTGTGGTTTGGCTCTGCCCATGGCATGGTTCCACCTGTGGACAACTCCATGATTGTTGTTTGGCTCCACCCACACACCACAGCATGGTTCCACCTGTGGACACCTCCAGGGTTGTTGTTTGGCTCCACCCACGTACCACAGCATGGCTCCACCTGTGGACACCTCCATAATTGTGTAGGCGCCATGGACACCACCACCACAACCACGTGGATACCATATGGACACCACCACCACAACCACGTGGATACCATCACCACATGGACACCTGTGTGGTGGTCACACCAGCAAAAATCCCTCACAAGGATCCCCACCAGCAAAAATCCCTCACATTTTACTATAAAAGGAGGACCTTTTCCCTCCTCAGTTTTGGCATGCCACTCAGGCAATCCTAACCAGAACACACATCTCACTCAGAGTTACAAGCCTCATCCACATAAATCCAGCAATGTGATCTCAATCAAGTTGCCCATCAACATCTTTCATGCCACAGAGTAGTTCCAAGTAGTCAAGTAGCTAGTATCACCACTTGTGCTCTTAACAAGTCAAAGTGATCTTAACCAATTTTGCTCTTAACAGAAGGTTAAGGAAGAGGGCAAAGACACTTTGAATAGTTCACATATAACATCAGTTCTATCAGAAGTCTTGTATCAGTTTATCTCCAATTTCATATCACAAACATATAAAACCATATAAAACATATCTTACATTAAGACTCATTTCCATTATCTGACTCAAGGCTGCTGTAAACCACTCCAACTCCATTTCCCATACAAAATCCACTTTCCGCTGAATTCAAGTTTGATCTAGGTCTGATAACAGACTGCTGCACATAGTTTTCTCTATCATTAGTTTGCCACAACAATAAATAAATTTGTTGTGATAGCTCTTGTGTAGTATCATAGAGGGGCAGGTCTTTCAAACCACCCGTAACAGTTGTAATAGCTTCTTACATATTTGAAATATTATAACTGGTATTTCCCCCTCGCAGAACTGCCACCCGTCCCAAAGGAGTTCTCACAGCGTAGGGATTGAACCCATGATCTAGATGTAGGCTTATAGGTGTTTGTGTGGTCTTACTAGTAAGAATTCACAACTTCATCAATTCTCTATTATAAGCAAGTAGCGCTCAGGTAGCTCGGGGCTCATAAGCTGTAGAGACTGTAAAATGAAGATGTGTCTGGTGAGAGTCAAACTCACAACCTCAGCTATGATGAGACAGAAACTAGAGTGCTTCCTTTACCAACTAGGCTACAGACACTTGTGGCTACCAGCTGGGTGGTTGGTTGGTAGTGCTCATGGGTCAATCCAACAGCCCTCCATACTGTGGTAATGTATCATGGTAGCAGACTAACAGACAACTGAACAGCAATATCAATAAAGCACTGAAGGAGGGTTTTTTTTTCAAGGATTCTAAGATATCTATGCGCAGAGCAGCAGTTATCAAGCAAAATATCTCAGTTTAATAAAACCTGTAACTCATGGATGTTTGGTTCAAGGGTTCCCCCTGTTTATTGAGCCAAAAAACCCAGAGTTTATGGTTTTATCCAACTCAGTAGGGCTGGGGCAAATCCCGCTAACCAGCACCCTAAGCCCCCATGATGAGATGAATCATCCTGGGGCAGCAGAACACAGAGATGAGTGAGTTTGTGGAAGGATGATTCATTGCATCATAGAAATGAAAGAACAGGAAAAAGAAGAAAAAGAGAAAAAGAAAGAAACACTAACCTGGGGCAGCAGAACACAGAGATGAGTGAGTTCGTGGAAGGATGAGGAAAAGGGCTTCCACGTCTCTGCTGCCTCAGGTAACTACATACAGGATGTCACGGCTGTGAAAGATGAGAGAAAGGTTTGAAGCAGGAAAACATGAGAGAAACATGAAACAAAAACACTAGAGCTCAACACTCCCCCTTGGCTTTAAAGTGCCCAGGTGGGGGAGCATGGGGTGAATTCACCCTTGAAATTGCAGCCCTCTTTATATTCTTTTTGAATGGAAGGAAAAAATTCCAGTCAAAGAGGCTGTAAAACCCCTTTGACCAGAAGGGATTCCTTCCAGTCAAAGAGGCTGTACAACCCCTTCAACTGGAAGGGATTCCTTCCAGCCAAATAGGCTGTAAAACCTCTCTGACCGGAAGGGATGCCTTACAGTTGAAGAGGCTATACAACCCCTTCAACCGGAAGGGATTCCTTCCATCCAAGGAGAGTGCAAAGTATTAGGCAGGCGAGCAACCAGGATGCTCATATGACAGGGACCTCAGTGGGTGGCTGCATGACCGGTGCAATCCGGTGCCGCCAACAGCTGGCAGTACCGGAGGACACCACCCCAACCTTAATGCCTCAGTGGCAACCCTCTGAGTCTTCCGACTGATGCTGTGACCCGCATCTGCAACCAGCAGTCCAAGGGTGTAACAGCTACGCTGCATGTTTTTACCTGTATCTCCAAAAATAAATTACAGAAATATTTTTGGATATTCTGGATCCTCCCACTCCCAACATCCATGAATCAAAAAAGGCTTTTTTAAATTTTCTTTATTGAAGTGGTAGTCCTTTGGTGTCATTTGGGTGCTATTTTCAGCGCAGCTGTCCTGAGCTTTTCAAATTCACCTGCTTCATGGATTTAAAGCCACATAATCCCAGTGCCAAGAATACAAAGATGTGCTTTTGATTCCGGGGAGCAGGAGAATTCTGAATATCCAAAATAATCTATGTACTGCTGACATCTTTCCTTCTATTTTTAGAGATACAGAAAAAAGCGTGTAGCGCAGCTGTTACACCCTTTTGCAGCAGCACCCACAGCAGTGGTTCACCTGCTGACGCCTCCTAAGGCTTGGGCTGACCGCAGTGTATCAAGGTGACGCCACCGTGACTCCTGGTCACGCCGGCGTTATGGATGGTGCAAGTACTTGTAATGGCTCATTAACTTGGCCTGAAAAATAGGATCAGCCGTAGCCTGACAATAGCAGTTCTCAGAAAGCTTCCAATAAAAACCTTCGGGAGGTACTATCCATCAAACATGCCAAGGCGTCTGGGGCTAGAATTGATGAATGAGTGAGGGCCAGGATTAAATGTTGAGGAATTTGGGAAGGATGATGGCGTCAAATATGCATGAAAATTGGACTAAATGCTGACTATGTATCATCAGTTTTTTCAATTTTTCAGCAGTGGGTTACTCAGGATTTGATTACAATCAACTTGATTGAAGTTTACTGGGATTATCCAATGGCCCCAAGTTGTAGATGTGGATGAATCTGATCCAAAGAGCTTACATGCAGCCAATAATACTTTTGTGAGACAGTCAGGCTTGAGTTTCCGGGGAAACTGGCTATTTGAAGTAGTCATGTGTTGATTTATCTTCAAATAAAGAGGGTAAAGGATATTTGTCATTTTTGTCTCTTCTGGAAGTCTAGGGAACATTAGAGTTTGAGAAGTACAGCTTATATATCAGGCTTCTTGAGTTTCACTTATGTTCAAAAATGATTATGACTTCCGGTTTCTTACTTTAAAACATTTTT
Source organism: Puccinia triticina (assembly GCF_026914185.1). NCBI lineage: Eukaryota > Fungi > Basidiomycota > Pucciniomycetes > Pucciniales > Pucciniaceae > Puccinia > Puccinia triticina. The sequence goes on from NC_070573.1 coordinate 1,465,520, forward strand.
CCCATTAAAATGATTGTTAGTTTACAAGTTCCTTGCAAGATGTCTTAAGCCTGAGTGCCTTGCAGCAAGAAGCAATTTTACTATGCTGCCTTGAAATTTGACAATGCCAGGAAACCAAATTTTTGGGTCCACACAAGGTATTTCTACACAAAAACCAGGAATTTAAGCGCAAATTACAATTCAATAGGAATTTTTGAGATAATTTTTTTTAATCCTGTTCATTAATGATAAGCCTGATACAAGCAGCGTCGCAGCCGCCCTAAGAGTCTAGTTGAGCAATAAAAGGCCATTTTAGGACAACCTTGGCCTTTCATTGCTTATCAATGTGTTAATTTACCAGTGACGGCAATGGTGAAACAATGCAATACGGGATTGGTATTGGCCAATACTGCGTATAGTATTGTTTTTTTGATACATCAGAATTCAATACCATGTATTGTATTGAAAAAAAGATACAATATGGTGGTATTTTATCTAAAAAAACAACGCCTTTTCTGGGCAATTGGAGCTCAATCCAATGGCCCCTCCCAGCAATACATCTGTATTGTATTGTATCAGAATGTATTGGCAATACAATACCATGGATTTTGTTGGTTTGGTGACTTGATCCAACGGTGAAACAGATACTATACAATACAGTATCTTCAGATACTTGTGTATTGTATCTGTTGAAAAATACAAAATTGTAAATACAAATGTATTGTATCTGCCTGAAGATACAATACCATAGTATTGTATCAATAAATTATTAAAACTTGATTTTCTTGTTTTGGCCACTGTGGACTGTGTACAGGAAAACTATCAAAAAACATAAAAATACAGTATCTTGTATTGGGCTGTATTTGCAACAAGATACCAAAGTTTGAATACATTTGTATATTATTGGTCTTTGAATACAATACAAATAGATAGTATTGGGTGCAAAACAGACACAAATACAGGCAGATACAGATACATGTATTGTATTTGTTTCACCGTTGCTTGATCCAATACCAATACAGTGTATTGGACTCAAAAAAAATACCAATACCAATAAATACCAACACATGTACCGTACTGTTTCACCGTTGGTGACAGCAGTATGAAAGGGCCATTTTAGGGAAAAATTAGCCTTTCATTACAATAAAGTATTACTTTACCAGTCACGGCCGTATGGAGAATTGCCAGTTACAATAAATGTGACACGGCTATCCGCGCGCTAGCGTTAACAATAACCATGAAAAAAATAACTGAAGGTTGCTACTTTACTCTTCAGGCCTGGTTATTGTAGAGTAAAGTAGCCACCCACTGTTACCCCCCGGTAGCATTCCTCTGTCCAGTTTCCTCTGCCCCCCCCCCCCCCCCCCCTCTTGCCAGCAGCATCTTTGATGTGGATGGTAAAAAGCCTATGATTGATTTCTAAAGACCAAAGACCAGAACTAGAAGAAAAAATGTTAGAGAAACAAAAAAAAGAATAAAATCAAGTAATAATAAAGAATAACCAATGATCATATATCAAGATCTCACAGAAAACTACAAAAAGAAATGAGAACAGGAAAGAAGGAATCAGGACTGAAAGATAAATAAACAAGATCACTGATCAGTAAGAATAAAATTAATCAAAGAGAGAATAAAGTGAGTCTCCAAAATGAGAGTTTCATTGATGCATTTTTGAAGTACTGGGTGTTGAGGCAAGCCAGGCTGAAGCCTGAGGGACTGGAAGTAAAAGACGGTACAGGGTCTTGTGACAGTTGCTGAACACAAAGATAATATTTTTTTTGATTCAGTGAGTGTTGTTGGATCAGAGCCAGCGTAGACTAAATACCGCATAGGATTTCATAGAAGAATACTAGAATACAGGCATCTTAACACGCAGTTGAGCTAGGACAAGATGAAGTTGAATTCAGAGCTGATTGAGTTGATCAAAGATACTGCATGACTGTTGATTGTGCTTTTTCTTGCAATGAATGATCTGGAGCAGCAAGACACAAGGCAGTGTTGATATGAGGAGGGGTGAGGAAAGATCAGAATTGATTGCACACTCAATTAAAGAGAAAGAGAAATGGAAATGAAAATAAACAATCTGGAAGAGAAAAACTCAGCAAGACACAAGGCAGTGTCAAGATGAGGATGGGTGCGGAAGGATGAGGAAAGGATCTTCCGACCCCGCTGCTCCAGAACTACACTACAACCAAGATGCCCCAGAAAAGGGAAAAGAAAGGAAAATGTGTGAAAGCATACAACCTGTGAAGCTCAACACCTTTTAGAGCAGATGTTTGACAGATTTGAAGCCAGATTGAGGGAACAGAAAAGAGTAGGAAGGAAGCAGATATAGGGCAGAGATAGTGATTATCTGCCAAAGAGGCAGCCGCAAGTCGATGGCGGGATCTTATGAGGAATGGCCTGCATTGGCTAGGTTTGGCTTGCAGATATCCAGATTATAGGGACATGTGCCCACTGCCAGTGCGGGCAAGTCTTCTTGAGCTTGCACAGAGGCTGTCTTGAATCTTGAGTACTTGGCACAGGACCAGGTACCCAGCACGGGCGGGCAGGCCAGGGGAGTGTGCAGCATAGTCTCAGGTCTGATCCCCCATAAACCAACAGTCCCATCTCCTTCTTGGTGTTGTTTTTTGTTTTTTTTTTGTTCTGGGCAGAGGAAGATGGAGGCTGGTGGGACCTGAGCGTCCTGGATCCTAAGACGGCAGAGTGCAGGATGAGCCAAACTTAACTAAGTCCCTCCTGAGGGAGGCTGAAGGCCTCCCGCTGGGAGGGGCTTAGGACTTATTGGTGAAATTTGCCTGAGAGAAATGCCAATAATCCTTGCTTTTTTATGCTGAGGCCCCTGCACAGTGCTGTCTTGGTGTAATCATCCTCTACATGGAAACTTCATCAGATGCCTGGCCATCTCCTGGCACCTTTGTTTCCATTTTTCTCCTTCCCAAACCCAAGATACCAGGTGTGTAGTAAGCAAAAAATTCATTGTTGAGGGACACCAGGGACTGAAACAATGGCGGCTACTGTTACTCATGCAGGGGGGCTTGACACTAACTTAACTAAGTCCCACCCTCCTACAGGTGGAGTGGTAAAACACTGGTCGCATTGCGCCGACCGGAGGGAGGGACTTATGCGCTAAACGGACTTACAGGCTGACAGCATTTGGTTTTTTGATGGGGACTTTTTTAAAACTGCTCTCACCCATCCATTTCCTGTCCAATTTCATTATTGTTTGGATTTGCATGATGACCAAAGTCTCCTTTATCCATGTACTATACCCACCTATCCCCAACCTGTCTTCTTGATCTGCAATGTCCCTTGTAACATCATGAGTTTTGGATTCTGTACAGTGTGAACTTTGTAATATAGGATGAAGCGGACCACAGACAGTCACAAAAAATGGATCTGAGGGGTTCTGAAGGCCTTGAAAAATTCAGAAAAATTTGGAGAGATTCTCCTTGATCTTGAGAATCTTTTGTTCCCCCAAACCTTTGCTGCCCAATGCAAAAGGGTGAAGCCAGAAACGTTTGAAAAAAGACATAGTTCTGATTCTGTCAGCCCAAACTTGGACATTGGGTGTAAGTCCCTCCTTCGGAGGGTCCCGGCGGGACAGTGTCCCCCCTCAAATAGAGGGACTTTGTTAAGTTAGGGCTTGACAGTGAATGAGAAGTCTGATATTCAGGAGGGAAAAGAAAAGCTAGTGAGAAGCCGGTAGACTGGAGTGATGGGCTGCTTCGTAGACGCATATCTAAGTACAAGCATACAAAGACTACATACGGGCCCCACCATCTCAACATTCATCCTGGCAAGAACAAGTCAAGTATAGACATCAGTCCTGGATACCTGTCATTTCCTTTCTCAAGGCACGACGCATGCAGATTTCCACTGCAAATTATGCTGTACAATCCTCGGGCGTGGCTCGTGCAGCCCCCCATCTTCAACGGGTTGTTGTGGGCAAGGAATGCGCAAAGGCGATGCTCGAGGCGCGTCAGAAATAGACAAGATCCTGGGCATTCATGGCATCCAGACGTCTTGACGACCCCTTTGGAGGCAAGCGAGCTCTTGCAACGATGCTGGAAATCGTGTTTTTCGCCATCCCTCTCAGGCCCGAATCACCAATACCGCAAAGTCCCTCCGGTGGAGCTACTTAATTCCCTCCTCGGGGGAGCGAAGCGGAGGGTCCCTGCGGGACGGCGTCCCCCTCTCCAATAGAGGGACGCAGGTAAGTCAGCTCGCGCCCCCGCCTTCGGACTTGCTGAGTTTGAGGATGAGCAAGCTGTCTCGGGCGCTCAGTGACCGGCTCTCAAGATTGTGCAGACTGCGCCATGCACACGCGACAGAACAGGAACGTCCCCGTGACGGCTGTTTTCTCCCCCTTGGTCAATGCTCCTCCAGCGGCATAGCACCGACGGCTGGCGGGAACAGATTCCTAGTTCTGAAAGCATTTCTTGATCGTGCCTGCAGTGACAAACGCACATGACGAGGAGTGTCCGAGCCATGTATGAGTACCGGACGGCCAAGCCCAGGCCCGCCAGCCAGCGCCTCAGGGGGCCCCAGACACCGCGTGTTTTCCTATAAATACGTCCCCCGCAACAACCCACAACAGCCCATTATATGTACACACAAGCAACGCAGTCCGAGAAGAAAGCCATCCGAAACGAAAACAGCCTGGAAGAAACCAATCCGGAAAGAAAACAGCCAAGAAGGAGAAGGAAGAGAAGGACAAGGACAAGGACAAGGACAAGGACAAGGAGAAGGAGAAGGAGGAGAAGGAGAAGGAGAAGAAGGGGAAGAAGAAGAAGAGCCGCGCTGATCGTGGCTGGATACAAAGGGCCGGGCACACGAGCAGAGCACGGAAGAGCGCGGGGCAAGGAGCGGAAGATATCCCGGGGAGCCGGCAGCAGCCCGCAGCCGGCCGCTGCATATGAGCAAGCAAGGGAGGATCGGCCTTGGGGCGGTCAGTAGCGCTCAGGCATCCAGTGCTCCATCATGTTGCGCATCCAGACGGCGAAGTCGGCCCGGAAGTAGGTCTCCTCGAGGACCGATGTGTGTGCGTCGGGGAGGGGCCTTGAGGGCGGGAGCGGGCCGAAGGAGGGCTGGGAGGCGCCGGGCGTGCCGGGGACGGAGGAGGGGAGCAGGGGCGCAGAGGCCGGATGGACGAGCCAGGCTTTCTGGTCGCGCAGGATGCCGGCCTGTTCGGCGGCGAAGTTGCGCATGCCGGCCTCGAACCGGGCATACAGCTGGGCCCGGAGACCCTCTTCGTGGGCCCGGCCGCCAGGCGAAGGGTGGACGAGCTCGGAGAGACCCCGGCGGAGCTCGTCCAGGCCCTCGATCATCCGCTGAAGCACTTGCAAGCAGCCCGCCAGCACGACGAAGGTCTCGGCGTGGTCCGGGGCAAGGGCTTGGCGGACAGAGCCGTCGAGAAGGGCCAGGGCGCGTCGGCCGACCACCGCCTCCGTCGAGCCCGGGTCCAGGTGGAACAGGTTCGTCAGCAGCGTCGCCACGATCCGTCGGCTCTCGTGCATCAGCCGCAGCCCTTGCCCGTCCATCCTGCGCGACACCAGCAACAGCACCCGGCTCAGCGAGTCCGACGTCAGCAGCTCCACCCGCCGCCGCACGATCGTCGGCTCGCTCGCCGCGCCCAGCACCGTCGTCGTCGTCGGAGGCTCCGCCGTCGGCGTCACCGTCACACTCAGCACCGCCGCCCGCCCGAGCTTGCCTACGTTCTTCCCCGCCTGCACGTCCCGGTACGTCACATTCACCTCCAGAAGCCCCATGTCGTCGTTCATGTCGTCGAACTGCGCCTCGTAGAACCGCGTAAACGCGTCCATCTCCCCCATCATCCCCAGATGCGCATCCCCGCCCAGCTGGCTCCGGAAGAACGCATCCGTGCCCGTCTCGATCGGCGCGGGGCCGGTCAGGCCCAACAGCGCCTGGTCGCCATCGCGCGACCGCCGGCTCTGCGTCCGGTACACCTCCCGCGCCGACCGCATCTCCACCTCCACCAGCACGTCCCGCCGCTCGCCGAACCGCAGCTGGCCCAGCTCGAGATCCGCGTGCTGGCCATCCGAGGAGATCACGTGGGTGATCCCAGAGACTTTCTTCATCTTGAACCACTTCGGCTCCGCGATCCCGATGCTCACCCGCGCATTCGACATGCCCACCGAGAGCTGAACACAATATCTCCCAATCAGTCTCACTGAGCAAGCAAAACAAAAACACCACGCCGCGCTTACCATCCCCCCGACACAGCCTGCAATCGCCTCCTTGATCGACTGATGGTCGCGGACAAAGCTGTAGGTCCCGCCGGTATGGTTGGACAGCTGCCAAAGCGAGCTGGGGTTATGGCTCTCGCCCCAGCCGATCGACTGGATCGGGATCCTAGACACGCGACAAGGATCGGCTTCTAATAATACACGCCGATCGAGAGAAGAGAAAGATGACCTACTGGATCGCCTCGGCGCGGGTCATCACCAGCGTCATCTCCGGCTTGGTCGAGCAGTCTCTCGAGTCATTAAGCAGCATGATCCCACTGAGCGGGTTTTTCTGTTTCCGGGGCAGGATCATGTCGTATGCTATACAGAAGCCAGGTCAGTATCCCCGACGACGCAGATGATGAGGATGAGAGTGTGTGTACCTAGATTGACAGCGGTGACGACAGACACCTTGTCCTCGTGTCTCTCAAGCATCCGGAGTCGTCTCTGGACCCTATCCTGGACGCTCCGAGGATCGTCGGCGACTGCGAGGCCAGCAAACCCGTTGGCGCAGTCCTCGGCCTGCTGGGCGACGACGATGTCCTCGCCGAAGTACTTCCAGTTCTGGGCTGTGAGGATGCCTTCGGTGCGGCCGGAACGGGCGAGCTGCTCGATGGCGAACTCGACCCGCTTCAGACTCGCCGCCTTGCCGACGGTGAGGAAGGGCGTGTAGAGCAGCTGGCCCTGGCCTCGCGCCGCCCCTCCGCCTCCTCCGTTGTTGTTGGTGCCGACGGTGAAGGCCACCAGACTGAGCCGGGAGCGCGGGTGCAGGTGGTAGACTACGAACTGGAGAGACTGTTTCAGCAGGCGCAGCTTCAGGGAGGTCGACGAGGACGAGGAGCTGCTGGGGGACCCGGAGGGCTCAGGGAACGGGATGGAGATGACGAGGGCCAGGTCGATGGGCCGGAAGTCGTGGCGGAGGGAGGCGGATCGGAAGGCAGGATTGGTCTGCAGCGAGGGCACGTCCCGGAAGGAGAACGGATGCTGCTGCTGCTGCTGGTCGGTCTGGAACGGGTTCGAGAAGCTCGGGTTGTTGTCCGGACAGCTTCCTTCGGTGTACTCTTCGCCCACCGACGAGAGGGTGGAGATCGAGGTGACCAGGGTGGTCTTGGTGGAGCCGGACATCAGCGAGCTGGCCGTCCCGCCGTCGTTGTTCCGCGAATCGCATGCAGACTGGAGGCTGTCCGAGCGGGAGGAGCGGGTGGAGTTGGCGGCGATGCGCAGCGAGTCGCGGTCGAGCGCTGGGCCGACGCCGGGGTAGTTGGTCGTCACGGGCGTCGGCGGCAGGCTGAGCGGGGTGGAGGGGATGCCGATCGGCGTAGAGTGATCCATCTCTCGCATCCGGAAGGGCGCTTGGAGCGGGGAGGGATCGGCAACGGGGTTGTTCCGCTTGTGGATCAAGGCGTTGATGTGCGAGTGCCAGTCTTCGAGCTGGCCCAGATCGTCGAAGCGCATCGTAAACGCATCCATCTTTTCGTCCTTCATCTTCACCCGAAGGAAATAGACGTTGGAAGCGTCGTTGGGGATCACCGAGACCGAGTGCATGTGGCGGATGTACACCCGGCCCTTGAGCTTCAACGGCGGGGCGGGGCGCCCACTAGGGCCGTCCTGCTGGGTCCAGCCCTGGGTGATCGAGTCTCGCTGGACTGCAGAGACGCAGAGGAGAGCGTCCTCGAAGAGGTAAACAAGAAACTGGCGGCAGTTGGCCTCCTTTTCGACGTAGAGCTGGTCGTATTTTTGCAAGACTCCAAAGTCTTTGGACGAGTGGCCCTTCCAGTCTTGCATCCGATCGAGCAGATCGTCGAGCACGGGCTGTAAGGAGTGGCGGGGTGAGCCGTCGACGGGTAAGGGGGGGAGGTGGTCGTGGTGGACGGGAAGGGGCGGGATGAAGGTGATGGAGTTCTCGCGGGTGATGGGGGATTTGAGGATTCCGTTGCAATCGGCGGGGCGGGTCTTGTCGTGGGGGTGCTGGCTGGTAGCTGGGGATAGCAAGATCGATCGCGAGCCGGAGCTGGGCGGGGGGGACATGGGGGCGACGGAGGCGCTTCTGCCGGGGAAGGGGGATCCGTGGTGATGGATATCGGAGGGCAGGCCGGTGGGGGAGAGCGGGGTGGGGTATGCCGGCTGGGCGGGGGCATAGGCGCTGGGGAGCTGGATGGAGAGCATGCAGGTGAGGTGCTGGGACTTGTCGGAGTCCTTGTTGAGGAACAGGTTCGGGTTCTCGGCCAGCAGGGTGAGGGTGGGCTTGAGGATCGGGGGTTTCTTGGCGGTCTGCTGGCGCTTGTGTTCGATCCGGAGGCTCTCGATGCCGCCGGGGTGGAGCAGACCGGGCTGGTCGAGCTCGTTCCAGGAGCCCAGCAGTTCGTCTTCCCGCTCGAGCTCGGATTCCGAGGGCTGGACATCCTCGTCGTCGTCCGAGTCCTCGTCGATCATGTCGGTGGTCGGCAGGGTCTTGCGGGTGATGGAGTGGATCTTGTGAGTGGCTGTCGAGGGAGGCGGTATTTCTAAAGAAGAGATATGATTATGAGATGATTAGACGATGATTATGAAATGATTAGATGATTATGAGATGGTTACGAGATGATTATGAGATGGTTATGAGATGGTTACGAGATGAGTAGATGATGATGATGATGATGATGATGATGATGATGATGAGATGATGATGATGTGTGTGTTCAAACTCAACTGATCTTGGAGCGGTTCAGGTCGAGGGTCTTCTTGGAGGCGGCTCCCGAGGCGACGAGGCGCATGTCCTTGCGGCATATCCCGCAGAGGCCGAGGACGGCGCCGGTGCGCCTGGCCTCGTCGAGTGGGCCGTAGACGGCCTCGAAGCACGAGGCATCTGTGTGTGTGTGTGAATGTAAGCTTGGGGATGGGGGCGGGGATGGACAAGGTTGGGTGTACTGACGCAGACGGTGGCCGCACTTGGGGATCACCAGTGGCTTCTCGCCGATGAGGTTCATGCGCAGGTCTTCGATGCAGACGGGGCAGTTGTCGGTGATCAGGTCGCGGTCGTTGTCGGGTTCAGGCTGGTCGCGGCTTGGGTCGGTGGGGATGGGTCTGCGGGAGTAGTGTGAGGAGGTGTTTGAGAAGCTTGAGCCTGAGGAGGAGGTGATCGATGGTTTGCGGTTGAAGAGTGATTTCATGGCGCTGGACAGTCTGTTTGTGGAGGCGGTGTTGGGTGTTGGGCTGGTGGTGGTGTTGGGTGGTGTTGCTGGGTTTGGGGAGTGTCTGAGGGAGAAGCGTGAGGAGGATGAGCGCCTGCTGCTGAGGCGCAGGGTGGAGCTCTCGGCGGGGGAGCTGGCTCGGTCTAGTGGGGGGGAGATGAGGATGGCTGCTGCTGGGCGATCAAAGGAAGTCAATTCGATGATTCCAGATGACAGACTGACAGCCGACAGACTCACCCGTGCCCGGTCGAGGGTCGTCGGCCATCGCCGCGGCTGGCTGCTGGCTGCTGGCTGGTCGAAGGAGAGTGATCAGAGAGTGAGAGTGAGAAGAAGAAGAAGAAGAAGAAGAGAAGCAGCTAAATCATATTCCCAACCCAACCAGCTCCAATATCGAATCAATCCATCCACAGCTCAACAACACAGCAGAACACAAGCCATACAAACTGACACATCAGCATCCCACTGACTGATCCACAGCCACTCGAAAGCTATCCACTGCACTCTGGCAGCCTTCAAGAGAATAACCCCAGCTCAGACAGAACACTCCCTATGGCACTCCACACACCACAAACATTTCAACCTGAAAAAAGAAAATATCCAACACCATCTGACAGTGTATCATCACTATAGCTGAGCTTGACAGTGCAAAAATTCAAATCTGTTTCCCCCTGGCCAGGGGTTCATAAGAGAGAGAAGTGAGAGCGTCTGTTTAATGTGTTGTCTCAGCATCCCCTATTTCCTTCTTCTTCTTAGATTGCTTACTAAGACTTGGCCGGGCTTGTAACCTCTTGTTGGCCTAGCTCAGGCACAATGATCGGGCTGCACTGCTGGCACAGAATCAGCCGTCTTAGACTCTTTTTTCGTGCTCTTGTCCTTACAGCTCACCTCCCACTACAAACATTATGTATGTACTTTACATGCATGTATAGCAGTTCAACATATAGCGGTTGCATTTTTTTTGAGTACTACAAATGAAAATTATCAAATTGAAAGAGGATTTGACTTGGTATTGTTCAAAATTCACAGCTCATTGAGCACACCATGCGTCTTTGAAAATTTGCCATTAGCAGGATTTGGCTCCATTATCTGGAATATAAGTTGGTTTGCATCAGTGTGTAATCCCATGGACAATCAGTGAGGAGAGTGTTTTTTGTGAGATAATATCCAATCAAGAACAATTGGGGACCATTCAATTTACATTTGCCACATTTTTCCACCCCAATGTGCATGCTTGCAGCCAGCTAAATAGCAGGATTTTTAACTGTTTTTGCTGTTTTGCACCAGTGTGTAATGCCACAATCAGTGAGAGGAGTACTTGTTATGGAATATTATTCAAGGGGGTTGAGAAATCAACTCACACAAATTAAAAAATCAACTCCCAAACACAATTTACATTGCACGGACCGCCTCAGGACGTTGTGGTAGACGGAAAAGTGAAAAATCAAAAGTTTTTTCTATACTACATATTTACTCACAATACGCCTCAAGATATATACCAAATGGACCTCAGAAATGGATTCTATGGCCAATTTTACCCTTAGTCACCACTGGAAGCGTCACTGGAACCCCGCAGGATTGGAAGTTACACCCTCTTGGACCCTCATGGACACGGCCAGCCTCAGTCATTAACCTGTCACACCCCTCAAGTCACCTTTCCCAGGTATACGCATACTCAGCCCCAGCCAAACACATACTCTTTTCTATCCCTCTTATCTCCACTGCATATGCAGGGGACCAACCCCATTTCTTCTGTATTTGACATGTCCCCACTTCATTTATGCACCCCTTGCAGCTGCATGCAGTCTTCTGACCCCATTTCTGCACTCCTTGCATTAGTCTGACACCACTCATGCACCCCTTGCATGAAGTACCTCTGTATTTGACATTCTCCGCTTTGTTTATGCGCTCCTTGCATTAGTATGACATCATCTTTCATTTCTCACCCCACTTTCTGCCTGTATTTAGTATCTTCTGACACCACTTGTATGCAGCCCACCAGCTAAAATCCCTCATCCAGGGTCCCCCTTGTAGCTAAAATCCCTCACATTTGTCTATATAAGGAGCTCTCTCCCCCCCAGTTGTTTTTCCCTCAGCTCAGTATTCCCCAGTTATTTACATACCACCCTTCACACTTACCATCACCTTCACCCATCACTACAACCCTTATATTTGCAAATAACTACTGAACTCACTCTCAAATCTCACATACCTGTCATCAAACAACTTCATCTGGAACTAGACCAGACCTATCACTTGATTAAAACTTGCCAAGCTTAGCTTGGTGGGTCTTGTTATCTGATAGTATAGAAGGGCAGAGTTTGCACCTCCATCATCCCCTTCTCCATTCAGCAAAAGGGTTTCACAACCACTTTTGAGTCTTACAACGTCTTTCCCGGGTCCTTGCAACTGCATTTTGACCCAGGGAGTTTTGGGAGTCGGAATTGTAATTCTGCAATCCCAAACGGGAGTCGGGATTTTAATTTTACAAAAAATCCCAGAAAATAGAGAAATATTTATATCTCCTCACTGGAGCACCCAAAAGCTCCCAAAATTTTACAGCAATCTAGATACACTGTCTAGAAAAGATTTTGATCTTTACAGCAGTAGAAACCATCTGGAAGGCCTTGTGGAACAGGGGGGGGGGGTTAATTTGGCAGATTTCCTACTAAGGCAAACCCCAGAAACCTTATCTAAGGTGGTCCAAATAGCCCCAATTTTGTTCTTCCACAGGAATACACTCTTTAAAAGATATGCTGAGCTTCACGGCATTAGAACACCTCAGGGACACCTTGTGTAGCCAGGGGGGTGATTTGGCGGATTTCCTACTAAGGCAAACCCCCAAAACCTTATCTATGGTGCTCCAAACGGCCCCAAATTTTTTATGCCTGAAGAATACACTCTTTCAAACATATTTTAAGCTTCACGGCATTAGCAATCCTCAGGGAGACCCTGTGTAGCCGGGGGGCGGATTTGGCGGATTTCCTACTAAGGCAAACCCCCAAAACCTTATCTCTGGTGCTCCATACGGCCCCAATTTTTTTCTGCCATAAGAATACACTCTCTAGAGGATATTTCAAGCTCCAAGGAGGTATTACACATCAGGAACACCTTCTATTGACTATGGTGTAGCGTAGCGCAGCGTAGATGCGCTATTTTTTAGTGTAGCATAAGTGCAATTGCGCCTATCTGCGCTAACGCTACGCTAAAAGCTGAAATGGATTTTCACCCTGTGCGCCTACATTTAGCTCAGATGCACGCAATTGCGCTAAGGCTACACTAAAAAATAGTGCATCTATGCTGCGCTACGCTACACCACGGTCAATAGAAGGTGTTCCTGATGTGTAATACCTCCTTGAAGCTTGAAATATCTTCTAGAGAGTGTATTCTTATGGCAGAAAAAATTTGGGGCCGTTTGGAGCACCAGAGATAAGGTTTTGGGGGTTTGCCTTAGTAGGAAATCCGCCAAATCCGCCCCCCCGGCTACACAGGGTCTCCCTGAGGAGTGCGAATGCCGTGAAGCTCAGCATATCTTTTAAAGAGTGTATTCTTGTGGCAGAACAAAATTGGGGCCATTTGGAGCACCTTAGATAAGGTTTCTGGGGTTTGCCTTAGTAGGAAATCTGCCAAATTAACCCCCCTGTTCCACAAGGCCTTCCAGATGGTGTCTACTGCTGTAAATATCAAAATCTTTTCTAGACAGTGTATCTAGATTGCTGTAAAATTTTGGGAGCTTTTGGGTGCTCCAGTGAGGAGATATAAATATTTCTCTATTTTCTGGGATTTTTTGTAAAATTAAAATCCCGACTCCCGTTTGTGATTGCGGAATTACAATTCCGACTCCCAAAGCGCCCCCGGGTCAAAATGCAGTCGCGAGGACCCGGGAAAGACATCCCAAGGCGGTCCGCGCGACGTAAATTGTGTTTGGGAGTCGATTTTTTAATTTGTGGGAGTCGATTTTTTAATTTGTGGGAGTCAATTTTTTAATTTGTGGGAGTTGATTTCTCAACCCCCTTATTCAATAGGGGTTCACAATTCAAATTTACAAAACTTTGGGACACATTTTAAGGTGTTTATGAACATTTTTAAAAAAAAAAAAAATGATAAATTGCACTGATTGATCAGTCTCACCTGCTGCTGTGCATTTTCCCAAAATTTTAAAAGTTTGTTCATAAAGGCCTTAAACTTGGCTCCAAAGTTTAGTAAGATTCAATTGTGAACCCCCCTAATGGAGAAAATTCACCATCTTATTTACAGTTGCGGCATTTTTCCACACCAATGTGCATACTTGCAGCCTGAATAGCGGGATTTTCACCTGTTTTTGCTGTTTTGCACCAGTGTGTAATGCCATGGACAATGGAAGACTTCCCGTAGGATCTACACCCCCTGTACAGACTAAAATTCCACAGATCTAAACCTTACTTGCTGGTGAAAAGTGATTGAGATCAAGTTCTCACCAGCCAGTAAGGTTTAACCTGGCCTGACAGATCTGAATTTTTAGCCCACGGGAAATCATCCAATCAGTGAGGAGAGTGTCGATTATGAGATAATATTGAATGGAGAACATTTGGGCACCATTCAATTTACAGTTGCGGCATTTTTCCACCCCAATGTGCATGCTTGCAGCCAGCTAAATAGCAGGATTTTCACCTGTTTTTGCTGTTTTGCACCAGTGTGTAATGCCACAATCAGTGAGAATATTATTTATTATGGAAGATTATTCAATGGAGAACATTTGGGCACCATTTGATTCACAGTTGCGGAACTTGTCCACCCCAATGTGCATGCTCTAAGCTACTTCTATTCCAGATGATGAGGGAAAATGCCGCTAATGGGCCATTTTCAAAGATGCATTTTGACATGAAGATGTAAATTTGAGAGTATACAAATTCAATTGCTTCTTCAATTCAACAATACAATCTGCATTAGAGATGGCCATTTTGAACCCGCTGGCAGGTACCCGCCACCTTTCACAAGGCAACTGTGCGCCCTTTCAGGTACCCATGGCGGTGTGAGATGTTCAATCCTAGTAAAAATTCAAGGAATTCACTCCACAACAGCCCTGGGTACCTGCCAGGGCGCACAGTTGCATCCTGAAAGGTGGCGGGTACCCGCCAGCGGGTGCAAAATGGCCATCTCTAATCTGCATTACTTTAAAAAAATGCAACCGCTATACCATAACTTTGAACTGCTATACATGCATGTAAAGTACATAATGTTTGTAGTGTCCTGCAATCTAATTGTTTTGGTTTCAGGTTGTGGCTGCTCTGGTCTTGTTTGCAGGCAGTTTACCGGTTCAAGCGGAGAGGAGCTGTTAGCTAGCTAGTCTACCAGCTGTTCAGGAAATCAAGGACTTGCCTGATGTGTTGATCAAGATCCTTTCCAGTAATGACAATTGGCAGAGTTTTTCTACTTTATTGATCTTGCTGCTTGAGAAGTGCCAGTGGACCACAGATGAGCACAAGGGAGATTGTCAGAAGCAAAGGACACAAGAAGAAGAGGTATTCACCTATTGAGGTGAAGAACAATAATGACTAGATGAGTGAATTGCATAGCAAGAGAAGAGAGATACAGGCTCTACACGGATCTATCTACAAAGAAGCAAACCCTAAGCAGAGTATGTAATCAAGCTACACGGTTCCCCACTCCTTCTCCGTAACCCCTTTCCTCCTGAAGTGCGGATGTCACTGTACTGTCACACTGCTCAGATTGTTGGTATGTACCTGCAGCATTCATCAAAGTGTGATGCACTCTCCACAGGCAGCTTGGGCTGCGGAGAGAGGTTCACTTTGCTTACCTAGCTCCACAGCTGATGTGGTTTGCAGCACCCTCCTCATTTTGTGAGCAGAGTGCTGGTCCCTGCTGGTCCCCTGGGCCTGTATTCTAATTACAACACCCAATCACTCAAAATAGAGCAATGATTCTAAAATGGTACATCAAAATTATTACTCAAAAGTGTTATGGTTTTATGATTTGAAAAATTCATCATTTCAACTTTGAACACCCCTATTTGGGTTTTCATCCCTTTCCAAGAGCATGTTTCAGCTAACTTACTAAGTCCCTCTCTATGTGGAGGGGGGACGCCGTCCCGCAGGGACCCAACCCTCCTTCGGAGGTCGCTTTGCTCCCCCGAGGAGGGAAATTAGCTAAGTTAGATGTTTCAGAGGTTTTGTGCAACGTGGCATACCTTTTTCAACACCCCCCTATTGGGTCTCGCCGGGGTCCTGGAAGACCAGAGCAAGGGCTCCAGCGGAAACCCAGTCCCCCACTAAAACGGCCATTGAGGAAGCTAGCGGCGGGACACAACACCACAGACACAAGTCTCATCGGCTGTGAGCATTGGCCAGACCACCTGGTCAGTCGACATAAACCTAGTATGAAGCATACTCCAGACCCGCGTGGGAAACAGCCTCCAAGCTACCTTTGCCCGCATTTTGAAAACTTCCCAAACTTCTGGAGCATCCAGAACTTCTGCCCAACTCCCCCCCTTCAGGTCGGCCTTGAACCAAAAGTCAAAACTCCTACAACCCTTACACCTCGCCCCTCGCCACCCTTACAACTCGGTAACCTTACATCTTGCTACCCTTACACCTTGCCACCCTTACAACTCCCTACCCTTTGCTTGCACCCTTACACCTTTCCACCCTTACAACTTGCTACCCATCGCTCGCACCCTTACACCTTGCCTCCCTTACAACTCGCTAGCCATCGCTTGCACCCACCTCGCTCGCATCCTTACACCTCACACCCCCCCCTCCCCCTGCCCCCTGCGAGCGCAGCCTCAAACCAAAGTCCAAAGTCCCTACATACACTTCGTGGCCCTACACCTTGCTACTACCTTACACCTCTCTCCAGCAATCTCTCACCTCGCTGCTTTCTTTGATCCTCACTACCTGTGTACACCAAGACACTTACACTTCACCACACTGATTCCTCGCAACTCTTACTGCCTCTACAGATTGTCCCCTTCAGCCAGCTCACAAAAAGTTGCACATGTAGTAATCAAGTTTGACTCATTTGCTGTATCTCACTGTCCAATTAACTTGGCATTGGCAAGTTAATTTTTTGAAAATAAAAACAAGAACAGATAAATGGTTATAAGAAGCAGTTATAACCATTTATCTGTTCAATATTTCAATGACATTGAGACAGAGTTCAATATGTCAATGACATTGAGACAGAGCAATCAGAAGATTAAAGGAACACAAGAAATAGCAGGCAGTTGATTAAAGTAGAGTGTAATGAGACATCATAGAAGTGATGAGATGAAATGGAATCAGATTGATCAATCAATCATAGAAACAAGAAGAGAGTGGGTGATATCCATGACCAATAGTGTGAATTTACATTGGTTAAGAAATGAAAGACACAGTCAGTTAAGGAATATAAGTCGTTAATGGTTTGGATTGGAGGACAGGTTAATGCTGCAGTTGTTTTTCTCAGTGTTAGAATTTGTTCTCTGGAGTCAGGACCATCAAAGGTACACGCAGAAGCAGTCAGCTTTGGGCCTTCAAGATGCTTGCTGTTAGTGTTGGGTGTTTTCTTGCCGGTGGTTGATCTGGAGCTGATCTTATTTTTAATGTGGAAGTTTTTGGTGTGGTCTTCTTCAAGGTCTTGGCAGAGCTACTTATACAGGCACGCTTCTTGGGACTCACAGGCAAGAGTTATGGGATTTTGATTGTGATTGTACTCCTAACTCAGGATCTGATTCAGACTCAGACTATAACTCAGACTTGGACTCAGACTTGGGATGTTAGCTTGAGGATCTTTCTAAGATGTGGTTGATTTCAAAGGGATACTATTTTGGAGTTGGACAATCAGTAACCCAGTTTGGGGAGATATCAAGAGACCTGTTAACAAAGGTGACAAGAAACAAAGTACACTGTTGGTCCTGTGAAGATGCAGAGGGGTTGAGACCATAAGCACACTGCTGGGGCTGCAAAGAGCCAGGATTATTGAGACAAGAAGCAAACTGTTGGCTTGGCAAAAATACGGAGTTATCAAGACAAAAAGCACACTGCTGGGTCTGCAAGGAGGCGGCTGGCTGGGGGCAACGATGGGAAGTTACATACATTACGATATCCAGAGGGATTTTTGTAACGTAACTTCCCGCCGTTACCAGATAACGTGTTACCGTTATCTGGCAACATGGCTCCTTGGGCCGGTGGGTAACGTAACAGAGGGTGTTTTCACCCCCAATACCCGGAAAAATAATGGAGATAACACGTTAACTGCGTTACCAGAGGTAAAAATGCCATAAAAGGGGGAAAAACCCCCTTTTTTGCGCAGGTTATTCTCCTATAATTGCAAGGGATAACGTAATGAGGCTAGGAAGAGAGGGAAAAAAATTAAAGAAAACATAACGGAAGCTTTGCCGCCGTCATGGTAACGATAACGGCAAGGATTCCGTTATGTTTTCGTTACGCTACCGTTACGGGTAGCGTAACCTCCCATCGTTGCTGGGGGTGGACATGGTGAAAAATTGGGCTGGTGGTTGTGATATCTTTTCTGATTTTGCAAGTACAAATGGTGGCTGATAGCTTTGTGATACGGCTGACTAGGGATACCTTTGTGATGCGGCTGATAAGAGATATCCTTGCAAAGTGGCTGACAAGGGTTTCCATAATCCGTGGGCTGCTCATATGGATTTTGTGGGCTTTGAATTTCAAACATAGATGCTGGTATGTACTGCTGGGGGTGAAGATTAAACCACCTGTTCTGTATTGATGGTGTCAAAGAGTCCCAAGTTCCTTGATATCAATATTCACTGTGGTTATCAGTATGTTGATGGCTTTGCTGATGAGCATTCCCACGTGACAATGTGGGTGGAGGGTTGCAAGTATCTTCCAAGTGATTCAAGTGGTTTTGTTGCACAGACTTTGGGTTGGGTAAATCCGAGAACGTCCTACCGCTGGTCAAGCCGGCACTAAAACAAAATCCAGAGAATGCCATAGCTTGAAGAAAGAGGTTGATGTAAAAGGAGTTAGAGACTAAACTGATATGAGCAGTTGCTGATGGGTGATGAATGAATTGAACAAGGAGTCTACAAAAATGAAAACAAAAAAAATGTTGCTGAATGTTTGGTTTCAATCAGGCTGCCAGTTACATTTTAACTTTTAAACATATTTAAGTGGGATTTTACCACAGCAGGATAATGGGGGATCTGAGCCCCTCAATCTGATCAGCAGGGAAAAGAGAGTATCAAAGCCTTCCCAATGCCATGCATCCGGGGGGTAGGGAATTTTCAGTGTGCCAGATTTGATTCTGAAATAAAATTTTGAGAAATCCAAGTAGTTTGAAAGTTATTGAGGATCAAAGATTGACCTCACCCAGGATTTTCCCTCCAAAATAGGTGATTAGAACTGCTAGAAAGCTTATTCAGGGTTTTCCAATGCCAGGCACCCTGCTTTGGGGGCTTTTGAATGTTTTGGATTTTATTCTGAGTAACATTTTGAGAAATCCCAGTTGTTTAGAAGTTATTGAGCATCAAATATAGGTTGCATCCAGGGTACTCCCTCAAAAATAAGTGAGTAAGAGCTGCTAGAAGGATTATTACAGCTTTCCGGTGCCTGGCATCTCTGTTTGGGTAATTTTAAGTGTTCCTGGTTGTATTATGAAATAAAATCTCAAGAAGTATGAGTGGTTTGGAATTTATTGTGGAAAAAAAATTGGATTCTCTCTGCTAGAGAGGGTGAAAAATATGGTCTGTGAATTGATTTTTTGCTTTTAGGAAGTAATTATGATCTTTGAATTTGGCAAAGTATGCGCTTTGATCAAATTTTAATGCATTCTGCATTTATTCTGAGTGCTTTATATTCATCAATGGTGTACCAGTAAACTAGTGACCATTCTAATTTATATACTGCTAACCATGAAGTATCCAAGACGTGCTTATACATCTAATGAACACCAGTGGCTTGGGACACCCTTGATGAATTTCATGCCCTCAAATTAATTTCAGCAATTATTCAAATTTGCTCAGTCATGATTAAAGAATACCTGAATCAAGGAAATACATCCAGAGTGTCCCAGTGAAACATTGTGGCTTCCAATTTACACACCTTCAAATGTGTGCATTTCTAATGACCACTGGTGGACTGGAATATGCTGATTGGATTTCCCTATTAAAAATCACCCATAATGTTTCCAGAAATCATGAAAAGAACGTTTTAAATGAAAAAAAATTAATCCAGGGGGTCCATTCAACTGACCATCTGTCAGATATCAGCCTTGATATGTGCTACAACCAAGACCTTCAAACCATTTCACTCATGGAATATGTCAAACTCCACTTTCACAATTTTATTCCAAATAAA
This sequence comes from Puccinia triticina, assembly GCF_026914185.1. Lineage (NCBI taxonomy): Eukaryota > Fungi > Basidiomycota > Pucciniomycetes > Pucciniales > Pucciniaceae > Puccinia > Puccinia triticina. The sequence goes on from NC_070573.1 coordinate 1,485,230, forward strand.
CCAGAAAATAGTGGCTGAATCCCCGTCGGGGACCTGAATGGTAGGATCCCCTGCTCAGCTGCCAGTCCACGGGGGATAGGAAGGACCGCTGAGCAGCAAAATACATACCATTTTGCCTGGAGGTAACCTCAGCAAATTTCAGCGAAGCAAACTACGCACCTCAGCGACACGATCAGCTAGGATCAATCGCCAGAAACTAATGGCCACACCCATCAATAAATCAAACCCACTCAACACGGCCAAAGCGAAGCAATCTCCCAGAGCACGTTTTACGAGACGATCCAGCCAATCATTGAGGAGTTCAAGAAGTCAATCACCTCTCTCGAGTCCCAGCTTGCGCTGACCAAGGCGGCCCTGATCCATTCGGAGCATTTGATGAGGGAGCTTGAGATCCAGCTCGTCAATAAACAGGACCTGAACGAGAACCAGACCAACTATGTGGCCAAGCTCAAGGCGCGTCTGATCGTCTGTCCGAGAAAAAATCAGAGAACAATTCATGCATCAAAGACCTCGAGACCCTTGGCCAGAACAACAGGTCGGCGAACGGAATGGTGGCCGAGTAAGATCAAGGAACAGGATGCGGAGTTGGAGGCTTACATCAAGGTCCTCAAGGCCAGACTGTACAAAACCGGCTCGTAAGACCTCACGACACAGATCAACTCCCTCAAAGCGTCCAGAGAAATTCGTCCTTCTCGCTCAACGCCGATATGGGAGCTGGAGGAGATCCTCAAGATTGCCGTCGATGATGCTAAACTGGCAATCAAAGGTGCTAGTCACTCTTTCCATATTCATCTTTTCTCACTCTGCAATCCAACCGCCCTCTCATAACATATCTTTTTCTGACCTGAATTCCCTCCAAAAAATTTACTGCAGTTTACCATTTGGATTCCAATCAGTATGCCCAGTTTCATAGCGTTGAAGAAGGAGAAGCTACCACAACCTTCTTCCATAAAACCAGTCATGTCAAGCTCTCTCATCTAACCATCAACGTCCGTTGGCCTGACAATGGCTAGTTAGAGGGCGGTGGTCCTCTCGTTGCTTGCGGAGAAATAGAGGGAAGAGACCCGGTGATCCAGTACTGTGTTATCCGTCATCCCCGTGGTTGGTCCTCTTTACAAGTCAGTGCTCTCCTCTCCTTCTCATTCACGCGTGTCTTATTTTCCGTTTTATTAGAAAATAGCGCTTCTAATTCAACAAGATGATTTCTGACCCCATGAAGTTTCTGTCAAAGTAGCTTTTTGACATGTACAAAGGTGCACGAGTGATTGGAAATAAGATTGACCCCACTGGGCTTCCTTCCCCCAAAGGTTAGTCATTCGCCCCCCCCCTGATCCATTATTTTTACAGATGGCCAACCCTTGTTCTGCTTCTTTCTAAGGTCTATGAGCAGATGGCCTCAGTATTGCTTGTCGTAATGGGCTGGTCGTGAGTAGACCATCTGTAGAAAAACTGCGCATGTAGACTGCTTGATCCTCTCTTCACTGTCATCATCGCCAAAAACGGTGGAGTCATCAGCCACTGCCAGTCGCACTGCCTCGGTGACGGTGACTGCCAACCAGGGCGAGCCGCAACACCCAAAGCATCAGACCAGGACGTGTTGGAGGAGCCCAAGGAGGAGATCCGGGTATTGGGATCCTTGATTTGTCAGTCCGGAGGTGCAGCCCGGGTTGATCCGCCCTTATTACCCACCAATGAAGGTGAAACATTGTCCCAGAAGACTGACCTGACTAAACACTTGAGTAACCAGGACAGTCCTCATCCTGATAAAACCCTTGCAGCCATTTGGTTTCATTCTACTTTCACTCAAATCTGCTTGTACTTGCAAAGATTCTTTGTAGGTAGGAAAAGAGTGAAATACAACTGAATGAGGGAATGGAAAGTTTCTGTGAGTAGTATGACTATGTCAAATTTAATGTCCATCGCAAGGGATCCCTCTGGTCAACAAGAGATACATACATATCTTGTCAACCAGGATGAGCAGCAGGTTTTCCTTCCGGTCAACCAGTTTGTCTGCGTCTTTGACCGGGAGGGATTTTTCCCAGTCAAAAACAGTATAAAACCTGGTCAATTTGGTGGAATCCCTCATGATCAGCATGTGTACATCATTGCCAGGAGGAACTCCTCCAAGGCAACAAGACATGTACTGCACGTACTTGTTGATTGGGTGGGATTCTTGCCAAACAGCAAAACTTGTATACTGTTGTGCCCGGGAGGAAGTCAAGGAAGTCCCCCCCCAGCGTGGCGGCTGGGGGTATACATAGCTACATACAAGCAGAGCTTCTGCCCCTCAAAATTTGTTTTTGAGGGGCTGTGCACGCAACCAATTAAGTTTTGCAGTTTAACAATCCCGGGGTGAGTATCACCGGGAGTTTGGGAGCCTGAATTACAATTTCATAATGATTTTGCATTGTAAGGATGCCTCCAATAACTTTGGTGGGTGCTGAAGCAAGGTGCTAGGTATGTAGTGTAAGGGCAGTGAGGCAGGTGTGAGGGAGGAATGGTGCAAGGTGTAAGGGTGCGAGCGATGGCTAGCGAGTTGTAAGGGAGGCAAGGTGTAAGGGTGCGAGCAATGGGTAGCAAGTTGTAAGGGTGGCAAGGTGTAAGGGTGCGAGCAAAGGGTAGGGAGTTGTAAGGGTGGCAAGGTGTAAGGGTAGCAAGATGTAAGGTTACCGAGTTGTAAGGGTGGCGAGGGGCAAGGTGTAAGGGTTGTAGGAGTTTTGACTTTTGGTTCAAGGCCGACCTGAAGGGGGGGAGTTGGGCAGAAGTTCTGGATGCTCCAGAAGTTTGGGAAGTTTTCAAAATGCGGGCAAAGGTAGCTTGGAGGCTGTTTCCCACGCGGGTCTGGAGTATGCTTCATACTAGGTTTATGTCGACTGACCAGGTGGGCCAGACAGGTTAGCCCGACCTCAAGGCGGCTGTACAGCTTCCAAGGCTGTCTGCTGCTAGTCAGCCTTGCAGACAGGAAACACTTCCCTTCCCAACGCCCACCGATCAACTCATTAGCACTCTCCACTATCTCCTTTCAGCAGGGTTCCCGCGACCGTTACTCGCTCATCGTCCGTTAACGCCTGTCGCTTTTGTTTCGTCTCATTTCTTGCCAAAAACATAAAAAACGGCATACCCAGCAGCCTTTTTCCTCGCCGCTCATTCGCGCATCATTCAAATTGCTGTTCTGCGAACCAAGCGCACAGCACAAACAAGAAAAAAACACTATCGATGATCTGCTTTTGCCCCGGAGCGCTGGTTGTCTATGGCGCCCTTGTGGCGCTCCTTGCCCATCCAACAGCCCAGCATCCGGCCCCAAGGTTGGCCAAGAGGGGGATCCCGCTCGCGATCGACCAGGGCCCAGGGGTCAAGTGAGTCTTAATATGGAAGATTCATCCGCATTCTTTTTTTCTTCTGTTGATCTGACCTGCAATTCGCCTCTGATATTGTGTCCGACTTTGTTTGAATCCAACAGAGTTGTTCCGTAAGTGAATCTCTCTTGTAAGGAACCACGTCGAACCACGCCAGCTAAGATGAGCAAAGGTTATGCTCTCGTAGTGAATTTTTGAGGAAACCAGTGGAGAAGCCAGAAAGCATGTATGTTTTTGCCTGTTCTGATTGTTTGAAGTCAGTTTGGTCAGCCAGTGTCTCTCCAACTGATAAAATCCCTTTTATCTCAACAGCGGACCAGGAAAAGACGGGGGATTGAGCTTGTGAGGAACTTGTTTCGAAATCTACTCATCTCAACTTCCAACTCCACCCAGTTTCAAATACTTTTTTTCCATTCCGTTATATAGTCCGAAAGGTGGTGGGTATGGCACAGAAGACAAACCAATATACGATCGTCACTCATTCCCTCATGCCGATCCTGAATCAGGAGATCCCGGTCTGTGGGTAGCCAAATAAACTGAACATCAATCTCTTCCTTGAAAGACTTTGCCACTGATAAACAAAAGGTCACTGCAGTTCGTTGATGGAATTTCGCGCGGTCTTGGTGCGTAAAGGGTTGATATTCCGGGAATATATGGATCAGTTTGCCGACCACTTTCTGTAAGTTATGTACTCTCCAAGTTCAAAACTCTATCTCAAGATTTCTACATGGAGCACTAGAGACTCCATTTCAAGGTGCTTGTCGACATTTTTTGTTTTGGGAAATAAGGAAGTTATTCTTATTGCTCAGGAACAACTCATCAATTGCCTATTTTTCAAAGTTTTGAAGCCCTTGAAATGGGATCTAGAGCTCTCTAATTTTGTATCATTAACACTCCTATAACCAAGAAAGTGGAATGAAAGCTCATTTTGGGTCATGAAATAGATTGCTTTACTGACTACAGCCTGATTTTAGATTAAAACATTACCCAGAGCGCTTTAAGAATAAGACATATTCCTTTTTGGATCTTATTTCGAAACACATCGAGCAGGTTCGTGATAAAGCGCGGGGGTCAGTCAATTATACTTCTTGATTTTCATCCAGATACTAATTTCATGCCCTGTTCATAGTTTCTATTCTCGTGATGAAAAGATCTTGCAAGATTGGTTAGACAAGTTGAAAATTGAGGACCCTGAAACGTGAGTATACTTTCCACAAAAGTAACAAAGAGTTCAGATTCTGATCTGAAATGCATATGTTTGAACTTCAAAGAATCAAGCTGCAAATGCCAGCAATGTCAGTCTAACATTATGAAAATGAAAAAAGAAGGATTTGATGCAAATGAAAAAAAAAAAAAATAGCTGATGTTTCCCAATCACCTAATTTCAGGACTTTGGATAGATATGTTGAGGAGCATAAACTCCATGTTCAACATAAATTACTACCTGTTGAAGATTATGAAAAGTTTCCTGAGTGGATCTTGTAAGTTTTCTTTGATTGTGAATATTCCAGTTCAATATCCCCCCAAAAAATGCTAGAGAAAGTTTACCCATTGTGGCGGTTGATAACCCTACTTTGCAAGACCAATGCCCAATTCCAAGCATATCTGGATTTTGACTGTTGGGGATTGCTCAAAGCCAGCAGGCTTGTATAAGCTTATTGCCTCCAGGCAGGCAAGATCATCCAGCCTTGCTGATAAGGCTACAATCTAGTCATGCAGGCTAATTCCAAGCTGTCTAGCTGAGATGTATCTCCCCCAGATGACAAGTCATAAGACTCTAAAGCTTGCCAGATGGGATGAGTCCCCCCATCCTCATCTATGAGGCCACATAGCCTTGCTTTCATTGAGGCATTCCTTCCAATCAAAAAAGTCACACAGACTTGTGAACCTGACAGAAACTTGTCCATTTTATGTTTACTAGAGGCTAAGGCGGCTGCGCCGCTGCGGGGTAAAGTCCTGCTACCATCTATCTTGCTCATTTTCTCATAACCATTTGCACCCAAATCACACACAGGTTACGCCTTACAGAGAAGCATCCCAATCTCTGTTCATGACACATCATGAACTCCAAACCAAAACCATGTGAATTTAATCAAATTCTCATTTCATGCAACCTTCAATGCCGCCAAACCCCTCCAATATTCATAGTCTTCCCTGCAAACATGCTACACCTGGAGTATAATTTATTTAATTCTTTACTTGATTCTTTTAAAAATTGAGGCCTCTGACTGAAATCCTGAATTTTTTTAAAAAAAGCTCTAGGACTCTTGAAATCAACTTTTGTATTGTAATTAACTAATTGAAAAATGTCTTCAACCTGAAACCAGCTTACAAATTCATACATCATCATCTGAGAGGTCAGGATGATGATGATGTCTATCTGACAGAAATTATTGCAAACAATGTACTTCTTAACGCCAGCGTCAAACAAAAAGGTACATACACACAAAAATTGGGCGGATTTCTTCACCTAGCTCTAGACCTATGCACATCAAAACCTATATGCACGAATGGGCTCGACTGGGTCTGGCATTGTGTAGAAGGGTCGGATCACCAACAAAAACTTATTGATTATGTAATAATCTGATGTTTGGAAGAGATGATCAACATTATATTTCGGTAGCTGGTGGATATTTGGATTGACCGATCTGGAGTCAATCATGTTGTTGATGAGGATCTGGACTGCCTCAGTGTGGGACAAGCGGAGGGTGGTTGCGAGGAAGCAGAAGTCGTCTAGGTGGTGCTGGGACTTGATCGTCTGGATCTCGGGGCCCGACAAGGACCGAAGGCCCTTGAAGATGGACAGCCAGAGTTGGTCGAGCAGGTCAACGGCCTTGTGGTAGTATGGCTATCTCAAGGTCAAGGCCAATGAATTCGCCTACACACACATATTTATAAATTTAGACCAGTCTCGCAGAGTAAATATACCAGAAGGAAAGGGGAGGTGGTCTCAACTCATGTGGCAAGAGGTGCTTGAGTTCTCTGCCTGGAACACTGGTCCAATCTTGTAGACGCGCTCGAAGTCGGCAGCAATGGCCATCTGCTTGGCCAGCTTGGGCGCGCTCGCGCCAGAATCTGTTGCCACTCCAGTTCTCCTGTGATTAGCATTGGTCGCAGCGCCAAAGATAGAATTTGAATGATTCATCAACCACAAATTGGCCGCCTGTTTTCTCGGTGCGTTTTTATGGACCCATTTGATTAAAACTGGCTATGTATGAGGGAGAGGGGCAAGAGGCTGATGGTGCAATCGTTGAAGAAGCCTGCTTATTATGTTCCCGGGGATGCAGGCGATGCAGGCCAAGGCCGGGCAAGCCAACAGAGATTGAGATATAGAAGTGACGACGGCGCCCAGGGTTAGTGAGGATCTAGCCGTGTCTCCACTTCGAAATCCAAGGAGGATGGAAATCGTGTGCGGCCTGCGCCTATCGACAGTCACTTGGAGGACGGATTAAGAGGAAGCTTAGTTCAAGGCGTGCGCTTTTGGGCGACGGGGGTGGCAGTATTGCGGGACGTACAGATTTGGTTGTGATGATCTCACCAAAGTCTTTGCGGTGTGGCTGAGATTGTTGGGAAGGGCAAGGTTGTCAGGGGTTGTAGCACAAAAATCCATGTTGCGGTGTCCGAGGTGGTGTCGAGTATATAAGAAACTGACCACTGGTGATATTGATCCCCCAGCCAAGTGCTTCACTCGGCTCTCCCCCCTCCGCTGTCGCACTTGCTCAGTTTGAGGGGTTTATATACTTGGTGGCCCCCCTTTGCATAATGCCTTAACTGCGCGCGCTGGGGGTCATCCTTGTTTTGTCTTTTAAACCTGCTAGACAGGAAGGGACAATTCACATTTTATAGGGGGAACCCTTGATCCTGAATTCTATGTTTTGCTGTCTTTAATAAACTTGGATTTTACAAGGAACAAGGCTGCATGACCTGTTTTATTGTTCTGAATTTAACCATTTGCCTGTTATCAGTTTCTTTCACAAATGTGGTCAGGTCAATCCTACGGATTTCCTATCACTTATTGTGCAGATGGCTTTGTCAAGATTTCAATCATTTTCATTTTTCCTGATTTTATCCTCCTTTTTTACTTTATCCAATTCTATCAAGATCAGATTTTCACACAAAACCAAGGGCTTCCCCTAAAAGCAAAAAAAATGTCTCCCATATACCAAAACAGCACAAAAGTATCCTGTTCTTTCCTTCATCTTTGAATTGGTTCAGTTGAAATGAAAAAATATAAATGGCAGCACCACCTAGCTTTCCAACACTGGATGAATTCCATACTGCAGTTGGATCTGCATCCCCCCCCCCCCAGTTTTCAATTTAAACACCCTCACCCTTGATTGTTGGCGAAAAAGAATATGCTTTCCTAAGCCTTGAATTGATTGCTCTAGTGTGCACTAGCTGGGGCTTTGATAGATTTGTTAATTTGAGATTTAGAGGGCAATCAAGAGCTCTATAAATGCCAACAGAGGTTCATACACTAGCATTGCTGGTGCACCTTGATTTACACTTCAGCCTGATCAAGTCATTGATGGGTCAGAAATTGTGGATGTGAAAGCCCCTGGTAGCACTTAATAATGGCACTTTTCTAAATGGGGGTCAGCTCTTTAGCCCCTCAGACTGCTCAAATTCAACAATGGAAGGAGTTGAGAATGTAAAGTGCCGCACAAGAATTTTGCACCACTTTGCATGTACCGGTGCTATTCCTTTCTCTTGTCTTGACTCCCTTTCCTTCTCACAGTTGTAATTTTCCTCTGCTGGTGCTAGCTCAATTGAAATCCCATATGTTAAAATACATATCTGCCAGGACTCAAACCCAGATCTTCCCCCATGGGAAGCTCAGATCACAACCCCTACACTGCTACTGTGAGAGTTTGGCTCTGGGTTTGTCTTTCCAGCACCCATTGTCCTGTCTCTCCGTCCGTTTAGATTTGTCCAGAGTCCGTCTGGCTAAAGCGCAGCTCAATATCAGTCCTTGACTATTCAAAGACCCATTGTTCACTAGAGTAAAACACGCCAGCTTTTGTTTGTAATAATTTGACAGCACGTTTGACCGTATAAATCCACGTCACCCCAGGTGAAACAAGACCAGCATTGAGTTTTTCATGACTGTTGGCAGTACATGCAAGACAAATGAGTGAAACAACAAGAATGTTTGTCATCGTTGTCATGTTTGAATTTGGTTTGGTTTTTATCATCAAGAGAACATGTACTGGTGAGAGATGGACAGAGTAAAGGCATCTTTCTTCAAAAAACCCTCGCTTCGCCATGAGGAGAATAAGAAACAAGGAAGACGATGAAATTATAATCTTGTCGTGATTATTTCTGTTTCATTAAATTCTTTTTCTTCATTTCCAGTTTCCGTTTCTGGATCGCAAACAAAACCAAAAATGATCAGCAATCATCGTTTTTCCCGATCTAATTATTACAGAGACAGAAGGAGGAAGGAAATGACAAACCTCTTCAGCGCGTTGCTGCTTAGTGTAATTCATCTTAGTATATAGTTTACGTTGTTTGCCCGACAGCAGCATTTCAGCCATTTTAGAATTATCATCATCCTTAGATTTATCATGATCGGCGATCTTCTTATTTGGCGTAGATTTCTTGGATTTCCGGTTTTCGTTCTTGGTGGCTTGTTTCAATTCTTTCTGGAATTGGTCGTGTGAGATGCCGAGCTCCTCGGCCTCGATTTCGGCTGCATGGAGTAGATCCTCGTCCTCGGCATTCGAAGCTGCTGCTTGAAGGGCAGGTCTACTGGCGACTTGTGTCTCTGCTTTGGCCGCTGCAGTTAGCTCTTCCTCTTGTTCTTCCTCCCCGCTTGCTTCATCCTCGTCTTCCTCCATGTCGGCGATCTGACTCTCTCCCTGGGCAGCGTTAGGTTGCGAAGCTTGAGGCAGGTAGCCGCCTTGTCTTCGGACCTCCTCATCGTCCACAAAAGGTGACAGGTGAGGTGGAAGGATCTTGCCCGGTCCGTATTCTTCGGTGGGCAAAAACGTCGACTTGTTGATGCAATCGACCACCCATTGTGGTTGGACGAATGCTCGCTGAGGTAAAGCGGCGGTCGAAGCAGGAAGCTCTGGTCGGTCGATAACATGATGGGTGATCCGCGGATCCGACTCGAGGTATGGAGATCCAGCACCAAGGATAGGGTCCCAACCAACCTCACCGCCACTTGCCTTGATCACAAACTCGAGCATCGGCCGGGTAACCTCTCGTGAGAGAAAGAATGCATATGGTGCGAACAGGCCCTTTTCAACTTCATCGGTACTCTCGACGACTGGGTCGACATCCATCTGCTGGTTCTGTTCCTGGTCCTCGTCTTCATCTTGTGCAGTAGCCTGGGCTGAAATGAGAGACTTGATTTCGTTCCGAACGTTCTTTGCGGTCTGTCGTCCCGTGGCTTGGTTGTTTGAATTGGTTTGGTCGGCAAGCAAAGTCTGATTGCTACTTTCCAGGATCAGTGCGTTGAGACCGGCGCCAGCTTCGTCCAAGTTGGAGTCTAGTTTGGGGGGATACAGCAAGTTGATGTTTTGAAAGAGCCTGTAAAACACGAATCCTAGCAAGGTTTGATAGAGTTCGAGAAACGTGAGCATGATCCGAAAGTCCACATCGGCTGGAATCTGTAAGGCAAAACATAATTGTAAATCTTCAATTTTGCAGAATGACTTGGGGTTAATTATAGGCTGGATAAAGCAAGCACATTTTGGGTGAAGGCGTAGGGGACAAGCCAGGTGACTCGCTGTCCCTCGACTTCGGCTTGGTAGTAGATACCTTTAATGCTCAAGAAAACGTGCTTCAAAGATCTCGACTTCATCACATAGATTTGCCATTCGGCGGCTAGTCGAGCGCAGTTAGCGATTACTTTAGGTGAGACGTGGTTTGTTGAAGGTAGGTTGGCGAAAAGTATGATGAGTGAGAGGGCGTCATCCAAGTCTCGGATCGCATCAGTAAAGACGGGGTATCTGGAGGCGGACATCTTAAGGTCAGTGTGGATGTTTGAACGATCTCAAGAAGGTTGTGTGTGAGAAACAACATGCCTTTCTTTGATGATGTGGTCGATTCGATAACCTTCATGAGCCGAATCCAAGTTTTTAGCCAATCCATCTTCCTTACGTCCTAGAGCTCGAGAGAGTTTCTTTGCGAAAGCTTTGTGCTCTCTCAGCTTTTGCAGTACCGGTTCATGTAGGAGGTATGCGATATCCTTCGAATAATAAAAAGAGGCAGCAGCTGTTGATCCTCGGTTGGCCTTCTTTCGACTTTTGGGCTCTCTGGGATAAATTCCTAACACGATCAGGGGTTTTTCCGTCAGTATGAGTATCATCAAAATGGTCTTGAGGTCTAATTTCCAAGAGTAATAGGATCTAACCTTTCAAGATGCAAAGTCTTCTGAAATCCGACAATGTGCATTGAAGTTTCTTCAAGGCCTGGTTTCTAGTTACATAGTTTCTTGCAGCCCCGGTCTACGCGCGGATCAGTACAGAGAGCAGAGGTTAGTTTTTCAGTACGGAAGGACGGAGCAGGAGGAGTACTCAACGGTTCCTTTCTTCTTCTTGAGACCCGGTTTGACCGTCTTGATGTGGGCTGGTGCTGTTCGGCCCATCCTTCGAGCCTTCTTTGAGCTGCGTTTTTTGTTCGAGATTGGTGTTCGATGAGTTCTTCAATGGTCTTGGCAAACTTTACAGCGGTTTTGTTTGGTGATGGTCGAGTCCTACAGGGCGCCGCCAAAAAAATATGGCAAAATGAATATGCAAAAAGGCGCAGACCCCCTGCGGATGGTGATGCTCGGACGAGCTGGACGTCAGATGGCCGGTCATCGAGTCCAGAGTCCGGACACCGCGGCACAGGCTGGCACAGGTGTGATGTCACGCTGGACTCGGAAATGGTTGTGGGAGAAGCACACCTAGTCCACTCAAAACGATCCTCAACCGACTCGACACATCAATACATAGGAGATGGATGACACCTACTACTCACTAGACCAACTCCTGGCAGAAAACCAGAAGATCCCTTGCATTTTCAACATCGCCGTTCCCGGGATGGGCTATCTCGAAGGTTCCAATGAACGCGATGTTCGTCGCCTTATCTCATGTATCAATCAAAGAGAAAGCCCTACAGCTTTTCTCGACGCGTGTTTTGCTTACCAAAGATTTTCAATCATCGCAAAATCAACAGATTCAACCTTACACCGCCATCGAGATCCCGTTTTGGTTGGCTAGCATTCTTAGTCAACAGGATAACCCGGAAGACGAAACTCAAAATTACTTGACGATTCAGATGCCTAAATCTTTTAACCTTCAAATCAGGAACGCCTTGTCTGCTTCAACTAAAAACGTCAATTTGAAAAACTTGGCTGCTAACTCGGGTGGTGGTTGGTATGAATCTGGCGCGGCCTTATTAGAGATGTACGTGCTTAGATATCATTAACAGATCTTTTTCTCTGACAGATACGAAAACTCTGATGGTTCTTTCTTGTGTTTTTCTTCACAGGATTGAAGACAATAACTTGAAATTGGTCTTACTCATAACATTGTTTGATCGAGTACCAGATGTATTGGATCTCGCGACGCGACCGCCCCTTAGTTCTGGAGAAGATAGATCAACCAGCACGAATACATCTAGTACTCTCCATAGTCATGATGAACTCTCCTTGGGTATAGATTCATGGGAGAAGGAACTCTTGGTCACCGGCCAACAAACGTCCAAGAAACAGACTGAATGGGTGAAAAGTCCAATAATCTGCTAATAACTGGATCGTCGACATCACTTTGATTCTCGTCGAGCTTCAGAGATTCAGTTATCTTTCATGTCCACTGCCCGTTTGAATTGTAATAAATGTAGTCAATATGGTTAAAATGATTTTAACTTGATTTTAATTTGTCTATGTTGGTACTTGATTCTGATGAAGGTTGAGGATCGTTCGTGGAAAGTAGGGCGGAGGAAATTTCGACTGGTTTGTTGAGGTGGTTCATGCGAGCAAGCTCGGCCACGAACCTACGAAAAGAACAAGAGTAGCAAGCAAACAGTAGCAAAACAGTTCATTAGCGAGTTGATCATTTTCGAGAGCGATTGGCTGGGGGAGCCAGGACCAAGATACAGGGCACACACCAGCGAACACTAATCCACAGACAAATCGCGACCAGCATCAGAGCCAAGACATGCAAATTTCCCTGGGTGATCACCAGCAGAGCCAACAGGGTGAGCAGGAGACCCAGGAAAGAGAGGTCCATCGCCCGTATCAGTCCCTCGTTCGGGACCACTGGTTGTGGCTTCGACGGAAGTACCGAGTCGATCACCGCTTGGATCATCGAGGACATCGTGTCTGTCTGTCTGTGTTGTTCCTGTCGGCTTTCTCTTGCGCCTTTCTTTTTGTTTTTCTATTTTTCATCGGTTTGTTTGCGAAACTCCCACTCACATTTACCCTGTCACAGCTTTTGCCTGATGTGATCATGTGATATGCTCGCTGAAGCCCACATTGGCACATGTCACAAATTTGACTCTTTGGGAATAAATTTTGCAGCGTTGTTTTCCAACATTTGTCAACTGGATGACTTCCCATTGGCATTTAGAGAGCTCTAGATTTCCCTCCAAACCATGAATTAAGACACCAACCAAAGCCCCCAACACTGCACATGAAAGCAATGAACTACAGGCTTAGAGCATCCGCATCGGTGCGGGTGTAACTCGAGGAGTAACAGATCTGCCTACTCCCGGATTAGCGCTAATCCCGGCCGGCAGCCACATCGGTGCGGGATAAAAAGCTGTGTAAGTATGTGGTATGCACCTACAGATTATGTAAGCTGTGTTTGGTGCATACTTTTGGGTGGGGAGGAGTGTCTGCATGCATGCAAATATGCATGCAGCGCTTACTCCCAGGATTAGCAAGGAGTAACTTTACTCCCGCTTACTCCAAATCGTACTCCCGGGAGGAGTTTAGTCCGATTAAATCGGACCCGATGCGGTTGCCAAGGAGGATTAGTTACGCTAATCCTCCCTTAATCCGCAACCGATGCGGATGCTCTTAGGAAAACATTTTTCTTTTTAATGATAATTAAGAGTTTGGGTGTGTAAAATTGAGATCCAGGTGGCCCCCAGAATTGAATTAGAATGCCAAAACCTAGATTTCCCGGCAAAATTTGAAATTTTGTGTCTCAGATCTAGATTTCCAGATCAACAGAAAATCCTCCAAACTTGCTTGTTATCATTTCAGTCAAGAAATATTGCTCTGATGCTTGTGACAGTGTCATAATCAGAACCAAACTTCTTGAATCCACCCTGTGATCAGTGCCTCCAACAAAGAGTATTAGTATGCTTGAATTAGAAATGGTACATAGATACAGCAATAGCAAAAAATCTTGCGGGTGGGCGAGGCTGAAAATCCAACAGATAAAAATTTTCGCTTCAGCCCTGCCCCCTGTATTCTTCCAAATCTTCTCATCTTCCAGCCCCTTTGCACTTGACCATATCCCATATTGCCTCCCACCTCCGCCATTGGAAATGGCCCCCAACTGAATCCCCCCCGCCAGACCCAACCACTGCCCAGCCATCCCCAGCCGCCAGCCAGGAACCAATCCAGCAGCCTCCAAAAAAAAAAAATCACCGCCCCCATTTTTCCGTCCATGGCCCGTGGATAATCCACTCACGCCTGCTCTGCATCTGCACAGCCGCCGCCAGATATCCCAGCCACCGCCCCGGATCCCATCCAGCACCCACCCGGCCCAAAAATTTTGTTAATCGGTGAGCTGCCCCCCCTGTTTTGATTTTTTTGCTTCCATTGCCCGCCAGATCAACAACTGACGCTTTGTTGCCGGCTCGCTCCTGGTTCCCGGCCCAATTGCCCAGCCGCTGCCTGTCTTATCATGAGTGTAATTTTTTATCCTCCGCACCCCGCTCCACAAACCGTTGTAAAGCTCAAAAGTGTTCCTGAGAACCTTTTGCTGAGTGCAGAAAGGGATATATGAGGAAACCTCTGCCTTTCCTGGTTCACTAGACACTAAAACAAGCCCACCAATCTCAGATTGACAGGTTTAATGTAGTGATAGTGGAGTGTTATCAAAAGATAACTGTTGTTATAAAGTGGGTGCGATGAAGTTGCTAAAATGTGTTATGAGTGAGGAGTCTGGACTTCAACCAGATGATAGTTGGTCAAAGAGGACCCCTCAGAGGTTTGTGTTATGTAATGTGAGTGTTGTGTAGAGTTGTTATTTTGTGTGTAAGTGTTTTGTAATGTGTGTAAAACCAAAATATAGGGTGACTAATACATTGTGGAGTGAGCAGTTGTGTACTTTGTTATAGGGGAAACTGAGTGCAGGTAGTCTGCTGGGGGGAAGTTACAACAGGGGAGGAGAGCCTCCTTTTATAGACAACAGTGAGGGAGTTTAGCTCCAGAGGAGCTCCACATGAGATATTTTAGCTAGGTACATGAGGGTTTTTGGCTAGTACATATGCTGAATGGATGGATGTGATTGGTCAGGACTGTACAGGTGATTATGGGTTATGACATGCAGGCTGAATCGGGAGATGTGATTGGTCAGGACTGTATGTTAGTGTAGTCATGCTGTAACCAGGTCACCTGCTGTTGTTATGCAACAAAAATCCACTAGCGCATGCAGCTTAGTGCATGCAGCTATCACATGCAGCTATCACATGCAGCTAGCACCTGCATGAGTGCCTGCATGTGTACACTGTATGTATGTAAGTGATGATGCAGCTATGTGTAAGTATGTATGTAGCTATGTATGTAACCGTGTGTGTAACTAAGTGTTGTAAATGTGGATTGTGTAACTGTTTTGAGCTTGTAAGGGGTATTGTGAGTGTGTAAGAGTATGTAACTTCTGAGTGAATGCCCTTATGAGTGTTCTGTAAGGCAAAACTAGGGGTGAATTCGTCCCTAGAAACTGAATCTGGAGGAATATTAAGTGATTGATAAGAGGAAAAGGGAGATTAAGAGTAAAACTAATAGAAATAAGAAAGAAAAAGCAGAAAATTTTGATTTTGGTATATGGGATACCATAAAGCATACCACAGCGCTCTGGGCTTGGTGTTCCAGCCTCAGGACGCCAAAAATTGGCATGCCCACCCTTTGGGAAGATAAGAAGCTCAATCCTTATAAGCTACGGCACTAGGCTTGAGTACTTGCCACATCCCCTTACTTTGTAAGGGAGCTAGCCCCTCCGCTATTCAGTGTTGAGGTGAGGTTTCTTCCCACTGGCTTAAAAGCTATAGTGTGGCCCATAACCCTATCAACTCCATGTCACCTAAGAGACCAGAGCTGACAAGGTGTATCAAACATCCCAGTCCATTTTTTTGCTCCCAACCTCACCAGCCATGTTCAACCATTAAATGCTCTAAATCTTATTATTGTAAGAAAGCTATCTCAAGAACAATCAGCCTTTTTTCTGAAGAAGCCACAGCCACAACAACAAAAAAACCAAAAACTCAAGCCAAAGATTTTTTCAATGTCAACCAACTCAGAGCATTCACATTTGTTTGCTAGATTTTTGGGTCAAAGAAGCCTGGGTTTGTGGGCAGGTTAGCAGACTGAGGTTGCCTTCAAGTGGGCAAACACATTTGATTGGTCAGTTTCAAACCAAAGTGACCTGAAATGAGCCGGACACCACCCTAGCCTGAGGCTAGATTTCAGGTTAAGGCTAGCTAAATTTAGCTGACCTTGGCCTGAGATCAAACCTGATCAGGTTTGTAGACCCGGGGTTAGCCCCCGATGTGATTGCCGGTCGGGTTAAGCTGCCCAAAATCGTTTACCCGATGAATGTGAATGCTCTCACCGCAATTCGGCGGCCAACGAAGAACTGTACTTTGCAATTTCAAAACAGTTGGTAATACGAGTCAATTTATCAATTGCGTGCCCCAAGCGGGTCCAAATTCAATGCGCATTCCAACATGATTAGAAAGCTTTGCCATCAACTCGTCTTGAATGACTCGGACTGCTCAGACTATCTATGCGCGGCCCAACCCTTGGTCGTTTTTTCTCCACAAAGGCTGCCGTCGCTCACGAGCAGTTGGTGCGAAGAATGGTGCACACTGCTTGCCGACAGTGTGCTCATGCAATGAGCACTCCTGAGCAGTCTGTATTGTTGCATGGATTCCGCTAGTGAACGCTCGACACGTCGCAACGGCGCAGGACAACGGCACGCGTGTCTGTACATAGACAGCACAAGCCTGACCAATCACATCCCACCATTCAAGCGATTGACGTTTCATTACACAGCCTCAGCCTCAGTGCTTCGATTAAACCTCCGCCTCGATCCAACTCACGGACGCAGGGTATAAAGCCAGCCCCGCCGAGCGACCCACTCCCCGTCCTTCATCCCACACCACTCACTGCACACTTCATCTGTCCTCTGCCTCCAAACCTCAAACTCCTTAACAAACTCACCTCATCACAAAATGTCTGGACGTGGTAAAAGCGGTGGAAAAGGCCTCGGAAAGGGCGGTGCTAAACGTACGACCTCCGTCTGACCAACAAGCATTTCTTCTCTCATTGCCAGTATCACTCACTGTTTTATTTCTCGTTTTAGGTCACCGTAAGATTCTACGAGACAACATTCAAGGTATCACCAAACCTGCTATCCGAAGATTGGCTCGTCGAGGTGGTGTCAAGCGTATCTCTGGCCTGATTTACGAGGAGACCCGAGGTGTTCTAAAGGTACGCTTGTCCCCCTGCCCATCAGCGCAGCCAACCCGATGACTAACTGAGCCCACGTTGCCTATTAGATTTTCCTTGAAAACGTCATCCGGGATTCGGTCACCTACACTGAACACGCCAAACGGAAAACAGTCACCTCTCTCGATGTTGTCTACGCTCTTAAACGACAGGGCCGAACACTTTACGGTTTCGGCGCCTAGTACTGCTCTTCTCCGTTTCTTCTTGCCCGCTCTTCTTCCTTCGTCTTCACACTTGTACAACTCTGTCTTGTTCTAGTTTTTCTTCCTTTCTTTTGGTGCCATCGTCTTCGATTTTTATTTGAGCTTGTGCCGCTAGAATAGTAAACCATCTTTCATTTGCTTCTTTTCGGACCACCTCAGCTTATTGTTATCGCTGCCCTCGACAAGTGCCCCACCAACAAAGCAGTTGTCGAGCCCTCAACTCATATCGGAAGCCTAAATATGCGGCACATAGAGAGCACGCCCCAATTGTGTCCATTTTTGGTGCAACAAGAAGGCGTGGAGCTGCAATCGATATGTGGCACATTTGCAACTTCATGGTTATTTTGATCATCGATTGTATTAGAAGATATATAAAGCTGGGGAATACCTCAGACCAACATATTTCTGCGCTGGTCTGAGCATGTGGTCAAGACTCTTGCAGAGGTGTTGTTGATGGTGCTGTTGGGCCTATCTCTCCATTTACCCAAATTATCTTCCCATTCAACCTGATAACCTGTGAGCCTTTCAGCTGAGGAAATAGACCCAAAACGTCTAGTTTTTGTCAAAATCAAGTGTTCGAGGCTTTAAATCATTCCTGGGCAGCGGGAGGACCACACAATATACCATGTCAAAATTCAAATCCACTCTGCACTCTTATTTTTAAAAACAGGGCTACTGAACTTCTTTGTACGAAGACCTTCAGTATTCTCCAGGGGCCTTGCCGACCGAGCTTAACTAAGCCTCTCCGAGGAGGCGCGAAGCGTCTCCAAAGGAGAGGCTTAGGACTAATGTCCCATATTTGGCCTGAGGCTGACGGGTTTTTTCAATGAAAATGTGTGATTTTGTGTTTACAACTCTCCTACAACTTGGTATCACCTCATAATCCAAATCCCAGTTGGCCATGCCTAGCCCTTAATCCCAGCTGTCTTGTACATGTTTTTTCAAGTAAATTCATCAAGAACTGGCCGCTCAGCAGCCATTCTTGTAAGGGCATTTTCTGAGCAATGTGACAGACCCGCCGGGCCATTTGCAGGTCAAGTACAGACACTTTCTCACAGTTTCAGCCTTGCAAGGCCTCGCAAGCCATGCTTTTACAACAATTTTTTTTTTCAAGGGATGGGGGTAGGTGTTGTGTTAAACACACCAGAATATGTAGAAAGAAAACCTGATTCTAATGATGCCAGAGGCTGTGAAGAAATCCAATGGGTATACGGTGATATGGGGGATATGAGGAATTTTTAGATGTTTGGCTGGGCAGCCTCAGGCCAAATATCGGACATTAGGCACAAGTCCCTCCCGCAAGCGGGAGGAGGGACTTGTGTTAAGTTCGCTTGCCGACGGCTAATCTGATCAGCCGTGATATTCGGGGTCCCTCGTAAAGGTTGAGGCTCCGGGAGTCCGGGGAACGGTGGTTATGTACATAGTGCGGGTGGCAGCACCAACGGTCGGGACTCGGGACCCGGGTGTAGTCTGCTTATGTAATCTGACCCCACCTCATTCACAGCATCGTCATCATCACCGAGCACATAACAACCCGACATCACAACAGCCCTCGAGCTCCAGATAAGCCAAAGTTCGAGCGTGTCTTATATGACCGTGATAAGGAAGGAGTAAGCTAGGTGGAGGTTCGAACTGCCGGAGAACTGGACAACTCTCGAGCGACTACCATCAGTCTCCTCAAGTCAGTCCATTGCCTCTTCACACATCCTTGTATCACTGTCTTCCATCTTGCCCTACTTGATGCCGATGGCCGCTCGCTGACCTTGATCTTGTAGTCATCCATCTCTCATCCGTATCCTCTGCTTGATACACTCGTTCGCTCGACAGACAATATCCTCAAGCATCCCTCCAGACCAGCGGTAAGGAACTCTTCCTACAGAAAGATATGGCTCCGAACGAATGGGCTCATCTGACGCTGTTCTTTCTTCTTCCCAGCAGCCAGGGGATTTCTCCGAAATACAAGAAAGAAAAAAACTAATTTAGAGTACACAAAGCTATCGAATACCACACATCGACAGAGGATCTGGAAGCACCAACAGAACGATACAATCGATCAACCAGACCTGATGTCCCGCACCGCTTCGCCATCGCACGCACGTCGACAGTCGAGCAACAACTATGGGAACAATAATCAATCGAACAACCATTCCTTTCGGTCGAGACCCGGTGGCGTGCCCTCATCAAGTGGCAGCGGAGGAGGCGGCCGGCTGAACTCAGCTCGAGTACCCTCCCCAGCCATGATGGGGCCGCAGACATCGTCCAACCAGGCCGGCTTCCCATCGATTCGAAATATCGGACTCTTGTTGGGATGGAGTGTGAAGTTCAAGCTAAACGAAGGCGCTGCAGGAGGTGACCGATGGGTGGAGGGGATGATCTGGTGCTATGACTCGATCGCCGGGGCAGTCATCCTACAATGTCCGGGCACCATCAAGGGTCGCCACACCTACCGGATGATCAAAGTCAACCAGATCAAAGACCTCCAGGTCGGAAGCTTGCTCGAACCCCACCCGCCAAACCCGTCTGGGATGATCCCTAAAATCTTGGAACCCGTCCGGCCGATCAACGTCACTGCTATCGCAATGAGGGAGAACGCGGCCGTATTGGCTGACGACGCTAGACGGGCTAGAATCGGCCATGGCGTCTCTCGTTGGGCCCAGGAAATCTTTGACGCCCTAGGAAAAACGTCAGTTGACTTGCCCTGCTTCTTCTCCATCCCTCTCACTACGTCTCCTCTTTTTTTGTTAGACTGAAGTATGGGTTGTGCAAATGTCCTTTATACAGACTTCCTGTTCGATGGCATCAAACATCGATAATCATTTTGGATGATGTGCTACTACCTGGACCATTCTATCGATCAGAAGATGTTAAAGTGAGCGGGGATAATCAAAATCGGATGAGCCGAGTCAAGCAGGTCTTAGAGGGTGAATGGTCCCGATTACTTCGGACTGAAGAAGGCAAACAGATGGAATTAGAAGCAAGAAATGCGGCCTCTGCCACTACCACTGCCACCTCTACTTCTTCCTCTTCTACTGCTACTGGCACTCCCGCCCCTGCCTCTTAAGAAATAAAATCATCTCACCTTTTGCTCTTCTCTTCCTTCCTTCTTTTCTTCCTTTGCTTGAAAAGAAGACCCTTGACCAATGAAGAGAGATCATTGGTCGGTGTGAACAAGAAGTGCAAAGGATTCACTTGGCATCTCTTGCTCATCATAATCTCCCTGGAAAGGGTGAGAGTTGGTCGAGAGAAATATAGGGCAATTTACAAGTCTGATTGGTTGAGCACCCTGCTGCTGCCAGGGAGGCTCGAACTGTGTGTAAAAACACACAAAGAGAGAGCATGAATCATTCAAGATCTGTCTGGAGAACATGATTATAAGCAGTTTTTAGACAAACTCTTGAATATCAATATGCTTTAATCCTTGGGGGTGGCTAAAACCAGCCAAATCCCACATTATAGCTTGATAGGAGGTTCAGAATTGAGTTTTACAAAACTTTGGAGGTAAGTTTGAGGCTTTTATGAAGAAAAAAAATCTGAAATTTTGGTAAGATGCACAGGAGTAGGCAATGCTGATCAATCAGTGCACCTTATCAGGTTTTTTTTAAAAAAATGTTCATGTGTGCGTGCACTGGGCAACGTGGATATTGGCTTGACAGATGTTGGGCTACACAAGAGGATTGATTTCAATACGGAATAGCTGAAGAACGTCCCATTGTGATGGGTGTACGTAGTTGTTCATATGGCTGATTGGATTAGATGCTGATAGCTGTACGACTGCTTGGATGTGGTTGTTTCAATTTTTCGATCTACATAGATCTGAAAGAGGAGTCAAGTGTGAGGTTTGCCAAGACCCAAACATTTCTTGGCCCGACCAGGAGCAGTTGGCCGACTTTCGAGGATGAACCCACAACAGATCATCAACCGATGGACATCGATCGCCCGAAGCCATCACCGATTACGGCCTTCCCGCTCTCCTATCGCCCTCAACGGCAGTCGGACGAGGCTGCAACGAATCCACCAGACCCATCACACCAGAAGCATTGACGCGTCTCCCAGCGAGCCATCGGCCATCGACCATGAACGGGAGCGAGGGCCTGAAGAGGCGCATACCTCCGCGACCAGCTTCAAGCCGACCCCGTCTGCACTTTATCCAGCCACCGAACACAGCCCAACGCCAGCGGCAGCCCCAGATCAGCCGTGGTTTGTGGACGACGAGCCGGTAGGATCGAGCCAGGGAGCGGCCGACGAAGAAGACCTGGGCGTGGATCTGACGCCGACGGGGCCTCCGCCCCCTGCCCCAACCAACCTTCCCGCAGATCTGGAGGACCTATACTCCCATCTCGTCTCCTCGCCCTTCTTCGACCCCCCATCGCTCTCCTTCATCGATGCTAAAAAATCTCCCCTCGGCGACGCCGCATGGACCGATTGGGTCGTCCTCGTCACCCTCAAACGGGGAAGAGAACGCGCTATTCGAGGGGCCGCTGAAAGCATCCAATCTATCGTCAGTACACGTCGTCCTCCCACCGTTTCTCTCTGTCCAATCTTCCTGTGATAGTGCGTTTTATGGACTCTCTCTCATCCTTTGCTTCCTCTCCTTGGGCTTTCTTTTCTGTTATATTATATATAGCTTGAAGGAAAGATGAGTGTGAGACTGGAGGGTACTGACTCGACCAGCTCATCATCCACATGGGCTATGGTCGATGGCGGGAAAGTCGTGATCCATATCCTAACCGAACAGTCTCGGCAACTATACGATCTCGAAAGCGTCTGGAAAGCTCCCACCTCTTCCTCTCGTCATGCCAATCAAAATTATGAAGAAGATTATTATTGATTCTCCTTTTGCTTACCTTCCGTTAAAACCGATCCCCTTACATCTCGGAAATGATATCGTTTTTTATTCATCTCCCAGGCAACTTTTCAAATACATCTCCTTCGTTGCATTTCTGCAATCCTTTCTATGAGTTATAGACCATTCAACTTGAGTCCAGTCCCCACAGAAAAATCCATGCCGTCCCTGCCTACTTCTTGCAACAAAAGAACGTGGAGCACCAGGGAATCGAACCCTGTGCCTCTCGCAGATCCAGGGTCGCATGAATGCGAAGCGAACGCTCTACCATGTGAGCTAGAGCCCCATGACTGTGTCCGACCTCCTGTCCTATCAGTATATATCCTGCTTAAAGAATATCCAGACGATTTCAAGCGCGTGGCTGTGGCAGCAAGCACTGAGACTGCATGAATAATCATTCAGATGTCAAAACTACCCAGAGAAATACCATAATGTCTGTGGTGTGATTCATTCTTTCATTAGACTGTTTCTCCATTATCAATTCAACAATTTGTTTTAATGTGACATAATGGATGGAAATTTGCATCCAGAAATGCCTTATGGGAAACAGTTTAGGTTTTAGCCATACATGAATGGACAGGTCACTGGTCATGGTAGCATCACTTTCATCACTGTTGAAGTTATGACTAAGGAGAGTGACACTTTTGAGCAGAGAGAGACGGCAAAGAATTGACGTCCTGACTGGACCAGTGCAGGGCTGGAATAAAAACTGACACCTATTGATTTGTTGCAACAAACACTCAGATTTATAGAGTAGATACAACAGGTTGGAAATATACGCAAGGGAAGAAAGATCTATTTTCTTAACATGAGACCTAGGCACCTCACAAATGAAAGATCAATGACACTCTGATGAGCTGTTTCTGAGTCAGGGGCCTCAAGAAATAAAGTGTGGTGTGTGCCTATAAGTTGTGGAAATTTTGTGGTGCCACAAGGAAACTGAACAGCCTTTAATTATCTGTCTGGCCCTTGGTGATTAGGGACTTGGATTCATCCGCTGTTTTATTTGCCGCCTTTGGGGGGGCAGAGCTTGGAGTGGCTTTCACTGCCAGACAACGTGTCAGCGAGGGGGAATGTTAATCGAGATATTTATGTGCTGGATGGAGATTGCAGATGCCAGCTTGCCGATCGGTAGTTCCTAGGTAGGTAGTAACCGAACTGCCGAGCGATAGGAGCTGGCGGCCGTCGAGCGAAAAAGTGCCGGAAACCGACGAGCAACCACCACGAGCAGGAAACACCAGGCCGATGTCCCCCCGAGACGCACACCAGACTGGCCCACAACCACTCTCCCAGTCATTCTTCAACTCGCTCTACCACCAGCAACAGCAGCAGCAACAACACCAGCCAAGCACGAGCACCGCCACAGGCCCATCGCTCTCCCGATTCCTCTCAACCTCAATCATCAATCCGATCTACAAGTCCTCCTTCTTCCCCTCAACCGTCTCCGAAAACCCGCTCTTCTACTCCACCCAGGAGGGCTACGAGCACGGCCTGGCGGACGAGAACGATGACATCCTGCCCGACCAAGACGACCATCGGCTGCTGCACGCCGACCGGGCAGCCCGGAACCCGCGCGGAATCGAAGAGGAAGAGGACGACGACGACGATCCGGGAGGGCCTGGCTACTCCATCCCCCACGGCAAACAGAGAGCCTCCGATACCATCAACTCCGGGCCCCTAGACCGGCTCCCCACCCTTGCCCCGCTCCAGCCCGACGAGGAGCTCGAGGACCCGTTCTACGAGCACCAGGATCTCGTCAACAGCCATCATCACCACCAGGCCCTTCCCGAAACCCGCTTCGAACCCCCTCTGCCCCGCCACCTCATGGCCTCCCACGCCCTCTCCAACCTCATGGCCTCCGAAATCTCCTACGGAAACCACCAGCATCTCATCGCCCAGCACTCCGACCATCCATCCGCCCAGAATCCTGCAGGCTGGAAGATGTACCAGTCGCTCGGCCCGGGCTCGATGCTCGCTCCCCCGCCGTCCCAGCCGCGCTTCCCGCCCACCGGCCCTTCCTCCCCCGCCTACCACGCCCAGCCGGCCCCGCCGGTGCCCCCGCCAAGCCAGAGTCCCTCGGAGCTGACCGAGCGGCCTCCGGCGCGGTCCGCCGACCCGGCCTTTGCCGAGACCGCGGAGACGTACCCTCTAGCGGCGAACGAGTACGACGATGGCGGGCTGCCGACGGTGTACATCTACCCGACCGAGGCGCGGGATATCGGCTCGGACGTCTCCGGCCAGGCCGCCCTCGGCCCGCAGAGCTTCCGGGACTCGTTCTGGATCGGCGCATGGCTCAGCGCGTTACTGTACGCGTTTGGAGAGGCGGTCTGGGTCTTTGTGGGGGCCCGGACGGAGCTCGAGTCGGGCAAAAACAAGCTCGGGCTGGTCAAGGGTCTTCCGATCCTAGCGATGCTCGTCACGGTGACCTTCGGGATCAGTGTGGGCTCGGTGAGTCTGCTGGTGCTGGCCAAGCGAGCGATCCGATATCTGGTGTACGGTGCGATCATGGGCGTTCCGAGTGTGTTAGGGATGGTGGGGGTGTGGACGTGGACGTCGGCGGTGACGGAGCGGGGGAGATGGGGGATGGGATGGGTGAGTGTGGCGACGGTGGGCGGGGCGGGGGTGTGGATGCGGCTGATGTGGGCCGAGCGGGGCCGGCTGGAGCGGACGGTGCAGGTGCTCACGCTGGCCGTCGCCGTCCTGGCCGGCCATCCCAGCCTGGTGATCGTCTCCGTCGGCCTCAGCATGGCCTGCATCCTCGCCAGCATCCCCTTCCTCACCCTCCTCCTCCACATCCTCCTCCCCCACCACCAGCAACCTTCCCAGCCCGCCCTCTCCTCCGCCCAAGCCGCCCACGCCCTCCTCGCCGCCTTCGTCTGGTCTTGGTCCCTCAACATCCTCCGCAACCTCCAGCGGATCATCGTCGCCGGCGTCGTCTCCCATTGGTACTTCAACCGCCACTCCCCGCCCTCCAAACACCACACCCGCAACGCATACTCGTCTTTGGACTCGACCTGCCAATCCATCTCCCGTGCGCTCGGCCCCTCGTTCGGCACCGTCTGTCTGGCCGGCTTCCTCGCCACGCTCTTCGACTCGGCCGCGAAGCTCTTCCGCCTCCTCAACCGTCTCGCCGCCCCCTCCTCCTCCTCCTCATCGCTCGCCCGCTTCGGATGCAATCCCCATGCCTTGCTGGCCGGCTGGATCAAGATCTGGATCGGCTTCTCCCACCGCATCTTCGACTTCATCGGCTCCTTCACAATCATCTATGCCGGCATCACCGGCTTCAACTTCGCTCACTCCTTCCGAAAGACCCAGGCCCTTGTTTTCAAGCAAGCCCAGCTCGGCATCTTCCACAGTTCAGTCCTGCCTTTCCTAATTTGGAAAGTGACGCTCGAGTGATTCTAATTCTTGGTTTTCTGTTGTACAGATCTATTGGTCAAGTCGATCCTAAACCTAGTGGCATTGACGATCAGTCTAACGATCTCACTGATCGGCTACCAACTGTATTCCTCCTCCTCCTCGGCACCATCATCCGACCCGTCGTCGTCGGACCCCGACCGGCTGGGTTTGTCGGCGGGGAGGAGCGACTTCATGGGCCCGTTCGTCTGGATCTTCTTCGGCTTGTTGCCCTTCTGGATCCTCCGCTTCTTGACCGACCTGATCTCTACCGCTGTCGACACTCTGTTGAGCTCCCTTCCCCCTTTCCCACTCTTTTGACGGTCTCGTCAATATTCTTACTTTTTTTTTTTTGGACGCGCGGGGGTTTTTTAGGTTTCTTTGTTGGAATATCGACCTCGATATCGGCACTAACCATTCGAATATGACCCGTCAAGCCGTTCAGTCCTTTCCCTTCCCCCCCTTCTTTCCTTTCCCTTTACCTTGTTTTTTTCTGACTGGAATACTGATTCTTGGATTTCCCCTTTCTCGTTTTGTGTGCGGCGCCGATTTTAGTTTGTCGGCAAATTGGAAGACTGATCCCATTCTTCTTTGTACACCAACACAACACCAATCTTCTTTTTCCCTCCTCAGTTATTGCCTCCTCACTACTCGTTCCTCCTTTTTTTTATCAGCTCAAATGCATATTTCTCGTTGTCTATTATTTTCTTATTTTCTGTTGTAAACTTCAAAATGTACATGTATGTGGTTCGACGTAAGAGAGAAAGTAGATTATTACAACCTCACATAATCAGTTATACACAGCTCTTTCTCTTCCACAAGATCTTTTCTCAGGTGACTGAATGTAATCATCTATATTTTTATGTGTACTATGAAAGTTCCATCATCATCATCAATTTTTTGGATTTGAATAAGTCTTGAGGCTTGAAAAAACAACTCCCAAATGTTTGTTGCCCCATGCCATTGGCTGACTGGATCAAAATCTGAAATCAGTACTCCACATGTTGTATCATCAAACTCAAATTTTGGGTTTCTGTGAGCTTGTCACAGCGCGGCGATCTGCCGCGATAGGCTGCGATGGCACGGGAGCGGCCACGCCATTGTCGGATAGCAGGTCGGGAAATCCAATTGGCATCTTCGGATCCAGGAGGCCGGCCAGCCGGATCTTCGAGACAAATCCAATCCTGTGCCTGCAAGGGGGCATTTTCATGTTTCATGTCTGACACAATTGTTCTTGTACATTGCTTGAAACAAGTGGGTACCGTACCCAGTACTGCCTGTGGGAGCTTATGGAAGTCCAACGCGATCAGCCAAACTCCAAAACAAAACAACGCCATGGACAAGAGGATGCAAGCGCATAAGTGCCTCTCCATCAGGTTTCAACATCACCCACCCGTCCCCATTGTTACGCTTCTCCTCCCTCGTTAAGATCACACGATGCGATTCAGCGCATCGAGCACCCTACGCCTGTTATTTTTGATCTGTCAACTGGCAGAGAGCACACAAGCAATCCACGTTGTTCCCGAGACTGCCAACGCGCCAGTTCCTCGGTAAGGGATTCCTCCATTGCCAGGTCAGCCGCGAGAAGTAGGCGGAACTCCATGGCCAGGTCGGCGGCGAGAAGCAGGCGGAAGGCTCTCCGAGAGCTGGGGCGTCCACCGCAACGCAGGTATCGCGACTCTCGATATTCCACACAACGTAAAATAACCCTACTCCCATACATCTTTCTCTCTCTCGTTTCTCTTTGCATTACAAGCACCGGATGGCCGGTTCTTCATTGTCCTGCTAAATCAGAACTGTCACAACAATTGCTTTTCTCACAATAGGATCTTCGGCACGGTTTCCAGGTAGGCCTCGAGATTGTTGAACATTTCAATCAGATCCAGACAATCCAGACATCATGGATTGCCCAAAGAACCTTATCAACTCTCACTGTTTTCTACGATCTCTTCCTGTCTAGCATTTCAAACACCTGAAGATGCAGAGGCAAGCATACGTGAGCGCTGATCTATATCTCCAAATGTGTGGATGCACGTAATTGAGAGCGATAGGAAAACAATTCACCAGGAAAATTTTCATGTCAACTGGGGGCAGGTGACGTGAAGGCATCTCCAGTTTGGTCTCCATTCCAAATCCACTCTGAAAATCAGCCCACCACTTGTACTGCTCATTCCAACAAGCAGGTTCATTCATGTTCAGCTCACTTCATGAGTATGTCCTCACGCTAGCATGGCTCATATTCTGCTCAGAAAACGTATGTATATGTATATGTACATATGTACATAAATGAGCTGTGCTTGGGATTGCCAGATTCACATGCACACGTGTAGTCTGACGCCTTGGTCCTCGCACCCATCTGGGGTGCACCTGCTCCCGGAGGACCCACTTGGCTAACCTCTCCTCCCTTGCGGACACTTCTCGGCCCTTAGGATCCCTCTCAGGGGACCTCAAGCCAATGCAAGGCCATGAGGAGGGGAATCCCTAGCGGACTGGGGACCACACCTCCCCCCAACCCTCACACAGGAGTCTTGGAGTCCCCCTCCCGGGTTCTCGGGACTCCTTGGGCACTGCAACATAGCACCGAGCCTGTGAGTAGGAACAAGACGGCTCCCACCGCAAGTTTGAGTGTACATAACTTCCAGGATGTATGTGCAATATGAGTAGGGAGGGATGGGATCAGTTAACCAAGTAAAAATAAGTTTAAATCTCAGTTACATGATTGTATCACAAGGTTATACTTGGTGGTAAGACCGGGTAAGACCTATGTAATAGCAATGTATTGATCATGGCAATGTATGCACATTGCCATCCTTTTTGGGGTGGTGAAACAAGCTTTTTGCTTTTGCGTAATTAGCCTCTCTGGTGAGACTGGGCTGCCGCCCAGACCCGCTCACCACAATTGGCTTAGTTAAGCTCATACAAAAAACCTAATTGCACACTTACCACACCACTTGTGCTAGGCTAGCTTAACAAACAAGTGAAGGAGCCCCTGTCTGTGCCAACCTCACTTCATCAGAACTTTTGGGGGCCAGATCAAAATCCCATAAAGCTTAAAAATAAAATGCAGGACGCCAGGCTTTAATAGCTTGCGCCGGAACATCACAAAATCCTTCTGGCCATTGAAAATGTGGATTCTGCCTTCAGTTACCTACCAAGCAGTGCCTGGTTGCAGAGAACAAACCATAAATGCAATCAGAGAGAGTTTACTCAAGGAGGAAACTGTTGACTTGATGCATTCAGAATGAAACTTGATTGATGAAAGAAAAAATGCCCAAAAATGAAGGAAAGAGAGACAGTTTGGAACCTCTCATTAACAAGGAAGTGAATCTTTGACACTAATGGAAGCTGGAAGTGCAAATAACAGATTTAACAGGAAGAAAAGGAAGAAATCAGGGGAAACAAGAGAGAGAAATTGATGCACATCAACAGAGGAGGAAACAAATTCTGAAGGAAAGCTGGAAGTTTAGTGAGGATATCAGATTAGCACCAAACTTAAAGAGAGAAATCAAGGAAAAATAAATAATAGACCAAATCATACACATCAATATAGGAAGAAAATTCCAGGTTTTTGGACCAATTAATCAAATAATTTCAACCAGCTTAATAAGGACCTTAGATCAATATTTTGATATTGTATCAAAATTATCAACACATAATTGGAAGTTTTAGCAATAAAAAAGTTCACACTGCCTTTTTCTTTCTGAAGAGATTAGTCACTTTTTGAAAAGACTTTTCAATACTTTGGTAAATCCGCTTCCACAATGAAGCCAGCCAGGTCTTCATATTGGTCTTGGGTGGTTTTCCTGCTTGTGGAATGACTTGGGTTTCTCCATCTCCAGGACCTTCAGTAATCCCTTTTGGATTAACACTGTCTGGGATTTTGTG
Source organism: Puccinia triticina (assembly GCF_026914185.1). NCBI lineage: Eukaryota > Fungi > Basidiomycota > Pucciniomycetes > Pucciniales > Pucciniaceae > Puccinia > Puccinia triticina. The sequence goes on from NC_070573.1 coordinate 1,514,591, forward strand.
GGTAGCTTCCTGTGGAACAGCTGTGGATTCTCTGTTTCCAGGGGTTTCATCAAACACCTTTGCAATAATACCAGTTGGTTTTTCGTAGGTAGTTGCTTGGGGAACAACTGGGGGCTCTAAAGAGTTTTGTTCTTGAATTAGGAGTGAACAAAAAAATTGTCAAAGTCAGATATTTGAATTCTTAGGAAGGATAATTTTTCTATGTGTTTATTTTTTGACCCACCTTTGCTCTCCTTCCAACCAGAAAGGAGTGTTTTAACATCTTCAGGAACCCAGTGCTCATTGGAATTTCTTTGATATTGCACCACTGCATATTTTTTGAAAAGGTCTCTTGACTCGCCATTCAAATCTCCATGGAACAAATCAAGTACTCTGTCCAAGTTACTTTTTTCAGAAGTTTGTTTTTATGTGTTCATTAGTTTGAAATTTCTCTTTTGGTTTGTAAAATGGAAAATTTGATAAATACATACAGGCTAAATTGTGGTTGCAATTCTGTTTGTATAACTCTTTGATTTTTTCCACTTTCAAAATAGTTTAAAGGCCTTTATGAAGAAATTTTGATTATTTCAAAATCTATAAACATACCTTACGTAAATGAAAAAAGAAATGAATCAAAAAGGACTTACAGTTTGCCCTTACGGTCTAGAGATTTCAAGGTAGCAGAAAGAAGTTGGGGCATCCAGATATGCTCCCCTTTGTGATCATTTAGGAAAGGAGCATATTTTTTGTAATCTTCATTAAAGATACCCCCTGCAACTTTATCAAATTGTTCAAATGACCTTTGTTTTTCAAGAAAAATGAATCATATCAGTTTGATCTTTCCATTCATGATGTTGTACAGTTTTATACATGATTTATTATCACAAAATAGGAAATCATACATGATCCTTTCATCAGATCTGAGTGGGACTGATCAAAGAAATATTTTGAAGGGTAAGATTGTGGAATTGTCAGATATCTTTATACTAGTCATACATTATAAAATTAAGTCATATGCAAGGAAAAAAAGAGCAAGCTCACTCTTTGTAAATTTTCTGTTCTTCCAATCTTTGAGATCATTCTCAATATGTTTATGACTCCACTTCCAGTCTTCTCCAGCAAAGTCCTTTTCATCATCTGCTCCTCCATGAACCAAAAAGTTTTTGAACTCCTCCACATGCTCTTGTTTGAGCTCTGGATCATGTGCTCGAATGTAGTCCTCTAGTTTCCTATTTTATTGGCATTGTGTTTTAATTTTACAAACAGATTCAATCAGCAGTTTTTTGCTTGATTCTCAAGAAGAAAAAATAAACATACATATTTTTCACTATTGAAACAAGGCTATCAACCTGGCTTAGTGGATGAGAATTAACGCTTTATCATAAAAAAAATAAAATATCAAAAACTAGATCAGAAAATTCCATATGATGAGGAGTAATGAGGATCATAAAAAAATAATCACCTTCCATGAAAAGAATGTGACATGGACCATTTTGAAAATTGAGTTACAAGTTCCTTGGTGTCTAAATGTATAGTATCCTTATATTCACTCTTCCACTTTCTTCCCCTGAGGAAACAATGGAAAGATATTTCATTGAAGGTTAGTATAAAATCATCCTTTTCACATGTTGGGGATTGGAAACCCATTTTCAAAACACCAGCATTCACATCCAATATTAGATGCTTTGAGAAAATAGGGAGATGTTCCATTAATCCAGAAATTTTGTAAAGACTGTGAGGCCATGAAAGGATTAAGCCCTCTTGACCAACCAGCTGACATGGCCTCATCAAAGAATAATTTGTACTCCAGGTTGATGTTGATTGGGAGAGATCCCTCAAGTCACAGCCAAAGATGTTGAAACTTGCATTTAACAGAATTTTACACCCTCCTGGCAAACATTTTTTTATGAAGGATATTAAGGGCTTCCCATGAATAGGGTTGTGCAAAATCTCTGGATGGCACATATCCCTATCTGGACAATCTATGAATGAAAATTTCCACTGGGGTTGAAAGGTTTCCCACAGGGAGTAGATTATATCCCTTCTTTATGTTCATTATTTAAATGGAATTGTCATGAACAGAAAAGAACTCACACAGCCCATTCAGGAAAATTGTTCCGCAAATCTACTTTGAGGAAATGACTATTCATTTTATGTTCAGTATTTTTAACATATTCATCCACTGTTCCAATATTGGTGATTTTCATAGATTTAGATCAGTTATATTCTATTCAAATAAAATTCATTCATTCTGTTATGGAAGACTTACAATAGTCTTTGATTTAGAAATGAAACAACAGGCAATACAAATCAGAATCCAATCTCTCTCCATTTCAGTCCAAAATTTACACACTTCTCTGGCTGTTTTTTTTCAACCAATATATCAACCAAGAGGGAGTGCAATTTATCTTCTTCTTCTTTATATTCTGATTGATTATTCAGACTATTAAAAAAGAATCACATTAACATCAAGATTAAAATCTAGTAAGAAAGAGGATTCAGAAAAGCAAAGATGACAGGATTACACACCCATTTCTCCCCTTCTTAATCCTCTCTAGGTGTTCAGAAATCAGATCTGAGTGATAAAACTTCTGATTTTTGAATTTATCTGGGAGGGTGTTTGCTCTGCAATAAGTTTGGGGTTAGTGTGGTAATCTATTGGATAATTAGCCTGGCATGTTTTTTTGGGCCTTTTTTTCTGAATTTTTTAACTCAAAGATTGAACCACATGAAATGGTCAACAAAGATATCCATTAAAGCCTCATTGACCAAATTATTACGTGTTCCACTAGCCCAAAATTGCATCAATGTCCTACAACCAAATTTTGTTGTATCAGTCAAGTCTTTTATGGAAGAAGATGTTCATCATATTCATTCAACTCACATTCCAGGATCATCTGATGTTGGGTCCTTTGGGATATTAAATGGATCATGCTGGTATATCTTTTTCTCTTGTGTGCTAAATGCATTTGCCGCATGAATATTGAAATGTAAAAAGGGCAATGTTGATTTATTTCAATTCCTGAATCATTGGCAAGGTCACCAAAAAATAACCTGCTTACAATCCTAATCCACCGTCTGTACCTGCATGTGATCTGGATGAAATGGGTTGTAATTGGAAGACAGTATCAATATTGGTTTGAAACCAGGGAATCAAGAAAGCGTACATGGTTTCCTGATGCACAGCTGAATCCGCAAGTGCTTCACTAAATATTTTAAATAATTCAAATCTTGGGTGCTGCTATTCTCTGTTGTGGAAAAGATTGACTAACGCTGTGAATCTGATTGTAGAATAAACCACCGTATGAGTGGAATTTATAGAACGTCTAGGCGCAGAGAGTCTTTATAAAGACCAGCGAGTTAGTTGGAACACGACACGAGACTGAGTTGAGACGACTAGCAAGCACACCTTTATAAAGACCAGCGAGTTAGTTGGAACACGACACGAGACTGAGTTGAGACGACTAGCAAGCACACCTGATGTGTGATATGAGTTGAGACAGAAATGAGTAACTGAATGGATTTCACGAACATAGAATGATAAAGATGAAAAACAATGAACCTTTATAAAGACCAGCGAGTTAGTTGGAACACGACACAAGACTGAGTTGAGACGACTAGCAAGCACACCTGATGTGTGATATGAGTTGAGACAGAAATGAGTAACTGAATGAAGAAAAGAGAAATAGAAAGCGGTACACGATTACTATTTAGACTAACATTCAATTAGGTTTCATTTAGGTTTACAACTATGAGTATCACTACATGACCGGTTGACGAGTATGCTACTACTGAGAATTCAATAGAATTTTCAAGGTCAGATCACAATTTAAAATGATCAATGTTTTCTTTGACGACTCACTTGGTTCCTGGGCCCTGGTCAACAACAACCTTGAGGCTGCCGCTGAGCATCCGCTTTGTCAATTTTATGGAAGGATATTGGTATGTTGGTTCTGGAAGCCACGCCACAAGTGCGCCATAAAAAACCAGCGCACAAGGATAAAATAACATCGTTGGCAGTAATATAGTGGTGTGTGCTTCTTGGAGCCAAAATAAAAATGAGTGATTAGAAAGAAGTTTGCAAGAACAGTGAGGTATAACCAATTTTGGTAAGGAATGTATGTGAACTTGTGTATGACTAGTGAAGTGCCAGAAGACAGTCTAAAAAGCCAGATCACTGTTTGAGCATTTAGTTAAGAGAGTGGTGTTGGGGGAGAAACCACTTCCAGGAGAAGAGCCGCCCTTATCTGTGAGTCTTGAAGGGAAGCAAGTATCTACAGCCTCTAGTTGGGACACATCTCATAACACTGCATGTACATATACTACGTCCGAGCCACTGCAATGTTGCACCTGCCTGTTGGACCAATCCTCATAACGGTTTCCACAACTGTTGAGGATGTTGAAACATTTGGTAAGTGATAAATGTGGCTGTTCATGTTGTGCTCGACGTCGCTTGTGCGGTACATACTTCCGACCGATGAGCTTCAGCGGTAGCCATGCCTCCCTGGATGACCTTACCCTATCATTTTCGGGCACTGCTTCTGGTGGAGCTGTACCCTGCTGCCGAGTGACTGTCCCCGCAGAAGCGCGGGACTTATTTTCAGTTGGAAACAGATTATGGTTCAACTCCTTCAACTCCGGCACCGCTTGCAAATCAAAGCCAGCCATGTCTGAGGAGCCCGGGCTAACCCCAAAATTATACTTTTGAAAGATCATTAGATTCTTGTCAGCCCTTGGTTCTTGCTGTGATAAGCTGATTAGTGATATTAATTTTGCCAAAATCTGTACTTTTCAACACCCCTGTCCTAGAGCTTGCCGGGGTCCCCTCGTCTGCCAAGAGGTCACATTGGGCTGTACACTTCCTCTTAAAGTTTACGCGAGGCATCTGGCTAAACAAAGCCTCTCGAGAGTCTCCCCAAACGTCTCCGTGTGACCACGCTGGCTGCGTCCAATGTAGAACCAAACCAGACACCAGATGCAAGAAAAGAGACGTTCTCATAAGCATGAAAATGATGCCCCGTAGAGCATAAAAACGCATAGCAAATATTGTGATTGTTGTGGATAATCAAGCTAGGAAAAAAAAAACAAGAAAATAAGTTGATTAGGTTGATTATATAGCTACACCCGGGGAGTACCTCCACGGGGACATCACTCGGAATCCACGAGGATTCCACGATGAACCCGTGCAGCGGGCGGACCAGCGGCTCCTGGTCCACACGCCCACGTGCTCACCACCAATTTGATCCAGGGGGTATCCACGGGATCACCTCGACGAATCCACGGAAGCCTTGGGCTTTCTGTGGGCACAGCGAGGACTCCTCGTGATACAAACAAGAGACCCGGGCCAAATGGTCAGCTCCAAGTGGATCCTTGGTGGGCTTCACAGCACCCTGAGCTTGTCCGTGGTATCCACTCGCGGAGGAAGGGGCACCATACTCAATCCGTCGGATATCATGTCATAAATTTGTACCGCCAGGGTCCCAAGCTGCTGCATTGCAATCACTTGCCCATGCAACATGAGAAAAAATAACAATCACAAAAAGAGGAAAGCATGCAGAGAGAGAGAGCAACAGGGTGAAAAAAACAAGAATGAAGGATATTACAGAGGAAAAAGGCTGTCAGCCCCCCAGGAAAGAGAAGAAGAGCAAGACGCACAGCCAGCCGCAAGCTCGGCTTGCCCACCATCACAGCAGCACACACAATCTGGGCAAGCCCGGCCACTTGTTGTGGGCATTCCCACCGTAGTCGTTGTTGACAAGCTCCATTTCCACCTGGTGGTTGAGGCTGGCCTCATTCAGCTTGGCCAGGGACGCATCAACCTGGCAGCAGTACCTGACCACCGAGCCAAGCAAGCCGTGGAGCGCAAGGCCGAGCTCGGTGTGCTTGGCGTCCTCGTCAGGGCCGTGGTGGTCGAGAGCCTTGTAGGCGCTGATCAGCAGCTGGTGATGGTTGGCGTGGGGCGTAGGACTGAGGAGAGCAGTGCTGCCCACAAGGGACAAGCTTGCACGTGTTGGCGGACGGGCTGCTGCTGCTGAGCGGGTGAGGGTATCGCTTAGCTTGGCCAATGAGAGCTGCCGATGGCCCAGGACCAGCTGGGATTGGAGCAGCTTCGAGGAGGCGCCCAAGCTCAAGGAGCGGTTGTTGGCGTGTTGGCTGGGTGAGGAGGCTTTGTCTTGGTATGTGCTCCTCAGCAGTTGCGCGAACGGCTTCAGCTGGGGGACCCCCCTCCAGAAGCACCTCCTCTCAACGTCCGGTCTTGCTTGCCTATCAGTGTGGAGCAGGGCGAGCTGAGGATGAGGCTGCTTGGATGGGCGCTGATCCGGGAGGCAGCGCGAGCCAAATGGAGGTGGATGTCCTGATGATCTGTGTGTGTGTGTGTGTGTTGAAATGGATGAGTCAGTTGGCTAGTGTGAGTGGCTTTTGAGACGACACCACTAACTTTCTAATGTCCATTTGCTTGTCCGACTCCTTGAGCCGGCCGAATCCGCCTTGCGCGGCGGCATAGACTGGGTGTTTGTGTATGTGGTGGTGGAAGTCTGGTCGGCTGGGATTGGCAGGATTCCCCGGGCGAGCCAGAAAATGGCTGTGGGAGTGGGTAACGCTGGGGGCTGCTGCTGCTGCTGGCTGGGTGTGTGATCCGGGCGTGCTGGCAGTGGAGGTGATGGTGGTGCTGGTTGAGTCGGGGGTAATCAGGGCTTTACCTTGCCACAAGGGGACTTGTTTTTTTTTTTTTTTTTGGATAAAGCAAAGGAAACCTAACCAGGTGGAGCTGTTTGACAGTGATGAGACCCACAATGCACCATGGCCGCGCTACAAGCATATGTAAAAGCATAAGCGGAGAAGCTGTGGAATCAGAATCACAGAATTTGACAAGTGTGGCTTCCACGGCACACAAAAGCTACTCTTGTGGACTCCACCGTAAATAAATTGACTCGCGGGGAGTCCACTGAAGTTTTCTTGTCGGAGCCACGAGGATCCGAGACCCCTGTCCATTTCCGACGGGGAGCCCACAATTGCCAGGGGCACGGTGAATTCCACGTCGGTTTCACCAATCTGGTGTCACCCGTCGGATCCACACTGCCTCGCGGTAAGAAGTACCCCCGCCGTGTATAGTGACAAAAACAAAAGAAAATAAGTTAATTGGGGTAATTAGGTAGCTATAGTGATTGCTATAGGAATAAGAAGAAGCACCAAGTTGATAGAAAGATGTCAGTTTGCGTAGACCATTGGTTTTACAAAAAAAAAAAGAAAAAAAGAGAGATTAAGACAAATTTTTATACCATGACCAAAAAGAAATAAAAAGAAAAACATCAAAGAAGCTATAGAGAAAAAGAAAAGATATGTTTTTAGTATTCGTCGATCTCGACGAACCCGCCATCACTTTCGCGCATCCAAAGCTGTTGACCAGCTGGCGCACCACCATCGGCGGCGGCGGCGGCGGTTGACGGCTGAACGTGAGCAGCGGTGATGATGAGCGGTAACTGACTAGAGGCCGGAGGTTCAGGCGAGCCGGTGGTAGGGGTGGTGATGACAATGGTAGGCAAACAATCGAGAGGCGGGTGGGAGCGGCGAGAGCAGTGGGGGATCCAGTCCTGCTGTCGTTAGTGCCGTCATGGTGGATGACGATTCTTCGCGTGCCGCTGTGGGTGCTATTCCGGGCCAACTGGTCGGTTGGATCGGAGCAATCTGGGTCGAAAGGGGAAGTGCTGATGCCTCCGACGTAGCGATTTGTGTCTTCAGATCGACGCCCGTCGACGACTCTTGAATGGTCCTCCTCGTCCTCCGGATGATGGGAGCTGAAGGCGTTCGGCCGTAGGCCAGTGGACGGACTCGCTAGTTCAAGTACACGCCGGGGGTACTTCCTCGCGAGCAGGTTCGTGAATCCGAGAAGGAGCTGTTGATCCGTGGAACCGACGAGGATCAGCTCGGTAAGTGCTCGGTAAGCTCGTCGGTTCCACAGAACATCATTTTCCCCGTGGAACCGACGGGCTTGTCCCTTTTCCCCATCGGTTCCACGAAGCACACTCCTGGAAGAGCTTAGAGCATCTCCACCGCGCGGGACTATCTGAGGGACTAAATCCCCAACTCGCACGACTGCGGCGCAGTTTTAGTCCTCCGCCCAAAGACTTTTTCACACCGCGGAGTCCCCAAAATAGCACCTCCAGGTTGTGAAAGGGGCTCCCCCAATTCCCCCCTGCTCCATGACCGGTCCTCGAAAGGAGGCACCCCTATCGATAGCCGGTGCTGAGTCCTGACTGGACATCGTCATGCACCTCACCGGCCATCGATCAGTCCTCTTGATGGCCGATATTGCAGCCATTGATCGGTCCTCTCAATGGCCGATATCGATGTCCGTCAGTAGAAGTGCCCTCCTCTCAATCCAATACTTTGTATCAGACAAAGGAGAAAAACTCGGAACCCTCTGTCTTCTACTTGGACCAATCTAGTTGTATCGGTCGGAGAGGAAGAAGGGGATTCCTTGGGGGATTTTGATGTCCAGTACCGGCCATCAAGAGGTATGTATTGATGACCGGTACCGGCCATTGAGAGGTACATATCAATGTCCGGTATCGGCCATCCAGAGGTACTTATTGATGTCCGGTACCGACCGGACATCAATGTGTATTATGTAGTCCTCTCGATGGCAGTGGAAGCCATTGAGAGTTGAGTTCAACCTTTGTTGACCGGAGTGTTATGTAGATACTGTAGCTCGGCCGGTAACGGCCGAGAATAGTGTACGTGCATGTTGAGGTTGGGGATATCGGGGTTTGTGTGCGGTGATGAGCGGAGTATCACAAGCCTATGGCTGTGTGATATGTGAGCCAGAGGGACTATGTGGGGAGCTATGCTGTCCTAGATTTGGGACTGGTATAGGGCCCCAATGGGTTTTTCCTAGTTTAGGACCTCCTTTAGGGCCTCCGGTGTAGGGACTAAACTGGGTTTGGGGGACTAAATTTGGTTTAGTCCCCTGACTTAGGGCCCGCGGTGGAGATGCTCTTAACTAAGCCAACACTCGTGGTGAGCGGGTCTGGGCGGCAGCCCAGTCTCACCAGAGAGGCTTACGTGCAAAAGCACAAAGCTCGCAAGCCGAGCGTGATATAGAGCCCTGTTTTAACAGTTTCTCTTCTCGCGTCTGCGCCACTCACGGGAGGATGAATCCAGCCTAAACAATTCTCCTTTTGGAGACATCCCCATGGTTATCGGACTGAAAAAAAAATGTATTTACATACTAGATTAAGTACGTCTGCTGACTATCCCAGGTGCCCGAACTCCCACCCAGCCGTGGGCGGACCTCATCCAGCATGACCAATGCAAATCACCGGCGCTTGTATTGGTCATACTGGCACGGACCAGTCATTGAGGAGGGGGGGAAGTACCCCTTATGCCCCCCTGCTCAATGACCGGAACAAAAAGTACATCAAGGGGATTAGTTTTTTCTCCTCTTGATGAACGGTTGGGGCCGGCCATCGAAGACATAGTGAGTTGTTCTCAAAGGCCAGCTGCCAGGTCGTTGAAGGCAGTGTGCACACGTGACAATGACCGGCCAGTACCTTTGATTTGGTCTTTAAGAGCAGGTACACACTCCCTTCGATGACCGGAACAGACGGGCCATTGAGGGGAGTGTGTACCTCCTCTTGATGGCTGGCTATTGAGTAGAGTGCGTTGCTCTCAATGACCTGTACAAACGCCGGCCATTGAGAGGGCATTTTGCACTCCTCTTGATGGCCAGATGTACAAGAAATTGGACGGTACACACCCAACATCGAGAGTTCAGCCTTGATGACCGGTACGGACCAGCTACCCGGCCATCAAGCAATATAGGAGGAGTACTTCTTCCCCTCAATAACCAATCCGTTCCAGCAGTTAAACTGTGTTCCCGCTTGCCGAGGAGGCTACTGCCGATGGGCAGCTGGTGATGATGCCTTGCCAACGGCAGCATGCGCTCATCCAATTACCTACCTGTGTTTTTTTAGTTGTACATAATTTTTTTAGCCCTTTGTGCAAATCTACAACCATATTCATTTATGATTGTTTAGGCTACATTCAGGTTCGCGCCACTCACCCCAATTTTTTGTTGTTTTGTTTTTCTGACTGTTTGCCATGTGAGTTATTTTTTCATATTTTTTTTATTGTTGTGTTCACATTCCATCATTTTTGAAAACCGATTGCAAGAAATTTGAAGAAATCCTGTGATTTAATTAAGAGGGAAGATCATAACAAAGATCATCACATCATATCAATGACTAAGGATAATTAACAAAACAACTGTGAGTTAGAGAACAGAAAGCAATCATTAATTACATTTACGTAGATTAGCGAGTCCAGCTTGGTAAACATATTGATCAGAAGCAAGACCGAGATCAACTCCCAACAACCCAAGACTCATGATTCCAATGGTGGATACACAGATCAATCCACCCTCTGGTGGAGATAATCAGCGAGACACGCTCCCATCAACGTCGCCAGCAGATGCAATCAGTAGCACAGCAGAACCCTTACCCTTTGAAAATGTCTCCAAAAACCACACCAAAGAGTTATCGTTGGGAAGATCTGGACAAGTGCTCAAGAACAAATTCCAACTGACCTTGAATAAGAATATAACCAACATGACTCAAGGACAACAAGTTGAAATGTTAGAGAAACAATCAGCAAAAGTTTACAGACCCCAGGCGCCAAAGCAAGTCAAACTAGAATCCGTGATCAATCTGATTCACCGTCGCAATACTTTTGTCCTTGCTGGGACCGGAGTTGGGAAGAGTTGGATCACCAAGATGTACTGGGATTTGTGCCCAAAATACAGAAGGCCCATTGTGTTGGTCTTGAACCCCCTTGACTCACTTGGTGATAACCAGATAAGTGCTTCCATCAAATGAATACATGAAGTTTAATAACTAAACTAAGCGGCATATGTAGGTAGAGGAGAAAAGAAATCTCAGAAGTCAACCGAGTTCATCACCTGACAGATGTATGAAACCTTTGATGCCTGGGTTGTCAGGTTGGCGGTTCATTTGGGGGGAGGGTGCATCTTGAATTGTTGGGATACTGAGTATTGCAGAGTGGAGTCAGACTAGCAAGACTGTGAAAAACAATCAATCATCTGTGTCAGGTCCCAAACAAATGAACAAAATGTTACAAAAACCAAATGGATGGGCGACGGCACGGGTGAGCCAAAGAGAAGTCCACTCACTCGTCTGTTTTTCTTTTGGGTGGGTGGGCAGGCTTGTCCGGCTAGTTTAGGCTCAGGTCCGGCTAGGTTAGGCTTGGGTCTGGTCAAGCTGTCCGTATTCTGATTGAGTGATTGGATGGAGGGAAGGCGTGGGGTGTATGCAGATTTACAGAATTTTCTGTGTGATATGAGCCTCTTGGTAGTTCCATCACCGATGTCCCCGTTAAGCATAAATATTCTTGTAGTGTGAGTGCGTTTGGGCCCTGTCATACAAGCCTCAAGACCCAAAGTTCAAAATCTTGACTTTGGATTTTTTTTTTCACTAGTTACAAAATCAATGTTGTAGTAAAAAAATACAGAAAAATCCAGAAGATGTAGATTTATGACATAGCAAAACCTAGAAAGGATCCGTCAATTATTCAAGGTGTGGTGATGCACACAAGACCGCTCCCAGCCACCCAGCCAATCCTGAGAATCTGCTCACGCCAGGAATGTGCATTAGCATGCAAGTCCCTCCCTCCGGTCAGGGTTGCTTTGCAACCAGACAAATACTGCACAGCCCGCAACAGAGCCTGGGACTTGTGTTAAGTTCAACTCCTGTAACTTGTGGAGACCATGTTGGCTTGTTGCTCACGTCGGTTCCACCACCACAACCTTTTTTTTCACTTCCAACCAGGACTAGCTCAGGCTGGTCCTGAAGTGTTGAAAGTTCAAGAAAATATGTCATTGAAAGGAAGAAAAGAAAAGTTGGAAAAATAACTTCAATGGAAAATTGACTCGCAAACGGCTTCTTGAGTGGGTCAGATATTTATAAACAAGGGCATTTCACACAGTGGGAAATTGGATGTCGCACGCAGCCCGCAGCAACACCTGAGTAAAGCCCTTGGCTTGGGTGTTGCTGCGGGCTGCGTGCAACATCCGATTGCCTGCTGTGTCACAATCTGGAATAGCGTAGCCACTAATCAACGCTGCCGGGTTTGCCCTGGAACACGGCTCTGGTTTGAATCCCATTGGCATCATTTATTGGTGCAGGTCTTTTTTCACCAGCTTGGTACTGTGCTCGCTGTGGATTCCATGGCAGGCGGAATTGGTATCCTCAGATGATCATCACAAGGAGCCCCTGTGATTCATTTGATGGAGAGCACGTGAATGTGTGGATCAGCAGCCGCTGGTCCAACCTCGCGCAGGGGCACTATGGGGAATCCTCGTCGCAGGACTCCCCGGGTGTACCACACCAACTGAGGTTCCGGCGGAGGGGAAGTAGAAAAAGAGGAGGCGGTCAGGAAGCGACAGGCTTGGGCACGCTTCGGCGGATCTGGCCACTTGTCCGGGACAACAAGCGCTCAGACCGGACTCCGGCTTGGCCTTTTGTAAGGGTTCTGTGAGCCCTCACTGGAAGGAACAGAGGGACAGAGGGCCAAAGGCCTGAATTCTATAAAAAGAATGTAAATTTCTGAGATTGGTCGATGAAAGAGGGAAGAGGGGGAAGACCCGCTTCAGGGAGAAGAGAAGAGATCAGATCAAAACTATATAAAGCGGGAATACTATGGACAAGCATGGATAACAATGCTTCTATTACAACACAGCTTATTTAAGGGTGGAGCCTTGGTGAAACCCTTAGGGCCTGTACCATAGGTTTCCACTGATTCACACCTTGGATTCCAAGCCGCCAAAAATACCGGTGTGGTAGACGGAAAAGTGGAAAAATAAAAAGTTTTTCTATGCCACATAATTACTCATCCTAGGCCTCAAGATACCATCAAATGGACCCCAGAAATGGATTCTACGGCCAATTTCACCCCTAGTCACCACTGGAAGTACCCCTGGACCCCCTCTAGTGTGGAAGTTACCCCTCATGGACACCTATCACACGGCCAGCCCCAGTAACCCAGCTGTCACCGGCCTCAACCCAAGTTTCACAGTAGTACACTTATACACATCACAGGATACAAACATACATCTCCCTGTCAGGCTACACTCATTACATATTAACTACATACACTCCTTTATATACATAGTATGACATCATTTACACTGTTTCTGCAGCCTCAGACTTTGTGTATACACTAATTCCCCCTGTATGACAGCTCATGCAGTCTACTGTCACCTCATGCATGCGTTAGAATGTTCTTTTGTGTATTCTGACATCATGTATGCACCCCTGGCATGTTTAGAATGTTCTGTTGTATATTCTGACACCATTCATGCGCTCCTGAGGGGTTATGACATCATTTGTATCTACTCCCACCAGCTAAAATCCCTCACCCTGTTGTCTAGATTAGCTGAAACCCTAACCCACAAGCCCCTTTGGGGCTCCACTTTTGTCTATAAAAGGAGCTCTCTCCACCCCCAGTGGTCTGCTCCCCAGTTCCTCCCCCAGAACTCACAAGTCACCCAACACTCATCCACACTCAAATCCTAAAACCCTTATAACAACAAATCAACCCTTATAACAAAGTAATTCAACCCTTATAACAATTAAAACACTTACACGTTGCCGGTCAAACAGATTTCATCTGGAACAGACCAGACCTATCACTTAATAAAACTTGCCAAGCTGAGCTTGGTGGGTCTTGTTGACTGATAACAGAAGGGCAGAGCTTGCAACTCCACCATACCCTTCACCATTCAGCAAAAGGGTTTCATTACCACTTTTGAGTCTTACACCGGTTTGTCAGGATTATTTTCCCTGCACCGTTTCCCTGAGCTGCTCCAAAAGGCATACCGTGGGACCGCGGATTCATCAACAACTCCTTGGTCACTGGTACTGACCGGTACACACCGGCCATCGGGAACGTTCATATCCCCCTTGAAGGCAGGTCTGTTTGGTCATTGAGGGCTCCCCTCGATGGGCTTTTCTCTTGGTCATTGAGATGAGTATACACTCCTCAAGATGACCGGAATGAACCGGTAATTGAGAGGATTATGTGCTCCTCAGGATGACCGGAGAGAACCAGTCATTGGGAGGAGTATGTACTCCTCTAGATGGCCAGAATGAACCGGTCATTGGGAGGAGTGCATGCTCCCTGGATGACCGGAACAAACCAATCATCGGGAGGAGTATGTACTCCTCTAGATGGCCGGAATGAACCGGTCATTGTGTGAGCCTGAGTCTCTATAGTGACAGCAGGACACAAGAAATGGGGGGCAATAGTTGGATTTCTTGGGATAAAGAAAATACAACTATAAGAGAAAGAGAGAAAGAGAGAGAGAAAACAGAGCTGGATCAGGATAAAGAGAAGTACTAGGTTATTCTGGTGGGAATGCACGTCCACTGGCAATGCTACTCTTCAGAAGAGTGCTGCTAATCTGTGCTAGAAAGAGCTACAGCTTCCTCTCAGGAGGGTATCTGGATTAGATAAGTTTAATCCAGCCACAATTTTTTAGCTTCCTTCTGGATAGTCAAGGTTCTTGAAGGGAAACCTGAGGGACAGCCCTGTAACCTAGATTTGAGGCAAAGGCCAACTGATAAGAAGGGACAGCCCTGTGATCAAGATAGAGGCAAAGGCCAGTAGATTTGGAGGGACAGCCCTGTGATCAAGAAGAAGATAAAAACCAACAGAAAAGAGCAGATCAAGCAAGACACAGAGTTGTACCTCTGAGATAAACAAGTTGCAGTGAAAGAGGTTACTTACTGTCAATATCCTAGGCGCCTGTGACGGTAGGTATACTGGGAGTGTTGTAAACTCTTTGGTGGTGATCCTGGGGTTATCTGGGTGGTGGTTCTGGTGTGCTGAAGTCTGTAGATCCGCCTCAGGCAAGGGGGATCCTGACTACGAAAATTTTCACAGTTTGCTTATGTAATTTACATATGTACATGCGGTTTGGCGCGCCTGGTAGCGCTAACACTTCACAACTGCGCAAGCGCGCCACAACTCAGCAACTCAGGGAAGGAGTATAGTTACAAGGAATTGATAAGTTGTAACTAGGGTTAAAATTGCATGAGGAAACAGAATATGAAGTCAAAACAAGGTTATCTCTTAAGATGAAAAAGATATAAAGTAATTTATATGTAACAAAGGTAGAACAGGCAGCTTTTAGGTCAGCTGTGATGACTCTAAGGCTGACACATTGGGAGGAGTGCATACTCCCTTGATGATCGGAACAAACCGGTCATCAATCTACTCCTCAAGATTACCGGTTCATTCCGGTTGTTTTGAGGAGTACATTTTTCTCTTAATGACCGGTTTGTTCCGGATCTTGGGGAGTACATACTCCTCTCAATGACTGGAACGAACCAGTCATCTCAAGAAGTACATCTTCTTCTTGATTACCGGAACAAACTGGTCATCAAGAATGTGGCGAGTGACTATTGATAGCCAGTACAGACCAGAAATCAATGGAGGTGTGGACTCCTGTCAATGACCGGTCTCCACTGGCCATTGAGAATGTAGAACCTACTGACCAGGCATTGGTGGGTGTATGCACTCTGCTCAATGACTGGCTTTGGCCGGCCATCAAGGGTGTAGTGAGCTGCTCTTGATGGCCGGTATGTTGAGGGTAACATAGGTGACACAAGATCTAAGAGAGATGACGAGATGTCATGGACATGGTCCAGCACATTGAGTCAAGGTGTAATTATCATTCAGTGAGGGAAACAACTAGACTATATACATGCACAATATAGACTGAGTTGTGGGTGTACAGATTAGAAGCATAATGCATAATGAGATGCTAATACACTATCTCAACACGGCACTCACTCCATGGGTAGGGGAGGCAATATGAGGATGTGATGTGTATCTGCTGGTGCGGGTGAGGGAAAGGCTGGGGAAGGCGTACATAATCCAAGGTGAAAAAAATAGGTCCAACCTATTTTTCCAATCTGAGGAAACAGACCATTTTCCTTGGATTATGAGGATGCCAATTAGGCGCTATGGTACTCCAGATTCTGAGGCGGGCCGTTTCTCAGTGCACCCAGTCCTTGAGCCATCTATACAGTCCACATAATTGACATCTTAGTTGTGGTAAGATGTAAGCCACGTGATTCAACCTGCCCGCAATGACGGCCTCCACATTGTTGCATGTGAAAGTTGCACCTATCTGAAGGAAATCCCAAATCTGGTTGATCCTCTTGGTTAGCTTTGCCTCCGGAAGCCGTACAGTCTTGTTGGTTATGTTCCAAATGAACACAATGTACTTCTGCTCTTCTAGAAAGGGCAAGTACTTCTCTTTATTTCTTTTTACACCCAGTTTGTTGGATCTCTTTACTATTTTGGCCATCAGGGTTGCTGAGCTTGGTCTTTTGACAAATAAGAGCATTGGCATTGGTTGCGTTAAACCACGCGCTAAGCCAAATTTAGCAACAGAAACACCACACCAGTTTTGGTAAGTCCCCTGCTATCGTCAAATATTTTGGCTTTTGTCGATAAAGGTTGCCAAATATGGCAACACTTATCAACAAAGTTATAGCTGCACATCCCTCCCCCAGCCAGCTCCGCATTGCTGCAACTTCGCCCTGAGAAGGACATACAGCTCTCAATGACAGGTTAACTGTTCATAGAGAGGACATACAACCTCTCAATAACCGGTCAGACCGGTCATCAAGAGGACTCAACGCTACATGGTCAAGCCTGGCTCAACCCTCTCGATGACCGGTGTAGTCGTTATTCCTGTGTTTGCAGGTGAAAAATTCAAACTTTTATGTGTACTCTCTAAACGCCTCAAGATACAGACAGATGGAATCTAAGGCCAAAATAACCCTTAGTCACCCACTGAAACCACCCTCATATCTCTACTGGATCAGAATATACACAAATAAACACCTTTCACACACCAGTCCAGCACATTTCACATAGGAGTTCACACACAACTCATCTCTAGGATACTGTGCATAGGATATTGAATATTTCATATTGAATTACTTTGTTTCTTTTATTTTCTTCCTTTTGTTATACTCAACCACAAGTTGGCTGCTGTTTTCACATTGCATATATATGATACTCATGTAACCCCCTAGAAGTTTCTAAGTTCACTATATAAGGAGGCCTCTGCCTGCCAGTTTTTTTCTTCCTTATCCCATCAGGGGACAATCCCCCTCAGATGCTCATGCCATCTGGCTCCCATCATCTATCTACTCACCTGTCACAGTTACGTATTACACATACATATCACAGTTACTTTGTAAGCTCTCAAATGAGGAGAGCTTCACTAGGCAAGGGTCGAGGGTCAAGGATGAGGGTACAAGGACGAGGGCGAGGGCACGTGGCACGGAACAGCCTCCAGAACCTCTAGCTCGGGGGGAGTCTTAGTACTTCCCTCTATATACAACTTTTGGAGAAGGGGGGAAGAAAAGGGGAAAAGGAGGAGTTTGCTCACCAAGCTCGGGGGGGTCTCAGTACTTCCCTGCCAAGCTAGGAGGGGCGGGGCTGAGGAGACTAAGTAGGGTGCTTGGTGTTGGTCCGTGATACTCCTGTGATACTTCCTGTGAGTTCGCGGGAGCCACGGCTCACATACTTGCAATTCACACTCATAATTGATTTCACAAACCTTTCATAAGCCTCTCAAGGTACTGGGTTCCAATCCTGGTCTAAGCATAGCTTTCAAACGTTGACCCTCTCTTTTTCACTTCATATACCCTCTGCTCACAGACCTGGGTTCAAGCCCCGTCCAAGTCATCAGCATTTTTTTTGCCCATTTCAGACATCTCATCTGCTCCTTAGACACTCAGAACTCTTCACCAAACAATCCAACTATACTCTTCATCTTTGAACATATCCTCATCACTGAATAAAACTGCCAAGCTTAGCTTGGTGGTCTTGTTTTCTGATATCCAGAAAGGCAGATTTTTGCACCTCATCCATACCTTTCGCCATTGAGCAAAAGGGTCCCACAACACCTTTTGAGTTTTACACCGGTACAAACCAATCATCGAGAGCACTCAAGCTGTTCAATGACTGGTCTGACCGGTCATCAAGAGGACATACAACCCCTCAATGAACGGTTAGACCGGTCATCAAGAGGACATACAACCTCTTGATGACTGGTCAGACCAGTCATTGAGAGGACTCGAGGCTACATAGTCAAGCCTCTCAATGAACGGTCTGACTGGTCATTGAGTAGACTCAACCCTCTCAATGATTGGTTAGACCGTTCATTGAGAGGGTTGAGTCCACTCGATGACAAGTCAGAGCATTCATTGAGAGGACATAAAACCTCTCCATGACTGGTACAAACCAGTCATCAAGAGGGATCAACCCTTGTCATGAGTATTTTGTACTGTTTTGTACCAGCCATCGAGTGTGATTCCCCTTGATGACCAGTTTGTACCGGTCATCAAGTAGACTCAAGCTGGCTGCTCAATGAGCGGTTTGTACCGGTCATCAAAGGTACATAAAAAATTGTAACTGTCATCAAGAGTACATGCAAACCTTGATGACCGGTGGTGGGTGTTGATAGCCCAGTCAGGAGTTTGCCGTTTGATTTGGCTCAACCGGTTAGGTCTTCATCGCACATGGCGGCGACGGACAAGAGAGGCTTGTGGAGGGCAGGTACCACAAGGGTCTTGACCAACTTGTTGCCCGACAGAGGGAGCTTTGCAAGACCTTTGTGAGATGCCTTGACAACAAGTGGTCGGCCAGACAGACTGGGGTTTGATCACACTTTGGATTTTCGACCGCTGCCAGGTTGGGGGTCATTGACATCGAGCAACCTGAGTTGATGTTGGCATCCCCGGCGGGTAAATGACCAGTGGCCGCTGAAAGAGAGGATACCGCGTTCCCAGCCGCTACCTCTAGATCAGACTCTGAGAAATCCGACTCCACATCCTCCTTGTAGGAGTGGGACAACTTGCCTAGAGTAGCGACTGAGGTATGGCCTGCTTGGGCTGCTGGCCTTGAGGGTCCCCTTGAGGCCTTTTTGCGGTCCTTTGCTTGGCTGTGGGATTTCTGACCTTCTTTGTATTTGGCCAAGATCTTGCGTGTGTTGTTGCAGTTGTTGAGATTGTGTCCGTCCGTGTTACAGAAATTGCAGTGACAAGCTTTGTGGTTTCAATCAGCTTTTTTCTTATTGGGACGGGTGCTGGCTTTGGTGGAAGAGGCAGAAGCCGTGATATTGGATTGGCCCAAGCGACGGGTGCATTTGTTCTTGAGGGCAAGGGTGATCTCCTCTGTCTTGACATTCTTTTGATTGAGAAGGTGAGACACACAGCTCATCCAATCGTCAGGGATGGAGCTCAGGAGGGTGGCAGAATGAGCATCGCCGGGGGTTAGGGGGTTTTCAGGGGTAATCAATGAGCTTAGACAATCATACGACTTTGCAACATTGTTTATGTGAGATAGCACATTGCTGCCCTCCATTCTGGCTAGGAGCAGTTTTCTAAGCCAGAAGAATTTTCCCCCGGTGCTCAAGTCTTGATGATTTCAGATTAGAGCTTTCCACATGCCATAAGCATTCCGGTGGTAGGAGCGGATGGCTAGGAGGTTTGCCGGATCAATGGTTTGGGTGATCACTGCACAGACCGTCTTGTTGTTGGCCATCCAGGTCGGGGGTGGGCGTTCTGGGAGAGGATGCTCAATGACATAGTCAACTCCTGCTGAGTCAAAATATGCTTTGACTACCAGCTCCCAATCCAGGAAGTTGGAGTCGGGGCTGGGAGCAAGCAGGAGGGGAAGTCTAGCTATGGCAGACCTGTACAAAGGAGCAATGGTGGAGTCGGCTGCAATGTTGACCATAGTGGTGATTTATATAGGCATGTGTGGTAGAATGTCCACTTGGGGATAGCGCTGGCGGGAATGCACAGAGCGGCTCAGGCAGAGTGCATTCCGGTGACATAAGCACGGATGATGATGTCAGAAAAGCACGCTAAGAAAGCTTACAGAAAGTCACACGCGGACTGGAATGCACGGATTGCGGATTGCGGATTTTGGATTGGGTATTCGGATCGGAGCAGAAAGACAGGGCTGGACTGCGGCGGACTACACACGTGGACTGGTAGCAGCGGCGTCTCAGCAGGTGAGCCACGACAGCCTAAGCGGGTGGAACTGGGGTGGAGGCGGTGGTGAGAGACTGACTGGCGGGGGCTAGACAGAGGACGGTGGGAGGTCAAGCATTGGAGATGAGTGGAGTCTGGGAGAATGACGTGCGGAAAGCAGGCGGAGCTGAAGGACTAGTGTGGGAAAGTGTCAGATTTGCGGGATCGGATGGGAACAGTGAAGTGCGTGGAGGGAAGGTCGGGAAAAGGCTCATGGATTTCTCTTCTCTTTCCTCATCCTATCATCCTATCATCTTGGGGGGATTACTCATTATTGTACTTACACAGACGGACATACTAGAGTATTAGAAGAGATATATGTGACCTTATCTTTACTTTCAGAGCTATTTGCGGATTCTGTGCTTGCGGAGTGCAGAGCTTTTATTCACTTGCGGATTATTACACTATAGATCGGGCTCAGAGAGGAGCGCTGAAGGCTAGTGAATAGTAGCAGTGCGGAGCCAAGTCACCAATAATCACACAGCCCGCACACAAATATTCTTGAAGAGGGCGGTTAGCGGACAACTTCACCGACTTACCAGCCTTCATTCTCACACCGTACCAGAGGAGGAGGCGGGCAGTTTGCCGGCAGAAGACAATTCTTTATTGTCAGACATGTTTGTGAGAGTGGTTGGAGAGACTTCAACTGATATCCTTGTGGTTTTTTCACACAGCAACACTCGAGTTAACAACCTAGTTTTACATGCTTGGTCGACTGTCCTATACGGTGTTTTAACGCGGGCTCATAACCTGATGAGATGAACAGGGGCCTGAGGACAGGGTGCACGAGGTGGGGCGAGTGTGGATGGTGTGGAAGGATCTGAATTTCATCAGTGAAAAGAAAGAAGAAGAAAAGACAAAAGGAAAGAAAGAAAAAGAGAAAAGAAGAGAAACTCTACCTGAGGACAGTGTGCACGAGGTGGGCAAGTGTGGATGGTGTGGAAAGATGAGGAAAGGTTCCTGCCACACCCGCTGCCTCAGGTAGTCTACAAGGTGTGTGACATGAGAGGGAAAAACAGGTGACATGGAGAAAGCACAGAGGAAGGATGACAAAGAATGAAAAAGAGAAAGAAAAACACAGGTTTTCTGGCTCAACAAACCCCTCATGTACATAGACCACCAGCACAAATGCCTCACATGTTCCTATATAAGGAGGGGCTCTCTCTTCCTTTCTGCCCCATCCAATCAAGGAGATCATTCCCCCACAAGATTCAAATAAATTGTCACCCTCACACTCTCCGCTAGAAAATGTTGACCGGTACCCGGCACCTGTGAGCGGGTACCACCCGCACCCGCCCCACACCTGCCAGGTGGTGCTGGATGTGGTGCCGGTGCCCGTTTTTTGGCAAAAAGCGGTGCGGTACCCAGGTACCGCCCCCAAGTACCGCCCATCCCTGGTCGGGGGACCGGGTAGCCCAGCCCAGGGCCACCTTTGGCTGGCCATCAAAAGTGCGTTAAGAACCAAAAAAAGCCTCTCAATTGTTGATTTATTCACTCAGGTTCTTTTTCAGTTCATGTGCTTTATACATTTCATTTCTATTTCACCAACATGTCACAAGTTGTATGTAGCATACCTGAGACAGCAGTAGTGGAAGGCCCCTTTCCTCATCCTTCCACCAACCTCAGTCACTCACCTCACCTCTTTCCTGCTGTTCTCAGGTATGTATTTCTTTCTCATTTCTCTTTCATTTTTTTGTCCATTTGCAATGAACAATCCTTCCACCAACCTCAGTCACTCACCTCACCTCGTGCCTGCTGTTCTCAGTCCCTGTCCATCTCATCATCAATGGCCGTTCATTTGGCCATTGAGAGCAGCTCAGATGGCCACTGATACAGAAGGCCATTGTGAGAGGTGTATATACTTCTCTCAACAACCGGTCAAAGCCGGTTGTTGAGAGGAGTAACTTGCTAGAGAGTACATGCTCCTCTCTAGCTGGTTGCCAAGAGGAAATGTTTACTCCTCTCAATGACCAGCTAGAGAGGAGTAATGCACTCCCCTCTAGCTGGTTGTCAAGAGGAGTACATGCATACTCCTCTATACAACACCCCGACTATTACGCTAAATTACATTAGCGGCGCTAATTCCGTAGCGTAGCAAACCATTGCTAAATAAAATGGTGGTTAGCGTTAGCGGTAGCACAAACACTATGAAAAAAAATCAAGAAACTGGTGTCAGTTGACATGCAGGAAACTGGAGTTCAGTCCCCCTTGAAACAAGCCTGATACAAAACAAATCCCAGGGTGGTGCAACCTGGAATATTTGGAAGTTACTCAACAGCCCAGGCTAAGCAGTATTTTAAGACTCTACTTAGCCACACCAGCTGCACCTTAACTTAGTGCACTCACTTTTGAGTTGCTCAGCTGGCAAGGCAGTAGCACCTAGGTACATGTCAGGACCTTTTTCAAGCAGGAGGAATCCCCCCAGCCAACCTACTAGGCAAAATCCACCCATGTTGACCAAGAGGGATCCCTCCTGACTGCTTCATACAGTACTTGACTCAGAGGGATCCCTCCTGTCCAACAAAGACATAGGATAGTCGACTGGGAGGGATTCCTCCCAGTCAACTAATACATGGAAAAGTTGTCCGGGAGGCATCCCTCCCGGTTGACTGATAAATAGAATAGTCAACCGGAAGATATCCCTCCCAGTCAACTGCTTCATACAATAGGTGACTGGGAGGGATCCCTCCCAGTCAACTAATACATAGAACAGTTGACCGGGAGGGATGCCTCCCGGAGGAATGTATCAGTCGTCCAGGAGGCATCCCTCCAGGTCAACTATTGTATGAACCTGTCGTCCGGGAGGGATCCCTCCCGGAAGACTGATACATAGAACAGCCGTCCAGGAGGGATCCCTCCCGTTTGACTGATATAGGGAATATTTGTCCGGGAGGCATCCCTCCCGGTCGAGAGGTTCATACAATAGTTGACCGGGAGGGATCCCTCCCGGTTGACTGATACATTTATCAGTCCTCCGGGAGGGATACCTCCCGGACGACTGCTCCATACAACAGTTGTCCAGAAGGGATCCCTCCCGGACAACTGTTCTATGAATCAGTTGTCCGGGAGGGATCCCTTCCGGACAACAGGTTCATACAATAGTCGACCGGGAGGGATCCCTCCCGGACAACTATTGTATGAACCTCTCGACCGGGAGGGGTGCCTCCCGGACAAATATTCCCTATATCAGTCGAACAGGAGGGATCCCTCCCGGACGACTGTTCTATGTATCAGTTGTCCGGGAGGGATCCCTCCGGGTGGAATGCTCCATACAACCACCAGGAAAAAAAAGTAGTCAGTTGATGACAACTGACATAACACAGCTCTGGTTTCAGCTCCAAAGCTACTCCATCTGCTAGTTAAGGGCTGGCTGGCACACAGCTCAGTGCCCATTTTGGCACAGCTGAAGCCTCTAGCTTGCATTTTTCACAAGCTGCTCCTCAGCTTTGTCCCAGGCACAGCTGCTGCTCAGCCTTGGCCCAGGCCCAGCTGCCCCTCAGTCTTGGCACAGGAAAAGCCACTGCTCAGCCTTTGCTTGAGCAAGAACGGGTGTTGATAAACGCACACCCGTCCCCCGGGGGCACACCCTCGCCCACGCCCTTCGAAAAGGGCGTGTGGCGCTGGTTGGGTGTAACACACCCTTGAAGGATGTCTCCCGCGCGCGCGGGAACAATCCTTCAAGGGGGGAATATGCGGACCGGTCAGGTGGACCGCACGCCCTTTATCAAGGGTGTGCGAGTCGAAGGGCATGCACGCCGCTGTATGGGCGTGCGAGGGCGTGCACGCCCCCACATGGGCGTTCACGGGCGTGCACCATGGCTCGTTGGGAGCCCCTCGGCGGGCAGGTGCAAGTATACCTGCTCGCCGAGAGCCCCTCGGCGGGCAGGTACAGATCCCACCTCGCCGAGAGCCTCTCG
The DNA here is from genome assembly GCF_026914185.1 of Puccinia triticina. Lineage (NCBI taxonomy): Eukaryota > Fungi > Basidiomycota > Pucciniomycetes > Pucciniales > Pucciniaceae > Puccinia > Puccinia triticina. The sequence continues at coordinate 1,538,625 of NC_070573.1, forward strand.
GAGAGCAGGTATACATGCACCTGCTCGCCGAGAGCCTTGCCTGCTCGCCGAGAAGAATAACTCTCGGCGAGCAGGTATACAAACACCTGCCCGCCCCCCTCGGCGGGTAGGTGTATGTATCCCTGCTCGCCGAGAAGGATAACTCTCGGCGAGCAGGTGCATGTATACCTGCTCACCGAGAGCCCCTCGGCGGGCAGGTGCATGTATACCTGCTCGCCGAGAGAAATCCTCGGCGAGCAGGCATACAGATCCCACCTCGCCGAGAGCCTCTCGGCGAGCAGGTATACATACACCTGCCCGCCGAGCCTGCTCACCGAGAGCCCCTCGGCGGGCAGGTGCATTTATACCTCCTCGGCGAGCAGGCATACATATCCCACCTCGCCAAGAGCCTCTCGGCGAGCAGGTATACTTGCACCTGCCCGACGAGGGGCTCTTGGCGAGCGGGCTCGGCGGGAGGTGCATGTATACCTGCTCGCCGAGAGAAATCCATGGCGAGCAGGCATACACCTCTCGGCGAGCAGGCATACATATCCCCGCTCGCCGAGAGCCTTGCCTGCTCGCCGAGAAGGATAACTCTCGGCGAGCAGGTATACAAACACTTGCCCGGCGAGCCTGCTCGCCAAGAGCCCCTCGGCGGGCAGGTTCAAGTATACCTGCTCCCGAGAGGCCCTCGGCGAGGTGGGATCTGTATGCCTGCTCGCCGAGGATTCCTCTCGGCGAGCAGGTATAAATGCACCTGCCCGCCGAGGGGCTCTCGGTGAGCAGGCTTGGTGGGCAGGTGTATGTATACCTTCTCGCCGAGAGGCTCTCGGCGAGGTGGGATCTGTATGCCTGCTCGCCGATAATTTCTCTCGGCGAGCAGGTATACATGCACCTGCCCGCCGAGGGGCTCTCGGTGAGCAGGTATACATGCCCTGCTCGCCGAGAGTTATCCTTCTCGCGAGCAGGCAAGGCTCTCGGCGAGGTGGGATCTGTACCTGCCCGCCGAGGGGCTCTAGGTGAGCAGGCTTGGCGGGCAGGTGTTTGTATACTTGCTCGCCGAGAGTTATCCTTCTCGGCGAGCAGGGATACATACACCTACCCGCCGAGGGGCTCTCGGCGAGCAGGTATATGTATGTACATGCACCTGCCCACCGAGGGGCTCTCGGCGAGCAGGCACGGTGCACGCTTGTCACGCCTATGTGGGGGCGTGCACGCCCTCGCACGCCCTTGATAAAGCTTTTCAAAGGGGGTGGGCGTGGGCGTGCCCCCGGGGGACGGGTGTGCATTTATCAATGCCCGTTCTTGCTCAGGCAAAGGCTGAGCAGCAGCTGGGCCTGGGCCAAGGCTGAGCAGCAGCTGGGCCTGGGCCAAGGCTGAGCAGCAGCTGGGCCTGGGCCAAGGCTGAGCAGCAGCTGGGCCTGGGCCAAGGCTGAGCAGCAGCTGGGCCTGGGCCAAGGCTGAGCAGCAGCTGGGCCTGGGCCAAGGCTGAGCAGCAGCTGGGCCTGGGCCAAGGCTGAGCAGCAGCTGGGCCTGGGCCAAGGCTGAGCAGCAGCTGGGCCTGGGCCAAGGCTGAGCAGCAGCTGGGCCTGGGCCAAGGCTGAGCAGCAGCTGGGCCTGGGACAAAGCTGAGGATCAGCTTGTGAAAATTGCACTAGAGGCTGGATAGCCAGCTGGAGCAGGTGTCATGTCAGTTGTCATCTAGTGACTACTGATTTTTCCTGGTGAACAGTTGTCCGGAAGGGATCCCTCCCGGATGACTGTTCTATGTATCAGTCGACTGGGAGGGATGCCTCCCGGAGGACTGATATATGTATTAGTCTTCCGGGAGGCATCCCTCCTGGTCAACTATTGTATGAACCTGTTTTCCAGGAGGGATCCCTCCCGGATAACTGATACATACAACAGTCGTCCGGGAGGGATCCCTTCCGGACGACTGTTGTATGGAGCAGTTGTCCGGGAGGTATCCCTCCCGGAGGACTGATAAATGTATCAGTTGACCGGGAGGGATCCCTCCCGGTTGACTATTGTATGAACCTCTTGACTGGGAGGGATGCCTCCTTGACAAATATTCCCTATATCAGTCAAACGGGAGGGATCCCTCCCAGACGGCTGTTCTATGTATCAGTCGTCCGGAAGGGGTCCCTCGCGGACGACAGGTTCATACAATAGTTGACCGGGAGGCATCCCTCCCAGCCGACTGATAGGTTGACATGGGCTGGTCAACATGAGTGCCTTTTCATCTAGCCTGGTCGACCCCGCCTAGGACGGGAGGGATTACTCCCAGTTGACATGGGCATATATTCTGGTTGACCTGGTGGAATTCCCCCCAAGGGCTTGTATTATGTGTATGGAAATACATCCCCTTGTTGATGACCAATGAGCACCAGTACGGCTCAGGAGCTTGGCACATGCAAATACTGAGCTAGCTGAGCTGCCCTGTGATTAATCATGGAATGAAAGTGGATGTCCTGGAAGTCTTGCCCTGGATTGCACATGTCAACTGACGGCGCTTTCTCAAGTTTTTTTCACAGTGAAAAATACACTTTTTAGGGGTAGCGCAGCAAAGGTGCCGCTAATCTGTTTACGCCTCCCATGTAGCGTAGCTACAATGAGGGCGCTAACACTAAGTTTACATGTAATTTAGCGGTGCAGCGGCTTTCAATTGCTAAAGTACCTGCTACACCACTACATTGAGTAATTATCAGTGTAGGGGTACTTTAGCGGGGCTTTGACCTGGTTGAAACACACCAGCACCGCTAAAAATGAGCAATCAGTCTTTGCACAAGGAGTACTGGTGCTTTGCCAAGGAAAATACCCAAGCAATTTTACCCCCATATACAGTAGTATTTGATTCTGCAATCAATCTATGATAATTTGGAGTGGTGTTGAAGTTATGGGAGTTTGACGGGCCAAGCGCCCCCCAGCGCTCGCAGAGCTCATATTGTTGGATTTCGCGTAATCCGACAGTAAGAGCTCTACAAGCGCTCCTGAGCGCTCCTGAGCGCCCCCAGCGCTTGTACAGCTACTGTTGCACGAAATCCAACAGTACAGCTCAACAGTAGCACAGTCGTACTGTCGGATTTCACAAAATCCAACAGTACAGCTCAACAGTAGCACAGTCGTACTGTCGGATTTCACAAAATCCGACAGTACAACTCAACAGTAGCACAGTCGTACTGTCGGATTACGCGTAATCCAACAGTACGAGCTCTGCAAGCGCTGAGTAGGCAAATATTCCCGCGGAGTGCGCACTGCAGTATCTTGTGAAATCTGACAGTAAAACTCAACAGTAGCACAGTCGTACTATGAGCTCTGCAAGCACTGAGTAGGCAAATATTACCGCAGAGTGCACACTGCATTAGTCGCTAATTAGCGATCTAACTTAGCTAATTAATTGCTGCATTAGCGAATGAGGCGCTAAAAGAAATGGAGCATAGTTTTTTTGCGCTACAAACGCTAAACATTAGGGATTAAATTTGTCTGTTATTCTCCCAACTCAGGTTGCAATTGTAACTGTAGCTGAAAGACAACTGCGCTAAATTGCAGCGTAGCTGGCAGACCGCTACGCTAAAAATTTTGCTAAATGGGCTAAATGTAGCGTAATATTTGGGGTGTTGCTCTATAGCTGGTCGTCAAGAGGATTACATGTTTCTCTTGATGACCAGCTAGAGAGGAGTACATAGATTCTCCTCTCTAGCTGGTCATCAAGAGGACACTCCTCTGATGGCCCCCTTGACAACCAGTCACACCAGGCATTGAGAGGAGCCGGCAACCTTACCGGCTATCCAAGCATACACTGCTCTTGATAGCCGGCACTGACCGGCCATCAAGGGACTGTGTGAATGTCCTCTTGATGACCGGTCTTTGCCGCCCATTAAGAGAGGGGCTTGGGAGTGAGTTTTGATGAAAAAACCCCGGCGGGTACCGCTGGTACCCGCCAGGCGGTGCCGGGTCCTGAGAACCTTTTGCTGAATGGAGAAGGGGATGATGGAGGTGCAAACTCTGCCCTTCTGTACTATCAGATAACAAGACCCACCAAGGTAAGCTTGGCAAGTTTTAATGAAGTGATAGGATTGGTTGGCTCAAGATGAGCTTGTTGATGACACTGAACAAATTGATGTTATTGTTATTCTAGGGGTTGTTATGTATGTAGGTGGTTAAGTATATGTAAGCTTGTAAATGTAAATGTTGGGGTGACTGTAATTGGTGAGTAATGAACTGCCGGAAGGACAGCTGGGGGGGAAGAGAGCTCCTTATGTAGACAAATGTGAGGGAGTTTAGCTACAGGGGAAGTTGAATGAGTGAATGTGGTTGGTCAGATCTGTACATGACATGTAGAAGATGCAAACATCTGAATGAGTGACTATGATTGGTCAGAACATGAGGGATTTAACGTAGTAATTCTATGATATCACCTGCAGCTGTCAGTTGTAAAAATCCACTAAATTAGAATGTATCTATATACCATGCAGTGTAAATGAGTATGTGTAGCTGTCCTGCAGCCGTGTTGTGTATGTAAAAGTGAGGTTGTAATAGGAGGTTGTATGTATATGTAGCCTGCAATGTATATGTAGCTTGCAAGTGTAGCATCTAGTCCTGTAGACTCCCGTCCTTGCGCCATAGTCTGTGATTCTTGATCAATATCATGTAAAGAAAAGAAAACAAAGATTTTTTATTTATTTTTGACGTAGTGGAACCTTTCCGTTTACCGCAACGCAAGAACCTCAACCTTGCGCGCAAGTCCCGCCGTGGTGGGAGGATGCTGGTTTCCTGAGAGACCTACTGGTCCTACACCATACACTGCAAGAAAAAGGCAAGCAACTGCAAACAGTTGACATGCAACCAATCAACCTTGTGTTATTCCACAAGCCTTTGTCCAGGCCGACTGTTGACAAGCTTAAGCACACAGTCACTGTGCAGAAAAAGCTTGTGTGTGTGTTTAAATGGAGCTAGAACTGCAGTTCCACAGCAGTGCCCCACTAGCAGTTGAGCAAGTTGTTCTTGTAGTGGTAGGTGCAGTGCCAGTGGAGGTGTGATGGACCAGTTGGCCGGGATCACCAATCCCAAGATCCGACCCGATAGAACCTCTTCCTTTGTTGCGACACACACCAAGCCAATGGGATGTGTTGAAGGCCCGGCTGTTGTTCGACAGATGGGCCCAGCAACGCGCAGGGCGCCGCGTGCATCGGGATAGGTAACCAAGAGACGAGGATGGTTTACTTTTGGATATATGATTGTGTTTTTTTGAGAAGAGAGACGGAGCGGGGAGTTTAGATGTGTGTGAGTGTTCGACCGGCAAGGCAGGAAATTCTAGCCGGGGAAAGCATGGGAGCGGATCAGGGATGGAGTCTCTTGGGGTCTCTGGGGAACAAGCAAGCCTTGCGGATATTGCCGAGGCCGAAGAAGAGCATGACGACGCGCTCGAGGCCGATCCCGCCGCCGGCGTGGGCCGGACAAGCCAGCCTGAACCCGTCCAGATATCCCTTCATCTGCGCCGGGTCGATCCCCGCTTCTTTCATCCGGGCCGTCAGGAGCTCCGGGTCGTGGATCCGCTGGGCGCCCGAGATTATCTCTTCGCCTCCTGCTCGCCAGACCCATCTTCTCGTTAGCCTCTCTCTTCTCTCTCTCTAACGGGGAGGGGGGCACTTAACTCATGAAGAAATCGTAGCTGTTACTCAACGTCTGACAAATACATTCAAGATTTTTGTGTTTTGGAGGTTAGTTAACTCTTTAAACAGAAAACGGAGAGAACAAAGCTCAACTGGATCGACCGGGTCTGGCATCGTGTAGAAGGGTCGGATGGCTAATGGGAACTTATCGATTATGTAGTAATCTGGTGGTTGAAAGAGTTGATCAACATGCGTTTTTTGTTTGCTGATGTTGATTATTGGAATGGCTGCTTACCGGTGTGATACTATATTCGAGGAGCAAGTTTTGCCCCGGCGAGAAGGAGCTCAGCGAGTTCTGCTGCTGCTAATAAGAGGAACAGATAAGGACGGACCTTTTCCTTGATGAGTTTGCCGAGGATGCGTTCCTGCTCGGTGCCCATATCCTGGCCGAGCTGGATGTCGATGCCGTTGTCGATGAGGATCTGGACGGCCTCCTTGTGGGACAAGCGGAGGGTCTGATCGAGGAAGGTGAAGTCGTCGAGGGGGTGCTGGGACTTGATGGTCTGGATCTCCGGGGCGGAGGAGGCCTGGAGACCTTTGAAGATGGACAGGAAGAGTCTGTCGAGCAGGTCGACGGCCTCGTGGTAGTGTTCGTTGATGGCCATCTCGAGATCAAGCCCGATGAACTCGGCTGTACACACACACACACACACTCACCCATCAGTCTCTCTCACAGAGTGTAGGGGCCAGAGGGGGGACTCAACTCATGTGACGATATGTGTTCGAGTTCTCGGCCCGGAAGACGGGGCCGATCTCGTAGACGCGCTCGAAGTCGGCGGCGATGGCCATCTGCTTGGCCAGCTGGGGCGACTGGGCCAGGAAGGCGGTCTGCTCGAAGTAGCCCAGCTTGAAGACGCTCGCGCCGGACTCCGTCGCCGCGCCCTGGATCTTGGGCGTGTGGATCTCGATGAACCCCTCGTCGTCTAGGAAGCGGCGGAACAGGTTGCATACGCGCGATTGCACCCTGAAGATCGCTTGGTTGACCGGTGTCTGGGGCGGGGACCATCTTGGTCAGCTTAGTCGTGTTTTTTTTTTGACTTGTAACTTACTCGGAGGTCGAGGACTCTGTTATCCAAGCGGGTATCGGTGCCGACGGTCACGAACTGTTCGCCCTCCTTGGGGAGCAGGTCGACGGGCCTGCTGGCGTCTTCGAGCAGGAAGGGCAGCTTAGCGGGGGCCTCGGCGAGCAGGAAGATCTGTTCGAGCTTGATCTCGAGCTTGGACTGCGAGCAGGTCTTGACGTCCTCGACGGGCGCCTGGAGGTGGCCCTCGACGACGACGATGGACTCGAGCGGGATGCCGATGGCCCACTTGATCATCTGCTTGGACACGCTGGTCTCTGTGATGGCTAGGATCGCTTGGAGGGTCGCTGTCTGTTGGCGCAGGACGAGGAAGGATAGCTTGGCACCTGGACACCATCATCAACAGTCAGATTTTTCGGGTGTGTGATGGATGATCGATGGTGTTTACTCTGTGATCGGGAGTTGTGTACTCTGGCCTGGATCCGGACGCGTTGGCCGACCATCTCGGGCTTGAGCTCGGCGATCCTGGCCCACGTGAGGTCTGCAATTGGGGGGAGTAGTCAGTCTTCGGATTCAACAAGAAGAAGAAGAAGAGACGGGGATGATGTACGGCTGCGTTCCTGGCTCATGTTGAGTGGTGTTTTGCCGTAGTTCTGGAGGGCATAGTCGGTCTGTGTGGCCTCCCTGCTCGCCTTCTCCTGGGCCTCTTTGGCCTGTCGCTCGAGCTTCTTGGCGGCCTTCTCGCGCTCCTTCTCGAGCTTCTTGAGTGCCGACTTGGAGAGGGGTTCCTGTCTGCAGATGTGCTTTAGTGTCTTGTGGTGTGCTGCTGTTGGTTGGCTGGTTCTTACTCTGCCATCCTGGGTGTGTGGGGGTGGTAGTGGCGGGGCAGCAGTGGTCGGAGCAGGCGTGGTCCTCTGCGGAGTGTGCTCAGCATACTATTTATTTTCTTTGGGTGGGCCGCCTGTGAAAGATGCACCGGGGGTGGGTGGGGGGGTGGGGGGGGAGATGTCACAGATCCCCGGCAGGAAACCCCCGGGGAGGGCAGGATGTCACACAACCACCCCGATCACTCACTTTCCTCTGTTGACCACTTCCTGCTGACCACTCGGCGGACACCACGATGGCCATCAGCACCCTCAGCCAGCTCCAGGAAGTCTTCCCGATCGCCAGCGACCTCGGAAGACTGCTCCAATCAGCCCAGCTCAGCCTGTCCAGCAACCCAGAACATCTGCTCATCGAACAGGACCTGCTCACCAACCCAAACAACCAGCAGCGATGGGCATCATACATCCAGACACTCACCCAGGAGCTCGAGCGAGAGATCAGGGAGGAGCGCGGCAAACATGACTCCAGACTGCTCGGCACCAAACTGGCCTCCGAACAGGGCAGGAGGGCATACCAGATCCTCGTCTCCGTCTACGAACGCGCACTGATCTACTTCCCCAGATCATTCACCCTCTGGAACGACTACCTCCAGCTCAGGCAGTCCTTCATCCTCGGCCAGCCAGCCAAGAAGTTCAAGCCGTCCTCAAACAAGAAGAAGCAGAAGACCAACGCCGACGGCGGCGACTCCCTCTCAGTGCTCGAGTACATCGCCAAGACGGAGGACCAGCTGGAGGACAACGAACGCGACATGGACGGCGGCGGGGGCTGGGACGGCCACCTCGACGGCGGGCTGGGATGGCTCGAATGGAAAGCACTCGCCAGCGCACACGAGCGATCATTGACCTGGCTTCCACAGGTCAGCACCCACAGCCAGGCACATGGTTTTCAACAACAAGCTAATCCATCCCTCCACAGATGCCGCGGCTATGGCTATCATACCTCACCATGCTCACCCATCCATCCTGTCCAGCACCACTCTCACTCACCCACACCCGGCACACCTTCGACCGCGCCCTGCGCACCCTGCCCCACTCCCTGCACGAACGGATCTGGAAACCCTATCTGCGATGGGCCGAGCAGACCGCCGGCGGCGAAACCTGCATCCGCATCTGGAGACGCTATCTCGCCGTCGATCCCAGTCTCACCGCCCACTACGTCCAGTTCTTGGTCGCCGAGGCGCAGGCAAGCACGGCTCATCAGGCTGAGGGCGACGGCCAGGATGCGGACGAGCAGGAGGAGGAAGATGACGATGATGATGGGGAGGAAGAAGATAAGGCGCAGGAGAAAAAGACTAGATACCCCTCCAAGGCTCTCGTCGCAGCCAAACTGCTTCTCGGACTCGTCCGAAGGGCTCGCAGGGGGAAATACAAGTCTCCAGACGGGAAGAGCCCCTACCAACTCCTACTCGACTTCCTCGAGCTCTGCGAGAAATTCCCGAGCAAGATTGGGATCAGTCTCAAGGAGACCATCCGGCGCCGGCAGGCACCCGCTCCACAGGAAGAAGCCCCCAACCCGGCCGGCGATCCTCCGAATCCGAGCGCCCCCGATGACTCGCCGGCGCCCTTCAAGGGCTTGATCAGGATGGCGGGGGCACCCATCCCCGTTCCCAATCGGCAGAAGAGCAGGCCATCGGAGGATGCCGAGGCCTACGATCCAGATACCGATCCATCAAATCCATCGAAGCTGGACATCGAACAGATCGTCGAAATCGAAGGTCTCAGCGTCTACAAGGATCAGCTGGGGCTCATCTTCACCAGTCTGGCCACCTATTGGATCAAGCGAGCCGAGTTCGACCGAGCCAAGGAGACCTTCGAAGCCGGGATTGCTCGGGTGGTGACGATCCGAGACTTCACGACGATCTTCGACGCCTATGCCGAGTTCTCTGAGCAGTACATCTCGACCTTGATGGAGTCGTTGGGAGAGAACGAGGAGGAGGAAGAGGATGAGGAGGAGGGCAAGAACTCAGACGAGCTCGAGCTCGACCAAAAGATGAAAGAGTTCGAGGAGCTCATGGATCGCCGTCCGTTTCTGGTCAACGACGTGCTGCTCAGAAGGAACCCGAACGACGTCCAGGAGTGGGAGAAGCGGGTGGTCTTGTTTGGGGAGCAGGAGGACGAGAAGGTGGTGGAGACCTATCTCAAGGCGATCGAGACGATCAACCCCAAAAAGGCAACCTCAAACTTCACCCAACTGTTCATCCACTTCGCCAAATGGTACGAGGAGAACGGGGTGGATGCGTCTGATGAGAACTTGCCCGACCTCGACAGCGCCCGGAAGGTGTTTGAAAGGGCGATCAATGTCAACTTCCAACGGGTCGACGACCTAGCAGAGATCTGGATCGAATGGGCCGAAATGGAGCTTCGAAATGAGTGAGTCAGCACGCAGGCAGACAGACATATCTATTTTCGTGTTGACTTCTGTGTCCGTGCGAGGAATTTTCAGGCAATATGCCGAGGCGTTGAGGGTGATCAGGAGGGCGACGGCGGTGCCTGCGAACTACAAGAAGAAGATGATCAGCTTCCACGACGAGTCTCTGGCCGTCCAAGTGAGACTGTTCAAGTCCCTCAAGCTCTGGTCGTTTCGCGTCGACCTGGAAGAGTCCATCGGGACGGTCGAGTCGACCCAGAAAGCCTACGACACCATCTTCGAACTGAAGATCGCCAATGCTCAGGTAAGCTTCACCAACTCTCTTTTTCTCTGCGCATGTAGTGAGGGGGGTAATAATGGGATGGAACACAGATCGTGGTGAATTACGGGAATTTCCTAGAAGAGAACGAGTTTTGGGAAGAGTCGTTTAAGGTCTACGAGCGAGGCATCGAGCTGTTCTCGTACCCGATCGTCTTCGAGATCTGGAACACGTATCTGAGCAAGTTTGTGAAGCGGTACCAGGGCACGAAGATCGAGCGGGCCCGGGACCTCTTCGAGCAGGCGCTCGAGAACTGCCCGGAGAAGTTCGTCAAGCCGATCTTCCTGGCCTATGCCCAGCTCGAGGAGTCCTTTGGGCTCGCTAAACGCGCGATGGGCGTCCTCGAACGGGCCACGGAGAAAGTCGCGCTCGACGACCGCTTCGAGGTCTGTCCTGATCCTCCCCCCCCTTTTTTTTTTTTTTTGAAGGACGATCTTGTGGCTGATCCGGGCGGATCGTGTGCAGATGTTTGCGTACTATATCGCCAAGGCGACCGAGAACTTCGGCTTGCCCGCCACCCGTCCCATCTACGAGAAAGCGATCAAGTCGTTGCCGAACGCGCAGACGGCCGAGATGTGTCTGCGGTTCGCGAATCTCGAGCAGAAGCTGGGCGAGATCGACCGGGCTAGAGCTAGTTCGTCTCTCTCTCTCCCTCTCTCGTTTTTTTTGTTTTTTTCTGGCTGAAGCTGATGTTAGGATGGCTTGTAGTTTATGCCCATTCGTCCCAGTTCTGTGATCCTCGAACGTCCCCGAAGTTTTGGGAGACGTACCACAACTTCGAGATCCAACATGGAAGCGAAGACACGTTCCGCGAAGTAAGTGCCCTCCTGTGTGCCTCTTTAAGTCGGGTGTTGACCATTGGTGTGTGTGGGGATGGCACTGTAGATGTTGCGGATCAAGCGGGCCGTGCAGGCGTCGTTCAACACCCAGACGTCCTATCTCGCTGCTAAAGCGGCGGCAGCCAGGGCCGCTGGGTCTTCCCACAAGACTGAACTCAATGGGGACAGGGATGGAGATGGGGCTGCAAGCGCGGATCCGATGAGCATGCTGGAGAAGAAGGAAGACCATCGGGCGGCTGGAACCTTCGTGCTGTCCGTCTCTTTCTTCTTTCCTCTCTGCTCTTCTCGGTCTCAAATCTGTTGCATTGTTTTTTTTTTTTGGGGGGGGGGATAGGTCGAAGGAAAGACAGATGCAGGTCGACCAGGCTGGGTCTCTGGACGGTGACCTTACCAGCAAGACTAACAACGCCGATGAGATCGCCATCGATGACGATGATGACTAGCTTTCATGTTTTCTTGCAATGATTGATATGTATACATTTGTGATTGTTTCTGTTTGCTTGGGAATGAGCCTTTCGCTTCAATAATGGGCCGGGGGTGTGTTCGGGATGTCCCCGCTGAGCTCGGGTGGGGCATATATCATGTCCTCCCCAGGGAGGAGGGCGGCAGCGGGAGAGAGGCAAGATGGCGCCCAACCAGCTGCCGACACCAGCCAGCCTGCTCCTCTCCGCAGACCCAACCCACGCACTCCGGCTGCTCAACACCAACAAAACCACGACCACCACCAGTGCCACCAGCACCATCTACTCCCGCCCCCAGCCACCCTCCAAAAGACCCCGGCACGCAAAACAGCCCAGCCAGAGAAAGAACAGCCCCTCGCCGCCCCTCTCCTCAGACCATGAACCACCTCCAGAAAAAGACCGCGCTTGGGCCATCGAACAGGACGACCTGCTGCTCCGCCAGCTCCAGTCCCAGCCAGCAGAGCTAAGACCCGCCCTGCCCCTCCTCCCACCCACCCCTCTCACCCCGCTCGAGATCATCAAGTCCAGCACGCTCTCGAGACTGTTCAGGAAATCCAACCGGGTCTTCTCCCAGATCGCCGACAGCGCCACCGGGCTCATCGAGTCCGACTCGAGCACCTGCAACAAGCTCAACGAGCTCGTCGAGCTCCTCCGGGGCGATCTCAGCTCGCGCTCGTGGATCGACGTGATCGAGCAGTCCATCGCGCCCGCGCAAGCCGCCCCAGAGAAAGCGGACACCGGCCAGCTGCACTACCAGGTCCTCGCCCAGACCCTCGAGACCATCCACGGCCTCTTCACCACCCCCGCCCCGATCACCGTCCCCGCGATCGCCAACGGCCCGCCCCAGCCCGCCGCCAGCAGTCCGCAGCACAAGCGCAGCTCGGCGACGACCACGACGACGACGACGACCGGCCGGCCGGCCCCCGCGCCCCCGCCGCACCCGGCCGAGGAGACCCTCAGCCCCGCCGACCAGCTCGGCTGTCTGGAGGCCTGCGCCGCCCAGCTCGGCCGCTTCCTCGGCGACATCCAGGACTACCGCGACCGGCTCGTCGAGATCCGCGACGGCTGTCTGGCCATCGAGAAGCGCAGACGCGCGCTCTGGACCCTCGTCAAGCTCTCCGCCGCCGCCTTCGACCGCGCCGTCTCCGCCAACGCCCCCGACGCCCTCCTCTCCCCCGTACCCTCCTCTACCTCCTCCTCATCATCAGCATCCTCGGACGACGACGACGACGACTTCGACGGGACCGTCGGCAGCCATCCCAAGCCTTCCCGCAAGCCCGTCACCGGCGGCCGGCCGACGGGAGGAGACAAGCCGAAGACGCCGCAGAAGCCGAAGAAAGCCAAGAAAGCCCCCCGCCCGTCGTCGCACCAGCAGCAGCAGAGGGCTGGCGGCGCGCCCTCGGACTCGGATCCCGTCGACCAGCCCCGCCTGTCCGACTCGGCCGACTCCGTCGAGCCCGCCGTCAAGCCGCGCAAGAAGCCCGGGCCCAAGAAGGGCGCGCCCAAGAAGCCCCGCCCGCCCGGCCTGCCCCCCGCCGCCGCGCTCCTGCCCCCGCCCCCCGTCGGCCCCGCGCCTCCTGCCCCGCTCGCCCTCCACTCTGGCCCCGCCGCCTTCCCCCACCCGCCTGGCCCCCCGGCCTCCGACCCGCCCGGCGCCGCCTTCCCGCCCGCTACTGACCTCTCGCCGGCCGGACTGCTCAAGCGGAAACGCAAGATCCCGTGACACCGGCCTGCTTCGCCCACTGTGTTTCTTCCACGCACATCCTTGTATATATAGAGAGAGAGAGTTATTTATGTGGTCATGGTCGTGCTGGGCATTGGTGGCCTTCTCGTGCATGCTTGCATCCTGCCAGCGTGTCGCGCTGTGTTGCGTCAGGCTCGGATTCCTGCCGGCCGTGTGTGGTTGAGGAGACTCGTGCCTGGTTGGATAGTAGGCGAGCTTAACCAAGCCTCTCTGGAGGAGAGCCCCGCAGGGTCTCTGTCTCACAGAGAGGCTTGCCCCCAAGCCACCGATTTTGGCATGAGAGCTGACAAGCCTGGGGCCCAACCAACCCCCATTTTTCCTTTTATCCATGATCTCCCACCCATTTTTTGCCCAATAGGGACATGAGTGGTGCGGCCTTGTAGGCTTGCTTCTTGCGCAGGCAGCCATCCACAAATCAGCTTTTTATCGGGTAAGTTAATTTTGCAAACCATTTTTTACAACCCATATGGGTTGTAAATTGGATCGGTTGTAAAATTCTACTTACCTAGGGTTGTAATATAATTTTACAACTCATGCTCCTAGTTTTGAGGATTGTAAATAGATAGTGTGCAAAACATGGTTTGTAATTTTGTGCCTGGCATGTGCATAGAGTAGATTCACAAACTATGTTTTGCAAGTCTCACATGTCAAGGTTGTGAAACTGCATAACGAGCTGTCAAAATCGAATTTCACAAACCATTTATTTGCAATCCATTGTGTGTTGTGAAATCAAGGTTGTGAAACTGCATAACGAGCTGTCAAAATTGAATTTCACACGCCATTTATTTGCAATCCATATGTGTTGTGAAATAAGCTATGCAAATAAGCATTTTTGGGCCGTGAGATACAATTTTACAACCCATCTGGAACTGAATTGCAACACATCGTTTGTGTGATCCTGCATGCACCAACAAGCTCAACAACCAAACAAAAGAACAAAAATGACATCAGCAAGACCTCCCGGCTGGATCGATCAGTTTTCCTTCCCTCCCACACTCTGTCCAACCGCCATTGACGAAGACAACGACGACGACTCTGACGCCAAAAACTCTTGCAACAATGGATCCGCCGCTGTTCAATCCGGAGTCTAGTCCGTTTTCCTCCGACCCTTCGATGCCTGACAGGTTTAACCCAATTCTCCCACCTTTCGGAATCGACTCCAACTCCTCCATCATCCCACGACCTGAAATCAACTCGATAATCCCAGATCTTAGTCCCATCTCTGGTTTCCTAGTTGATTCGTCCGATTCGTCCGATTCCTCTTCCTCCGTTTCAGCTGAAGCCCCCGTCTCAAACTCAGAAAAAATGCCGCCAAAGCCCCAGCAGCCCGTTTCAAAACCCTTGAAGCCCTCCAAACCAAATTTGCCAAGCAAGAAAAACAAACCAACCAAGCAACACAAGACGCGCAGTCCCTCCCCAAAGGCCGAGCACCCAAGTTCTGAATTGACCTCTCCTGACAATGCGGATGACAAGGGCTTTGAAGATGAAAGCGAATACAAGGTGGATTCGGATCAGGCGGATTGTGATGACGGCCAGGCCGATTTTGATGACGATCAGGCTGATTTCAATGATGAACCAGCCGATGCTGATGTTGAGGAAATGGACGATGACGATGCCGATCATCAGCAAGGAAGACGGTCAAAAGAAAAAGAATGGTTTCTCCCCAAATTGGGCGACCATTACGAGACGTACATTGATCACGGATGTACGCTTGACAAGCAAGGCTATCCAATCTACCCCAACGGACGGACAACATTTGTGCGCTTACCTGAAGACGACATCACAAATTTTGGATCAGTCGGATTTGCGAAGACGAGCTCGGTCAGCTATCGCAGCAACAAGACGTGGAAAATCACTCGGTATTTCTGTCTTGGTGCTCTGGTCTGCGACAATCCGTCCTGTGAGTGGGCCGGTTCTCCCCCTACTGGAAAAGGAGGTTGAGAAAAGCTTGAAAAAGGGTAAGTAAGGTCGGATGAGTTGCAAAATTATTTTGCAACTCATATTTTTGCAACTCACATTTTACAACCGTCAAATTTACAACCCTTTTACTAATTTTTACAACTCTTATTTTTGCGCTTCATCAGCCTCATCAAATGCCGCGGTCTAGCAAACAAGTGCAAAGGCACTGTTTACCATCAGACGTGTCCCGACTCCGTGGCCATCCGTTTTGACCACCATCTCCCATCAGGATGGGGGCTCCTCAGGCACAAGGGTAAACACCCTCATCCTTGGCCCGAAGCTAAGAAGCCGGACCCGCTTGCGAAGAAAGAACTGAAAGAGGAGATCAAGAATAATCCTAAAGCTGGCGCACTCAAGCTTAAGGTAAGCTTTCTCCCTGCTCATTCCTTCCAAAGTGAACTAATCTCTTTGATTTTCCTTATCTTTTTCACCCTTTATGTAGATGGGAAAGCCTACTGATGCTCAATCCGGCTTCGAAAGTGTGGCTTCAATCCACCCATCTTACCAGAATAAAGATCTACTTGCCTATTATTGCCGAACCATCTTAGCTGAGTTGGGATTAGCGCCAGACAAACTCGGCGCTGGCGTTGGCGACAAATTCATCTTGGACATGTTTGGATGGGCCGCGTAAGTTAATTGTTTTACAACCTTTCTTTGAATTTTACAACTCATTTGAAATTTACAGCTCACAAGTCTTGTTGCGCAACAAACAGTCGGGGGATGTGGATTATTTCGTGCTCGTTCATGCCGAACGCCGAGCATTTCACCTTCCAGACGAGATGGATGGCTGATCGCTTACTCGCTCGTGATAGGAACAATCAGGTGTACAGCAGCGGTCTAATATCCGATGTCACTTACCGATACTTTGAGACGGGATACCTGCTGACGACTTCGATGTTTTGCGAAGATCTTCAACGTTGGATCCCTGTTCAATTGACCTGGATGCGAGGGCTCAGTGAAGAATATTATCAGATCCACTTCGCTACTCTCTTCCGGCAATTTCTGAAGCCTTCAATCACCCCGGCCGAGAGGGACCAGCTGGTCCGCGAGGTCGTTGACTTCTCATTGGCTCAAGTCAAAGGATTCGTATTGGCTTACATCAAAGTCTTTCGTCAAGGCACTCGCAAGGAAGTAAGGGCGATGTTGAAGGGTTGCCGGGAGCATTACAGACAATCGGTCACTCGCATCAAACGTAATCGAGCCCTTATAACCGTGGATCAGGAGGTAAGCCATCAGCATAAATGACTTGTAAAATTATTTTACAAAGTTTTACAAACCTTTATGACTTGTAAAATCATATATGTCAAATTTGCAACTCATAATACTAACAAACAATGGTCATTTTTTCCACAGGAACCCTTCCAAAAGGCATGCATGGAACTCCTGGAGCGTGCCAAACCGGATGGCCAAACCCACAAACAAAAGGTTGACTACATACGGCGTCGTTACCCCAAGGTCCGCAAATGGCTTAATTGGTGGACGGTATCGGATATCGAGGCGCTCTTGTTCCCTTCTCGAGCTCCGCGACTTGAGGACACACCCGATGGCCTTCCTGATACCACCAATGCCCAGGAAAGCATGCATCGAACGTACTATCGGCTCAGGTAAGCATGGGTTGTAAAATATGGGTTGCAAATTTTCTAAAATGCTCATTTCACTTACCCCATTTGTTTGAAATCCCAAGCGATGGACGGCAATGCCTTATGGTAGGGATGATTGACTTGTTCACCTTCGTCGACATGCTGGAACGCGACTGGAACGCGGTGATGAAAGGAATCCCAATCAGTTATGGAGCGAACACCGGGAAGAACATAGGTCAAACCTTGGGCTTGGGCAAGAAGCGCAAGCGTTCCAAGTATGTCAACAATGGAAGACCGCCGGATACCACTGACGACCTGGTCGATGGACATAAGAAAAAGAAATCACAAGGAGGACGGCCTCCAAATTCGAGAAATCACAACAGAAACCTCTGGGCCGCCTATCCCTCGTATCAAGCAAGTGGCGAGTCAAAGAAGATAAACCAATGCTGGCTTGCTGCCGGCTTGGAATCTATGTACGCGCTGTTCAACGCGTTGTGGCTTCGTGGGATCAGCGGAAAGGGGAAGGATATCTTCACCCATTTGGCCCATCACTTCTCATGTCGATCCAGCGGCGAATTAAACGGCGGCACCTCTATCAGATCAACTATCACGCGTGGCCAAAACCACATGTTTGAGGTTTTGAACGCAAAATATCCAGCAAGCTTCATCCCTGGTGCTTTCTGCTCGGCCGACTACTTTCTCGAGGTCGCCTTGGATCCCAAACTCCACCAGAGCCCAGAATACAAGAAACTCTTCCATCTCCACAAACATCAAACATTTACCTGCAAACTGAAGCCTGATACACTGCAGCTCCATCCAACTCGTGCCGATCGAAGCTTCCACGTTGTCGCCATGAAGCCTCAGATGTTTGACTCCAACAGGATTCCCTACTCTGATGTCGCCCAGCTCGTCGAAAAATGGCAATCAACGGGTTTGATCGGTCATCCTGGTCTTGTGTGCAAGGCCTGCAATGAAGTTGAACCTTCATCTAAACCCAAACATAAGCCAAAGAAGCCGAAGAAAAAAGCCAAAAACGAGAGGGACAATTCCATCGAGATTTGCCACAACCCTGGAGTATCGCAGCAATCGGCTCACTACATCATCAATTGTTCAAAGCTTACCTTTGACAAGAACGGTCCCCCTCTTCACATCAACTTCCACCTTGAGGTCAGCGATGTCGATGATATCCCTCGACGAGACAGTTTCATGGCGACCACCAACTGGCCCTTCAAGCTGAATGTTGGCGGGGCAACATACACCCTCATCTCTCGAGGATATTGGAATGGCAGTCACTACTGGTGTAAGATCCTTTGGAGCGCAAATATCTCGGCAGAAAAGGGGAGTTTAACAGCGGTTTGGATGCATAATGATGTGGAGAATGACGGCTATGCTCAACAAATCAATCGAGTGCCAAGTTCAATCGCCGGCGCAGAACAGTTCACCAGCTGGCTCTTGTATTCGCGTGCGTGGACGCCTTCCGAGGAAGAATACGTTAACAAATCCATCCAGAAGATTGTGGATGACAATCCCAACGCAATTGGAGATGTCCCCTTCAGAGAAATGAAGGCGATTTTGAACATATCTCATTCTTTGACGTTGATTGCACACAAGGGACCAGCGCCAAACAACTCTCAATCTCAAACAGTCCACTCTGAAACACCGGCCGAACATTCTGCTTCACCTGAAGAATCAAAACCAAAAAAGAGGGCCAGAAGGAAAAACAAGATGGCAACAATAAGAGAATCGGAGGAGAGTGATGTCGAATCAGACGTCGCCAAGATTCTAGACCCAGACGAATCGTTCATCGCCAATCAGACCTTCGAAGACGAATCTTTTTCCGTCGCCAAGATTCTAGACCCAGACGAATTGTTCATCGCCAATCAGACCTTCAAAGACGAATCTTTTGCGGCGAATGAATCTTTCATTGCCAATGATTCTTTCATGGCCAATCAGACCGGTGAGACCGTTGAAGACAAGTCTTTTGTTGGCAATGAGACAGTTCAGAACAAAATCGAGCAGCAGTCCTCTCAAACTCGAATTTGGATAAAGCTCAAACCTCCCTGCCCACCAGCGCCGGCGATCCCAGCTACCTCCAAAAGCAAAAGACCTACGAGGCGATCAAACAGGAAAATATAGTTGTGCAATTTTCTTTTTTGGATGGTTTGTGAAAAAACGTTTGCAAAATTGTATTTCTGTTAGCCTTGATGTTATTTTACGGCCTTCATATTACAATCTATGATGAGTTGTAAAATAAAGAGTTGCAAATTTCCACATAACAGGGTTGCAAATGGAAATTTGCAACCCTTCTATCTTGCAACGCATATGGTTTGCGAAATATGTTTTGCAAAATTGGTCTTCAGACCGCTAATTTACGTTTTTACAACCTTACTTTTGCGCACCTTCACTTTGCAACTCACATTTTACGATGATGAGTTGTAAAATTACATAATTCATGGTATATGTATAACTTTACAACCCATATGAATCGCAAAAAATGAGTTGTAAAATTACATCGACCCGCTTTTTATCCCCCCAGCTGGCCGCTGGGCATCCTTGCAAAATCACTGCTGAGCTGGGTCCAACAAATCAAGGTTTTTTTCCAACTTCTGTACATCAAGCATATCAATATAAATATTATGCATTGATCATGAATTGAGAATTGAACTTGTTCAAAGATATGCATTTTCATTTAATTACAAGCAGAAAATACTGCTTCCATGCACTTGCTAAAGATACAGAAGTGTACAATCATTGCCAGAATCTTGGAAGCATGATTTTAAAAGCTTTGTAACTTCAAGACCGTTCAAGATAAAAATATATGGCCCATGTAGGTTTGAAGGCCAGATACAGGGCTTCAATTTGGCACCTGGGCGGCCCATTTGGCTCACAGGATGCAATGGTGGTGTGGTGTTGAAGTTTGACACCAGCCAAATGGGTTGAGCCGGTCCTCAGCGCTCACGCCAAATTTCCCCGCTTACTCCCAAGTCCCTCCTTCGGAGGCTTGCGCTTCGCGCGAGGGGCGCCAGCCTGCCAACTCAGAAGGAAGGACTGACTAAGCTCGGATAGTAGGGGCCTCCAAAATCGGAATCACATATGCATAACTGCAGGATCTCAAGCGACTTGGCTGGCAATCCCAGCCACAAGCCATTAATTAATTTATCATGTCTTGTGCGGCCACTTGCAGTAACAAACTCTCTATTTTTTTAGTTGGGTGGTTGCATAGCGTGTTTGGACTTGTCCTGACTTCCTTGTGAATCCAGATCAATTGGGGATCATGGGAGGTGCATACTTGTACTGCCGGTTAATGGTTGTTGCGGAGAACGCGGGTGATGGCGGGTGTTGGCGGACTGACAATGAGTAGCTTGGTGACAGCGGATTTTGGGCGGCATGTCACCATTTCCACATTTCACAAAAATTGTATTACTGGGCAGGCTTGATTATCACCCATCACACATTCAACAGGGCCACATTAGGGCAAATGTGAAGAAATACAGTTTCTTTGCAAGCAGAATGTGTTGATATTCAAGGAAGAAATGGGGAAAGAAATTGAAAGTAATTGATCAGAAAAAGCTTGCTACAGAAATGGGGAGTACTGCACTGTAGTAATATGATTTCTTTTCAAGCATGCACACAGAATGTATTAATATTCAAAGAAGAAATGAGGAAAGAAATCAGAAGAAGTTTGCTGAAGAAATGGGGAGTTCACTGTGAATTTGAAATTAATTGAAGATTAATTGGAAATGGAAACTTTGATTTGAAATCTATAAGGATTCTCCTTTGGATTGTGTGCTAGGCTTTAACAAAGTTTTCCCTGTATTCTAACATGATGGTCAATTTATAGTTGTCCAAGATTCTGCAGAAAATAATTGTGAATGTCTTGGGGCAAAAACATTCCAACAGATGGTTGATAAGGATGTATGTATGCTGCAATATCATCAAATCCTTTAACAATATTAATCTTCCACTGGTCCTCCCAGGTTGGAAATCGATTGAAGCTGTTTGAGAATTCAATCTGGTTGAAATCAAGCGTTTCAAAGATCTTTCCAAGCCTTTTTTCAAGAAAAGAAGGAAATTTGGTTTCATACTTCCGGTCCCATTTTTGACGTTTTTGGCCATATGCTTCCAGTAAGGTTCTATAGGAGGCTTGTGAGGCACTCCTGTTTTCTAAATGGTAGAAAACTGCTCCACCTTTTGGATCCCCTCCATAAATCAATCGAGCCACTGAATTTAAGCGTTTGAGGATTTGCATGTGACTGTATTCTTCATTTTGATGCACATCAAAAATTCGATGTCCGTGGGAGCATTCTACATTGAGGATTTTACTAAAGTAATCCAAGGCTTGTAATTGTAGAAGGGAAAAATCATTTTTTGGAAATCTTGCATCTGATAGTAGTTTAAAAACTCTGGCTAAATCGGTGCGGGTGTTGAAAACGCTTGATTTCTTTGTTGAGTATCCTGAATTGAATATGTATAACTGAGGGATTGATAGTTCTGAGATGAAATCTGAGATCCAGAGAAACTTTCTCAGGATTTGATGCTCTGATTGTTCACTTTCATATGAAAAATCCCATAGGTTGCGCCACACAAGGAGGATTTGGCACCAATGATTTGTTGAAAGTGGTTTCATCATCAACTTGTGCACAAATGGCACTAAGATCTGGTGAGAGCTGTGCATTGTTTCCAATTTTTCAGTCCATTGGATGTTTTTCAGTGCGTCCTCAAATTCCTGGACCATGAATAGAGTAGCACAGGCCGCTTTGAGGTTGGTTACAGGCGGAATCCAGTCTAGAGTTTGACAAGGGTAATATGGGAAGAACCGGAGGTCTTCTCTCCATTGTAGCCATGAGTTTTTGAGGTTTTTCTTGTTCAAATCAGGGGCAGCAGTCGTGCTTGCAAGATCCTCATTCCTGAGTGGCTGCATCACAGAAGACGTCGAGTGAGAAAACGGAAGCCTATCGGTTAAGGGAATGATTCCACCGAGCCCCAGCTGCTTGAAAAGGTCGGTGTTCCGCGACAAATGCATGCCACGTGGAGCCCACAACCCTCCTTGCTCTTGCAGTGGGCTGTGAGCATCGTTAGGGGGACGAGCAACTTGGTCATGGTGAGCAGCTGGTCCCACCGACAGTGTTAAATCAGCGCTTGGGTAATAAGATGCAACATGCTCTTCATGGGCTGGAAACATATCAACCCCCGTTGGTATTTCGCGAGCTTCCTGATCTTCATCCATGTTACTGGCGTATCTGGTGGGATCTAGTTGAAACAGAGGCAAAAGTTGAGGAGTTCTTTCCCAATCCATGTGTTCTGGAATCTGTGATTCGGTCAAGCCAGAGCCGTTCTTGGAAGTTGAGCCGCTTCTACTCGTCCGCCCGGGGGATGAGAATATGGCGCCTTCGCTGGATGCTACCCGTTTGAAGATTCCCGGAAGGAGCAGAAGAAAGCCATAGAGTCTTGTCTTCGCGATCATTTGTACTAACTGGAAATGTTTCTGGCCACCTTAAAACTGAACTGGAACGATATATAAAGTGAGATTTGCTGATTGTTTGGCCCAATCAAAATCCAAGTGGGCAGGCAGCCTCGAGGATATGGGATTGAGGGAGTTATAAGTTTGTACGAAAGCACGTGAAGATTGTACACTGGGTGCTTCAACTTGACACTCAAGATGGCCGCGAAATGCCGATGGGCCAGCTCTTTTTGAGTTCCAATGGTGCTCTACACCTAGCCTATCCGTGCTCGAGGACATTCATCTTCAGTCATCGGTCAATACTCTCTCCGTCGAGGAAACTGCAGTATGTACATACTGGTTTTGAAGTCTTGCTGCAGACTAACTCTAGTCTCTCAAACACAACTGTGGCAAGACTTGTGGCTGCCTGCACGAAGTCAACGAAACTGCACCAGTGAGACCAAGCTGTATGGACCTGCAGAGGTAGCAGGCGACGTTGCCAGCTGGTCGCCTGTGGAAATCCTGGGTAGCAAATCACAGACTTCTACTAGATATACGTATATGCCTCCGAGGTGCGAAGAGACTTCCAATGTGCCCAGGCCCCTGGGTCACTGGGTCCTTGAAGGGGTGAGGCGTTTATGAACTAAAGGCTGATTGCAGCAAAGAATGGAAACAAAGTAAATAGGTCAAGGGAGAAGTGTATGATTTCTTTCCAGGTAGAATGCATGAAACATTCAAAGGACAAGTGAGGAAGGAAATAGAAATGCCAGTGGTCGTCTACGAACTTAACACATCCCTCCCTGTGCTCGCGGGGCGCGAGCACCCTCCCGCTTGCAGGGGACTTGTGCCTGATGTCCAACATTTGGCTTGGTCCAACATGGCCAAATGTTGAAAAATGCCTTCTAACCCACATATCACCGCATACCCCTCTGATTTCTTCACAGCCTTCAGTACCATCAGAATCCTCTTTCATTTCTACATAATCTCATGTATTCAAACCAACACCTACCACCATCCCCTGAAAAATAAATTTATCATATTTTATCAATACTTTTTGATCCAAAATGTTGATCAAGCTTTCAAGACTTTTCAGCAAAATATTGGTGAACTTCCTGAGGAAAAAACTTTCCAAAAGATGGTTTATAAGTACCTAGGTATGTATCAAATAATTTAACAAAAGTAACTGCCTGTTGGCCCCATTTTGGAGATGGATTCAAGTTTTCTGAGAATTCACTTTGATCAAAATCAATGTTTCTAAATATTTCCTTGATCCTCCACTCAATAAAGGTAGGAAATCTGGACTCATATATCATGTTCCATTTTTGACGCTGTGGACCATATTCTTCTATTAATTTTCCAAAGTTTTTTAAATAATCAGAAACTGATCCTCTGTTTGCATCCTCTCCATAAATAAATCGAGCCGTTGAATCCAAGCGTTTGAGTATTTGAATGTGGCTATTTATTTGATTTTGTTTCACACCAGGAATTTGATCTCCATGTGAACATTCAACATTTGAAATTTCACCAAGTAACGCAATGATCTGATTTGTGTTCTAGAAATATGTTTGTTTGCAAATCTTCCATCTGAAAGTAGGGTCAAAACTTTTGCTGGATCTGAGACTTTGTTATAATAGACTCTTCTGTTTAAATCATTGAATAACTGAGGGATGGTAAGTTCTGAGATGAAATCTGAAATCCAGAGAAACAATTTAAGAATCTGATGTTGTGATGGCTTCAAGATTTTTTCACTTTTGAATGCAAAATCCCATAGCTTGTGCCACACAAGGAGGATTTGACACCAATTATAAGTTGTAAGTGGTTTCATCATCAATCTGTAAACAAATGGGGTCAAGATCTGATGAGAGTTATGCATATTTAACAATATTTCACTCCATTTGATTGGGTGAAGTGCATCCTTAAATTCCTTGACCATGAAAGCAGTAGCACAAGCTGCTTTGAGGTTGATTACAGGTGGAATCCAGTCGAGAGTTTGACAGGGGTAATATGGGAAGAAACGGACATCGCCCCTCCATTGTAACCATGAATTTTGTACTTTATTCTTGATCCAATCAGAAGGAGTATTTGTGCTTTCAATTTTGACATTTCCTAGTGGCTGCATCACAGAAGAAGTTGAGTGAGAAAACATTGGGTTATTGGTTGGAGGAAAATTTTGAATGAGCCCCAGTTGTTTTAGAAGGTTTGTGTGCCGCGATAAATACATGCCACGTGGAGCCCACAACACTCCCTGCTCTTGCAATGGTTTGTGAAAATTGTGAGTGGGAGGTGCAACTTGGTCTTGATGAGAAACTGGTTCCACCAACATTGTTAATTCAGTGCTTGGGTAATGTGATTCACCTTGTTCTCCATGGGTTGGAAATGTATCAAACCCCTTTGGAATTTCACAAGCTTCCTCATCTTCATTGATATTACCTGGATACCTGGAGGAATGCAGTTCAAATAGATTTAAAAGTTGAGGAGAATTTCTTTCCCAATCCATCTGTTCTGGAATAAGTGATTCAGTCAAGCCAGATCCCCTCTTGAAATTTGAGCCAATGGTCCTTTTCAAACTACCTGCTTCTTGTTGCTTGTGTGAGGAAAATATGGTGCTTTCACTGGAGGATAATTGTTTGAGGGCACCCAACAGAAGCAGAGCCCAGATATGTAGTCTTCTCTTCATGATAAATTTTCTACAGATAAAAATCGGAATTTTTTCTGGCCACAGACAGACTGCACTGGAATGATAGTGAAAGAGATTTGCTAATTATGTGTGATAAAAATCAACATAGACAGTCAGCTCCAGAATATCAAGGTTGGGGGAGCAGGTAACAGGCCAAGAATACAGGAAGTCAAACTTCAAACCAGTTTACTTGAAACTCAAAGTGGTTGAGCAACCCTAATGATGGGGATCACTATTCTAAACATATTACGTGTTTTGTGGTTGAGGAACATTTTCAAGGAAACTGCAGTACTAGTATGAAAATGAAACACAGGCTTAATGCTAATTGTAACTGTGGCAAGACTTGTCACAGCTTGCACAAATTTAAAAAAACAGTACTAAAGATGTGGTGAGACAATTCTCCATGAATCTGCTAGAAATGAGTGTCAGAATCATTATTCTTCTTTACAGAGATAATCAGGAGGCTGTTATGGTCTTTTCTGTGGAGAGGAAGATGGGGTCTGGGGTCTGTGGTTCTAAGGGTTCTGGATCCAAGATGGTAGATTGCAGGATGAGGGATAGGCTTGGATATCAAGGCTCTCCAACCTTGAGCATGGTCCGTGACATGTACGTGTAGTATATGTACATGTGTGCTGCAGAGCCCATGCTACATCTCATAACAGAGGCCAAGAAAACAATACTAAGTAATTGGGTCACGGTTGCTTATCTAATCTTTGGTGATTAGTTTTTCAAACCTGCAAGGAGTGCAGGGCTTCAAAAATGTTCCCATCAATAGGGGGTTTCAAACATGGTGCAGGTACCAGTTCAGGAACCCCAATTCAGGAAAACAAAGTTTATGCAAAATGAATTTTCAAATTATTTCTGTATGTTTTTTGGGTAAAATTGGGTGGGTGTGTTGCAGGTGCCCTGATTTTGTGAATTGGGGGTTCCTGAAACAGGACCTGCACCATGTTTGAAACCCCCTAATCTTGGAAAGGATTGTGAAATTTTTAAATTTCAGGAATATCTTTTAGATGGAAGTTTTTCATTGGAAGTACTCGAACCAGGCACGCAGGAGAGTACTGAAGTCCATGAGCGCTAGGGGAACAAACTGGTTGACGGCAGACCAGAGGACCAAGCACTGTTGCGGGTCTGTGCGGCTGCCAGAAGACGAGAGCAAGTGGGAGGTATATGGAGCGGACTTCAGTCAAGCAGGATCCACTCCAGTCACGTTTCTCACACCCATCCTTTTAGTTTTTATCCCTCACACATCAAGCAAAGATAAAAACAAATTTTTCCTTTTAAAAACCATCCCACCCGCCCAACTTTTTAACCGTTGAGGGGGAGGGGAAAACATTCTATCAGGTGAGGTATTTGCCTTGCTTACCCTCCTCAATTTATATTATCAAACAGAATTAAAACATGCGCTGTACACTTGTAGCCCTCAATTGAACCGGGGAAAGATTGGTTTCAATTTCCTCCCTAGACTCGGTTGAACTGAGAAGTAAATCAGAAGATTTCATTCCTATTCACCCTAGGAAAGGTTTGAGAACCTAAACAGAATCATAGCATCTTAATTGGTTCAGTTTATTCTCACCTTTCTGACACGAGTACTAGAAGGTAGTACCTCACAGGCGGAATGGATTGCAAAGGGGGATACTTGAAGACTGAGACTAAGCACATCAACTAATTTGGCCAAAGAAGGGGGAATATATAATATATGATTTATTTCCTGGAAGAACACATGGAATCTTGAAAAAATAAGAAATAGAAAGCAATGAATCAGAAGAATTTACCTGGTGTGATGAGGAATCATTATCTAACTATGTAGTAATTTGAATTTGATTAAAATCAAAACTTTGAATTTAAATATATGATGAGATTTTTTGTGGATTGTGTGCCAGCTTGCAACATAGCTTCTACCTGATATGGTGGTCAAGTTGTGAGAATTTTTGAAGAAAATATTTTTGAATCTCTTGAGGAAAAAACTTTCCAAAAGATGGTTTATAAGGATGAATGTGTGCTAAGATGTTGTCAAATTCTTTAACAAAAGTAACTCCCCTCTCACCCATTTTTGGATATTGATCAAAGCTGTTATGGTATATTCTGTGGAGAGGAAGATGGAGTTTGGAGTCTGAGGTTCTTGGGGTTCTTGATCCAAGATGGTAGATTGCAGGATGAGGAGCAGTCCAGGATCTCCAGGCTCTCAAACCTTGAGAGTGCCGCCTGTGACATGTATGTGTAAGCTATGTACAGCCATGTTAGAAAAGCTTGCTTTTGGGCTGCTGATTTCTGCCTCAAAGCCTGTATGCTCCTGTATGTCAGGAATGCCATCAGAAGAAAAAACCTATCTTCTTTGTTTTCCACTTTGGGGCCTCGAGGGCCCCACCATTGGATTCCTGGAGCAATTTTACTTCGATCTGGCCCTTCGCCGCCCCTGCCTCCCTCGCCCCTTGCCCGGCCCGGCACCCATGTCAAGCAAAGCCGGCTGCCCAAACGGGTTTTGTCTGCCTGTACAGTGAATACAGGCCTGTGGCTGAAATGCTGAAATCGTTTCAGTGAAGCTGTACAGGCCTGTGGCTGGATTGCTGAAATCAGGCCTGTGGCTGAAATGCTGAAATTGTTTCAGCCACACAAGCCGGCAAGCTTTTCTAACATGGCTGTACATGGAGTCCTGCGCTGCGGGGCCCACCTCAGACCCCAGAATCCATCTTCCTCTCCACAGAATAGACCATAACATATTGCAGGATCTACTTCACAGATACAAAGATTAAGAACCCAACAGACCAACAGAAACCAGATCACTCCACCTCCAAAACCTTGAAAATACTGACTCCAAAACCTTGACTCCGCTCTTAGAAACCTTGAATATCCCGCTCCAACATCACACCCAACTCTTGGCCCTAGCTATACAATTGATGCTTCCAAAGCCGCCAAACTCCGACAACAGCACAAGCCAGCCATTGGGTGGAGTATACACAACTCCCAATGAGTGACCCAGCGGCCAGCGCAGACATGGAGTGCAAGCGGACTTATGGGCTCCTCTCCATGCCCACTCTGTTCCGTTCATCAAGTGGAGCACACACATCCCTTGATGACCACTCTGGTCATCCAGAGGATCAAGCACTCCCCTCAATGACCAGTCCGTTCCAGTCATTGAGAGGAGCAAACACTGCCCTTCCAGAGGCCCCTGGATGATTGGGTCCGTGCCGGGCGTTGAGAAGGGTATAACATACTACTCCACTCAATACCGTCTTTTCTTTGGTCATCGAGATGCATTCAAGATGACTGGTTGCTTTGGTCATTGAGATGCATTCAAGATGACCAGTTGCTTATGGTCATTGGGAGGAGTGAACACTCCCCTCAATGACCGGTTTGTTCTGGTTATTGGGATATCGATGACCGGAGCAAAGAGTGGAGTGCTCACTTCTCTCAATGACCGGAGCGAAGCTGGTCATTTGTTGGCCGGCCAGCATCATTGAAATGCAACTCTGGTGTCAGGCGTCAGAGTTCTTCGGTTAAAAATTTATGGACCAGTCCAGCAAAAATGAAAGCAGTCGTACTAGGACTCGTTCAGCTCGCCGTGTTCAGAAGGATATTGCAATCCTTTCATTTCTCTTTGGCTTTGGCTTTGGGTTCCTGGTTGGGATTTCTTACGAGTCGAAATACTCGCACAGCTCATTCCGTTTAATTGACCATGATGGCGGGCTGATGGCAAGGTAACCGCCCAGCCTGCCTTGAGGCGCCGTAAACCGACCGAGGACGTGTCAGGCCAACTTGCCAAGCTTGCCCGACGCGCCTGGAAGCCCAGTGAGATTCCTAAAAAACCGTTGCATCGCCGAGTTCAACTCATGCTTGTGGGAAGTTTTCTCCGAGAGGTCGACCGGCTTTTACTCGACAACATTTACCCCGCACCAAGCTGGCCTCAGCTGGCCTCAGTCTGCCTCAGTCCAAAAAGAAGGATTTGCCAACGCCATGCCAGTTAAACTTTTGGCTGAAGGTGTGGTCATTATGTATCCCGAAGTTACATAGTCCAGTGATGTGCTTTGGGGTTGTATTTAAGAGGCCTATTTGTCTCAGTAAGTTGAGGATTCCCCAGAATCAGCTTCTCCTTTCGATACATACCTACCACTACTATTTACTTCCACCGACTGCTTGACTGAGAGTCATCCTGAGGACCCCTCTTACCAATACACCTTTCATTTGAGCCGAGCTCGTTTATCTCATTCATTGTCCCCCAAGAACCAACACTCTACTTTCTTACTACTCAGATCACCTTGATTTTATTTTGGGCGAGAAACATTCTTCAATTATTCACACCTCTTCACCTGCCACCCTTCATTTCAAACCAGCCTTTCACCTTCAAAAACCACCTATCCTCCCTTATTGAAAATAAAACCAGAAAAATAACCTCACAGCAAACACACACTTCGTAAATCAGAATAGAGTTAGCAGAGATGCATTCCAAGTCTCTTTCTATCTCATTCTTGACGCTTGTCTCGATTACGAATGCGCTCTCACTTCCCATGGACCAGGAATACCAGTCCGGCACTCCACCGACCGACTTGAATCCAGAGATATTGCAAACAATGGACGGGCCAATGAAGAAGTCTGACTACTTTCCCAGCGGCAAGTTTATGTCTGGAAAAGGTCCCAAATCAGAGCTGGTTTCGGAGCAGCTTGTCGCCGAGTCCGGTCGTTCCGCGATCGACAAGAGCTCGAAGGATGCCGGTTATAGTCTTCCGAGCGATTCTTACCAAAGCGAAAACTTCAATCAAGCTCCCAAGATTCCCTCTGCCCCTGGTCAATTGAATCATCCCGGAAACCCTTACAGCCCAACATTCCTGCCATTTCCCAGTTATGGCCAGAATGGTCTTCCAGCAGGCACGAATTTCGAAGGGAACCCACCAGGCGGACACCCTCCAATGTTCCACGAGCGACCTTCAGCCTCACAACCTACTGCGACTAGGCCCAGAAAGCCACATCAAAACCCTCCTCCC
This sequence comes from Puccinia triticina, assembly GCF_026914185.1. Lineage (NCBI taxonomy): Eukaryota > Fungi > Basidiomycota > Pucciniomycetes > Pucciniales > Pucciniaceae > Puccinia > Puccinia triticina. The sequence goes on from NC_070573.1 coordinate 1,568,548, forward strand.
GGAGGTTTGCAAATTGACGAGAATCCCGCACAAGACCTTCCGGATCGTGAAGACAATACGGGAGAATCAAAGGGAATAAACAAAGTCGGTCTAATTATCTAACCATCCAAACTTATGAACTCCGGCAGAAAATAACTAATCATACCTTCTTGATATTTGAATCTCCAAATTAGTTACCGAAACGCAGGGTCTCATCAAATACACTTATTGGCCGAGAGACAAAACAGGGCGTGCGAGCGGTCCTTGACTTGCACACCGCCTTGGAGCGCAGACAAGATGATAACGAGTTGGCGAATGGTCTCAATGATAGCGATGATGACCCGTTTAGCGATTTTTTCTTTCCAACAGCATCTGATGGCGAGCCGGGAGATGTGGAATTAGCCAACCCGGATATCCCAACGGGAACAGGGGTTAGTATCACACTCATAGATTCATTTTCTTCATTTAATCTCGCGTTTGATCTCAGCTATGAACTGACGGTCATCTCAAATAGCTGAAGCGTCGAAATTCGATTGAAAACTCAAGCCATGGCCTTCGCCGCCGTCACAATGGTGAGGATCACTCCATGAAAGGTCTGAAGGACATGACAAAGCAGGCAGGTGGTGGAAGCCAAGGTGGTCACGTCAAACAAACCGAGAACATCCCAAGTGAGAATGCCGGTGATCAAGCTGAGAAAGGCCCTGCCAGAAAGATGGAATCGGAAGATCCGACAACCACAGAGACAAGCCAACAAGGGATCCCCACTGAAAACCCTGGCATGCCTTCTGCCACAAACAATCTTAACACTAATCTATCGAACAGCCAGGTCGAGGGACTTTCCATACCCGATCCGATGGGAAAACCTCAGACCCACCCTTCTAGCTTTCCGCCACAGTCCCAGACGCAACGATTTTCTCCAGAAGACCAAGAAAGCGGGATAAGAACTTCGATAGGATCCCCCGTAATCGACCTGGATGCCCAAACCGGCCAAGAGGGACTACAGTCACAGTTTATGGGAGGGAAATCCGATTCTCTTAGCCCCAAAGGTTCAAACGGACTCAATATTGGTCCTACCGAGGGGTCTCCTTTCGACATGGGAGCGGATTCCAGAAACGTGGACGGCGAGTCGATAACTGCAGAGATGGAAGATGCTTCCGGCGATGGCGAGGGAGATGACGAGGAAGAGAATCCTGAAGAAGGGCAGGAAGGAGAAGCTGATCAATCACCAGGGCCGCTCATGGCCAGCCTCGGTGCAAAGCCTGCTCCATCCTCAGAAAACGTGGGTTCTCCTAACACGCTGTCATCAGATGAAGTTGAATTGGCCTTAAATTGACTCTTTCATTCGTTACAGGCTAGCCTTGAGCTTCCATCCGCCGGTCTGCCCACTCAGAGAGATTTCATGGCCATGGGCCACCCCTTTTAAACTGCAGCACATCCGTTGGCCTTGGACCCCTAAAAACATGATATTTAACCAGAGCTACATGACAATTCTACTTCTTTTATAACATTGCTTACTTTCCAGTTGGTTTTTGATACGCGATCATATATATTTGTCGGCATGCAACTCATTATTTGCAGGCAGAATTTGCATATCCACCTTGTTGCTTTTCTTTTTTTTGCATATTTAAATTATTCAAACACATTAAGGACATCTTAACTCTTATGGCTTGAAAATTGGCCAAAACCTGAAAATATCTACTATGTGAAACGTCACCCCTTGTACATCCTTGAACAAATGATGAACCGATAAATTCTGACGTTGGTGTTGCTCAATTTTTGATCTTTCACTGAGTGCAGGCATTCTTTATTTGAGAAGACAAAAAACCACACACCAAAGCTGGTCGCACTCATTGATTCTGAATTTTTCAAGATGGAAAAAGGATTCTTCTATAGGCATACGGACTTCCTTTGTACACTTCAAAAAGTGCTTTGCGCGCTCTGGGGGTTGGCAACTCGAAGTCGCAACCCCCAGTGAGAGTGCGCGGTTCTGGAAATTTCCTCGCTCAATACATGTTGAAAAACATGAATTTTCAAGTTTTCTTGCAGTTAGCCAGCAGAGGTGGTTACTCTTGGCCTCCCTGAGTTTTCCTGGCATTCCAGAAGCGCGCACTGGGGTGCCGGGTTGCCGACCCCACAGTTCGCGATTCGAGCGCGAAGCACGTTTCTCAGTGCGCGGAGTGAGCCCGTAAACAAACTAGATCAATCAGACCATCTTGATGCATATCAGGTTTGCCTAAATCGGCCCCTATCAACAGAATAGTTATCAAATGGATTGCTTTGCGGTGTAGATTTCACTTTTATTGATCTCTCTGTTTCAGTTTAAAGTGTTGGAAAATCATGTTTTGTTAGTACTGCTTGATGCTTCTGGGGGTGAAGCTGAAGTTATTTTGTTCCTCCGCTCTGTTTTTTCCGCGTGAAGGCTTCCAGGGTTGACTTTGAACAAAATTAAATAAGTACCTCGAGACTTCAGGCCCCGTCAGGAGGGACCCATATGCCACTTTGATTCTTTTTTCACCGAGTTATGTTCACAGCTAGTAAACAAGTGTGTGTTTATAGGGCTTTTAACATCCTCTGAGAGAAACCTACTGAAAAAACCATCCACCAAATGTGCACACAAGCTGCGAAATGAAACAGTCAAGCTAACAACTGCTTGTAGATCCAGTGGTTTGGGGATTTTTGTGGAATTTCTGTGGGTGGCAGGATTTTCATGAACCACCTCAAGTCCCTTTGGTTAGATAAGAAAAATCAGGCCTGCCAGTGCAACCCAAGCTGTTTTATCCCAAAACAAACTTAAGGGGGAATTGTCAAGCTTCAAAAACCCCTCCCACCAAAGCTCCAATTTTTGGCTCCGAAAAGGGGCGATAGCACGCAAGTCGTTCCTGCCGAGGGCTGTCAGAGGCTCGCTTCGCGTTACACACACCCGCCGTCCAAGGGACTTTGTTATGTTCGGTTTTTGAACCTTTTCATGTTTATATGGGCCCCAATTGGTTCAATACTCCAGACTGGGACGGTGTGCGAGTTGTGCCCTTCCCGATTCTGGCGCGAAGTGTGAGGATGGTTTGCCAGCACGTTTCCGCAGTGACTGAGCAGTCGCTCGCCTCGTGACGCGCCCGGCCTCGCAATATGTAAGCTCGACCAAGGGGGCCCTCACATAACACACTCCACCAGCTCCCCCGATCAACTCAAACGATACCGAAACTGAACATCTGAACAGTAGTATTCCGCCTTGATCCGATTGCAGTTCGACACAAGGCATCGTACGATAAACGACACGCGTGATGGCTGATGTTAAGCTGAACGTAGCGTTATTCTACAGAAGGCTTAATGTCTTGATCAAGTCTTGGAAGGTCAGCAGTGATTCTTTATTGCCCCCTCACGCGAGCATCCTTTTCACTTTTTCAGCCTTGGCTTATCTCCAACACTCATTCATCGCGCTGTTCTCGTTCGATGTTTTGCCAGGATGCTAATGAGCCTGATGTGGAAAAACTACAATCCACCGGAGGAATTATATTGGTCGCCGGAAACACCGATGAATCTAACCCCTACAAGAAAACGGGAGCATTACAGACGTTTCTCCTGGGATACGAATTTCCATCTACCCTGACTTTCATCACACACGATTCAGTCACATTTCTTTGCTCCGAGAGCAAAGCGAAAATTCTCGCACCTCTTGCAAAACCCCCCAGCGATGCACTCGGTCCAGACGAAAACCTAGATATCGATGTCAAAGTTATCGTCAAGCCGAAGGACTCGGCAGGATCAACTTCGGCAATGGAAACTGTACTCTCCTCTATGGAAGAAGTCGTCTCAAAAGACCAAAAAATTGGTCGCTTACTCAAAGACAAGTACACCGGGAAGTTTGTGGTAAGACCCAAAAACTTTCTCTTTTGTACCGTTGTTACTGATCACGTGCCCTTGTGCTTTGACACAGGACGAATGGAATGCATTTTTGAAAAGCAAAGGGAAGGAGGCTTTGGTTGAGGAAGCTGCAGATATTTCTCCCGGGGTCTCCGTCATCTTGGCCACCAAAGACGCACAAGAAAGAGTCAATCCGATTTGCACCTTTCCTGTCCCGATCGTTCCGGATCTTGCTCACTCTTTTACAAATTGTGTTTTTTTGTTTCAGGAATATACAGAAGTCGCTTGTCAGATGGCCCATAAGCTAATGTCGGTTTTATGCAATCAAATGACCAACTTGATAGAGACCGAAAAAAAAATGTATGCCCCGGAAGACCAATTTTTGCTCGCAAATCTTGTCTTAATCTTAGTCAGCTCCCGACTAACGTCGTTCGATACTCACTTGCAGAACGCATGAAAAACTCGGAGATCTGATTGAGGGCAAGCTCGAAGATGCTAGCGTATGGAAAGGAGCCAAATATGCCCCCGATGTAAGCTGCAAATCGAGCAAAAGGGTTTCCTTCCTCACTTTCTCACTACATTCCACCTTTCTGAGTGCTTCTCCTCTTTTAGTTTGATAACACGTACGCAGATTTATGTTACACACCCATCATTCAATCGGGTGGCGAATATGACTTGCGCACGTCGGCCCAATCTTCCACGGAGAGACTCAAAGACACAGGGATCATTCTAGCGAGCTTGGGCGTCCGATATAAATCGTATTGTTCCAATGTATCTCGTACTATAATGATTGATCCACATCCAGTGAGCTTATTGGGTTATCCCACCATGCAAGTATTATCAACTAACCGATGATCGAACATGCCTGTAGACTCAAGAAGTCAACTACAAATATTTGCTTGAATTGCAAAAATTTGCCCTTGAAGCAATGAAGGAAGGCGTGGCCGCCAAAGACTTTTTCAGCATCGTCAAGTCCAAGGTAGCAGCGGACCGAGCCGAACTTGAGTTGTGCTTGCCCAAGAGCTTCGGCTTCAGTGTAAGTCGTTGCTGATCTCTCATCGTTGACAAACCTTGCCTCCTAACCTAACCGACTTTCGATATCATCCTCCTTATTTACCATGTTTGCCATTCTTAGCTTGGAATAGAGTTTAGAGATTCGTTTTTGACCTTGACCCCGAAGTGCTCTAGATTCTTGAAAGAAAATATGATTTTCTCCTTGACCCTCTCCTTTGCCGACATTGAAGATCCGTTCGACAGTAGCAAAACTTACTCACTACAACTAATCGATACCGTGCGAGTCGGAAAGGAAGCATCTACTATCTTATGCGATGGACTGAAAGAGCTTTCTCACATCGCTTTCTTCTTCAATGATAAGCCATCCAAGTCGAAGAATGGTAAACCTCAGAACGCCGGCAAATCTACCGCAGTCTCGCCAAGCAAGAAGAGCACTTCTCCAAGAAAAGGCGGTGCGGCCGTTGTAACGACATCCCGAAAAGGTCGACTTCGAAACGATGGCAAGGAAGTTGATAATGAGGCAACTGCAAAGCGCAAAATCCACCAAAAGGAATTGGCCGAACGAAGACAAGAAGAAGGACTGAGCAAGTATGCTGAAGATGATGGCACTGGGAAGGGTTCTGAAGTGAAACAGTGGAAACGGTTTGAAAGTTTTCCTAGAGAGCGGGATCTTCCTAGCGCGGTCGCTAGCCTTCGAGTAAGCACACTCGTATATCTAATATCATACGTATGAACCTTGTCTGACTTTTGGTTCACCCCCAGATCATCGTGGATACCAATAAACGGAGCTTCATCTTGCCCATTAACGGCTTTGCCGTACCTTTCCACATCAACACATTGAAAAATGTTGTGAAGCAAGAGGAAGGTGACTACACTGTCCTTCGATTCATGCTTGTTGCACCAGGCCAAATCACCGGCAAAAAAGAAGATACGCCATTCGAGGACCCCAATGCAACTTTCATTCGAGGATTAACCTATCGCAGTACTGATAACGACCACATGGCCGAGGTTTACAAAAAAGTTACTGACTTGAAGAAAGCAGTCTTGAAGCGAGAGAAAGATCAAGCCGAAAAGGCAGACGTGGTCGATCAAGATCAGCTTATTGAAATCAAACATCGACGACCAATAAAAATGCTGGATATTTCCGTCCGTCCTTCGTTTGATGGTAAAAGACAAGCCGGAGATGTGGAGATTCACTCGAATGGTATCCGCTATCAATCTACTCTTCGCTCGGACCATCGAATTGGTGAGTCTGACCGAACTCTCGCGCTCAGTAGCCTCTTTTTTTTCTTCCTCGACGTCCTGATCCTAACGTTTGCTTTTTCTATCTACACCAGACATCTTGTTCAACAACATCAAACACATTTTCTTCCAACCTTGCGATCACGAGCTGATCGTGATATTGCATATCCACTTCAAGTCGCCCATTTTCATTGGCAAAAAGAAAACAAAAGATATTCAGTTCTTCCGTGAAGCTTCAGAGGCCACGTTCGATGAAACTGGAAATCGAAAACGCAGAAGGCAGAACAATGGTGGCGATGAGGACGAAACTGAAGCTGAGCAAGAGGAGCGAAGGAAGCGAAATGAACTCAACAAGCATTTCAAATCATTTGCTGATAAGATTGCGGATGCTTCAGACGGTCGATTGGAAGTCGATATGCCATTCCGAGAGTTGGGCTTCCAAGGCGTACCATTCCGATCGAGCGTCTTGCTTCAACCCACAACCGAATGCCTTGTTCACTTGGTCGAGCCACCGTTTTTGGTCGTAACATTGACTGAAGTCGAGGTTGCTCACTTGGAGCGAATTCAGTATGGACTCAAGAACTTTGATTTGGTATTCGTGTTTAAAGACTTCACCAGAACCCCGATCCACATGTCAGCCTTTCCTTCCTGTTTATCATTTGATCTTCATCTCCTTCCTCGTTTTTACCCGCAGAAAAACTCATAATTTGGATTGAATTTACAATCCCACACTTGACTTTATACAGTAATACCATCCCGAGTGGACAGATCGAAAATGTTAAGGAGTGGATTGATTCATGTGATATCCCATTTTCGGAAGGGCCTGTGAACCTGAACTGGACAGCCATTATGAAAACCGTAACAGATGATGTAGGTCAAAATCCCTCCAGTTGATTTTAAGGCGCTGTGAAAGTTTAGCTCAACCCTAGCCTTCGCGTTCCAGACCTACGAATTCTTCAAAGAGGGGGGGTGGAGCTTCTTGAACTCTCAATCCGACGATGAGGACGAGGATGGCAATTCCGATGATGAAGACGTGAGCCCTTTCTTCGAAGCTGTTGTGAGATTTGAGTCAAACCCCACAAGGCTAACGTCAACCCCCTACCCTCCCAGTCCGCATTTGAAGTATCAGATGACATTTATGAGTCATCAAGTGACGATTCTGATTCTGCATCCGATTTCGATGAGAGTGCATCTGACTCTGGTGGCTCGTCAGGCTCTGCGGAAGGGACTGAGTCCGGCTCAGAAGCATTGGATTGGTCTGATCAAGAAAAACGAGCAGCCCGAGCCGACCAAAACAAAAAGAAGGGAGCGGCCGAGTCCTCATCCAAAAACAAGAAGGGTAAAAAAGGGAGAGATCCTTCCGATGATGATGATTCCGATGTATCTATCGATAGTGAAGAGGAAGCTAAAAAACAAAAGAAGAAAAAAGCTCCGGCGCGGAAACGTTAATTTTCTTGTTTCTGCACCAAATTCTGGTTTCTAATTCACTCGAAGGAGCTGCAACCACGAGTGTACCTTTCAGTTGATGTAATTTCACTCGTCTTGAGTTGTTCATACGCCATTGCTTGTCGCTCTTGTTCTCAAGAACTAAATGTTGAATTGGTTGGTTTGCTGAGCATTAACATTTGTGACAATGCAAGTAAGATAAATTAACTTCGCCGAACGCGGTCCCAAAAATACAGTGAAAGGGATCGCTTCAAATATCGATCTGACTAGCCGAAGTTGTCTCCCACTACACCCTCTACGCATTGCATCCAGAATCATTCGCCACTGAAAGAGTTAACAGCTGTCGACAAGCTGATTCCTTCGAACTTCGGAGGAATGCATCGCTTGTGATATCTCTTGAGCCATTCTCACGTTTGGCATCTTGTTCACCAGTATTAAACAAAGGTTGCCCAGGCCACAAGTTTCAACCAAGCCGAAGTTGTTGAAAATCAACCCCAGCGGCATTGCTTGGTGGTTGATGACTGCATGAAGCCGGGAAACAAAATGAACAGCAATTACAGTCAAACAGTCTGACAGTTATCAACTGTGGACCATTGCTCTTCACCGTGTTTTCTCTGTTGAGAAAACTGCTTCTTAAGCGGCGCGACGAAGTTTGCGGGAGGTTAAAATCGAAGTCTCCCCGGTAACAAGTGTTGAACAATCATGTAGCCAAAAGACGGTAACAAGTGTTGAACAATCATGTAGCCAAAAGACGGTAACAAGTGTTGAACAATCATGTAGCCAAAAGAATGCTTTCTTGCAGGTTAAAAATACCTGAACTCTCAAGGATAAGTGGCTAGACATCGGTGTGTGAAAGTGCGAAAAAATAGGGTGCACAGCTAACAAATCAAAAAACTATGACTCCCAATGCCTGTTCTACAAGGCAATAGCGGCCAAAGACATCGCTAATAAGCTGGTGAGCACGGTACCTTGCGCAGAGGTGAAAGCAGCGGCGCCGGGCTTCAAAATCGAAATGACAAAATTCAGCAAGTGAAACGTGTGTCTGAAAGAACTGGGTCTTACCTGATCTCCTGGAGTAGTGCCGTTGACAGGAGGTGTACCAGCCTGAGCAGGGTCAGGAGATTGGCTCGTGGGGTCAGACGCGGAACCCGAAGGTGAGGGCGAGGATGCTCCACCAGGTGTGGGTGAGGCGCCGGCACCGCCGGCTGCACAGGAAGCTGATCGAAACAAGAAAGCAGGAATAAGAGACCTGGGTAGTTACCAATAGTATAGGACGGATCAATTGGACTGTGCTTACGAGGCGGAGGACACATGCATTGTCCACTTGACATGTCGCCGGGAACCGGAGCTTGAGGGCCAGCGGCTCCAGGTTTGCCGGTTGCACTGACCGCAGTACCAGATGGCGACGGCTAATGCAGGTGACAGTTAGCTAGAACTCGGTATGTGGATCAAGAAAGTCACTTACGCCACCAGCGCCGGCATCAGGTGATGAGGCACCCGACGGTGCAGGGGTGGGAGAGGCCTGAACCAGATGAGGATTAGCTAGCAGTTGCACAGCTGCGATGAAAAAATTACTTACACCACCTGCACCTGCATCAGGGCTTGGAGCACCGGACGGCGGGGGTGGAGGTGTGGACTAGGTGAAATGGGTATTAGCGATCATTAGCCAGACAGCGAAAAAAAGGTCACTAACACCACCAGCTCCCGCATCAGGAGACGGAGCACCCGGCGGTGGGGGCGGAGGTGGAGGGGAACCTGCACCACCTGGAGGAGGAGTCGCACCCGCAGCCTCACCGCCGCCACCTGGGGTGGGTGCACCTGCAGCAGGGGATGACGCATCAGGAGATGCACCCGGTGGGGCGCCAGATTGGCCAGCACCTGCATCAGGCGGCGGTGAGCCAGCGGAGTAGTCCGCCTTGGGTGGAGCCGGGTGCTAAAGTGAAGAAAAAAAATGGACTGGGATAAGAACAAGCTCTGTTTTCGTTGGAGAACCAAGTGGACGTACTGAGGTTGCGGCAGTCACATCAGCGGGGATCTGGGACAAAGAGATGACGAGGGTAGCAAGGACAGCAAAAGAGCGCATGTTGACTAAGTCGAAAACTGAGAACAGCCAAACGTCAATCAAGAGAAGGAGAAAACGTTAGCGTGGTTGTAGAAAATTTTGCGCTTTTTTTGAAATACGTGAGACGTACGCTGAGAAGAGGCTGAAAGAGGTGGTAAAAGTCGTAAAGTGGAACGAGGTGCGAGTTTCGAAGGAGGAACGAGGTGTGAGCCTGGTCAGAAGTCAAAATTTGAACACGAAATGGAAGGTTTGATAACGGGGCGAGTGCGGTGCAGTGGGAATGAAGAAAGGCTTTCTTGAGGTGGCAATCAAAGGGGTATTTATAGAGCTCCATGGCTAGCGTGGGCCGCGGGGTTTCCCCCTTTGACACGATAATGTTTTTGAGCGTCATAGCTTCGCGTCGGAGTGTCACCACTCCCTCCACAGTGCTGTGACGATACGGGGTGCCAAGTGAGCGTTTTCAACTCTCCGGCCTGCACACATAATCGCCACTGGAGACGTTCCTCGAATAGAGCTGATCAGCAGGGCTGGTCATCGGCAGATGCAATCCTCGCGTGAGTTGTGATGGCATCTGCACGCAGGCCTGAAGATGAGCCCTCGACGATACTTTACATCTTTTTGAAATTTTTCATCCCGCTGACTCCGTAGCTTTCCTCTCCATTCCCAACAGGACCAACTCGCTTGATCTTTAGCCAAAGCTTTCAGCCCGCTGCGAGTGCGGCCAGAGGATGTAGGACGGTATCTACGCGGTGCCCATACCAGCCTGAAAATACAGTATGTTTATTTCACAATTGCCGACTGTTATAGTAACAATGATATCAGATTCTCCGGTAAAAAGGGAAGCCCAAGGTGGCCTCTGCAGTCTGTTCCGCAAGAGGTGCAGGGGTTTCTCGTCCATTTGCAAGCAAAAGGACAAGGGGACCCAGCTTTTTTCACGAAAGATCTTGTTTTCGAGGAAAAGAAATAGAAAAAACATGACAAAGACAGAAAAATAGCCGCATGGGCTGTGTGTTGTAGAGAGCCAGGCCCTCCTGGATACAAATTACACAGTTTTTGCGGCCTTTGTATTCAACCAAGTGGATGAAAGCCCCACATGTCTGTGGTCTTACGAGTCTACAAAGGCCACATGATAGGGGTAATACAGTTGCGCAAGGCATTCTGCTGTAACACTTTCTACTAATGACTACACTAACAGTTATTGTCCAATGACGTTGTAGTGCAGTGGCCCATTGCTGTCTAGCATGTCAAAAATGTTGGCCGGCAATTTTTACAACACTTTTCTGCAGATTCTGAATCCACTGTGCACAGCAAGAATTCTGCTGAACTTGGCCAAATTTTGGTGTCCCAGTCACCAAATCTTGGCGCACAGACCACATCAAACTTAGCTAAGTCCCTGAGCCTCCACCAGAGTAAAACTTTCAAGTGATAATTTCATATGTACCATTCTAGAAATGTTGCTCTAATTTGAGTGCTTGGGTGCAACATATTTTTTTCAGCTTAGAATTTTATGATTTTATGGTGTTATGATTTTCTGCAAGTCAACTTTGAACACCCTAATTGAATGTCTTCACACTGTTTTGCCTCAGATTCATTGTCTTGAAAAATTGGAGTTGTTTTCCATAGATTTAGGGGCTTGATTAATTTGCTTCTGTAGCAGACTTTGGGAAGACCAGATTTTGATGTCCTTGTTAGAGTCCAGGGGAGCCAACAGGGTAAACTTAATCAATCATAGTTTATCCCAAGTTATGCATGTATCAATCTTGTACATATATGCATTACTGCGGCACAGCCAACCTTGTACTTAGTCTATTCTCTCTTCTCTCCTCACCAAGATTGGACCCAATGGGCCAATACCGCGTGTGCTAGAGCTCACCAGTGACACATCCCTTTTGTCAGGTTTGCATTCGCCACATCTGGCATCTTACAGTCCTTATCTGGTCCCCGGGCCCAAAAATAGGTCCAGGGATTTTTTGGCAGTTGGAGCCCCAATTTTGCATAAATAAATAAATAATAATAACAAATTGAAACTTCTTACTGGGGGCCCAAAGTTAGTGTATCAGAATCCTGCTACCTCTTAGCGTAGTGTTAGCACAATTCTGTCAGATCAGCGCTAATTCTATGCACACATGTCACAAAAAAGTGTCTGCAACATTGTGTTAGAGTGGTTTTAGAAGTTTTTTGGCCTTTTTTTTGCCAAAAGCACTGTAGCATAGTGTGATGCAGCATAGTGGTGTGATGAAATGCAGAATATTTTACTCCATGCTGGGGTCAACTTGCAGAGTGCTGGCCTTGGGATGATTTGAGAACTGATTGTGATTTGATTACAGTCAAATCAGAGCTAGTGGAAGTGTTGTTCAAACTTATGGATTTAGAGATGAGATACTTCTTGACAGTGTCAATATTGATTAGACCTTTGGTTCAACAAGAGATCTGTATGTTGTGGCTTCAAGCTTTGATGGAAGAAGGTTGACAAGATATTGAACCAGAAGATGTTCATCAAGGGTTTGCTTGCCATCTTGAATATTTGAATTCCAACCAATTGAATATGAGATAGACCTAAGTCTATGTCAGTGAGAAATTGACCAAGAGTCAATACAAATTTAATTTTCAAAAAATCTTGATAGACCACAGATTGATTTTGAGTGGACTCTGATTGAAAATGTTTGATGAGACTGAGAGCAGTCCAGATAAGATGAGGCTATTTCTTATTAGCCTTGGAAATGGACTTAGAATAGTTTTCTACACCTGAGTTGTATCCCAATATGCCGGCTGCAACTCCTTTTTGAAGCTTGAGAGTTGCTTTAGCAATAGGATCCCTTTCTGAGGTCACCAGATCAGATAGAAAATGATCATCTGCACCCTTCTCAAGACAGAATGCCATTTTGCCAGTCATCAAAAGTTGTCCTGGTGAGAAGAGGTAAATGATGAATTGCTTTATTGGTCATTTTGTAACAAATAGAAAGCTTGAGTTTGATGAGGTTGTGTGTTTAAACACCAACTGGGCTCATGACCTAATGAACTCAGAGCTTAAAGAAGGTGGTGATATGAAACACTTGAGTTGATTGAAAAAAAGAAACTGGTACATGATAGGAGTAGGCTTTAAACAGATCCGGTAGGTTTCAGAGAACACTGCGGCACAACTAGGTAACATATATTGTGTGTCACAGAGATAACAAAATAGCTGAACACCTCATGAGTTCAATATATTTGGATGGAAAGGCCCTTTTTTCCAACCAATTGGACGGGCTGCAGAGATGTTCTATCTTGTTCCTGGGGCCTCTCCTTTCCATCGGGGTAAGTCGCGGAATTCGGCAAACCGAGCACGAATTTGTCTCCGTGGCGCAATTGGTTAGCGCGTTCGACTGTTATCTAGATCTGCCGCTTACACGGGCGTACAAGGCATGACCATCGAGAGGTTGACAGTTCAATCCTGTCCGGGGACGAGGTCAGACAATTTTTGCGCATCTGCTGATGCTCGGTGAAGAGATCGACCGAATCACCCAGCCAGCTTTTGGCAAGGTCTCCGTCGAAGAGCCGACTGACACACAACGGCCCTCCTTCTGGAATTCTTCTTGAGTTCTCCTTTTGCCTGTCTTCCCCGACTCTCTTTCCGCTTTCTCCCCTGAACACATTTTTTCCTCCTTAGATGAACGTTAATCAGCTCTCGCCGCTCCAGGGGAGGAGTCTACGTGGGGCGATGAGAGCACAGTGAAGGCAGCTGTGCGTTTTGCGGCACTTGGTTGTGCGAAGACAAACTCTGCAGCGTGTTGCTGAATGCGGATGATCGGCTGGTGTGAAGGTGGGCCGCAGTTGGTATTTTGTTCGGCTGAGCTGGGTGGCCCCCTCTGGAGTCGGATATTATGTAATCTGCCCGCATACACTGCTCGCCCTCATCCCCGTGACCATCCCCAGTCGCCGCCCTCCTCTTCCTCCGACGGTCAACAGCACAGCACACCACCACCCCCACCATGCCACTCCACACCCACTCCCACTCAACCAACTCCCGCCAGCTCAAGCCATACCACAGAAACAGCCTCAACCACAACCACAACAACACCCACTCGCTCAACCACCAGCTCCACCAGGTCGAACTCGGCATCGTCTCAGGATCACCACTCAACCCAACCAGCAGCACCAGCCAGCAGCAGCCACCACAAGCGCAAGCACAAGCACACGACAGCCTCCACCAGACTAAATCCAAGGCTGGCCTGCTCACCAAATGCGTCGACTGGCTCTTCAGAAACCCAAACAGCAAGAAACAAGCACCCGAAAACCACGCACTACCACAACCACAGCAACCACCAGCTAAAAAACAAACACTACCATCCGCTGCATCCTCAACACTCATCACCAGCAGACAGACCATCCACCAGCCATCACTCTTCGCCAACAACTCAACAAACTACAACTCACTGCCCAGCCACAACCACAACAGCAACAACTACCGCCAGCGACCAACCCAAACCCAAACCCAAACACAAACAAGCAATGACTGGTTCAGATCTCAATCCCCATTCGTCTCAAACCATCCCAGCCTGCAAACCTCATCCTCATCCTCCTCACTCCTCTCACTCAACAACACCCACAACGGCTCACCCCACATCACCATCTCCAAGTCCGAACGACGAAGACCCAATACCTCCCATGCCACCCTCAACATCCCCCTCTCAACCAACAGCTCCCTCTCAAACCGGGTCTTTGCCCAACACCAGACCATCCATGGCCACCAGTCTCGAATCCGATCACTCTCCCCCCTCAGACAGACCAACGCCTACCGAAACACGCTCTCCCCCTCGGCCCAGCTCGCACAGTCCTCAACCTTCTCCAGCCTCGGCCGGCGGCCCTCCCCCAACCGGATACTGAACTCCACCTTCTTGGACAACATCCCCAACTCGCCCCGCACATCCAACGGCGCGATGCTCAGTCAGAAGAGAGAACACGACCAGATGAGCATCAGCCCCGTCCGCGAAAACAGCCCCCCCGAGCGATCGAGCGTGTTTGGCGACGCCGGATCTCAGAGCTCCAAGAGACAGATGTTCTGGGACCCAAATCTAGGCTTTGTGACCAAAGAACAGAGAGAAAAGATGATGCGAGAGGCTGAGTTGAAGCTCAGAGAAAGTCGGTCACTCTCTCAAATACTTGGTCCTGACCACCAACTGATTCTTTTTTTTTTTTTTTTTTGCTTTTTTTCGACCTTTCCCAGAGGAAGGCAGGCCTCTGCCGACCAACGAAGCAGAAAAAATCTTGGAGATCTTGGAGAGCGGTCGAAATCCGCATTCGCTTTGGGGTACCAAGCGCTACACAGCAAACGTAAGTATATATATTTTTTCGGATCTAGCCATCGGCTCCTGATCAATGTCTCGCGTCTCTCTTTAGCTTCCTAGCATTCCTGTGCCTACTCCTTCAACGGCCTCAAGTCAACGAACAAGCATGCTCAAACATCTCAACCGTCCCAGTGCCCCCGGAACTAGCTTGACTGCAATCTACGAAGAGCAGGCCTTGCAGTCGAACCATGGCACGATCATCGCTCCCTTCAATAAAAAGTTGGAAGCCGAGCGAATCAAGCGTCTCGAGGAGAAAAAAGGCCAGTTACGCGCCGAATTGAAGAAGCGAAAGTTGTTTGAAGAAAATTTGCACCAGCGGAACCGACAGAGTGGAGAAGAAGATCATCAAGAGCTCAACGGATCCGCTCCTATCGATCTTCCGGCTACTGATCGGGCGGAGCGCAAGTCTTCCAGAAGAGCCCAGAGGTCCGCTTCGGCCGAGAGTGCTGCCGAACCTGCCAGAGAGCGCGTCAAATCGAGCCGAAAGATCGGTAAACTCACCAGTAGTTCGTCCAAGGCAAAAGTCAACCAAGGACGGAAGAGCCGGTCCCAATCGGTCAATGAAGAAGAGACCAACGAATCTACCACCGCGCCTCCAGGTAGAGTGACGAGGAGCGGCAGATTGCTCTCCAATAATGCCCACGATCAGAGCTCAAAATCATCCAATTCGACAAGGATTAGTAAAAGTTTGAAGAATCTCAAGTCGCCTTCTCCAATTCAAGAGGAACCTGAGGATCACCATCAGGAACCTGATTCTGACAACCAATCAACCCAGAGAGATCAGCCCCAAGTCGACCAAAATTCGAGCTGTCTCCATCCTACCGTTCGATCCGCGTCAGTCTCCCTACAGGTTCCGTTATCGAGCATGGTCAAGTCCACATCCAGCTCTTCTCTCCGCCCTGGACGCACATTCTCGAGCCGGAGGCACATCAAAGCCAAAGTGTTTTCGGCCCGAGAGGAGGATCTACCGCCGCTGAATGACGGGGAGGATGAGGAGGTAGACGAAGAGAGCGAGAAGTTGAAGAAGATCAAGCTGCCCAGCACGTTCCTCAGCAGCTTCAAGTTGGAAAAATTTAATCCTCCTCCTCCTCCTCCGCCTGTTCAAGTCGATGTCCAGCCCGAGAAGCCCGACCAGCCAAAACAGAATCCCGATTCGGCAGAAGGCTCATCATTGTTCAAGAAGAGCGGTACCGATTTCCCGAAGACGAGCTTGTTCGGCGCGCCACCCACTGCGGCCCCAGTCCCGGCTGACCCCGTGCCCGCCGCCGCCTCGACGACTAGCGCGCCCAGTATCTCCAGCCAGCAGCCGTCTTTCCTCTCTGCTCCCAAGGAAAGTGGTGAGCCTGTCCAGCAGCAGAATAATAAGCCGTCGCCCTTCTTCAGTCTGGCGAAAGACGCGTCGACACCAGTCGCACCCGCGCCCGATAAACCGGTCTCTTCTCAGCAGCCCCCTGCCTCGTCCTCGGGACACAGCTTCTCACGGATATCTAGCGATGCCCCCCCGCCCAACTTCTTTGGCTCTGTGGCCTCTCAACCTACTGCCGCCCCGGATTCAAGCGCGTCCAAGACCGCCGAGCAGCCTGCGAAACCAAGTCCATTCAGCTTCCAGCCCAGTACTACTTCTACTACTACTGCATCTACTTCTAACTTATTCAAGCCTGCATCCGAGTCGAACTCCGTGGCTCATACCTCTCTCTTCGGCGCTCAACCCACTCAAAATAATGAGAGTCTTACCAAACCCAGCGAATCTAAGGTACGTGTCTTTTACTCCACTTTCACAACTATCTGGGTTTTTCAACTCATTTTTATCCATTTTGCTCGGTTGCAGTCTCAGCCCTCCCTGTTTAGTTTCGGTACCCAGCCGAGCACTCAGCCGACCTGTTCTAATGACTCGGTTGAAGCAGCTCCTGCACCTGCACCTGCACCTGCTTCATCTTCCGTCCCCACGTTTTCCTTCGGGGCTCCATCGAGCCAAGCTGGCTCCGGGTTCGGCGCGCAAGCTCCTGTCTCAGCGGCTACCAGTGCTCCAAGCCAAATCGCCCCGGCACCAGCCAGCACTCCCACGTTCAGTTTCGGTGCCCAGCCAACGACGACAACGACATCAGCACAGCCGGCTAATAGCCAGCCACCGGCTTCCAATGGGATGTTTGATATGATGGATTCGAGCTCATCAACCACCGCCCCGAGTATCTTTGGCAACTCGGCCGCGGCCCCAAGCAACCCGATGCCGATCTCGACTGGCTTTAGCTTTGGCAGCAATCTCAACACTAACAATGCTGTTTCGGCTGCCACCAAGCCAGCCGAGCTGAACTTCGGCGGGACCTCTTCCTCGACGACGCCTTCTTTCACTTTTGGGGCTTCTACGAACACGAGCAGTGGCACCACTGGCCCGACCCAACAACCGTCGGCGGGCGGCAGTCTCTTCGGCGCACCCGCACCCGCCCCGACCTCGAGCTCCTCCAGTCCATTCACGTTCGGCGCGCCCAGCACAACCGGCACTGCTAGCGCATCTGCCTCTCCCTTCGTCTTCGGCGCCGCCAACCCTTCCACTCCCTCGCCTATTCCCCCTACGCCCGGCGGCTCGACCTTCGGCCTCTCCTCCTCCAACCTCGCTACCCCTACCAACAACTCCTCCACTAATATCTTCAACTTCGGCGCTGCTAACGCCACTCAGCAACCGGCCATCGCTAATGGGAACAGCACCGCTGGGACGTCAGTCTTTGGAGCCCCGTCTGCTGCTTCTTCCTCTTCGGCTGCGAATAACGGGGCAGGAGGGATGTTCGGAATGATGTCCAACAACAACAACAACGCGATGAACCCTGGCTCCGGCGCCACCACGCCCTCGTTCTCGTTCGGCGCCACGACATCCGGGTTCGGCAAGCCCCCGTCGGCGGCCTCCGCCGATGTCACGGCGCCGGGCGGCCTGTTCGGCGCCGGCGGCGGGTTCGGAAAGCCCTCGCCGGCCGCGCCTATCTTTGGCGCCTCCGTGCCGGCCAACGGGGCCGGAGGGATGGACGGCAAAGGCTCGACGACCGGGATGTTCGGCCAGCCCGGCTCGACTGGCTTCGGCGCGCCTAGCACTGGAGCCATGGACATGAACAACGGCGGGCAGACTATGTCGATCTTCGGCGCGCCATCCACCGGACAACAGCCCTCGTCTTCCGCCGCCGCCTCCATCTTCGGCGCCCCGTCTGCATCCGCCCCTTCCTTCAGCTTCTCCAGCCAACCGTCTTCGACACCTGCGCCTCCGTCGACGCCCTTCGGCGCCGCGCCCTCCTCGTCTGCGCCCACACCTGGAGCAGGCGCTCCCGGGGGCCCGACGCCCGGCGGGTTCGTGTTCAACATGGGCAGCTCCACGGCTAAGCCCTCTGCCCCCGGTGCCACCCCCGGCGCCGGAATGGGCTCGGCGGCCGGCGGCGCACTCGACGGGACGCCCGTCCGGGTCACTAGGAAGCTGCCGTCTTCTACGCGCAAACCCAGACGTTGATCTCCCGTCTTGTTCAGCTATCCGTGGCGGGGGTTGGGTCGGCTAGTGGGATTTTCTCTTAGGCTCATATACTCTTGTTGCTTTTTTCTCTTCTTTTTTCTTTCTTTTCTTTTTTTTTTTTTTTGTGTGTTTGTGTGATGGGAGAAGTAGGTATAGATCAAGGTGAGTACAACGATAATCTAGATGGTCTTTCTCTTTCTCTTTGTTGTTTCTCTCTCTTTTTATTTTTTTTCTGAGGTCAGGACGTAGACTGGGTTGTTTTCGATTATTTTATCCAAGTTTTTCTTTATTTTCCGAACAAATTATCATATTACATCCATATTTGAGATGGGAAAAGCGGACCGAACCTCGCGCCAAACCGCAGCTGATCGGGGTCAAGGGCGAGGACCAGGGCGAGGGCGAAAAGGCCATGCCCGCCGAGTCCGTTGTCTTTCTTTCCTGAGTGGACATATAGAGACTTTGTAACCAGGCGATAGACATCGCGGGCGAGGCTTTGGGGGGCCTGGGTTTTGGCAGGAGGGCCCGATTGGCACAAGGATGGCGGAAGGGGACGGCGTGCCAGTCCCCGCAGTCCTCAGATCCGAACGGCGACTCAGTACACCCACATCAACCGAGGCCCAGCAATACTTGCTGGTTGGACTCCGGCGGCGTTGGCCGAGAGAATGCGGCCCACACCCCCGGCAGTCTCATCTTGCGTCCAGCCAATCGTTCCCGGGCCTGGACGGATTACGCCCGAGGGATGTCGCGTCGTGGGCTTGGTGTGGGGGCGGACTTGTGCTGCACAATCACATGCACTCATGGCAGTCACTGGTGTTCGACCGTCGTGTGCCAACTTTATGGTGCCCTATTAGACGGTTCCTGTTTCTCTGGTGTCACAAGCATGTACATAGTGATATTCACACTCTGAGTCCGCAGTCTACTTTGTCGCCTAACCTAGTTGTCATGTTAAAGTCCAATCCCTGTTTCCACTTGTTCCGGTTTCTTTAACACTCAACAATTGTCGAACTTAGTCAGTCCTGCCTTCTGAGTTGGCAGGCTGGCGCCCCTCGCGCGAAGCGCGAGCTCCGAAGGAGGGACTTGGGAGTAAGCGGGGAAATTTGGTGTGAGCGCTGAGGACCACCTCCACCCATTTGGCTGGTGTCAAACTTCAACACCACACTAAATTTGCCTCCTGCGGGCCAATCAGGCCGCCCTGGTGCCAGATTGAAGGCCTGCATCTTGCCTTCAATCCTACATAGATCACATGTCATTAACTCAAATGGTCTTGAAGTTACAAAGCTTGTAACATCATCTTACCAAGATTCTTGGATTGTCCGTACATTTGTACATGCAAGGCAAGTACATAAGAGCTAAATACACATGCCAAAGTGTACAGTTATGGTGGCTTCTGTACTATGTTTTTGTTATGGTACAGGTAGGATACAGCAAGTTTATTGGATAGTGGAGTGTACAGGAGTGAAAAAAAACAAGAGTTTGACTTTTGGAAAACAGCTCATTGTGTTTTTTGAAAGGATGTCTAGCACTGCTCTGGGGGGATGGATAGATGATGGATGGATGGATGGATGGCTGCGCAAGAAGCCAGGCTACAAGGCCGTGCTACTCATGACCCCGTATGTTGCGTTAAAAATGTGTAGGCATTGATTTAGTGGAATTTGGGTGCTGGCCAGGACTACGGTCTGTCAGCTCTCACGCCAGAATTTGCCGCTTAGGGGCAAGCCTCTCTGTGAGACAGAGACCCTGCGGGGCTCTCCTCCAGAGAGGCTTGGTTAAGCTTGAACAATTGTTTGCCTCAAACTCACTGCTCCCTTTGACTCACCGTCTACAGGTCCGTTTCCATCTTTTCACTTCATTATCTCCTGTTCTCACTGTAGGCTCTTCTTTTAGGTTTGCTCTCGTCTGCTCGTTGTCACCGCTCCCTAAGCTTGTGTCTAACGCGCATCCCATCCTCAAAAGGTGTGCCTAAGTAATCAACACTCAACAATTGTTCACCTCAAACTCACTGCTCCCTTTGACTCACCGTCTACAGGTTTGCTCTCGTCTGCTCGTTGTCACCGCTCCCCAAGCTTGTGTCTAACGCGCATCCCATCCTCAAAAGACTTTTTCGTCTAATATGCCCCACCCTCTGCAATCCTTTTTCGGGCTGCGCCTGTAAAGGAAGCGCATATATTATCACCAACACAAGTCGCTTTTATGCTTGGTGTTGGGATTCTGGAGCCATGTCTTGCAGGTGGCCGGGACTCTCAAGACTTGCCAGGATCGTTTTGGTTATTTGTTGAACATTCAAAACGGTAGTTTCACGGACACATCTTCCTATGAAATACCCATTGATCAACCCCCATCAACCCCATCACTGTTGGGTTAGTCTGTCAGTGTTGGAGAAGATCTCGAAGTCAAAGCTTGGTTTGAACTCGTCAGACCAAAAAGACAAAACACTATGTTTATGCATCCATGATGAAGAAAAATCACGGGAGAAAAGTGGCGATGCTTTCCACACAGGCTGGAATTGCTGAGATCAAAACCTAATGTCACCACCAGCAATTTGTTCTGTCCGCCTTTGTTTTCAACTGATCATGCTATAGCAGGCATTCTGCTGTTGATACATACACACCGGGACGATTGGGGCGCCCCCCGATCGTCGCCGCTGGCGCCACCGTGGCCCCGCAAGTCAATCGCGCCTAAGTGGCGCTGTAAAATGCAATGCCGGCCAGGCGTCGGACATAGGCGCCTCGCGAACGGCCCCAGATGGGCGCCTCGCGGACGCCCTGGGCGGGGTGGCGCCGTATCTGCGTCTGCATTCAAAACGCCAGGCCCCCGCGAGCGCCTGGCGTCCTGCTTGCGGGGGCAATGGCGGTGATGAGGACTGATCGCTGATGACCTGCGCACGCCTGTTGGGGGTTTTGTGGGCGCCTGGTGGGCTCTCATCCCAACGCCATCGGGGACGAGGCCGTGGTGCAGGAAAATTTCCCATCCCCTAGGTCATCCGGGTGGGGGTTTGGCAGGTGCCGAGGGCTCCGCCTGGCTTGGCTGGTTGGCAACGCTGTCCGCCCCTGAGCCGTCTCCCGCATCCGCAGGTGGGACGATGAAGGGCTGTTATGCCGCGGCTGCATGCACGCGGTCCCTGACGCAGGCAATGGCAGAGGAGGCGCGAGGATTGCACTGAGCAGCAGCTTGGCCACCAATAGCAATATGAGGCCGAGAGGGCCTAATTTGCCTCATTGGGGGCAAAAAAATGGGGGGGGGGGGTCTCACGGTGATGCTCAGGGGGCTCATAGGTATGTGGGGGATTTTGGGGTGATGAACTGTATTCCTTAATCAATTGCTTATGGGTAGTTACAAGGGGGAGGGGGAGCAGGAGGATGAAAAAGTAGAAATAGGGCAACTGGGACAGTCGCCTGCGCAGCGGGGCATACTATGAAGATTACCAAAAGTGGTGACATACAAAGCAGGTACTTCTGGACCACAAGTAGAGTCTACCTGCATGGTACTCAGGGATCAGCATTGAGGTGGTGCATGGGTAGGTTGAGAGCTCTGAAGGACTTACACGGGGATTGTGTCGCTGGCAGCAGGAGCCCCGGAGGGGCGCCTTGTGGGCCAGGATCTAGTCACTGCAGAATGGCCGCAAACATGTTGAATCCAAAACCGTTTTGGTCTTCCTCAGGCGGCTGGGGTAGGAAACATGCAGGTTAAAGAAGCTGTTAGTTGAGGGGGTGAACAATCATGGGTAAAATTTTGCGAGCGGCTTACGGTCAGTGCCTGGTCAAGGTGCCTGGCGGCCGGTTGTTGATGGTTTTGCAGCAATTGGCACAAATGAAATGTTGCTCACGTGGGGGCATCAAGGTGATGTTTGTTGGTTCTGCAACGGTGGTGGGATGGGGGCATATTGAGTGGACTTCGAGGGGCGACACAGGAAAAGAGGAGTTGTGGTGCGGGCAGCTAATTTCCGCGGAGGGCTCATATAGCCAGTTACCCTAAGTGGGTGATTGGGGTAGCCCTAAGGTGGTGCGGCTCCACAGAACATCACTACTGCGGCGCTACCACGGAGACAGCAGAGCACCCCACGCATAGATGGCACCCATGCCCCAGGGAAGCGTTCCCCATTCTTATATTGTCCTGTTTACTCAGCTGGCATGGACAAGTGACGCATATTGGCATCCTATGCTTTAAGAAGCAAGAATACTGTTCAATCTCTCAATATCCTGCTAGAGGATCAAGTAAGAGTGTCATCGAAGTTGTGTTCATAAAATTGCAAAATCCTTTCCATGAAAAGACTATTTTTTCTCAGAGCTCGATTAAGGCAAGAGGCATTGAATTTCAAAAACATCTGCAAAAAAAAGAGAACTAAATATACAACTATATGGCTGCAAATCAGAAAGGAAAAGTATTGCTGTTGCGCCTAAATATGTAGCTGGTTTGGTCGTGCTGGTTCGCTGGGAAGACTTGGGAGCGGGGAAGGGATGTGCATGTGCTTTTTGCATATTTTGGGTGGGTGGCCAGTTGCGCCATCATCTGAAACATGGACCCATGATTGGGTGGCCGAAGCATCTGGGGTGAGCCCCGCAATGCCTCTTCATGTCGTGCCTTCGCCGGCCCGATGGCGAACACAGATGATCACAAATGCCTCTTCATGTCGTGCCTTCGCCGGCCCGATGGCGAACACAGATGATCACATCGGGCTCGCGACTCTTCAAGGCGCAGAATTGGCGGCCTAGGCAGGCGGGCAACTAGGGGACGCCCACTTCATATGGACCTCAGCGGGCGGCTGCATGACTGGTCCGATTGGGTGCCGCCCACAGTTGGCGGCACCAGATGACGCCGGCCCAACCATAATGCATGGGGGGCGACCCGCTGAGGTGCCCGGCTGACGCCTAACCCGGGATCCGCCACGATGGTGCACATCCTGACGCCTACTGGGCTCGGGCGGACACTGGTGTATCAAGGTGGCGCCACCGTGACTCCTGGTCACGCTGGCGCCCTGTAACGCCCACCTGGCGCATGTATGACTCCTGCGTCAGGTGGGCGCAGCGGCTTTTCAGGGCTTTTCCCGATTCGCCCGGGTGTGTACATAGCAGTTGGGCAAAAGAGCTGGCTGCTAGGGTTCCGTTTCAGACGAGCAGGAAATTTAAAAATGGCATTGACAAAAAAGCTAGAAAACACCTCAGCATCCCACCTCCGCGGGTGCAAAAACAGCCGTGCACTATAAATGGGCTGGGCTCCGGGTGCGTTGTAGGGGAGTCGAACCCCTGACGAGGCCATGGCAAGGCCCCAGTTTACCGCTAGCCTAACAACACTGCGGCTCTGGATTGCGGCATTCAATATTGTTACCCCTGAATGGGAGATCTAACTGGTAAAGGCTTTCCTCGCCCTTCCCAACAAGCTATACCAGCTAGGCGGAAATTGAATCTTCTGTGCCAACGGGTGTACCTCAGAAGGAGTTTCCTAGAGGAAATAGAGCGAGAGAACAGAAGGAGAGCAGTGAGCTTCTTGGCCGGGGGGTACTAAGCTAAGATAGCTCTTGCACTGCTTGGGCCACCAACTAACTTAGCTAAGTCCCTCCTCCTCGGGGGAGCGAAGCGACCTCCGAAGAAGGGACTTACGGGCTATGTCGCCCCCGCGGCCTGTGAGGATTAAGCAAATGGCTGGGGAAAATTTTAAAACTCAACCTACTCATGCTTTTCTGAACATTTTGCTTCCTTGTTTTGACTTAAATGATGGCCTCACTTGTGCGCATCTGCTCACCTTGACCGCTTCCCTTCAGCTCTCAAGGTTGGGTCACAACGCTGCCATGAAGTTTTGTGCACATCTGGAATATGTGTTATGACATCTGCCTGTAGTCCAGCGTCTTCCATGCATTGGCACTGCATCAAACAACACACACATACCATGGTGTTTGGGTCTGTTATTATGGTGCAAGCTTCTGATTTCACCATCTGTATTTTATGCAGTTGATGTCGAGTGTCAGATGTGGTGGATGATACAGACTGAACATGAAAAAGCCAAATGTTGCTTGCAATCAAAAAGAGTCAGCTGGGAGAACCTGCTGAGCATTTCCAACATCATGAAGCGCGCGGCTTGATTCTCCCAGATAAGCCGCTTATTTTGGTGGGCAACTTGGTAACTGCCAAGGGCGTGAGGGTAGCTGTAGAGAGCTTCAAAAAAAAAGCCACTTTTTCCTAATCCTCATGCGCAAGCCAAGTGACTTAGCGCATAAGTCCCTCCTTCGGAGGCCCCTCCACATAGAGAGGGACTTAGTTAAGTTAGGCCACCAAAGGCCACCAAAAAGTCTGGAACATAAGGCGAGCGGCACGGTAATGCCGAATTAGAAGCCCACCCCTGCCCTCAAAGGGTGATGAGCGTAAGGACCTGGTCACCTTAGTGTTGAGTTTAGTTAAACATGTACTATTGAGTACACCCGGGGAGTCCATCCATGGGGAAATCACGCGGAATCCACGAGGACTCCACGTGGTAGCCGCGCGCGAGGTCGGACCAGCGGCTGGAGGTCCAGGGAATCACAGGGTCACCACCAGGAGGATCACCCGTGGATTCCACGGCAGCTTTCGGCTCCGCGTGGAATCCCCGTGGATTCCCTGTGATCACGACGTGAAGTTTGGGCCCACGGGTGGATCACGGGTCCTTCAACCGTGGGCTCCCCAAGGAATTGCTGTGATACCCACGTGCGGGTTTGGCCCATGAGATGTGGTTCAGCCAGGTAACCTGGGGGGGGGGGGGGGGGGGGGGGCGGAGCGGATCAAAACCGCGGATAATATTGCACAATGTGGTACCACACGCTGCATTGCACATCAAGTAGCCATCGTAAAAACATACAAAAAAAGGGATTGATAGAGAAAAAATCACAAAGAGAAACAAGAAGTAAAAGAAAAGCAAGAGAAATGAGAGAAAAGTGAGAGAAATGAGAAACAGGGGAATCAGACGGTGTCTGCGGCGTGACAACATGTGATGCCACCGCAAATGTTTATTTGGCACTCAGTGCTGTCCTGACCGCCGGCCTGCTGGGAAATTCATCAGCACAGTGCGTTGATGCCCGCTTGACACAATATCTGTGATAGATCCCTCTTTTGCCGGCTTTGTGATTGACGTCAAAATACTGAAGGTTATTGTACAAATCAACTGATCCGGCACACAGGTAACGGCCTAGAAGTGTGGTGTGAGTGGCAAAAATTGTGGTGATGTTGATTTGATGCTTGCAGCAGAGAGGGATAGCAAGGCCAGCAAGCCACTCGTGGAAGTGTCCGATGATCACCTTGGAAGTTTTGCGGGAGGCAAACTGAATCCATCACTGAAGTGAGTCAACAATGGTCATTACGTAGTCAGCCAATTGATTGCAATACATTGAACGTGTCTGGAGGGGGAGAAAAACAACATGCGACGTACTTCTCCCAAAAACCAGGCCACCAAGTAGCCAAAGACAATTGTATCGTTAGTTTTGCTATTGTTTGGGGGCGCCGGGATCCCGGCGAGGTTCCACAAGTTGGTCTTCCATTTGTCCAAGCAAGACATCATGGAGCCAGTGTTGAAGAGAAATACTTTGGGACCGCCTTTGATCAATCAATGTCTGTAGAGATACTTGACCCCACGATCCTTCATTGAATGGAGCGAGTCTCTCATCTCGAGCGTGTCAGGTTTGATGGCTTCTACTTCCATTGGGGCCGACTTGTAAGCCAAGGGGCCCAAGAGACAGTATTGATCACCATACTCGTGGCAGGTTACCGGGGCCTTGGTCTTGATGACTGTGTAGATACCTCCGACTGTGAACAAGAAGAAAGCATTGATGGTCAATACCTTTTGATCAAACAGGTTAGGGGGATAATCGTTGTGACGTCACGGGGATACATTTTTCCGCCAGCATCTTGTTGATCATACATCAGGACCGAGGCATCCATTGGGTTCCCAAAGCCAAGGATCAGCACGTTGTAGAGCGTCTCGCGCATTTGCCGTAGGAGGGCTTGACGAGATACTGGAGTCTGGCAGAGCTTGCGGTGGGGGTTAGTCTGGGAGATGCACCAGAAGACCTTATTGTAGTTCGGATGCTCTTTGATGAACTGGTCCTCTTGCTCGAGCTTCCTGTTGTTTGAGGTGATGTAGAACTGCTGGCGCTGGCACAAGTCCCTTGTTGCCCTGGGTCATCCAGAGTACATAATCAAGCCGGACCGGAAGTTTGAGCCAGGGCGGTTGTCATCAAATCAGCCCTATATAGCCCTAATATCCCGATGAGCTGCGTTCGTGTCGGTTCCACCGGCAATGCAGGGGCAGCCGTGGGTTCCCCGTTGTTGATAACGACGGGGAATCCACGGCTGCCCCTGCATGTTGTGTTCTTGTGGGATCCACCGCGATACCACAGGCGGCCGTGGAATCCTCGTGATTCTTGACGTGGAAATCCCAGGCGGGTGGAGACGACGGGAAAGCCCGTCTTCTCCACGCATTTTCCACGGGAGGGTGGGGACGACGGGGGGAGCAGTGAAATCCACGTGGATTTCACAGAGCCGGTGATCCCGTCGTCTCCACAAACGCGCGGGCCAGGAAGCACCCCCGCCCTGTATGTGTATTGTCTATGCATGCGTCATGCATATCATATGGAACCCATGCGATGACAATCGATCAAGCTCTGCCTCCAAAAAACTCTGTTCAGCAACATTCAATTTGCCGACAAACCTTCTTCCCCTTTCCGTATACATTCACATCTTCATCACTCATCTTCTCATCACTACTCAACTGATCAATTACGTTCATCAATCAATCATCAACTACTAAAATTACTCAAAGACTTTTTCCTTTGGACCTCTTCGATCAAATCAAAGATCAATCTCAACCATTGTCAATCTCAAACACTCAGGAGGAGCTAGAACTAGTCTCTGGGCAGGTATTTGTTTCTACATTCTTATCTAGCACATCAAACTATTACATGTATTGACCAATCATTTAATTGTTACTCTAGGCTAGCTTGTTGTGATAATTCCGTGTGTTTGTTGTCGTCGTCCGTTGTCCTTGTTTGAGATTTGTATTTGCTCTGGTTATTTCTTTGAGGTATTTCTTCTATCTTTATCAATCTTCAGCAGCTAAAGAGTTCTAACTATTGTCTTATATTTCAAAATTGTATTTAGGCTTTGTTTGGAGCCGATATAAATATAGGTGATATAATCATTGGTTAATTCAATGAAAACTACAAAATTCAACATAAAGCCTCCAAATATTTTTTCTAGGCAACCTACAATACTGGTCTCTTCAATTATGAAGTCAGATTCAACTGATTCAGCAATATTCAGTACTGTAGTACCATTATATTGCTTTTGACCAAAGCAAAGCAATATAATGGTATTATGGTGCTGAAGATGGCTGAATCAGTTAAATATGACTTCATAGTTGATGAGACCAGTACTGTAGGTTTCCTACAAAAAAAAATTGGATTCTTTATGTTGAGTTTTGTATTTTTTATTGAATTTACAAATGATTATATCACCTATGCTTATATTGGCTCCAAAAGGGGCCTTACTTTTATTGAGTTCTTTGTAAATAACTGTTTCAATAAAGTAACTTTCTACCATTTTTACACTTAGATCCATAATTCAGTTGAAATCAAACTCTTGGCCATAATGCTATGTATGGTTTATGTGTGCTTTATCACGAGTGCCCGAGCCCGAGGGGTGCTGACCCAGGTGGCCGTGCTCTTAAACAAATTTATAGTATTGGCGATACTTCTTGTTTGTAAGGCCTAGCAAAACAAAATAAAGAAGAGTTTAACATCATTTCTCAGTGAAGCAATGTTTATTGTTGGCCTGAGACTCAGAGGCACATGATGCTGCTGAAAAAATAGTGATCAAAACGACTGTTTGAAAAAGAGGCGATAAGCGGTATCCGTGTTCAATCGATGTCAAGCGAAGACAGACTAGAAAGAATACTGTAGTGACTTTGCTAAGGCAGTACTTGAACATAACCATACACAAGTTACGACTCCGAGTAAAAAACAGTCGAGGTCGACCATGGCCACCATGGTCACACAGCCTGGTACAGTGTTGAATATCAGCAAGTCCTGTGGCAGTGCGCAGTGCGTGTGAATAGATATTAGGGAAAGGTATGATACTTTTGCATCTCATTCCCGGTCGATGACGCCGAGTTTGAGAGGCTCCGAGCAAGAGCAGCCAGAGCTTCGGGCGGCAATTTTGCCGCTGTCAAACTAGGATCGGTAGGAACCATCAATACGTGTTTATGTTTTTTCGGTGCAGGTTTCGCCATCGGTCAAACACCGCCAGTGGCTTGTCGAACCTCCAAAACCTTGCTCATTTCATCGACAGTGATTGTCACGCTTACTGTACCGCTAAAAGCTTTATCAAGGCTATCTTACCGTGGATGGAACTGAATCAAACCTTCGCTGATGCTTATACACACTCATTAGCAGGGAAGAGCTAATGACAACACCAAACATCTGATATATGAAGCCCACTGACTTGGCGCTGTTTCCGTATTTCCCATCTCAATCAGCTTGTAAAAGGCTGCTTTAGAGTTCAATTTTTATCCTTTCTCAAGACTGAATCCCTATAAAAACAATCACAATGTTACTTCATCCCGGCGCACTTGCCATTTATGGCACACTTTTGGTCCTATTTATGGAAACACCCTCCCAGTGTTCTGGTGCAAGCTTGTGGAAACGCGCAGATATCAACCCTAACGGGGCAATGGCCACTATGTGAGTTTCCAAAGAAGGCTTGCAATTATAAAATAGATGCATGATGTTATTCTAAACCTCCTACAATTCTTTATGCGGCAGGTTTGAAAAATTAGGTAGGTAAGTAATATATAGCCTGCAGTTATGAAATGAGTACCTAATTATTGATTCTGATTTTTTTTTATTTTTTATACAGCATTTGTGAAGGATTAGGCAAGTAAGTAAACTTTTGACTGGAAAAACTGCAACCAAGCTCATTGCTTAATCAAATGTGTTATCAATTAGGGATGAAATGGGAAAAATACCACATGAACAGTGCGTAATTTAACTGTCAAGGTCTAATTTCTATATCCAATAGTTTTAGTTGTTGTTCTGACACCTAATTTAAACTCAATTTTGATTTTCTTGATGTAGTGTTGCCAATTATCTGGGTCTCAATGTGAATTCAGAAGATGAAAAGAATGCTATGTAAGTGTTCTATAATTCTCTGAGCTAAGGAAAAAGCTTAAATTAATTGAAAATCTGAAACCTTTACCAAATGTAGGAGGGTACGAGTTAAAGCATATAGGAATTTGATCAAAGAAAAGATTGGGTTGAACCCTCAAGTGACAGATATAGGTGCAAATTATTTTCTGTATGTTCATTTCAAATTTTTCAAATTTTTCATTAAGATTCAGTCTGGCAGTTCAACTGATGTTGGTCACATTCATTTATCTTTTCATCCCAGCCATCTGCCAGTAAACTTGTTGATGGTGATTATAAAGGAGCAGATAAGACTTTATCAAAGATTCAAATAGCAGGAATGTATGACTTCTTCATTGGATATATGAAAGCAGTTTCGTAAGCTTGTTTTTATGGATAAATATATAATGCTTCTCCTGGAAGATGAGAGGTTTGACTGGAATGTAATTGCCTGCTATTTCTATCAAGGAAGTGGAATAAATCATCCCAATTGGGTGAGAATGATATGAGAGAGGCACTTGTGAAAGAAACTCAGCTCATGTATGTATCTCATTGCATTTTTCTAACCAAACACACAAGAATCAAAGTCAGATTAACCCAAATTTGTTTGGCATTTTTTATTTTACTTTTCTTTGGATATAAGTGAAATGGTAAATTTCACAGCTTCCTTGCACCCAGAAATGACAAATTCCGATTTAGAGGATTTCAGGATATTTGTCATCAACAAGGAGAAACAACAACATGCAGATGGATCAGCAATTGTTTCAGGAGATGAAGCCCAATATCTAACTGAAGATGAAACCAAGAACCTAACAGAAGATCAAATTTTCCAACTGGGAATAAAGAGGAAGTTTAACAACTTATATGAACAGTGGAAGGAGAGCAAAAAACCAGCCAAGCTTCATGTGTTAAGATGGTGGGAGAAATTGGTTAGGGGAACTAAAGCATCTTTCAGAAGAATCTTGTCTCTTTTCAAAGTCAACTCTAAATGATATCTCTGATTTTATAGCTATCTTTCATCATCTCTACTCATTTCACAGGTCTTGTTATATATCTGGGGAAGCAGTTTTGAGTGGGAACCTCTCATCTTTCCTAAAAAAAACATGCTTTCTGTTCTCATATATGCACTCTCAATCATTATCTTCCCCTTTTCTCCCAGTAGAATGGTATGAATTCAAAAATGATCAGAGGTTTTAGCTAGAAAACATCATGGAGGCTCAAATAAACAGCCTGTTCAGATTTCCTTCTAGAACCAAAAAAAATTAAAATTAAAGTAGGATATGCAATCCCAGCGGCGCCAGATATGGTTCTGCAGTGTCAGATATATATGGTTCTGTATGGTTCTGAAGGGTCTGTAGATCTCAACAGGAATGAGCATGGCAGCCCCAATTTTGTTGCACTGAACAGTGAATTGAAAAGCAGCTTATCTCATGGAAAAAAACTGATATGTGCATCCAAAAGATTTCATCAAATTTGTGATTGATTGTCTACATTTGTTCTACATGATACAAGTAATGTTGTGTGGTTGTAAAGTTGGGTTTTGTCTTGTAGTTTATACATGAGTTGTTCTTTTTTTACATGCGCACATTGGACCTTTACAAGTTTTTGAAGTTGGTACAAAGAAGGTCAAAGGAAGAAAATGAAGAAAGAGGGCGAGAAACAAAATTCTCTATATATGAAAGGTGGTTTTTTTCTGTTTGGTTTCAGGTTTTGCTTCCGATGCGGTTTGAATTGGCCAAATCTTGAGGTTCAAAAAGATGACCTGGTCATTTCCAAATTGTTCTTGGGTAGCTTCTGGGACGCCAGTGTTTGCATCACAAGTTCCCCATTTGACACCATATTTATCTGCAAGCTTACCAGTGGAATAGGTGCCATCAAGTCACTGCACCTTGGCTTCTCCATTGTCCGGCCATATACTCATGAAAAGAACCATTCCTTGGCTTTTTGCTTCTCCCATTTTCTTTGTGCCACCCTTTTTTTCAAAGTCGTTTTTATCTCCAGTCATTTTCTTGTTTGCAGCACAAAACTTGTCCAACAAAGAATTGGCCTTTCCAAGTCCGTTGAACTTGACCAGTTTGTTCTTGATGGAATTTTGCCTTGTTTATAAATTTGATGGATTTCTGTGAGTTCTCCATTATTGGTTTTGTTGCTTGTAACAAATTGTGTGATCACCGTAAACGGTTTGCTGGTATCCACCTTCTTGCCTTGACCATAGAATTCTGTAGCACCCCAGCGATAAGAAGCAAAATCACAACCATCTTTGTTACAAATTCCGTTGTATTGGTTTGCAGAGGTACCTCCAGATTGATCACCAGTACAAACTGCTGATTTCACAGACTTGCAGGTGTGCGTGGTGAAAGCCTGTGAAATTGAGTTGGTTTCCCAAACATCCATTTCTGGACAGCAAGATCCCTTGGAACTTTTTCCAACATCTCCATCCCCTTGCTTCTAGCCCTCATCAGTAGCCTGGAAGAGTGGTAGCAAAACTGATTTAGATTTGATGTAAAATTGGATTTGCATTCATGGAAAAGTTGAATACACTCACTTTTGCTTCTATCCTTTTAATATATTGTGGAAATTGCGTGTCACAGTAACTGGTGACGTACATTTCCCCTGCCTTATTGCCAGAGTGTGTAGACTGACCACCATCCATTTCCATGGCTGTAAAGTATAGAGCTCCATTGACACCACAATGAAGTTGGGAGATGTCAACATCAAATTCAAATTGGAGGACTTCCCGTCACTTTTGAACAGATCTGGAATTTCAGATTTTGCAGCAAAATCTGAAATCTGGAACTCTGGAGCACTTTGGGCATCTTCGGGGACCTAGATTTCCCTGAAAAATCTGAAATCTAGCCAGTCAGATCTGACTTTCCAGATAAACAGTGTGGTGAACTGTACGGTACTAGGCCCAAAATCTCACTGTGGCGGCTCAAAGCGCGTTGGCGGCTTTCAGGTTCTCAGGCGGTTCTCATTTCTTTTCCATGCTGCTTGTTTCTTTTATATTTGTTTTTGTTTTTTTATGGTATACATGAAGATAGGGTCCAGGGAGTAGCGTGGAGGGTTGTAGGATTTCTTCATTTTTGGCAGCCCATTGTGTCTTGTTTTCTGTTTAGTTTTGTTTGTCTCTCTTTCTTTCAGTTGTAGCCCGCGTGCAATGAGCACAAGGGCCTGTCGCGCAGCCTGTTGCATAAACTGTCACAACCCAGAGTCTAAGTTCACCCCCAAACTTAGACAAAGGGTTGGCATGTGAACTATTTTCCCCCCAAAAAATAATAACATCAAGTTTCTGAGCTTAATGATCCCCGATTGTGTTGATCCTCTTTCCCAATATTCCTGAGTTTTTCTGAGTTCTTCTTTTCTGAATTCTGAGTTCCCCAAGCTTCCTGATCACCTTCCTGACAAATGTCGACTTCCCTTATTTTTCTCGAGGTTTTTCCTTTTACCTCACTTGAGTCCCATCCAACAACCAACCCCACCAAGGGTATTCATCCCCCTTGCATCTCTCAATTAATTCCCCCTCCACCAACGCTATCTCTTCAATCTATCCGACTGGATTACGGATCACCCAAGAGGGCAGCACACAAGCACCATCCCCTCGACGCGCTGCCTATGGTCTGACACTGTAGGAGCTCCATAACAGGAAGTGTTCTTAAGCTTGAACATCTGGTACTTTTCTCCACTACTGTCAAAGAGATACATCCTAGATCCGGTGTGGTAGACAGAAAAGTGAAAAATCAAAAGTTTTTTCTATAAACTATATTTAATCACACTAGACCTCAAGATACCATCAAGCGGACCTCAGAAATGGATTCTATGGCCAATTTTACCCCTAGTCACCACTGGAAGCGTCACGGGAACCCCACTGGATTGGAAGTTACACCCTCTTGGACCCCTCATGGACACAGCCAGCCCCAGTCATTAACCTGTCACACCCCTCAAGTCTGGTTCAATAGTTATAGAGGATATAAGACTTACATAAAACTTACAGTCTTCATTAGTTACAATACTCACTTCATTAGTAACTTAGTTGAATCATTACATCACATTCTTTTCATAGATATTTTCTCACATACTAAACTCTTTACATACATTGCTCATTATGTACTATGCCTATTGTACACATTACATCATTGGATCTGTGCTTATCCTTTTCAGTGGTGCTCATCATTACAAGCTGTTACTATGTTCACATCACTCTTCCTCATTTGTACAACCTTCATTCCCACAGCCAGAACTCCTCATTGTCTGTGCTCATCCTTCCTTCATATAAGAACTGTCCTTCCCCCCCTCACTTGTACCTTATGCAGAATTTTAGATACAGAAATTATAGTACCCATTCTCATCAACCCATTGCTATTGAATCATTGCCATTGTGTTGCCCCTTTCAACCATTGCCCCAACCCTCTCATCCTCAGTAGCCAAGCAATAGTTAAAGCTCATAGTACTAGCTCCTAAGATCAAGTAGAAATCAGCCACACCTTTTCTTTCTTTTTCTTAGTGTTACTCTCATCCCCTCAGCATTAGTCAGGAAGGCAGCCTCATCAGCACCCTTGCATAGCTTACACTAGTACTAGTGTTGCTATCCATTTCCCTTCAAAGCTCTATTCTCCCCTTTGAGTAGTTCCACAATGGTCAGCTTGCCAATCATTGAGCTGGCCAATTATCTGAGTAATCCTCACTTGATCCTGCCATCAAGGCCAGTTTATTTTTTTTTTGATGACAGGAAAGTGTGTTCCAAATTCCAGGGCAACTGTTTCCCCTGGATGGAGCATAGTGAGTCAAGCAATTTTGAGGAAATGTCCCCCATGACAATTCATTAATTTGGCACATGATACTCCCTCTATGCTTGTCAGGGGTGAGTAAATCTGTCCACAACAGATTTAATGGTTGCCACAAATGAGCGGATGGCCACCTGCACCTGGATAATTTTAACCAAAAATTGCAAAGCTCACAACTTGAAGTGAAATTTAATTGTGCCCTCAAATTGAGATGATATAAATCAACCAATAGAAGAGCCACAGCATCAGTAAACACAGGCTGGATTCATCCACAAATATGTCTAGTTCTATGTACTATATTTTCCAGAGGAGTTTTTAATGAATGATTGCTTATTTGATCACAAATCAAGAATATTCACATCTTGAACAATTTGGCCCAAAATCAATCTTGTCATTGCATAGAAATGGGGATTTTCATGGCATAAACACAAAATCCCCTTCATCTGATCATTCATTCAAATTTTTATCAACAGAATAGTTGATTATAACTTAGGCTGCATTTATCCTCAGTATACTTAGGGAATTTACACATGGGTTATGGCAAATATTAACACCACATCAGTACCTGGGTCTTTTGGAATTACAGCATGACACTCTGTAGGAAGTGCAACACATTCCCCCCTGGTGTCTGTACTATACTGTACATAGCATGAGAAAGTCTTCTTATGGTATGTAGAGGGGTACCATTTCTGCTTACAGCAAGCAATGTCCAGAATTTCTAGCCACACCTTGAGCTCCAGCTATTTGGCCCCAGAATTCTTGCTCAAGTCCTTGTTCTTCCCCCCCCCCCCCCCCCTGTACACCACGTTTTAAAGCTCAAAATTGTTCCTGAGAACCTTTTGCTGAGTGCAGAAAGGGATGAATAAGGTTACCTCTGCCTTTCCTGGGTCACTAGACACTAAAAAAAGCCCCCCAATCTATGATTGGAAGGTTTATGTAGTGATGGTGGAGGTGTATCAAAAGATAGCCTACTTTGAGCAGGTGTCTTAAGGGTTATGTTGATGTAGCTGATGTGTAAGTGTTTTCATGAGGTTGTAATTTGTATGTAAGGGTGTAAAACCACAATATAGAGTGGGGCTAATACTGTAGAGTGAGCAAGTATTGTACTGTTATGGGGTAAGCTGAGTGCAAGTAGTTTGCTGAGAGAAATTACAACTGGGGGGAGGAGAGCCTCCTTAAATAGAAAAGAGTGAGACATTTTAGCTCCAGGGGAACAAGAGAATGAGGGGTTTTAGCTGCCCTGAAGACTACAATGAGGTATTTTGGCTGGTGGTTGACAGGTCACATGAGGTCATGATGTCATATGAGGGAATTTAGCTAATGAGAAATAGGAGGTGAGCTGTTTTAGCTGGCCTGGCCTGTCAAATGATGTCATCTGCAACCTGCATGAGAGGTTTTTGCTATCTTGACACCTGCATGATGTCATCTGTCAACTGTCAGACTGCAGCCCCTATTACACTAGTCTGCATGAACCTGCATTAAGCCTGCATCAAGTTGGCATAACACTGCATGACACTGCATGACATGTGTATAGCACAATATAATGAGTGCAGCTGATGAGATAAAGTATGTGTAAAGGTCAGACAAGCTGTCAGGGTGGTCCACGTAACGGAATCACATGTCCTGGGTAAGTGTGGTTCATGTAACAGATTACATGACCTGAGTATGGTGTTTGTGTGTGTGAAACTGACTGATGGTGTCTTGAAAGGGTTGTATCTTCTGATCCAGAGGGGTGTAAGGTGTGTTTTACATGGTGTCCTGTGTAGTTTTAGCTGTAGAATCCAGTGGTGCCGCCATATTGGTTGATTTGAGAGTGTAAATATGAGAAAAAAGGAAAATTTTGAAATGGGCCAGATGGGTAACCATAAAGCATACCACAGCGTCACCTGTCATCACCTGCACTACATAGCTACATAACCACCCGCATCATGGCCCTTACAACACCAAAACAATACATACTGTAACACTCACCCACCCTGGCCATGTGGTAGGTACTATGTACATAGCACTCACCCCACCCAAAGTCAATCACAGGTCAATTGTAACACTCACCCATATGTAAATATGTAACACTCACCCATCCGTAACTATGTAACACTCCCCCCACCCCCAAAGATGGATGAATCTGATTTATTCATCCATCTTGCACCCTCAGTTGTTTAGATCCCTTCTCCCAGTTGATACTTCTTTGCTCCTCTTGGTTGTTCAAACTTGAAATCTTTTTTTGATTTCAATTACGGCAAACATGCTTAGTCCCTTTCTTGGGTTGTTTTAAGTAATAAATAATATGTATACAAATGCAAAACTTGAGATAAAAAAACACAAGAGAGATAAAAAGAACACAAGAGAAACAGCCCCAGGGAAAGAGGAGAAACATTTAAGAATTTAATGAGATTCATTGACATCCTCCCAAGCACCTTTGGGATCCAAGCTGTCCTCTTCTCCATCATCAACTTGTACCCCTATGATTGCTTCCTCACCATTATTGTCAACTACAACATCTGCTTGTCCCCTCTTTGGTTGCCGGGCAGATTGATCTTTCAAGATAAAAGCTATAAGATTTGTCCATTTGGAATATTGAGTGTGAAGTAGTTTGGGCTGGCACCAAGCACACATCCAAATGACATTTTCTGTCCATTTGAGCATTAGTGTACCATGTGCAAACAAACAAGACTGTAACTCTTTGCTTATGAGTTGTAACTTCTTGGCCCTTGAGATGTCTCCTAAATACAAATTGTCAATATGATCCTCAGCCAAATCAAACTCATTCTCTATAGCCGCTTTGCCTGTTTCCATCCAGAAAGTCCAACCAAAATGATTTTAGTAGAAGTTAGCAGGAGATAAACATAACTTACAAGCATAGAAGTTAGCAGGAGATAAACATAACTTACAAGCATAGAAGTTAGTAGGAGAGTAGATAAACATAAATTAAAAGCTCAAATGTATTGGATAAAGTCCTTCATATGTCTATACCTAGCTAATCCCCACAACATTCTGTTGAGATGAACTGGAGCAGCAGACACGAGTGCGGTGAGTGTGTGTTGGAAAGGATACATTTCAACTGGAACAGGAAAAACAAAACAAAGAGAGAAAAAGAAATGCGTACCTGGAGCAGCAGACACAAGTGCGGTGAGTGTGTGTTGGAAAGGATGAGGAAGGCTTTCCAGATGCTGCTACTCCAGGTTAAGTAGTTGAATGAAGAAAGGCTAAGTATCACACATACGTAACATGTACAAAATAAAATGAAGATCGAAGCAGACTACAAGATGAGCACTCTCAACACATTCACCTACCATTTCTTGAGTAATCAACTCTATATCCTCATCCACCCTCTTGAGGACAAGGAGGCAGGTGATACCTGTCCGCACATCCGGCTTGATTTCCCATGGAGCTTTTGAATGGTAATAGATGCCATCATTCCAAAACTTTTGGTCAATAGGCATGCTGGGGAAATTGTTGTAGGTTAGGGGATGATTGTCTGTGTTGGCCACTCTTTGTCTTGGGAACTTGGCAATGTATTGATTGAATTGGGTGTTGCAATTGGTTATGAGTTTGGTGATTGGCCCACATCAACTCTGAATGGCCTTCTGGATATTCTTGCTCAAATTAAGTCCTAACTAACACCCCATTGTTCTTGAGTCAGTGAGTGGCTGGTGTTCTACCCAGATTTGCACTGCTTGAATGTATAGTTCAGATTTTTCATCCCACAAAAGCCAGAGGAGTTTTTGCTTGTCTACAAAAATAAAAACTTTGTAAGTGATGGATCAGCCAAAAGAAAATTTCTATCAACTAACTTACCTTTGGCTTCATCTGCAAGGGGCCTCTCAGTCCACCCTAATCTCTTGGCAGTCTCCTTCAGCTTGTTGGAAGTGTCTTCCAATTTATCCAAAAGTTCATGAACCTCCTATGCACTATGTAGATAAACAGACGGATTTTCGCGCAGGCAAGATCTGTCATCAAGAGACAAAAGAAGAGATCAGGAAGTCAATAGGAGCAATAAAAAGGAGTGAAGCCCACATACCTCAATTTCAAGTGCGGCTTCCTGCTTATAGACCTCAAGTAATTTGGAGCAATGTTCTTCATTCTCTTCTGTATGTGATTCCTTGAATTTTTGTTGATCTTTCCATTGCCTCCTCAAGAACCGCTTAGTGTAGCTGCTACCCAATTAGGGATGGCTCTTGGGCGGGCTCGGGCCGCCCACGGGCCGGCCCTGGAGGACCCAGCAGTTAGCTGGACGGGTCGGGCCGGGATAGGTTCTCTAAAAAGTGAGCCCTCCCTGAACAAACACGTTTAACAATTGGGCGACCCATGGGCCGCAGCTAAATTTTGGAATCATGAAGAAATGAAAATTTTGAGGGTTGGTCATTTAATTTGATACCTTTGTAACCCTCCCTACCTCATGGTTAGGGAGGGGACATACACAAACAATAAATAAATGACAACAATAGAGAGAAATAATTCTGAGGCTGCTGGCTTTGCTGTGAGCTTGCTGGCCTTGATCCAGTCTTGAGTGCATATCAATGCTTCAACTGAGTCTTTGTTCAGGCGCATTGGGTAGTCGTCCAGAACACGTCCACCTGTTGAAAAAGCAGACTCTGATGCAACTGACGTCATTGGGACCATGAGGATAGTTCTTGCAATTTCTGATAGTGAAGGGAATTGTGTGGCGTTCAACTTCCACCATCCAAGCATGTTGAACTCCAAATCAGCATTGTCTGAGAGGATCAGGTTTCTTTCTTTGAGATAGAGATCTAACTCGGCAGCCGGTGCGTTAGGAGATGTGTCCATCATCCCAGCCATATACTGATGGAACGCAGATATGTCTTGACTGATTGACTTCTTCTTCAAGGTTGGCTGTCCTTTACTGCTGCTGGGTTCGGGAACAGATGCCGGTGCCGTAACATGCAGATTCCACAGTGCAAAGAGGGTGGACCTTACTTTTCCAATGAATCACCATGGGAGTTTGCTTGGCACTTGCGTGCAAGTGCCATCGCACAATATTGTTTAAGAACCCTGTTAGATATATCCTGGAATATTAACCTCAAAACATACCGAAGTCATGATGAATTCTTGTTGAGATGATGCTCAATTGATCTCAAGGCATGTTGAAGAGGGGTTGGAGTCAACTTGAAACCAACTCCAACTTGACTAGAGGCTTTAGTTCAGCTCTTCTAGAATGCATATACAACTATCATGCCAAGCAATTTGGGTGAATTGGCAGAAACAAATTTATTTTACAGGTTATAACATATAACTCAAATATCAGATGGCTTCACTCCTTTTTACCCTACTGGCCTTAACATGTTTCCATCCCTTAAACGAACAAAACTATAGGTTGTAATAAAGATGAGGTTTGTCCACACAATTATAAGTTTTGAGATAATTTTTTGGCTGTGTTACCGGTAGCATGAAGACCTCCCTACCACTCAAGCTTGGCACAAACCAATACCATGGGCTTTCACTAATGAAATTATAAATCAGCATACCCCCAATAATTTGTCACATATTTGGTAATGCTTCAGACCGGACAGTTCACCATAAATTTAACTCACTGGATGAACCTGTGTATCATACAAATTGATTATAATATAATTTTAATCCTTCAAGACACTCATTGATAACTTGGTATGCAAATTTGCAATGCATGTACATGAATCACCAGTACAATCTTTTTTCAAATGAAAACTAAGATAGAAAAATTAATTCCTTACCAAGAATGTATCAATAGAGAGTTTTATGGGATGCAACTTCTTGGGGTTTCCACAAATTATTTTCCACCAACTTGAATGATCTGCTGAAGGAACTGTCATCACCAGTAGCATGGGTGCTTTCCATGATGAATTAAGACATGAAAGCAAGAGCTCAATATGTGAAGAAAGGCAGAGTTTTTTGATTGCTTTTATGGTTCTTTCTCAAATAATTCACATTGAGTCCCAGTGTATACGCACACAAGGGAACTTGGAAATGTAATACATATGATTTAATTATGATTTTTGCCACTGCTCAAACACCTAACTTTTTGAGTGATCTGTGAGTGCAAATTTTTGTTTCAAATTGTGATGGTTGGGCATCCTAAAAGCACATTTGAGTAGTTTAATATGTGTGTTGTATGTTGGTCCAAGTACTAACACAAGGGTGACGTTTTGTGAAAGCAGCTGTGCAAAAGTGGTAAATTAACTGAGGTGCACAAACAACAGAGTCAGAAATGGGATATCAAGTACTCTAGTTAAGGTTGAAATTTGAAATACTGGATTTGTACCACTGGAGACATTAAAAGACACTCATGGGAAACAAAGGAAAAACAGAAGGGAAAAATAAAAAGAGCACAAGGCAAGTGAAGAGTGCCAAGAGAGATGTAAAGAGAACAACCAGCAAACAAGAGAAAGACTAAAGACTAAAGTAAATATATCATTCATCTTTTAGATTT
This sequence comes from Puccinia triticina, assembly GCF_026914185.1. Lineage (NCBI taxonomy): Eukaryota > Fungi > Basidiomycota > Pucciniomycetes > Pucciniales > Pucciniaceae > Puccinia > Puccinia triticina. The sequence continues at coordinate 1,609,305 of NC_070573.1, forward strand.
TTTCTTTTTGTCCTCTTTCGCAATATGTCTTTCAGCATCTTCTATCTGTTGCTTCTGACCAGCTATCTTGGTAGTAGATTGAATGTAAGCAACCACCGCATTTGACATCTTTTCAGACATCTGGCAAGAGAAACCAATCCTGGTGTACTTATCAGAAGGAGAAGCACCATCCAAAGTCTGATGTGTATCTTGGCCAGACCTGAAGACACACATTGTGACACCCACAACCTGGTTCATCTCAATGTAGACCTGGAAGTCACGAAAAGTAAACTGACCGCCCAGCATATTGAAACCGTTGTCGGCCAAAATGGGATCATCTTCATTCGAGTTCCGAGGGTTGAATATAGGAATCCAGCATACTAGCGTCCAGGTGTTGACGTCGCTGTCCTGGTGAGGTCCGTTAAAGAAGTTGTACATAGTGAACGTGAAGAAAGAGGCAAAATCAAACATGTTGTATGGGGTTGGATACTCCATGTGTGCCATTGAAGGAAGGTTGCCATTTATCAGAGCTTCGCGATATTCCTTGAATGCCCGAGGTGCGAGTTGTTGAAGGTGTGTAGCAATCCATTCGTTAGCTTCTCGATATGCGGCAGCCTCGTCCTCAGCGTTATATAGTGCCTTCCTAATCATTGCGGCAAGACGTCCCACAGAACAGAATCTCCTGAATCCTTCTTTCTTCATTCCTTTCCTCCAACCACATCCCCACATCCACCCACCCATGAGAGGACCGTTGTTCTGGACTTGCCCAACATACTGAGTTTGATCAAGGAAGAAACAGACAAGTTTCTCCCAACCTTGAAGTTCTTCGGATGACATAGACGAGAATGGAATTGTGGTAAATTTGCAGAAAGCCGGCTTTCCTCGTGGTGCAATGACACAGGTGCCATGAGAGAGGCCTTGATAGTGGGAGCGGAGGGTTTCGTTGGAGGTGAGAATCTCTTCTGGTTTTGGATCGTGTTGACGGCTTGGTGGTACAAAGTAATAGAAAGTTTTTTCGTCAAGGCCAGCAGATGTCTGATCTCCCTCAGGAGCTGGTGTCACTTCATCCTTGTTGGCATCAGGAGCTGGGGTCATTTTGTCCTCATTGGTGGGCAGAATGAATGAGCTTTCGGCGGTTTCGCGGAATCTGGCCCATCGCTTGGCAGCTCTACCAGGACGGATTCGTTTCCTGGGGCTGCCAAATGAATCAATTGGTCAGGCTCTTTAATGGAAAAAACAGAGCAGTGTTTTTTGTTGGTACGGTGGAAAGATAGAACATGTAGAAGGGGCCGAGTGCAAATGATGCTTGCCCCCAGAACCCCTCCCACTGATGAGAAAATGAACAAATAGAAAAAGAAGAGCCGGGTGCAAATGATGCTTGCCCCCAGGACTCAAATAGAATTTTTGGATAGGATTTTGAGAAGAGAGGAGTCAAAGATGATCAGAATGACCAGGGAGGAATAGCATACTTTGTTTTTGAACCATCATTTGCGTTGTTTGGCAAATCGGGAGAGGAATTTGGAGCTGCATTTCCGGGAAAATCGACAGGAGATGGGTTTGAGCGTGGGAGGACAGCTGGCACACATGAGGAGATCAATTAAATGGTTAGGAGGGATTTGTTGAAATTGGTGGGAAAGGGAAGGCTGAAGTAGTTGCTGAGCGCAACAAGATGTTGGCTTACCTGATGGATGGCAGGGAGATCCTTGCACTCCTCGGGATTGGATGGAATTGATGTTTCAAAGGGGCATTGGCTGTAGAGAATAAAAGCAACCAAGATTATAAATTAGCTGGTTGATCACAACAAGAAGGGGACTGTCTGAACCCCGAAGTGGGGTTCGGCAAGGTTCAAAAGAAGTGTTGCGATGATGACACTGGAACAGCAGAATGTGATGAGGATGTTTGTGGAAGGATGACATTGCATCAGAGAGAGAGAAAAAGAAGAAAGAGAAAGAGGAGAGAAAAGAAAAGAGAGACTCACCTGGAACAGCAGAATGTGATGAGGATGTTCGTGGAAGGATGAGGAAGGCGCCTTCCACGTCTGCTGCTCCAGGTGACTACAACTGAGAGATGTCACAAGCCGTGATATGTATATGACAGGTTTGAAGCACACAACAAGAGAGAAGAAAAAGAACACCAGAACACACAACCTCAACAAGAAGGAGGGAGAGGATCACTGGTCAACAAACTTACAGGTCTGGGAGCGGTGGTGAGGCATTGTTCTCCCTTGATAGGAAGGTGAGGCTGGCTGGCTTCGATGGCTGAGCAGTCGATCTTGATGATTGCTGTGGTGGGAAAAAACATTGTTTGGCGTTTGGTTTGTCGTTGGACAAGGAGACAGAATGTGCCGGTTGCTATGCGCAGTTGGGAGAGTGTTAGGAAACAATGGCTGCGTTTGATCAGATGTGAATAATGGGGGCATGATAGCTACCCCCCCTGACGCAATAGAAGAACGTTGATTCGGATGATGTGGAAGGGGGTGCTTATTAGAGGAGGCCATCTGGGATGCATAGGATACATCCCGATGTATCGTTTGGCTGTTTGGTCTGAAGGGGACCGGGATGTGACGAGATAGATGCTGAATGTGATTGGGCTGTGTTGGGTTTGTTGGAATCCAAGGTTGGGCTGCAAGATTACAATTGTCGACACTAGGGAACGTGTTCGATCGAGAATCCCTGTTGGTCTATGGAGGAGAGCAGGGGTGGGGGATCAGGTACCACACATTGAGAAGAATATGGCTCGATTGAGCAGATTGGATGAGGAGATCTCCGATGGATCAATGATTCAAGGAGTGATGAGGGCAGAGATAGTCAGGTGTGGTACTCACCTCGCTAGGTATACTGTTGTTGAGCGACCCCGGACGGTAGTTTGTGTTCGACGGCAGTGCAAGCGAATTCCTAGAGGAAGGAAAGCCTTTCGGTGCGAGAAAACAGAAAGATTCAGTTCATCGTTTGATCGCATCCGGTGTGCAAGCGATCAAGTAGAACACAGTCAAGGGGGTAAAGAAACATTTTCAATAATGTTCAGAGGCAAGTGGCGAGAAGACCATGCCTTTATGGCGTACCTAGGTGCATCGTTGTGTGAAGATGTTGCTGACCGGTAGCACGGCGGCGATTCTCTTCCATGCGATTGCTGAGTCCTCCTGATCGTTTTTTTGGGTTTATTGTTGGATTCTTTCATGTAAGTGATGCTGATGCAGATATCCAGCGGTGTTAAAGTAGATCGTTTGTTGAAAAACTAACCTCGATTGATTGGTCTTCCGCGACCATTCTGGGACATGCTGAAAGAACAACGCAAATAAGGCAGGTCAGTCTGTGGTCAAGAGTAGGAACAACCGCGGCAGCATCCGATCTCCGATTTCGGACCTGCGGACTGTTTGCAGGTGTTTTGTGACATGTGAAGGACAGTTTGCAGCGCAGAGACACATAGGATCAAGATACCGACTTATGTACCATCACTCGCCAGACAATCCTCACCCCAACTAGGGAAAAAAATTGTACAGCCTGCTACTGACTACTCGAGGAGTGTTTTGACCACTAATATCCATGTATACACTGTCTATTCCTCCTCCAACGGTGGGAAGTGTGCCCCAAAAGGGTAGTTCCTGAGACTCCTACATGCTGCGCAAATCACATGACACATGGAAGGGTGGGGAATACAACACCAAAGATTGGATGTAGGGCTTTGGAACTAAGATGTCCCTGTGTTGTGTGAATGGATTAATTATCATTAAATACTGCCTGATTCAATTTTCATTGAAAAGAGACACGGTTGAATTTGAGAATTCCGGGCCATGAAGTATGTTGGCTTGTGGAAGACTGATCACTGAACACAAGTCAGGAACCTTTCATTCAAATCAAAATTTTTGGCAAATATACAACCAGATTTTAGGGGTGGATTGGTGAATTTTGGGACTTGAAGGGCTTGGAGTGGGTGTACTTGGCCAGTGGAACTTTGGAGATTTATATATCCAGGACCATTGATGGTGATAGCTTTTCCTCTCTTGTTTCAATGAAGTACAATTGTCACATCTGAAATTTGAGCCGACAATATGTTCTGAAAAAACCTGTTGGGAAGGATGAGATCAGTGTTCTTTGGACTGGATACTAAGGTTTTTATAGTGTGGTAGTAAACACGCCACATCTGTTCTTCAGAATAGGGCCCAGAATTCGAGTCTGGCTGGGTTGTGTGGGGAGTATTTCTGATGCTTGGGGTAGTGAAATTGATTTTGAGGGATTAGCAGCTACTTGGGATCATAATCTGCAAGATAAAATTCTTTGGAGGTATAGTGGTGAATTAGCCACAAGCAAGGGGAAGCATCACAGTGAAGCAAAATGTGTAGTTTTGGTTGTGCATTAGTCAAAAGCAAGCAAAATTGGAAATGAAGATCACATTAAGGGACCTCAGCATACACTGATTAGTAAATAGTGAGCATAAGTGGATACAACTTGGTAATTAAGGCTGAACTTCTAGCACTCATTTTCAGGTTTGGTGGGGCCCTTGTCACAAGCAAGGAGGAGCGTCAATAAAAATCACAAACTGGCAAACCTGAAAATGGGAGAGAAGAACGGAGACTGCCAATGAGAAACCAAGTAAAATAAGACAGAAGTAGACCCAAGGTGTGTCCAGTTCAGTAGTCATAAGTGGATACAAGTTGAAATATGTTCTTCGAGAACCAGTGCACGTGAACTCATGATTTTTAATAGTTGAAATTTGTTTCACACAAATTATCACAAAGTCAGGTCTACGTTAAGATGCAAGACACTTCTGGAGAGCAACAGCTGAATAGCATAATACATATTCCAGACTGATTGATGGTCAAGAAGCCATGTTGAAGGAGTTCTGCATGATGGAAAGGGCAGAAACGCACAAAAGAATCAATTTGGAAAATATTTCACCATGCTTCAGGGTAGGGACTTGTGTCACACAAACGTACGCGCGTACGTTTGTGTGACAAATTTCTTTCCCCACATCACACCACTCTGAATCCAGGTAACATTACATCATTTTTGGCTACAGTGCCAAATAACAACACACAAAATCAACCCATTTGGCTGCAGATCTGACATTTGCTCAATTGAACCTTGTTCTGAAAACTATACAATGCATCGTTATCTCCACATGAAATGAGTGCAGGTGGTTTAAAAAGCTGACAGTACACCACTTTGGATTTGGTTCCTATTTATGCTCAAGCCTGCACCTGCTGAGGAGGTAGCTAAAGCGGTCAGGATTCCTTTGTTTTCAGAGTTTGGTGGGGCAGGGTGTCCCTTTGAAGTGCGTGCTATGAAAGGGATTGGCTATGAAGTGAGGTAATTCAGGCAAAATGCGTTGGGAGAGACTGATCAGACAAAGAGTATAAGAGCCTCTAGATTTCAGAAAGAAATTATCCCCCCATGCAAGCTCAGATCCGCGTCCCACCATCCCCAATCTGCCCTGTTACTGTAGTCAATCAGCAACCCCGTATCCTCTGGCTCAATGCTTGATATTGTTGGTAATATCCATATGTGTTTGACTGAAATAGGCTCATTTAAGGCCATTGGCCAAGATATCCATATGATCAACTGTGTTGCTAGTCCAAAGTTAGTTGAAAATATATCAGAATCAGAAACGGCTCAATTCCATGTAGTACTTCAAACATCCAACTCACTTTTCCCGCCCATCATTTTGGATAGAGATACCCAAATTTTCATATCTGGATGCCTTTCCCACCCATCTCTCACTTTTCATCCTAAAATAAAAGTTCCCTCTGGCTGCTGGATAGCGCATAAAGGAAATCTCGACATCAAAACTGAAACAGAAGTTCAGAAGGCACTTGTTTCTGGGAGCGTCTATGTGGCGAAGGTGTTCTGGAATGGTAGAAATCAATGGAACAGCTACATCAAGGTTATTGATCCTTCGCTTGGTAATGTAGGTGTTTGTGTTGGTTTATATCTAGCACTTATATATATTGAAGATTTTTTTGGGCTGGATCACATTGTTTTATATGCATTATCAGAAAGTGAATATTCAATTTTCCACCCGAAATCCAACCGCCTTGAGAGGAATTCAGAAGCTGAAGGGCGGCGAGTGGATCCAGGTTCAAGGGTGCAGTGCTCAAGGGATACCCCAGAAAGAAGGAGTCTTCAAAGTGAAGGTTAGTCTTCTTCCTGCTTACAACAGGAGGATTTGAGAGCTGATTGTGAGAATCTTGCTTGGGAAGATTGATGTCTTTGCAGCTTCAGAGCGTTCAGAGTCGACTCCCTATGTTCTGAGGAAGGATCCCAAAAAGCGGTTTAATTTGACGGTTGATGATTGGAAACCTGAAATGAGGCAAAAGAAAAAAGGAGGAAAGAAGAGATCTACCCAAAGTGTCCACAGAAAATGATGCTGAGGATCATCTACGATCAATTCATTGTATCAAGGCTCTTCATTTTGACTTGTTGCTAAATCTCAACTTCATATTCTCTATCTCAATATATATGTGTGTAGAATTTAGCCACATTACAGCATGGTGACTCACTCACACGTTGATATCCCAAAAATTTATTTGCGGAGTGTAACACGCTCTTGTACCCCATTAATCTGGATGGGAACTTCTTTCAAAGCAAACAAACATCTTATGAAGTGAAACTAATGTACGGGCTATCATGATTACTTAAAAAATTACCCTTTAAAGATCCTTTTCCATAATGAGAATCCTCATTGCAGATGTAATTGGTAGATCTGAAGCCAAAATCTGAGGGTGTGAGGGGTGCAGTATTTCTAGGTAGCGCTATTTTTTTGGCATATGAGTTTGGGATAAAGCCCCAAATTCCTTCAAAAGAACAACTCCTTCTTGAATCTTCTGCTCAATCGCCTGGTCAAGGGGTCCTCAAGTTTATGGAGGATTGATTTGTTTGTTTGACTACTGCTTGCTGTTGAATACACTAATGTATTTTCAATCTGAATAACACAAGCTTGTGAAGCACATGAGAAAGGGAAAACTCGTTGAAAATTACTATTTGTGAAAATATTCTGTGGGCAAGCACTGGAAAGTTATGACTTGCCCCAGATTGATTTATTCACCATGAGTCTTTTTACTCGTGAAGTATCCATGGAGAAAGAAATTGAGTGGAGTTTAAGGTTTTAGCATTTTCAACTCTCCAAAGAGGGATCATTTCATTTGTAATTAAGGTAGACCTTTTTCCATGACACCCCAAGAAGGGATTGGTATCTCACAGAGTATGACGTGAGTTTGGAGTTTAATACAAGCTTCCAAATAGAAAACATACAGTTCACACAATTTTGAGCTCATCATGATGACACATGGTTTTTGACACCCATTGGGTACTTGCTGAGGAGCAAATTCCAGGTAGTATGCGCATATTCTCTCACAAACGGAGCAATCTGATTAGGCTTTCAGACCTATGTGTACCCAAAAGTATTTTATCGCACAGTTCGGATTAAAGCTGGGGCATTTTGTGCATTAGGATTGCAATCAGAATCAAACAAGACATATTATGTATTACTCTGCAAGCAAGAAATCAACAGGACAAGTGATTTGAGTGGGTGAGCAGGTTTATGTTGCAAGACTGAAACTGTAGTGAAATTAGGAGTAAAACGATTGAGCTAACATTGGGGAAATAAACTTGTAGACATCAAGTTCATTTTTCAGTAATCTGACGGGACGAGTGTGGGATTAAGAATGGGCTACTGGGTTGTTTGTCTCTCCAGTGATTCAGGAAATCCACTGTAATTGCTTGGGCAAGCTCGTTGCGAGTCGGCGGCTTTGGGAGTGAGACAATCTTGTTGGGTGACTGGAATGCTGGTTCAAAAAGTTTGACAATGTAAGCAGAGAGGTTTTTCCATATAGGTTCTTCGGGAGTTCGATTGGCCGCAGATTTTTGGCTGATAATTGAAATGGCCTGGATAAAGGAGATGCATTCAGAGACAGGGGCATTTTGGTGGTTTCTGGAAGCGATAAAGAGCCCACGCACACCGCCAACTAGGTAGTATATGAGTGGTTGGAAGTTTTGTCGAGATTGAATGGATTGAAGCTGCTTGGTCGAACTGTCCTTTGTACGTGAAATCTGCGTTGTTGGTTTGTCAGTTGTAGCAACGGAGGAATTGGTGGCCGCATTGGAAGAAGAGCTTTGGGTTGCACGCGAGAGGTTTTTTCTTTGTGCACCTGTGAGAGGTTGTTTACTGAGTGCGTGTGTTTGGAAGATGATGTAACCCATGAACACATCTATAATCACGTTTCGAAATTCGTGGAGGACATCAACGGAGTGAGAGCGTTGGATGGCTTGTGATTCAGTGCCTGTTGAGTCCTCAGTCGATGTTTCAAAAGTTGATGACAAATTCTTCAGCTGGTCCAGATATTGGAGTACCTGAACTCCCTGTGTGATTTCATCGTCATCGGCAGATGTGATTGGTGGGGGAGGTTTGTACAGGTTTTCAGACATGAGTTCAACGGAGGCAGCTACGATCTTGGCCCACTCCGATGTGACTGATGTAGGAGGATTCTGGAGGCGGAATAAAAATCGAACTAGTGTTGACTCGGGATGTTGGGTTTTGACATGGGGTGAGATGAGTTTGTGGGGTTGGAGACTACCATCGGCATTGGAAAAACTTGAAAGAAGCGGCAGGTCGATGATGTCTGGACAATGCCATTGTTCGGTGGGTGAGGGACCTAGGAAGTCTTTGGCTGAACACAGAAGCAAATAAAAAGAATCAGTTGTGTGAGCAGAGTGGGAGGATAATCAAAATGATGAGACTGACCCAATGAGCTGATTGTCTTAATCCAAGATGCATAAGAGCAGGCTGTTCGCTGGAAGTGGAAGTCGGCGCTTTGAGTGTCCAAATTTCGGGTAGACAGGGCATGAAATTCGATGATCTTAAGCAGTGCGTTCCATGTATTTTGATACTTCTGCCAGTTTGGCTTGACCCCGTCAAGTTCTTGGTGGAGCTTGATCAACTGGATCCGAACATCGGTAGACTTGATGATTGTAACGTTGGTGTTGGTGAAGAGTGTGGAGTTGCGCTGTTCAGGATTGTCAGGGACAGTGTTGCTCTTGCTGCTGGAGGTTTGTTCCGGTGCCGATCCGGGGTTGGTTTGTTGTGTGTGATCTGATGGAATGGGCTGTGGCATTCCTCCAGCTGGAACAGAGGGTGTTGGGTCCTGAGTTTGTTGTGACGTGGGATTCGTGTCGTGGGGTGTAGGATGTTCCAAGCGGGAGTCTGGAATGAGACCTTTGGGTTTTTTTTGGGCATTGACAGGTGGTGAATTGGCACGTGGCATTGAGGGTTGATCAAGAGTCAAGACTGGTAAGGCTGGGTTATCACCTTGGTCGTCTGACAGAGTGACAGAATTGTGTGGGTTAGCGGGGTTTTGGGTTGGGGTAGGGTTGGATAAAGCTGATGTTGTAGGATTTTGGAGACTCAAAGCTAGTTGTGCAGCGGATGCAGCGTGGTCGCATGTAGTACGAAGCTGAGGATTGGCTGGACAATCGTCTTGTTTGTTCATCAAGTCTACAGGTTTTATACCTCGGTTGCCCTTTTTCTTCTTTGGTGGAGGCTGCTTGGAGGCAGTTGACGTTTTTGGAGGCCGACTTGACTTCGGAATTTGTTGAATTTTCATCCCTTCGTCATCTGGTATTTGGCCAGTCTCTTCCCAAGCTTTAAGAGTTGATTTTAGGATTGGATTGGTCTCAGATATCATATGTTAACCAACAGACAATGTATAAAAACGTTGACTCACTTCTCTTGGTGGTGAGCAGCAACTTTTCGAAAGACTCGGCTTCTCTCTTCAGGTGCCTAGGCAGTTTAAGCTTACGCAGGCCACGGGTAACTTTCTGGGCTTCCTCCATATTGCGGTTAAATTCTTCAGCTGTGATTTGCTGGATTTCCGTCTCAAGGATGGGCTCATCGGGGTTGAGTGGGGCCGAGGAGCTGGCTTCACCTGATTTAAGCAAAAACTCTTGAAATGAGGGGGCTTTGTTGGTGGGAACAGGTTTGGATTGGCCTGCTCGGAAGTTCTTCTCTAGTACTGCCTGGGCTGGGGTGTGAGGGGAAGTGGGGTCAGCATCCTGTTTGATGGGGGAAAAAGTTGAGGACCTACTTGGGGGAGGAGTTCCAGAATCTGAGCTTGTTCCTGATCGTTCCAATGAGCTATCACTTCGAGGAATTTGGCTTTCAGATGTGGGATCCATGTTGTGTGGGGGTTGATACGACTTGTGATAAAAGAATTGCACTTCGGATAAGTGTTGTGGATGGAAGGGTTCTGTGTGGAACATATTCTTGATGAGAGGCGGGAAAGAGTGGATTGAACACAGAGGGGGGCAATGTATACAGCAATTACCACCCTGCTGAAATGGGTGGAAGACTCGCAGTGAAAAAAAAATAGCCTTTGTGCACCCACAATCTACGTTTTGAATCGAGTCTCATGTAGATCTATTTGGGCAACAAAGGACGATTACATTACATAGCACATGGAAAATCCTTTGTTTGGAGATCTTATCTTTGTAGGCAAAACTGTGATTCTGTTGGGATTTAGGCTGACCTCACCCTGTGGATCCCCACCACTTAACAAGTCCCACAGCAAAAACACTATGAGATCTTGCAGGAATCAGTTCACAGAAGATGCGATCTCACGCAGATTTTTTTTTACAAAATTCTTAAAGTGGGTTGGAACCCGGTTGGAAAGCAGGGACAAGTGCAGCAGAACCCAAGATTACCCAGGGGTTGTGCAACACTTCCAACCGCCTTTTGAGAATGATCCACAAAGTGTATGCGGAACCACACATTAAGTTGTGTTTGGTCTTACCAAACATCTCGGCCTTACATCAGCCTCTGGCTCTCTTGAGGAGTCTGCATGTGCAAAAATGTGTCACACAAACGTACGCGCGTACGTTTGTGTGACACACTGACCCAGTTTGCCCAGCCCAGATTTTCTCAAAGGCTGACCCTCACTGAAGATTTCCCAGTACACCTCCGGCCTCTTCATAAACACTCACATGCACTGCAAGGTGCAGACAACTCCAATCAGCTCACATACTAAAGCGAAGACTTGATGTATTTCAAGCGAGTTATGTATAACAAAACACCAGACCAGAGACAAACTAATCTAAATTCATGGATCTCTCCCTGCTCGGACCAGCTTGTCCACCTGGAGTGTCGTTGTTTGACCCACCACTTGGTCCTGCCACGGGTTGGGGGGTTAGGGTCGTCAACTTATCGATCTCCTTGGCAAGGTTTAAGACAGAAAAGGCCGGTGTTTCGGATACTGTATCCCGGTCAAATTTGCATAAACCTTCCCTCCACGCCTTGTTGTAGCAATCAACCGGAAGATTACGTGGAACTCCATCGATGCCTTTCTTCTTGCTGAATGTTGATCTTGCTTGTCCATAGATGTCCTGGTTGACGGATTTGGTCTTGTGGTGTGTGGCTTGTGAAATTACCATTTTGTCCAAGCCATGCAACATGGTTGAAAGTGAGTCGGCCCTTCATACCGGGGACACTCTAACAGGCCGATCACCCAGCTTGTCGCCATCTTCAATTTCGGAATGAGTATCTTTGTCGGCAAGGACAACAGCAAGTTGATGATTGTTGGGGAAAAGTTTGGACGCCATAGTGCACCGGTTTTCACAGATCTGGAAGATAGATACGTATAGGTGTTAATGAGGCTGGTACTTTCTAAACTTTTTTGTACAAATGAACTAACTTTCTTACGCCACCGTGTGTATTGAGCCTTGTTCAACTTGACCTTCTTCTGAGCCTGATAAGTGTTGACATCGACGTTGCCATATTGTTGAATCTCTCGGCATTTACCCTGGAGCCATCGCTGGATTATTGCTTGCGCCTGTCCGGCATCTTGGTCGCTTAATTTCATTGACAGACTCAGCCATTCTACCGACTTTCTGGCCATCACCTCCACGACTGCCGTGTTCCACGAAGAAGTGTCCATCGGCCTTGCAGTCCAATTGAAAGTCATCCGAGAAATTCCGGCAGCGGCCAACTCCCTCTCCACCGCACTCTTCATCTGAAGGCTGATTGGGCGACTTCCCCGAAGATCACCCTTCTTAGAAGCAGGTGTGAACGGGGGTGGTTGGATATTTTTACGGATTTCAGATTCGGCTCGGGAGACAAAGTAATCCTGTTCTGCAACTGGTTTGTCGCGGAGGGAATCACGAAGCGTGTCTAGTTGCTTCATGATGAACTGTGCACGCCGTTCAACCCAATACTGGGAATCCTTCTCTCGTTCGGACGGAGGTGGCGGAAAATCTTGAGGCTTGTCGGGACCGCCCAGAAAATACTTGACAAAGTACTGAACTCCTCGTGCGTATGGTTCAAAATGATTCACAGTTGTATTTCGTTGTGCCATACCCCTGACTCGACGCTCGGTTTGTTTTTTCCCTGAAGCTTCGGCGGCTTCCGCTTTATTGAGTTGGGCTTGAGTTGCCAAAAACTTCGGCACAAGTTGTGGTTCCCTTGGCAAGGGTGCTGGCTCAGTCGCATTATTGGAAGGCTCGCCTGAAACAGGTGTGTTCAAACATATCAACAGCCATTCACAACAGGATCAAGACATTAAATTCAACTCACCACCTGATGCCGCGGCATCATCAGTGTCCATTGGAGTTGTACTAGCCTGCTCCTTGAACTTAGGGATCAGGCCGGAAACCACGGATGCGATGAATGCTTCTTCCTCTGACAACGGTGGCTGGGATTCACTAGAATTGTTTTGAAAAGTTGGGTCACTGCCGCCAGAAGGATTGTTGGTTTCATTGGGGGCCATTATAAAACGGATAGACAACTCAGAAATTCAGGACTAAAGTATGTAAGGGTTGATGGGGGCCCAAGGCGGAGAATTTAAAATAATGGAACTCAGGGGATGTTGGAGCGAAATTGGTGGGACCCAGGTATGGTGGACTAAATATGAATATATATATATAATATATATACAATGGGAGTTGAAAACAAGTGCAAGCCAGATCATGTCCTGCTAAGATTTGTGATATGATATCACAGTATTGCATATTGACTTTGCCTTTCAGGACTGGTGATACAAATGTTTGGTACTGCAACACCATCCCTGTCCCTTTCTCTTATGTAAATCAAAGACCCTCCCAACCCTACATGAAATAATACATAATCAAGATTCAGCATCAGATACAGGACCAGGCAATTTAAGCTGTGCTTACAGATGTCCCCAATCCGACAGCACTGATTGTTTCGGTTGTAATTCCAAAGGTACCACTCTGATGCTTGAGCATTGCAGCATGTCCAATGATGGATTCCGTATCAATCACTACTACAGCCTCCCAATCCGCCCGCACCAGCCTGCAATTCAGATCTGGATATTCTTGGTATGGATCTTCATTCCTTTGTACCTCTTTAAAAGGTTTGACGATGACCCAAGTTTTTCCTTCTATTTGTCCTGATATGAAAATACTTTCAATTTCGCCAAACCTTTGGTCCTTGCCCAGAAAGAACTCCACCAGACTATTTCCTTTGTGGCTCTTGCAGGTGGTGTAACGCTTCCGGTTGATTTCAAAGGCTTTCTGGCTGACCACATTGGGGCTCAGTGCTGGTTGATCACTACCTATCTTCCCCCTAGAAGTCACTTTCCCCGCAACAGCACGTTTCCATCTGTTCAATAGTGGCGCATCCAGCTCAATACCTTCTTCCTTGTCGTTATATTCCTTGCCTGCTGCAATGTGTAATTGATCATCTCTTGCTTGGGTATCGAGAAGGATTTGGAAATTGGAGTTGACATGCCACTTTGTCAAGATGGTCTTGGGGATCTTGTCTGTGCACATTTTAATTTTTTTGCTCAGTCAGTAATGTACCATTATCAATATCCCATAAAGAAAGCATTACAAGCACATACCACAATGACAATTGGTTGGGATTTTCTCATGTAGTATTCCGTTTACCCTTTCTTGAGCCCATGCAGCTGTTGATCGAGGTGGGCCAAACCTTAAGATGACCTCAGGGTAATGCTGTGTCAGGTGAAGGTTTGGTTTGCTGGGTTCGTGAGGCCAATTATCTTGCAGACATTTGCGATAGCTCATCAACAGGTCATCAAGCTCAGAAAGATCCTTTGATTTGATCATTGGGAGGGTGAGAAACTGAGCTATTTTGGAAAGAAGAGTTGTTGATTGAAGTAGAGAAGAAACGCGTGTCCTCTCCTGCTCATTGTCTGAGCCATTATCCGGTTTAGTCCAGAGAGGAATCAAGGCTATAGTATAGTATAGTTTGTAGAGGATCAACCATTCTGCAGCCTTCAAAGATCCGTGGTTAGCTGCCCCCAGATTCTGTGGCACACGATCAACCCAAGAAGGCACTGTGGTGTGCATGATTGTTCTTCTAACCACATCAAGCTCTTCTGGAGTTAGCCTGATTGCCTTGTGTTCTGTGTCCTTCTCCGTCTCAGGCACTATCTCTGTTCTTCTCCCCCTGGCAGTTCGGTCACTTTCACCAGAAGAAGATTCATGAGAGCCATGGCGCATGGATTTGGATGATTTCTTCCTACCCCGAAGTCTGTAGGAGTGACTTGATGCGGTACTTGACTCTTCAGAACTTTCAGTTTGGGAACTGGAATCAGATGACAAATCGGTGCGACTGGGTCCCTGCTGCTGGGTGGCAGTACGTGAGCTTGTTGCTTTGTCCTTGGGGATCATGCGCAGTCGTTTATTTTGTTGGTTTGTAGTAGAGCTCTCTGGACTAGAATCACGTTTCCTCTTTCCTTTTCCCTTGTTTGGGTATTCCTTTGGCTTTGGACCATACATGTCTGTGTAGGGAGGTTCGGTGTAAGACTGATCATTCTGCCAAGCTTCGTCCTTCTCTTTGATCTTCTTCAGCTCCTCCCCAACTGCAGGCAGAGAAAAGAATCGCATGCTGTGATCCATCAGATCACCCAGCACCAATGCATGCATCAACTCAATTGAACAATATTCAACAGGTCTCCAATACGTAAGATCGTTCAGAACACTCCATCTTGCTCCATGCTCTTTCACAAGTGCCTTCCTGTCGGTAAGACTTTGACTTTCCAGCCATGCAGATGCATGGGCAAGGTGCTCGAAATGTGTGCGGAGTGGAAACTTGGACTTGTCGATCTCTTCTATGTTATTCTTGTCCAATAGGCAAAATGAGCAAAAGAGGGTCGCTTGGTGCCCCCCAAATCCTGCTGCCTTTCGGAGAGCAGGAAGGTCTGCAATAAGTGGAAAGATGGCAGCTCTTAGGGTACGTCCGTTTGGGTGGGAGGCAGTCGTCTTGAAGAAGCAACCAGTTGTCCAAAATATTTGGAGCTCTTCAACTAATGGTCGCAAAAGATGGTTTATTTGTTCCAGGCTGGGCTCTTTGGGGCCAGGAATGATCCCAAAAAGGTAGATGTTTTCTAGTTTGTAGCGGTGGGTTGGTGGAAGATTCAAGCACACCAGAGTAATTGCCCCCAACGAGTTCTTCTTCCCAAGATTTGAAGTTCCACCTGCATTGAACCAGTCAAGGTAAAGGCTGAATACAAGATTCCCAGAGGTTTGGGTGAATATACCTTCTCCCTGGTCGTTGTTGGGGAATTCTTGCCAGACACTTCCATGCCAAACATCTTCCATTGCTTGATCGGGAGTTCTGTTTGTTGCAGCCAAGCTGGAATCTAGCAAAGTCTCAAAGTTTTGATTCAGAAGGCGATTCTTCAGCCAAGATTCCAAAGTCACGTAATTGAATGTTCGGCCTGGTCTCTTCTGACCGGCGGAGTTAGTACGCCAGAGATATTGATTGCATCTGGGAATTATGTCTTGTGACTTGGTCAACTTCTCGAATTTTCGGTACTTGGATAAGAAGAGCTCGGTACATCTCGCCTCCTTTAAATCATTCGGATACAATGCAAATTAGCATTTTTGGCAACATACACGAGAAATCAGATCCGGCTTCAGTCCGAGTCGATGAAAAACCGCATCACTTGTAATTGGTATTGCTTGGACAATGGGGGTGGGATCTATGGTGATCCCATGCAGTGATCCCCATGTATTCGCAAGAAGTACTACGTTTTCTCGAGCCGATAACAGGAAAGATTTTGCAGCCTCTTTACTCATTTTACAATGAAATACTGCATGCGTCATTTGAATCATCACCTGCATACAAAAGTCTTCCTCCAAAAACAGCGGACCTGGTGCAACTTGTGTATCTGATTGAGAAGGGGCTGCAGCAGACTGATAGAGCCGGTTTTCAGCAAATACAACCAAGGAGACTGATTCAATATGCATTTTAACTCACTTCCGTTGCATTCGAGTTTTCTTGATGTTTTTCAAGCTGTCCCTGTTTCTCGCGTGCAGATCTCTGACCTTCTTTCCTCTGGTGCTCCCCGTAAACTTGTCGTGACAATACTCTCCCAGGTACTACCCCTCTCCCCTCCAATGTATGTTTGGCTTTGTCACAAGAGTGATATACACAGGTACAGACATACGGACTCATTGTGGTGCTTTGAGAAGTGAGTGAGTGGGTTTAGATTGGGAAAGTGTTTTGGGAGTGTGACGGGTTCAGTTGGATTAGGGGAAGCTTAGCTTTTAAAACCATCTGAATGGTCTGGCAAATCTGCTGGAAGAATTGGTGAGATACCATGTTTGGATCCTTTGTGTGTCACTTGTGCAATAACATGTATTCTTAATTTTATTCCAAAACAAACATGTGATGTGCTCAATTGGATGCATGCCGGGTGAATCACCTGATTATCATGGTGAAACAAATATGACCATTCAAATCTGAGCAGTTGAGTCATGCAGCTCTGTCATTGCGTAGTGAATGAAGGATGTGTGTTTTTCTTTGGATGCTGATATCATGACACCTTATGTTGGTATATACACAGCACGGGCTCAGAAATTCGAACCAGCTTGATACGGGGGGCTGTTCCCCACCTAAAAATCCGTGTCACAGTTGAGCAAGTGTGACCTTCACATATAAATAGAGCTCACTTTCAAGCAAAACAAAGTGATCCACCATAGAAACACATCCATTTATCACCAGCTCAGGATCTGTCAGATATGCCAAACACTTTTACTACTATTAAATTTACTTGATTGCAATTGGAGTGGCTCAAAGATATGCAAGCTGTTGTTGATAGAACTTTGGAAGAAGTAGAACCGGATCCAGCTGAAAATCCAGCTCGAGCCAACCATAGCTGGGAATGGCAGGGACATATAGTCCTCCAAGGCCGACTGGACAGTAGTGCACCTGACCATAACATCCCAGTAGTAGCCGTTCCCAATGTGATGGTATGCTGGAATGCCCGAAGAAACAGATTCGGACTAGGTATGCAGTTTTCCATCACTGTTGTTAAAATTTCTTATCTGAGGCTTGTTTATGCAACTGCCGTCAGGACCTGTTGTTCGAATTCCGATCATTATGGACAATGAGGAACCTGTGGAAACTCCTCCCAATGAATCTCAAGTTTGAATTATACTAGGTGAGATCCTGTACATAGTTGATCCATTTTTTCAAACACATACCAACACAATCTTTCATTCAGCACCCAAACACGTTCCCGGTTGCAGGTACAGAACAGATTCTCCACTCGGCTCAAGATAGACATGGATGCATTTGGACATGCTTGGTACAATCTAGATACTAGAATAGGTTCTTATGAAACTTGGTATACACCGTAAAATGCTAGAAATTATCCCTAGGCTATGAACTAGTTATTCCTCATGTTTCAGAAGCTTTTTGATTTGCTTGGTGGAAAAGACCGGACCATTTTGTACGTTTCATTGAACCTTGGATGCTTTGGAGGTCGGAATGCATTCTGATTTTCCAGATGCATCTCATGCCCCCTCAGCCCAGGTTGAGGGTGAGATGAGACTGGCAGAATCAACAGTGATGTGGGTAGCTGAGGAAGAATTTAATGGTTTAATGAAATTTGTAATTTATTGCAGCTGCATGCATGTACCAAAGTACAAGCTGTACACGGTTGCATGCTCAGACAAACTCCAGCCTAGTGCCGTCCCATTCAACAAATGTGTCACACAAACGTACGCGCGTACGTTTGTGTGACACAACACTCCCCCCCTGGGCTACACTCTTGCATATTCCAACCGTACACAAATCCCCCTTGTATCTTGATGAAGTGAATGATTGGATCCCCAGGATCCTTTGTCTACACAGATGCACACTCATCAACATGAATCCACGGCACCCAGTGTTCCCACTATGTTTAGCATAAATGAGGGATAAAGACCACTCCAACCAGTGTCTCCCCCCCTCAGATCATCAAAAATGGCAGCACAATCTTCCACCATAGCATGCTTCCAAAAAAACGGCAAACCCCACGCTGGAGTTTGTAAACTCAATAGCCTATATTCAACAATTCTTCCGAAGTCCACTTCACCTCTGTGCCGTAGTATATATTCCCTAACTCAGACACTATTAGAGCTGAATTTGAAAATACCATCCAATAATTGGATGCAGACTCCCTCTCAAGACCATCTCAACATCGCTGATTCACTCCCCGACTCTATTTTGCTACACCCAATTGACCCTGTCCCACCGACTGCCCTTACCAAAGTATCAGAGAGGATTCCTCCAATCTATAGGATATTATTCCTTCAAGACCTAGAACGTGCCAACTTTCCTGGTTGGACTTTTGCCTAGGACCGACCCTGGGAGAGCCAATGGAACCAACTCCTCTCAAAGTTTATCCTCAAACATTGGCAGCATGCCTCCCGCGCTGGAGCGTTTAAAGCATTCCACATCGATCCTAACGATTCTTTGGATGAGATCCTCCGGATTGGTATTTTACACCGCTGGTTCCTTGGTCGCCAGGAAGGTGTTTGATTGGGTCGTTTTTCTGCGCTGCAAAGGAATAAGAAGAAGAAATCTGAAAAGAAATGCAAGCTACGATCACAAGTAAGGAATTTACTGAAGGTCAACTGGAACTGCGCTGTTGTTTAACATAATTTTCCTTTTAATCTTCAGCTGCAGAAACACAGACAGGACATCCTCTCAAAACTCTCACCATCAGTAATTGAAATGGAGCTCTTCGATAACATCCAATGCTGTTCTGAGACCGAGGCTTTCCCAGACAAGACACTCAAAAGAATCTCCCTACCCTGGCGATCAGAAGATTTCAACACCCTGGCACGTCAACTTGATGTCATTCACATCCACAAAACCCACAATACCAAAGGACAACACTTTATAGACTCCTTCAATCTTGAAAAAAAGCGTGCTTTGCCAACATCTTCAACCTCAACAGCACCTTTCTGCAGTGTTCCACGCCGCCTCCCTCGCAACTGTTATGCAGTCGAATATCTAGCCACCCTGTCCGATGTCAACATAAAAGTGCTCGACCCCAAGCCAGAAATAGATTTTCCAAAGTTATTGTCTTTGACTAAAGGTTGCTGTAAGTACATGATATTCTCATCACACCCTAATTTAAAATGTTGCTCATTAGAAACTGTGCAAACTGGTAATCATCATTTCCATGTGATGGTACACTCAGCCTGAATATCAAAACAAAATTCCACCAAAAAAAACAAGTAAGTCAACAACTTCACCTCTAGATATGAGGAGAGAAAAATTCATACAATGCCAATTCCCCCTTCCTGTTTTTCACTTGGTGTATATTCATTTCCAGTGTTCCTTGTACATAGTATCGGTAGACATGAACCTCGCTGGTTTGGCCAAGGCGATAAAGACGATCCACAGCTTGAGCCTCCATTGCCGGATTCCAATTTGGTTCCCTAAAGATCAAAATTATCATCAGATCATGTAATTCTATATCAGAAAATGCTTATTCTCACCATCACATACACATTCTGAGCACACCGCAAATCAATTCCTACCCCGGCTGCTTGTATTGAACCAAGGAGGATGTTGCAGTTTGGATCAGATCGGAATCGAGCCAGGTTTTCATCTCGTTTTCCCAAAGCCAAGCTCCCTACAAGCCATGTAGAACCAAGCTGTTTCTCTTGGAGTGCTTTTTCAATTCTTGGTTAATTGATACATACATTTCATCAGTGTTATGTTTCTTCTGTTTGAATGCAAGACAATATACGGTAAAACTTACATCTCAAGATAGGCAACAAAGCTTGAGAATATTACTGCCTTGGGTCTTTGAACACCTTGTTTGCCTTGCAAGAATTCATTCAGGTTCTCCACAAGATGCACTAGTTTTGCAGAGTCTTGCCATCGCCGATTCCATGTAAAATGAATTTCATGCCGTGCAAAGGTTGGGTGATTACAGAATTGCCGAATCATGGTCAGCTGTCGGAAGAATTCTGTAGAATCCCACGGCTCGCCAGACAATCGAAGTCTTCCAAAGCACTGAATGAATGTTTGGTGAAATCGGGTAGACAAATCCTCCCACGGTTCACCCAAGCTCACAATTACAACTTTTTCTACCTTGGAAGAAAGGTTCAAGAGTACATCCTTTGTTCGCCTCAAGCATATAGTTTCCATCAACCTATTCATCGTTGTGATTGCATCCTGCGAACCAACATTCATTCCGGGGATAAGGTGCTTCTTCCATGTCCATTCCTGGTCCCAAGGTGAAATCTTCAGCAACGAGATCAAGCTCTGGACATCAGCCAGTCTGTTCTGAAATGGGGTACCGGTAAGACACAGAATGAATTTTGATTGAAGTTTCTGAATGTTGACAGTCCGGTTGGCAGTTGGATTGCGTATCATACTACATATTTTATACAGTCAGAATGACATGAATTGATGGCAAGTGATATAAGCTTAGTGTGACTTACTGAGCCTCATCCAAGACTATTCTGAACCAACACACATCCAGTGATTCAATTGTGATTTGATTGGTGTGAAGTGGGTTTCCTGATGTTCCAACCATCTCATAGGTTGTCAGAACAACAAGTGAGGACAAGAGATCTTCTCGTTGAATCTGCCTTCGCTCCCTTCCGTGAAAGATACAGTAAGGCAAAGCTCCCTTGACAAAGTGGATCTTGAGCTCGTTTTCCCAGTTCGACAAGGTGGCCAATGGACAAATGACAAGCGTTGCAGCAGATTGAACAGGGAGATTTTGGACGCCGTCAATCTGAGATTTCTTGGCTAAATGACTGGTAGCTAGAATAAGGGCCAGTGTGGTTAACATTTTTCCTAATCCCATATCGTCAGCAAGTAGGGATCCTCGGCTAGAGTATTTTTCCATTTCCACAAACTGTAGGTCAGATGGGTTGCAACTTCGACGTATCCAATTGTTGATAGGATCTTTCCACAGCTCATAAATTCTATTACGTTCAGTTGACTTGTTATTCTTCAGAAACTGTAGGGCTGTGTGTTGATGGTCCTTCAAGCTAGTTACACAGTTCCTGAGTATTATATTTGAGTAACCACCAACATCCTCCAGACTCCTGTTATAATTCGGAACAGAGGTAGTTTGGGGAATGTTGAAAAAGACACTAGGATTGTAGTTCCAGATGGGCAAGAGATTGACTTGGGCATTTGAAAAAGCAGCTGAAACACGGGTTTTGTTCGAAGCAAGACTGAATATGCACCCTCTCAGTTGGGGATTGTTACTGATTTGGGTTATAAAGAAAGCTCTAACTTTGATGAGTGATGTTTCTGAAGAGTTCATTCCCTCTTCCGTTATTGGTGTTGAGCAGGTACCCACAGGACCTAGCAATGGACCAAGGAAGTCGCTTTGAACTTTACTGAGATCTCCGACCAGCTGCTTGGGTGCACACCACACATGAAGTCAACGTGTTCCTTGCTGCAGGAATGCCTGTTGTGGTTGATCAGGAAAAGAAGCCTGAGTGTGGGAACTAATAGGTATGATGAATTGACCGAGGCATAGTATGTTTGACATCACCAAGAAGGAGTCGGAAAGACTAGAGCTGAATAGTTTTGAAAAGCAGGGGGAGTTGAGGCATGTATGTTATGTGTCTGTTCAGTACCTCTCTGTTATCTAGTTTCCAAAATCATGGAATGCCCCTGACAACATCTTGCGATACACATCCTCCTATGCTTAATCTTAAATATTAACTGTGCGTGCAGGGCACCATATCTGATATTGATGTAACCTACAAATTTTGGCAAACAAACATCAGCACCTCTCTGATTGGGATATTTGATGAATCAAATGCCTCTTTGGTTTGAAAGACTCGAACCAGGAAAAGCAGTTCAGGATTTTGCTCCTGATTGTCATACTCTTGAAGATACCATTGTACATAGCTCATCAAACAAGGTTAGGGGACCTGTCCCATACTTCTTCTTTGTGATTCTTTTGTACCTGAAGATATGGTGAAACGTGCACTAGTAACCGCTAGCTGAGCCCACACACTTCCTTTTGAAGGGTATTCCCCCTAATAGTATACGAAATGTGTTTCTCCAGAAACCAGCAGAGATATGAGTTGAAAACCGGCATGAGCCGCATCATGTACATACAACATATTAAAATATTGGGTTCAAGGAATACATATCACCACATTGAGCTAAGTTCAGAAACCATCTCTGGTACTTTCTACACATACATTACACAATATATCCACTGTTGTTCAACCTGATATCAGAATAAATTGAGTCAGACATGAACTTGGCTTCAAACCAGCATGTAATTGAAATCCAACCAAATCTATGACCGAGTTCAGAGATGGCACTTGCACGCAAGTGCTGAGCAAACTCCCATGGTGAATTCACCAACCTCGTCATCCGCCGCTGCATGTTGTTTGAGGTTGAAGCGGAGGTATTGCATCTTGTAACAGGGGTCAAGGACCAGTCCAACTGCCAGTAGTTCCTTTGATGGGTTCCAGTACTTTTCAAACTTGTCCTTCATTGGTCCAATCATCTTGTCCATGTTGGCTAGATTGCTGGGGTTTGCTGTGAAGTCGTTGAGTTGCCTTTCAATTGCCGTCATTGCATGGGATGCGTGATTGATTGTTGGGTATTTAGTGCCACTTAATAAAACAGTAGCTGCAATTATAAATACATAGATAAAATGGATAAGTAAAGCAACAACGGTATAAGAAAAGAATTAACTCACTTTGGTAAAATGGTTCAAGGAACTTTTCCATGGAGGCAAGTTCCTCCAATTGGAGCTCACTTGGGCAGTAGGCAAACTTCTCATCCTGGACCGCTAGTTCCTTGAAGGCCAACTTGCAGGGCAAGGAGGCCTCATTCATCAGAAAGGTTGAGTTCCATCGGGTCGGAACATCCTTACAAGGGTGCTTCTTCTTGAGGTCAATATTAACGGCTGTGAGGGCCTTTTCAAAAGCATCCATGCGGCCCGAGGATCCATGAATGTAATGGACACCATTCAGTAATAGATCAACGGCTTCACCTGCAAACTTCATGCCGTCCTTCACAACTAGATTGATGATGTGAGCGAGGTAGCTGACGTGGAAATATGCTGAGGTGGCGGCGCCGGAGTGGTCCTGCGATCATCCACATATTGTTGAAGCCAAACCATTGCTGCGGTTTTTGCTTGAGCATTTTTGAGGGTTACAAAAGTTATTTTGTTTAGTGCCTTCCAGTCACGCAGGATATTGCTGAGGCAATCCAAAATGGCTGGGCCGGAGTGCGGAGGAGGAAGCGGTCGGAAACTAATGATGAGCTTGACGTTGTTGATGAAGTGGGTGGTCACAACCATGTAGCCGGTGAGATCAGAGGCAGTCCATAAATCAGTTGTCAGGGCTATCTGTTTGGCCTTGTTTGCAATATATTTTATAAGTGCTGCCTTTTGGCTGTTGAAGAGTTTTATGACATTGCTTCACACCGCCTTACGACCTGGCATTACAAATTGAGGCTGAGCCTCTTTCATCAATTTTTTAAAGCCTTTGTGCTCGGCCATGGAGAGTGGGTATTTGTGTTGAATTATCATCTCCGCCAATTGTTCGCGGACCTTTTCTTGATTGAAAATCCAGACATTGCGGCTGGCGGAATTGGACGCCAAGGAGAAATTCAGCAGGCCTTGCGTGGTTCCTAACAAACCTCCTCTGTACAAGATTCATTTCTTTGAGTGTTGATGGAGATGGTTTGTTCCAGCGCTGAAGGCACCCGTCAGCTTCAGGTGGCAGTATTTGCACTTGGCCTTCTCTTTGCCGGTAGAATCTACAATGCACAGTATCATCCATTTCTTAGTTGAATGGGATGATTCAGAGATGAGAGGAGAGAGACAATTTGAACTGACCAATAATCTTGGTGAAATGCTCCCAAACGCCACTGGTGAGTTTCCGCTTGTTTACTTGAGTTTCATCCTGTGATTTGCTTTGGCTATTGGCAGGTACTGGCGTCTGAGGGTCTGCTTGACTGAGATCTTTGGTTGTATCAGCTTGAACCGGAATGTCGGTTTTGTCACGGGTACTGGTAGACTCCATGTGGTCAAGACCGATGGTTGTCAGGCGTGGTGGTTGTCACTGGTGGTGGGTGTGGATTTGTGGCAGCCTGAGCCTGCCCTCCTGCCTCAGCCCTGGCCCCTCTCCCATGATCCCCACGGTTGGGATCACCCCGGGGGATGAAAGGGGCCTTCCCGATGGGCGCCCATCGGGCTGTAGAGACTGTAAAATGAAGATGTGTCTGGTGAGAGTCAAACTCACAAACTCAGCTATGCTGAGACACATACTAGAGTGCTGCCTTTACCAACTAGGCTACAGACGCTTGTTTCTGCCAGCTGGGTGGTTGGTTGGTAGTGCTCATGGGTCAATCCAACAGCCCTCCATCACTGCCAGCATAATTGGCTGGGTTGAGGTTATCCCAGTTAAACTGGGATGCACTCAACCAATTTAAACTTGGGCAATCTAAACTGATGAAATATAAATCCAAGGTACCACCCTTGGGTTTATATTAAATTGGTTGAGATCAGCCAAGTTTAAATTGGTTGAGTGCATCCCAGTTAGGGAGTGAATCCAGTCGTCCGCTTTGTTGAGATCCTGTCCGAAAATAAAACTAGTGGAAGATACTCCCTCCACTTTCCACCAGATTCGCCACACATTTTAACCAGAGCATCCTTGATGGGTCGATGTCCACGTTCAATCATTCCATTTGCCTCCGGATAGTAAGGTGTTGTAGGTTTAAGAGTTGCTCCAATACTTTTCACAGCTTCAATAAAGTCTTCTTTAAATTCTGCGCCGTTATCCACCGTGACTGTCTTGATTGAACCGTACCTGTAGACCCAGTTTTCCAAAAGAAACTTGGCTACATTGCTTGCAGTGAGTTTGACCAGAGGGGAAGCCTCAACCCATCCAGACAAGTCGTCCCGTGCCACGATAAGATATTTGTATTGGCCAGCTTTGATGTGACACGCGTCCAGAGCCACTCGTCCAAAGATGTAGCTATCCCCAGTCGCATTTCGAATTTCCCTAGGTACCGTTGGATCCCGTTTTTGACAAGCTTCACAGCTTCGAACCCAGTTCTTGACCTTCTTCTTCAGGCTGGGCCACCAAAACCGAGTTACCAATCGCTGATAAGTTTCTTCTATTCCACGGTGTCCCAGTTCTTCGTGAACCTGCCGGAGTAATTTTTCTTGAAAGGTGTCCTTGGAGATTACTATTTGCGGAGAGGGTGAGTGTTTTCTCATGAGTTGTCCATCGCTACTGAAGAATTTAGCTGAGTTCCGTCGTAATTTTGCAAAATCCACTTTGTCCATTCCGTCCGGTGGTTCCAAGGTTTCCAGGTAGTGTCGAAGGTTCCTCCAATATCCTGGAGACTCCCATTCCTTGAGCTCTAGAACTGTCGATTGAGTGCAAATCCTAAATGTGTAACAGGGTTTGATTAGGGGTTCCTCCTCGTCAAAGTCATCCTGGTCCTCGTAGAATTCCTCGTCATCGCTAGAAATAGGGCGCCTTGAAAGCCCATCCGGTAATGTGAAAGTTTTCCCAGGTTTATGAACTATGTCGTAGGAAAATAGCTGAATAAATGACACCCATCGAGTCATAGGTGCATTGGGTAATGATGGAGAGTTTATCATCTGAATTAATGACTTGGCGTCCACTTGGAGCTCAAAGTGTTGGCCCCAAAGGTAGATCTGTAACTTCTTCAAAACCCTAGCTACTCCGCACAACTCCAACTTAGGCTGAGAGTACCGTGATTCCACTGGTGAAAATACTATTGATTCGTAAAGTATAGGTCGATCCAATCCAGTTTCAAGTTCCTGTTGCATTAACACCGCACCTGCCGCTATGAAGCTTGAGTCAACCGCCAGTTTAATCAATCCTGCGTCCGCCGAGTAGTCAATGCTTTTGAGAACAATATCTTTGCCAATTATTCCCTTGAGTTGCTTGAAAGCTTGATCACATTTGTCCGTTGTAGGACTCGTGTGGGACACTAAATATAATTTGGTGAAATATCCGCTGAGGGGGAAATAAATTGCTTAATAGGTTGAAAGGCTATTACAACTTACGGGTGGTTTGAAAGACCTGCCCCTCTAATAATACTATGCAAATATCTAAGAGTCTTGTAATCAATATTTATAAAGATATGGCTGATTCCAAGATAGATCTTACTTTCATATAGTAATCTCTATCAGACCTAGATCACTTGATTCAACAGGCTAGCAAATCTGCTATAACTTCTTTGCTCGCAGGCAATATACTTACTTTGTGATACTCGTACTACACGTTACTAATATGCTGTTTAACTCGCACTTGTTGTTGTGTTATGCTGGGTTCTACTACTGCCAAAAAAAAAACACTAATACTACTACTAAACTTCTATGCTACTTTTACTAACCACTAATACCGCTAATAACCGCACTGCTGACTAAACTACCGTATGTGACCAAACCTTCCTAGGCTGATTGCAACACTAACTTACTACCGTAACTAACTAACCACTGTGACCAAACCTCTGTAGGCTGATTGCAACACTAACTAACTACCGTAACTAACTAACCACTGTGACCAAACCTCTGTAGGCTGCTGGTGAAAAGTCTGATGAGGGGAGAAAGGGCCTTCTTATATATTGAAGGGTGAGGGATTTTTGCTCCAGGGAAGCTCCCCATGAGGGATTATTGCTGCAGGGGATCTCAACTACACAGCCTCTCATGCATTTACTGCGCTGCATGTACAAACAACGAGGGGTTTATGCTGCAGGAGACACTCAACTACACAGCATCTGCATGCGTGTGCTGCACTGCCTTACAAACAATGAGGGATTTATGCTGCAGGAGACGCCTCCTGTACATCTTATCTACCTGCATATGATGTGCTTCATGTACAAACAATGAGAGATTTATGCTGCAGGAGACACTTCCTGTACAGCTTATCTGCCTGCATATGCTGTGCTACATGTACAAACAATGAGGGATTTATGCTGCGGGAGACACTTCCTGTACAGCTTATCTACCTGCATATGCTGTACTATGCGTACAAACAATGAGGGATATATGCTGCATGAGGCGCTTGAGCTACACAGCACTTTCATGCATGTACTGCGCTGCATGATGTCATGTGTTGCTATGCAACCAAGCCATCTTCCATCCTCTTCCACACACTCTGCATCCACTGTCTAACCTGTTCCATTCCCAATGTTGGGGGTCAAGGCCTCTCCTCCCATCTTGCTCCTTCTTCCCTTCTTCCCCCGCACTGTATTACACACTCCCTATACTATAATACTTCTGCAATGTGCTTTTGGCATTGTCACGCATATGGAACACCACATCCCCCCCCAACTTAATGCTGTCCACAGCATTCGTGACAAATGCCAAAAGAACCTGCTCAACTATTCACTGAAAAGAATCCTCAAATCGTTGTGATTTCCATTTGCCCCAATCCAATACGCCATGTTCCGTTTTTGTGCGTCCAACAGATGTCGTCCTAGTATACCCAAGTGCCAGTTGAAATAAAGAACTCCCGAATTACTGATTCATCTCCCCTCCCTACAAACTAGGTCCAATTCCAAGTGCCCAACGTCAACCTTCACCACTCAATCTCCACTGTAATCCCAGGTGTCATTCTCTGATGCCCATCCACAATCCAATGCAAGACAAAAAAAAAACATTCCAAATTCAATCCCTCTTCTTCTTCATTCTAATGACATTGTCCCAAGGAAAAGGCCCGTTTATTCCACAAAAGGTTGTTGAACATTAGTATTCAATAAGGTCTAGACTCCTTTGTCCTTTCCGCATGATACCCACCCAATCTGATTCTCCAGATAGTCCAATCCTGATGCCCGCAATTGATGAACCCCGCTAATCCGCAAATTCCTATCTCGTCCCGTTATTTGGCCGTACGTTTCCAACGTCCATTCCACGCCATCCACATTGCCTGTTTGTATTTTCCTGTTCCAAATATGAATTCATCCGTTCTCCTATCCCTTTAATCTCCTAATGAATGACTACTGCTGTGCTAAATTGCTTGTAATTTGTGTTGAATTGGCCCACCCTATTCCCTCAGCTAAACAAAGGAAACTGTTTGCCTACCAAATGCTTTCCAATACAATAACTTTTTTTACCAACTAATCATATATTCAAAACCCTGACTTCCTAATTACTCTGTGCTATCATCTTCTTCATCTTCCTCCTCCTCTTCAGTCTCTTCTTCCTCAGGTTCTCCCTGACTCTCCACCTCCTCTTCTTGTGCCTCCTCTTGTTCCTCCTGTGTTAATTCTTCTCCTTCTTCTTCTTGAGACTCTCCCCGCGGGTAGAACCGTTTCACGTGATTTGCCGCAAATGTCCTGGTAAGAATTGTTCCATCCAATTCAGCTAGCACATAGGGTCCATTCTTTATCTGCTTAACTATTCTATATGGTCCGTTCCATTTATGTCTGAACAAATTTCCCCATTGTGTTTCCAGGGCTTTGTTGTACACAAGCACCCAGTCACCTGGCTTGAGGGGCTTCCTTAATCGATGTGCTAGTCTCCTGTCCCAATAACGAACCGATGTTTCCCGGGCTTTCTTCATCCTCTGATGAGCTTCCTCCATCATGTCTTCCTTGGCCGCCAACTGTTTTGCCCTTGCTTCCAATAATTCCGCTGTTGTCTGAATTTCCGACCAATTTACTGTGAGAAAGCTTCCTAGCTCCTGATCCACTGGCAAGACAGCCAGTTGACCAAACTGAAGCTCATAAGGTGAATATCCTGTTGTCCTCTTTGTTGAAATCCTATCTGCAAATGTCACCAATGGTAAATACTCCTTCCATTTCTTTCCATCTTCTCCGCACATCTTGGTCAAAGCATCTTTGATTTCTTTGTGCCCTCTTTCTACCATTCCTTGTGCTTCTGGGTAATACGGTGTCACCATCCGGAGATTTGTTCCAACTCGCCGCATTGCTGTTTGAAGTTCTTTCTTGAATTCTGCCCCTCCGTCCACTGTAACTTCCTTAGGCACGCCATATCGATAAATCCATTCCGCCAGAAACCAGTCCACCACGTTCTTTGAGCTCAACTTTGCCAGTGCCACTGTCTCCACCCATCCTGAGAAATCATCCCTTGCCACCACTAAATATTTCCACTTACCTGCTTTGACATGAACTGCATCCATACTAACCCTCTCAAACAATGTTGTCTTGTATGTTGCCTTTCCGTCCTCCTTCTGCAATATTCGACTCCTCTTCTGACAACTCTCACATGACTGAACCCACTTCTTGATGATCTTCTTCATTCCTTCCCACCAGTACCGCAATTTGATTCTTCAATAGGTTTCTGTTGCTCCACGATGACCTAACTCCTCATGCATTGCCTTCATTATCTTCTGTTGAGTCAACGGAACAGATACAATTACCTGACTGTATGGTACATTTCTCTTCCTTAGTTGTCCGTCCTGTAAAAAATAGTTAGCTGATCTCCTTTTAATTTTCTGGAACTCTGTGTCTGAACAATCTGTTGGCCGCATAAGTGTCTCCAGATAATCTCTCATTCGTTTCCAGAATCCAACTTGCTGTACTCCTGCTCCCGTAACTTGAGTTTCCACGATTCCAACTGATTTTACTCCCATTCCGGGGTGAGGTTTCACCCAGCCGTCTTCCTCGTCCGCGTCCCTTGCCACGTCGTCCTTATCCAATGGTCGTCTTGATAACCCATCCGGCATTGTAAATGTCTTTCCGGGCTTATGTACCAATTCAAAAGAAAAGAGCTGAATAAACGCCACCCATCGTGTCATTGGCGCACTTGGCAAACTGGGGGTATTAATCATCTGTATGAGGGCTTTTGCGTCTACCTGTAATTCGAAATGTTGTCCCCACAATAATATCTGCAGTTTCTTCAGGATCTTCTTAACTCCCAGGAGCTCCAGCTTTGACTGTGCATATTCTGATTCCTTGTCCGTGAAACTTACTGATTCATACAACACTGGCCTATCTAATCCATCCTTATCTTCCTGCATGAGCACTGCGCCTGCCGCTAAATAACTTGAGTCTATTGCCAGTTTGATCTTCCCTGCGTCCTCTCCGTAGTCCAATCCTTTTAATACAATCTCCTCCCCTACAATCCGCTTCAGTGATTTAAATGCTTCTTCACATTCCTGTGTCCAAATAAATTCTGTATCTATTCGTGTCAGCCGCCGTAATGGTGCTGCTATTGCTGAAAAATCCTTGATGAACATCCTGACGTAAACACACAAGCCTAAAAATTGCCTGACATCCTTCTTTGATGTAAGTGGAGGCCAAGTCTGAACCTTGTTTTGTTTCTTTACTGATATAGTCCTCCCCTCCTGTGATACCACATGACCTACAATATCCAAAGCCGGAACACAACAGGCAAACTTCTCTCCTGATATTGTGAGCCCTGCTTCCTCAATCCGAAATAAAATCCTTTCCAATGTGATTGCATATTCCCAAATGAATTGTCGAATATTTGGATTCTCATCCAATGTAGCGCCACCATAGTCTGACTTAGGTCCCTTAATTCCGCCATCATCAATAAATATTCCTACATGTTCTGGCAGTTCCTCTTGAAGTATCCACATCATCTGCGCCTGATATACCGCCACTGAGTTTGTTGCACCCTGAGGTAATCTAGTTAGTTGTAACCGCCCCAAGGGTGTTTCAAACGTCGTAAGAGGTCTTGAAGCTGGATCCAGTTCTCGTTCGTCGTAACCGCCCATGATGTCGCCCAATCCGTAACAAGCTCTCCCTGCAAAAGAATCCACAAATTCTTCTATTTTTGGAGGTAATCCTGCATCTTTAATAGTGACTTTATTCAGCTGCTGCAAATCATGTACAATCCGTAACTTACCATTTGATTTTGCCACACAAAAAACCGGACTAGAATAGCTGGAAGTTGATTGCTCGTAGAGTCCTGTTTGAATCCTCTTCCTTACCAACTCAATAAAATCGTTTCTTATTGCATTTGGGATGGGGATTGGCCACTGTTGCCAAGGTTCATGATTGATCACCGGTATTTTGTAAGGTTGTCCGTATTCATGTCTAAGTATTCCCCGTTCTTCTTCCGTAAAAGCAATAGCCTTCTCCCGCAACACAATCACATACTTCAACAATTTTAACTCCTCTTTTCTCAACCAATTGGGAGGTCCAAAGTTTACTGCTTCTAACCTCTTCGCTGTAACTCTTCTTGTTTCTCTAAACTCTGGTGGAAATGGCGTGAGAGGTGTCTGATAAGGATCCCGAGATAACTTTGGTCTTTCCAATGGCGGGTTAAGTCCTTGCGGCATAGGCTGATTTACCGGTCAAATCTTCTTTGCAACCCCCTTGTACTTTGCTGCACAAACTATGTTGTCCATCCTGTCTAAAATTTCTGCTGAAATTATCAATTTAACTGGTCAGTAACTGGTTCTGCTGCTGTAAAAGTAACGGTTAGTTATGGCTGTGTAAGGACTCCGTTTGAGTCCTTCACTGGTCGTCGTCGAGGGGCACAAAAGACAAGGCAAAAGCCTAAGAAACCATCTAGTACCAACGTAGGGGCTGTATTGCAGGTATCTAGCCGGGAGAGAGTGAAGCTCTCTCTATGGTAAGTATAACTAGAACAACTAAGAGAATGAGAAGAATGGAAAGTAGCTTACCTAGCCGGGAGAGAGTGAAGCTCTCTGCCGGACTAGGGAAAGAGCAGGAGGAGACTAAGTACTTGTTTAGCTTATGTAATACTGTGACAACTCTTGTGAAAGGTTCTTGTAAGACTCCAGGGATGGGGGCTTACAGTCTCCCCTCCTATAAAAAAAAAGGAAAAATGGGAAGAGAATTGGGAGGAAGAGGTGGTCTGTTGAAGTGATCCCATCAGTTGAAGCCATTCTTTGTCGTTTCGTTACTCTTTAGCAGTTCTTGTATCATTCTGTCATTCCAACCTCGCCCTTGCCATGCGCCCTATTCAATCAGAAATGGTGTCCCTTCTGTAAGTTGTCCGAAGGTCTTCTACCCAGGGACCGATAATGCTCAGGGGCCTTCTGCCCAAGAACCTGTAATTATCCATTCGTTGTGGAGACCAGTCTATTGAATTTCTGTCGCATGGTGGCAGGTGGATGTAGTTGATAAGGGAGTTCTTTTAAAAATCGTCGGCAAGGGCTCAGGGGGTTTGGGGTTCAACAGGAGGAGGGTGTAGCTAGCAGTCGTCGGAGAGGTTAAGGGGTCTTCGCGCAGTCGTGTAAGTCTTTGACAGCGAGGACAGTAGCGGATGGAAGTCTTAGGCGGGGCAGGTGATTTGTTGGGTAGGCTGGGAGTCGGGAGTGCAGGAAAGAGAAAGAAAATGGTGCCATTGGGGCGACCAGGCAATCGTCATGGCGGCCAGAGAGACGTCGTGGAAACCAGAAAGTCGTCGGCAGCGTAAGGAGGTAGTCGGGCGGCCATCAGACAGGGAGCAAGGGCCTGTTTGATCGATCAACCGGTTGACCGGAGGGAGGAAAGGAATGGTCTGCCGGCCGATCAATAAAAGACAGGGGGCTGGGAGTCGCCGGTAGCTCATGGAAATCAGTGAGATTGTTGTTGTTAGCAGAGCACGTCGGCTGGGCAAGGAGTCCGTCGGCTGGGGAGCAGTTCATCGTCTGGGCAAGGAGCTTGCATGAACAGTTGGTCGTTCTGCTCGAAGGGGTTTGTCCGGAGGTCTGTAGCAAGTGGGGGGTCGTCTCGGCGGTCCTGTGTGGCCGTCGAGAGCGTCCAGGAGCTTTAGGGGTCGTCCTGTCGGTTCTATGAGGAGGGCGGCGTGGGGCCTGAGTTCGTCCAGTCGAATTCCAGGGCTCCCTCGTTCGAGCTCGGATACAAGGGGCCGTCGTCCAACCGAACGGGCGTCTGTTTGAGTGAAAACACAAGGGCCGGGTTTTGATGGCGCGGAGGAAGGCCTGTCTGATCGCAGCGGCGCGGGCAATGCGGAGTGCGACGAGTAATTCAAGGTGAAAATGGCAAGTGGGGGATGGCGAGACGATTGATCGTTTGTCCGGTCCTTCGGAACAGGAGGGAAGAAGAAAAAAAATCACGAGTCGAGTCGATTGCTTCCGTTTGAAGCATTCAAAGATGAAGTCCGTCGCGAAACGGACCGCCACAACGTTGGATTTAGAAAAAAAAAGTGTAAGGACTCCGTTTGAGTCCTTCACTGGTCGTCGTCGAGGGGCACGAAAGACAAGGCAAAAGCCTAAGAAACCGTCTAGTACCAACGTAGGGGCTGTATTGCAGGTATCTAGCCGGGAGAGAGTGAAGCTCTCTCTATGGTAAGTATAACTAGAACAACTAAGAGAATGAGAAGAATGGAAAGTAGCTTACCTAGCCGGGAGAGAGTGAAGCTCTCTGCCGGACTAGGGAAAGAGCAGGAGGAGACTAAGTACTTGTTTAGCTTATGTAATACTGTGACAACTCTTGTGAAAGGTTCTTGTAAGACTCCAGGGATGGGGGCTTACAGGCTGTTGGAGTTAATTTTGTTCACTTGAGCGCATAGTCTTTCTTAAATTCTGTTGTTCTTATTCATGAGTTAGTTTGGTTTGAATTTGCCCACCCCTGCCCTCAGCTAACAAACTTAATTGCTGCCTACACACAAATGTATAATTTTAATTTTATTTCAATTTTTACTCAGCTTTATTTATTTATTTCTCTCTCTTTCCAATCTCAGTCTTCTCCTGATTTTGTTAACCAGGAAAAATAGAATAACTTACCAGCTAGAACGCGCAAAACAAAAAAAGTTTCCTTGTTGATTTTCTCGCCATGTAGCCACAACACCATGGGTGCGGTCCCTTATGTTAGAATCTACTGCGCTTTGCTCGCGCTCGCGCGGGTCGGAGTGCTACAAGGTCTTCCCCAAGTCGTAGAGACCTTCCTAAAATCCGCTCCGCGCTCCGTAACTTGCCAATAAAACAGCTTGATCCGATCCGTCCTTGCGCGCCTCTGCACCCCGATATCGGTTTGAGTGAATAGAAACCTTATTCCCTTCATGTAAACACATACGTCGATCCCCTGAACAGCGGCAGACCTCGGCTCTTATCCATGCGGCAGCTACTCTCTACCTCCATTCCGCCAACCAGATCTAATGAAGCAGTTCAAGCTCTTCACCTTCGCGGCAGAAGAAGGTGAGTGACCTTAATTGCGAAGACCATTTTCAATAGGCTGACAACGCTTGGTACAGCGCCGTCAGCTACGCTGCCATATCCAGATGTTTCTCTCAGTTTCGCCGATCGGGTTTGCACAAAAATTTTCGGGATCAAGGTGCGTCCCCAGTTCCTCCCTCCCTCCTTCGTTCCCTCTCCAGTTTTCACTACCAACAAAGAGATTAGAGCACCATCTTACAGCCAATTCTACTGTTTTCTGGCTTTATTTTTGAGACTAATATTGCTTTCTGTCTCAACTTGTTAGAGAAATACCATACCACCTTGTTTAGAATGTCTTCTCACGAGTCCACCGGCGTTGTTGTTGTCCCAGAGGCCCCGCGCGATACTGCTTCCTCTCCTGTGACTGAAAGGGTACGCCCTCGCTCAAGCTATCTCCTCAATACCTGCCTCCTAACATAGTACACCCCCCCCATCTCATTTTAGGCCCCGACGACGGCGCGTCCGTCGTTTATCGAACCTCTTGAAGAAGAAGGTACTCCAGATGAGGCACCTCCTCCCTATATTGCTACTGCTCGCTTCTCCACCGCCGCTGGCGGCTATCTTCAGAACGCTTGTGCTCCTGCGTTCACGGTCGGGTCTCCTCCTATACTTGCAAACCTTTGCACGCCCTCGCCAATCCACTCACCTCGATGGGCACAAGCTGCTCCGTTCGTCCTTCGATCGCCTCCACCTGCCCTTCGTCATCGCTGGGCTCCAGAGTCTCCGACTCCCGTCGGCCCAGAGCGCCCGAATCGTCGCCAACGCTATTCCCCACTTTCCCCTCCTCCGACGTCTTCGTCGCCTCCAACTGAAATGCCTCCTACACCTCCATCTCCTCCTGACATGCCGCCGACCCCTCGTCCTCGAGCCGCACAGATTGCTGAAGTGTACACTGATGGACACTTCAGCTCTGCTTTCCTAGCCGCGCAGTTCTACAATCTTCTAGTGTCTCTTCGGGCCATGTTGGCCAGATTTCCCGCCAATCACCCCGACGCTAATCACCATAACCTTCTCCGCTTAGACGCCGACTTGCTTGAAGGTTGGTTCATTGCCCATAGCGCTAATTTGTGAGCATTACTTCCTACTCTTCTCCTCCCATCCACACTCCTAACTATCAACTGATACAAGCACAGTCCCAAACGCTCCTTCTTCCCATAGGTTGGTGTTACTCGACGACCCCAATTCCCAAGCGCGATTAGTGTTTCGCACCCTTTGCGCAGCTATCCTTTGCTTCAACTACATAAATACTCGTACCGTTCCTGGCTATGACCCTACCAACCCTCAACTCTGACCATTCTCCCTTCCTCTTTTCATCCAAGGCCACTGATATTTCAGCCCGACTCCCAAGACCTCCTCTTATCTAAAAAATACAAAAACAAAGCTGCTCCCTACCTGTCCTGTTAGCTTCTAAATATAAAAAAAAAGAAAAAAGGTCTCTTTCCAATCTTGTTAGCCTTAAAAACAAACATGTCTCCTTCCAATCCTGTCAGCTCTGGAAATAAAATATTGTGTCCGCTTCCCATCTTGGTAGCTCTAGAAACATTCCACTCCTGTTAGCTCTACACATAAAGACAAAGGGTCTCCTTCCTATTCTGTTAGCTTTATACTTCTGATAGGAATAAAATAAAAATAAGACAAACCTGACCCCTCCTGAGAGTAATGAGCCCTAAATGGCAGGGGAAAACTGAAACCTGAAAAAACACATGACCAATCCCCGCAAGGTGGAGTGCCAAGAAGATTGAAGCTATCAAGTAAATTTCTTCCAGAATCTATCCTATATACACCAATCCGTAATCTGCTATGTGTGGGGGCTATTCTGCAATTGCAGAATACTCCCAATCTGCCCAGAAGGTTCTGAAGTCCATACCAAGTTGATCTTGTTCGTCCCGTAGCGCCCATTTGAATAGATCCCAGCTGAATCTCCCAAACAACAGCACCATCTTTGCGCATACACGTCTCAAGAACTCCTCCTCCTCCCCCCTCCGATTGTGCAAATCATACCGCATCTCCAGTTCTGCCGTATCAATAATTCCTCGAGTGCTGCCAACGTACATTCCAAACCGTTCCGTAGATGCAATCCACCAGATTTCCGGCCAAATGGTGTCATTTTGAAGATATCCCATGGTCCCGTCGTAATTTAGCAACATCATAAATCCTATTCGTCCAACGGGGTGCCCAGGGAGCTCTTTCCAAACCCCTTCAGTTGTGCAACCATAATTTTCTGGATAAATGCGCAGGAATTCTTTTACTGGATACCCCTCATCAATATAATCAGCACTTATTGGAAACAGCTTTGGTTCTGGAGCAGTATGAGTGCCCATCCACAACGGTAGTTGTTCCCACTCTGTATGCCAATCTTTCCTCATTTCAGACGAAGGATGTGACTGCCATTCTTGCTCTAAAGGCACCTGCTTGGTTTTATGGAGATCAGGTGTGTCTGAAGAATGATCTTGTATTCCCCTTTCCTCATCATCTTTACCTGTTTCCTTCAACACAAATCCCGTACAATTTGACAGAGTATCTGAAGGAGTGTTCAATGGCCCATATACAGGTCTACTCTCTTCTGTGAACCCTGTGCTGTTATATAATTCGTTATTTGAGCCGGCATCTGTTCCAGTATCCATCCCGCTGGCTGTTCCACCGTCCGTTCCTTCATTGCAACCCATATCCGCTCTACTATTTGACCCGCTATCCGTACCACTATCCTCTCCGCTGCTTGACCCCCTATCTGTACCAATATCCGCCCCGCTGCCCGCTCCATCCGTTGCTGTCTCCTTAAGCTGATATTCACTCACCTGAATGCTATGGGAACACTTACTGGCAATCCTTCGAGGGGGTGCCATTTCCCATCCTGGAACTTCTGGAGCGCATATTGGTATACATAACCTTTCTCCATCCCATAGCTCGTAACTCAAAATTTCTCCTCGTGCTTTGGACAACTCCAGGCGTACTTTGTGATCCGCCAAAAATGGTCTTCCCAACACTGTATATACCTTCCCTCTCACAATAAAAAAATTGGCTGCTTTGTTGTCCTCTGCGTCTATATGGAATGGGATGGCCTCTGCTAATCCCACGATGGGTGAAGAGTGGCCACCAATACCCGTAATATTCATACTGATTTCCCTAGTAGGTAATTGCAATTGCAGAGCCACAGTTTCCGGCATGATGTTCAGTTCTGCGCCACTATCAACTAACGCCTTGATCTTTTGTCCGTTAATAGTTATATTCACAAATCCCAATGGGCATGCATATGTCAGCGGTGCTATGGTATTCAGTGGTCGGCCACTACAATCAAATTCTTCCTCAAAGTTGGTTCGGTTACATATTCCGGAGTTTTGTTGACGATCTGCCATCTTGACCTCAGCCAAAGGTAAATTATGTAAGTCTTGAAGGAATTTTGGTGCAATAAGCAGGAGTTCTTCCAGGGTGAGTGTGAAGCTTTGTTTCAATATCTTCTTTCTCAGCCCCCCCCCAACTTTGGCTCTGTCCACCGTTGTCTCCGATGACTCCTTTGCTGACTCCTCTGTATTCTTCCTTTCGTCGTCCTTTGCAGGTACCCGCTCCCGTTCCTGAATCTCCTCGCCTTCACTGCTTCCGTCATCAGATGTTCCTTCCACCCATGCTCCCGGATAGCTTGATCTCCTCTTCTTTGTCACCGGGGGTTTCTTGTTGGCCTCTTGGTTGGGTACTGGTGCATTATGTGTGCTCTCCTTAGGCTTCTCCACCTTATCTGGTTTAGATTGCACTGGCTGACTGTCTTTTTCCTTCTCCTTATCCGCATGTCTCGGAGATCGCCGTAAGCCAAATCCAACCTGGATCTCCTCGTCTTCCTCCCCGTAGTGCATCTCCGGTGGACTCCACATCTCCCATCGGTT
The DNA here is from genome assembly GCF_026914185.1 of Puccinia triticina. Lineage (NCBI taxonomy): Eukaryota > Fungi > Basidiomycota > Pucciniomycetes > Pucciniales > Pucciniaceae > Puccinia > Puccinia triticina. Next base: position 1,647,508 of record NC_070573.1, read on the forward strand.
AGTCAAAATCATGGTTGCTGTTGGCTCATGCGATTTCTCCACTCCTGTGTTTCCTGCCGCCCTATTAGCTCGTATTTCCGCTCCTTCCCTGCTTAACTCAACCCGCTCCGCATACCTCCGTACCAGTTCACGAATAGAGTCGCCTGTGTCAGACGGAATTGGTTCCCTGTTTGGATAATAGTAATTTGGTCCTGACTTGTAAACGGCCCGCTTAGTGATGTCTTTGTTTAGATGGGAGCAAAACATTGCTGTGTGATCCATCTCCTTGCAGTAATAACACTGGATCTGGGTTCTTTGGTAAGGTGGTTCTCCGGGTCCTGGCGGTCTAAATCCTGCTGCTGGTGGTCTTGTTCCTGCTAAATGAGGCGGAAAGGGTCTAGAATTTGGGTTAGTATTCAAGTTAGTATTTAAGTCAGTACGTAATTTCTTAATTTCTTCTTCTAATGCCTTTACCTTGTCAGACCCCGCATCTGCTTTGGGTTTGGACTGAACTTCGTTCTTGGCTTCTGGTTCCTTGCTGAAACTCTTACCCTTTGATGTTCCAACTTCCATATCCAATACGGACAGTGACGCCTCCACGTATTCCTTCAATTGCTCCAACTTAGGTACTAACGCCTTGCCATCCTTTGTCTTCCGTAGTTTCTTGTTATACGCCAAATCCTTCGCCACGTCTCGCCGTATCTCAAGTGAAATTGCCCTCCAAAGTGGGTCGCCACTTTCTGCACTCAAGTCCTCGTAGCCCATCTTCTTCAAGTATGCAAGGATCTCCTCGAGTTCGCCCACAAATTTACGATACTCTTCCTTCGTCTGAATGCCACCTTTGCTAGCATGTTTGTCCACCAATGTTGGAATTGACTCCTCATTGAATCTCCTTTTTGGTGTAGCCCGACCCCATTTACGAATAAGCTCCTTCTTCAGCATCTCCCAGTCTTGATTTTCATGGCCTTCCATGCTCTCAATACATTCACTGATCTTCTGGTCTTTGATGAGAAACGGCAATTGTAATGCCACATCCTGTCCTCAAGCTATCTTCTCCACTCTCTTAATAAACAGTTCTACTTCTGTTCCATCAAAGTGTAAGTTCATCTTCTTTGTGTCCAGAACATTCCCTGTCTCCTCATCCTTTAGCGTAATTTCCGCTTGTGATCGACACTGACTGGAGTCTGGCGTCGTCTGAGCTAAATTCAACAAGCTATCTGTAATGCCGTGAATGGTTGTGTCCAAGCCAACTGTTGGTGCTGTGAATGGAGTTGAGGTTGCAAATCGGAGGGATGGTCCTTGTTGGACCGGAGTCTCAGGTATTGGTATGCTCTGCGGTGATTTCTTCTGTCCTAACAGTGCTGCCATCATCTCCCTCATTTCCTTCATTGCATCCTTTATTTCTGATATCTCCGCTTGCTGGTGTTGGATGATTGCTGACTGATCTTCAATAGGTGGATCCATGTTGACTACTGAGCTTGAGTTGGATTGTGTTCTCTGTTCCCCAATGTTAGGGAAATGCTTCCGAAAGACCTCCCGTATCACTTCTCTTTCCCGCAACCGACGTTCCTTATCCTCGACGTCAAAAATCCTATCCTCGTCGTCCAAAATCCTATCCTTGCCAATCAAAATCCTATCCTTGTTGTCCGTGATCCTATCCCTGTTGGCCAAAATCCTATCCTTGTCGTCCAAAATCCTATCCTCGTCGTCCAAAATCCTATCCTCGTCGTCCAAAATCCTAGCCTCTTTGTTCAAAATCCTATCCACTCCGTCCCGTCTATGATCCACGCCGCCACTCTTTTCCACGATTGGTTGAAGTTACTGATGATCTGCTTAAATTGATTGATGACTTGATGATCTTGCTGAAGGAAATGGGCCACTGTTGGGACACCAGATGTAGGACTCGTGTGGGACACTAAATATAATTTGGTGAAATATCCGCTGAGGGGGAAATAAATTGCTTAATAGGTTGAAAGGCTATTACAACTTACGGGTGGTTTGAAAGACCTGCCCCTCTAATAATACTATGCAAATATCTAAGAGTCTTGTAATCAATATTTATAAAGATATGGCTGATTCCAAGATAGATCTTACTTTCATATAGTAATCTCTATCAGACCTAGATCACTTGATTCAACAGGCTAGCAAATCTGCTATAACTTCTTTGCTCGCAGGCAATATACTTACTTTGTGATACTCGTACTACACGTTACTAATATGCTGTTTAACTCGCACTTGTTGTTGTGTTATGCTGGGTTCTACTACTGCCAAAAAAAAAACACTAATACTACTACTAAACTTCTATGCTACTTTTACTAACCACTAATACCGCTAATAACCGCACTGCTGACTAAACTACCGTATGTGACCAAACCTTCCTAGGCTGATTGCAACACTAACTTACTACCGTAACTAACTAACCACTGTGACCAAACCTCTGTAGGCTGATTGCAACACTAACTAACTACCGTAACTAACTAACCACTGTGACCAAACCTCTGTAGGCTGCTGGTGAAAAGTCTGATGAGGGGAGAAAGGGCCTTCTTATATATTGAAGGGTGAGGGATTTTTGCTCCAGGGAAGCTCCCCATGAGGGATTATTGCTGCAGGGGATCTCAACTACACAGCCTCTCATGCATTTACTGCGCTGCATGTACAAACAACGAGGGGTTTATGCTGCAGGAGACACTCAACTACACAGCATCTGCATGCGTGTGCTGCACTGCCTTACAAACAATGAGGGATTTATGCTGCAGGAGACGCCTCCTGTACATCTTATCTACCTGCATATGATGTGCTTCATGTACAAACAATGAGAGATTTATGCTGCAGGAGACACTTCCTGTACAGCTTATCTGCCTGCATATGCTGTGCTACATGTACAAACAATGAGGGATTTATGCTGCGGGAGACACTTCCTGTACAGCTTATCTACCTGCATATGCTGTACTATGCGTACAAACAATGAGGGATATATGCTGCATGAGGCGCTTGAGCTACACAGCACTTTCATGCATGTACTGCGCTGCATGATGTCATGTGTTGCTATGCAACCAAGCCATCTTCCATCCTCTTCCACACACTCTGCATCCACTGTCTAACCTGTTCCATTCCCAATGTTGGGGGTCAAGGCCTCTCCTCCCATCTTGCTCCTTCTTCCCTTCTTCCCCCGCACTGTATTACACACTCCCTATACTATAATACTTCTGCAATGTGTTTTTGGCATTGTCACGCATATGGAACACCACACCGTCCAAATCCATTCGACGTCCTTCCTGGTGAGCTGTCGTAAAGGTGCTGCCTTCTCAGACAGATTTTCAATGAATATCCGTACGTAAGTGATTATTCCTAGAAAGCCGCGAAGTTCCGTGACATTTGAAGGTGTTGGCCAGGTTAATATTTTGTTTTTCTTTTGAGTAGAAACTTGTCGTCCAATCTGAGAAACCACGTGTCCAACAATGTCCAAAGCAGGAACGCAACAAGAAAACTTTTTCCCTGAAACTGTGAGTCCTGCTTCTTCTACCCTGAATAATATCCGTTCCAATGTCTGTGCGTATTCCCAAATAAATCGTCTAATTCCCGGATTTTCCTTCAAAGTTTGCCCACCATAGGTTGTTCGTGGTCCTTTGATGCCGCCGTCGTCGATGAACACGCCCACATGTTCTGGAATCTCATCTTGCAAAATCCACATCATCTGAGCCTGATATACCGCTACTGAATTAGTTGCACCTTGAGGAAGTCGAGTAAGCTGGAATCGTCCTAGTGGAGTGTTGAAAGTTGTGAGGGGCCTTGATTCTTCCGCTAATTCTCTTTCGTCGTATCCTCCCATAATATCACCGAGTCCATAGCAAGCTCTTCCAGCAAAAGATTCAATGAATTCTTCTGTTGCAGGGGGCAAGCCAGCATCCTTGATTGTAACTTTGTTCATTTCTTGTAGATCGTGTACGATTCTGAGTTTCCCGTCGTGTTTGGCAACACAAAACACTGGACTGGAGTAGCTTGATGTTGATGGTTCATAAAGGCTGGTCCTAACTCGTTCCCGTACTAGTTCAGTGTATTCTTCTTTAATTGCCGCCGGAATGGGAATTGGTTTCTTCTGCCATGGAGTGTGTTCTACCACTGGTATGACATAAGGTAAGCCATAAGAGTGTTTCAACAATCCACGTTCCGCCGGACAGAATGCAAGAGAGTTTTGTCGAATGATAATGAGATGTTTAAACAGCTTGAGTTCCTCTGGCCAGAGCCATCCTTCAGGTCCAAAGTTGATGACTTTCAGGCGCTCTTCGGTGATTTTTGCTGTAGGTTGAAATTCTGGTGGATTAGGTGTTAAAGGTGTTTCGTAAGGATCCCGTGATAAAGCTGGTCGTTGAAGAGGTGGGTTGATTGATTGTGGCATGGCTTGATTGATAGGTCGAACTTTCTTCGCCACTGGTTTGTATTTCGTCATACACCACATGTTTTCCTCCTTCCAATTCTTACAGAGATCTTTCTGTGCTGAAGCGCCTAGCCCGGTGGCTAACAAACTGTTTATTCGTAAATCTTTGTCCAGGGTTGGTGGTTTTGCCACAACCTGAGGTACAGGTTTTTCTTTTTCTGATTTCTTCCGCAGGCGTAAACACATGTTTTTGACCCAGCCCAACTTCTTTGAAATTTTAGTTCGAATCTTGACCGAGTCCGTGTCGTCCAAAAAGCGTGACTGATTTGAATGTTGTGTCATGTAAGCAGTTGTTTGCGCAGTCTGTGTGGGGCTTGGTCCTAAATGTTTTAACTGATTCCATCCTCGTCCTTGTCCAACTTTAGCTATTGGTACCGTAATCCTTCTTCCAATATCCCCTTGAAAGGATAGAAATTCGCCAGCCCCTGGATAGTCCAACGTGCAATCGTAGTCGAAAAGGAAAGGTCGTCCAAGGATACATTCCTGAGCTTAGCGCTGGAACTCGCGGGGTACCCGAGCCTTTTGCTCCATCCCGGGCCCCGCCCGGCGGGTATAATCGAATGCCGGGTACTCAAATCATGGCAACCGGACCCTACCGGCGGATATTTGGACGATCCCGCGGGTAACCGGCTGGCTATACGGTCCACGGATATACCCGGCTGACTGAGGCTATACCCAACGGGACGGCGGGTATACCCGCCACCCGTTGAAAAATTCAGAGATCCGCCGCCGGTAACACAACATCCACCTCCCACCCAATATGATCTATCCCTCTACAAGTGCTGTGATCCTTTGACAAACCTCCAAGTTTCTATATTTGTCAATCCATTACATAGATTCTACTTTCTACCATAGTTACATCAAGAATTTGTTTGCAAATGATGGTGGTTGTTGCTATAAATAGAGCCTTATTTTTCCAGGTTGTACCGAAATTCAAAGATTATAACCCACAACCTTCGGAAAGTCTAAGAATAAATTTCAAATCATAACCTCACAATCTATCTCTGCTGTTGTGTCTCTTAATCTTTACTTGGCTTAGTCTTAAATATTTATCATCATGAGTGAGATTGAAGTTATTGGCTCCGATGATGCTTCTCACACCCCCAGTACTGCCGCCGCATCCCCTTTGTCATCACCAACTCCGAACCTCCCAGTCCAGAGAAGCTGGGTTTGGACACACTTCAAGCTCTTGAATGACGAAGGCAAGGTTGAATGCCAGGTTCCTGAAAAGAAGAAAAATGGTGCACCGTGCAACCAACGACTAACTCGAGATGCGACCGCAAGTACCAAATCAATGAGTGAGCATTTGAAGCGCATGCATCACATCCTGCCACCGGGGCAAGAGAAGACAAACCAGTTGCTCCTGCCCAATCTTTTAAAACAACAGAGGGTTGAACAGCGGGTCAGTTATCCATTTTTCCTTTTCTTTCTTTTGGAATCTTCTCTTAGCTGACTTTGTTTTTGACTGAAGCCGGTTCTGACAGCTAGTTTGCTCAAGCAGGCCATTGGTTATTTCATCGCCGAGGCCGACTTACCATACTCGATTGTGGAACGCAAATCCTTTGTTCACTCATTAGAATTGCTTAATCCCAGCACTGTCAACATGGAGTACGGCCGAAAGACCATGGCAGACGAGATCAAAAAACTGTATATTGCCCACCACAATCACATTGAGGGAATCCTCAAGGATATGAAGCATCTATCATTCACTCTTGATGCGTGGACTTCACCCAACCAGAAGGCCTTCATGGCGGTCACGGCACACGGGATTACATCGGATTGGAAGGTGTTGGATATTTTTATTGGTATGCCAACAGTCCAAGGTAAACCCATCACAACCATTTATTCAAATATGTACATGTGATTATTCTGATCAGCTTCTACAACTGAATCCACAGGTCAACATACAGGTGTAAACTTCGGAAACCTCTTTGTGGATTTGATTACTGATATGGAAATATCAGATTTCATCGTCAGCGTCACGGCCGACAATGCTTCGAATAACTCCACACTGGCTCGGCAGGTTGAGCATCGATTAGGCACTACAATTTTTGATGCTGATACACAACTCTTGGGCTGCATGGCCCATGTCATCAACCTCGCTGCCCACGATGGGCTCAAGACCTTTGGTGCCAATCTTTCTGCTGACAATATCGTTGAGAAAGAAGTATTGTTGAATCACATGGATCAGACCAATCAATGCAATGAAACACGCAAAACGCTTATCAATCTTCAGACAATTGTTAGTCGCATCCACGGGCTAGCAACCTTTGTTCGTGGCTCCCCTCAACGTCGAGAAGCCTTTTTTAAGGCTATGGATTTTGTTAATAGCCAGGGAGCAAATGAAGTTGCCTTCAACAGCAATGGCAAACGGAAAACCTTGATCCTCGATGTCCGCACACGATGGAACTCGACCTACTTGATGCTGAAGCGGGCGCTTGATCTCAAATTAGTCTGTACAACATTTTGTAGCTCTAATCTCTCCAAAGTCGATGCATCAAAATTTTCTCTCCTGGATGCCGAGTGGGCTAAGGTGGCTCAAATCACCACCTTCTTGGAACCACTTTACGATGTCACCAAAATCCTCTGCCAATCTAAATATCCCACTCTCAGCATGGCACTTCCAATCTATATTTCTCTCATCAGAACAATCTACCAAATTCGAGAAACATACGATGCTGACGAGCTCATCCCAGCAGCCACTGAAATGATTGAAAAACTCAAGAAATATCTCACGCTTGCTTTAGAAAAGACTGCTCCCATCTGTGCCATGATTCTTGACCCACGAATCAAGCTTAGTTACTTCGAAAAAGCTCATTTGTTCTTGGTTGAACATTCTATTTCAACCGTAAAACCGTCCGAGATATTGAAAAACTTCAAATATGAGGCCCGTTCTTTCAATCGAAGTCCCAGCAAGATGCGACAAGGTAAAGCCTCCGCAAAGAAAAGCAAGGCTGTCAAGAAGATGTCTATCATTGAGGCCGACATCTTTGGTCAAGGCCCTCACCAGGAAAATAAAATAGTCAGTCAATGACAAGTGACATCACACCAGCTCCAGCCAGCTACCCACCATCTATCCAATATCTATCCACCATCTACCCCAATCTCCCAACCATTTCCACAACTTCCAAAATTTACCAAGGAGGTCCTTTTCAGTTTTTGATGAGCCCAACTGATCCTCAGTTCTGTCCAGCTGATACTCAGCTTTGGTACCCAGCTCATACTCAGCTCATACTCAGCTTTTTTTCTCAGCTCATACTCAGCTCATACTCAGCTTTTTTGCTCAGCTCATATTCAGCTTTTTTGCTCAGCTCATACTCAGCTTTTTCATGCCGCTCAGTCTCAGAATTGAAATGAAGCCTTTTGAACAGTTCTTGCCCAGGTGATGCTCAGCTTTGTACTAGTCCTGGCGCAGCTGATGCTCAGCTTTGTACCAGTCCTTGCTCAGCCTTTTCCTAGTTCTGTCCCAGCTGATGCTCAGCTTTGATCCAGTCCTGGGCCAGCTGGCCAGCTGATGCTCAGCTTGCTGAGTATCAGCTGAGCCAGGCCAGGTAAAAAGATGGGAATCAGCTTGGACAGGACCAGAGCTGAAAATCAGCTAGGCTAGGGCCAAAGCTGAGCATCAGCTCAGCCACGGCCAAGGCTGAGCATCAGCTGTGACAGGGAAAAAGATGATAATCAGGTAGCCGGTGCCAAGCTGAGCATCAGCTGGGCCAGGGCAAAAGCTGAGCATCAGCTGAGCCAGGATAAAAGCTGAGCATCACCTGGGCCAGGGCCAAAGCTGAGCATCATCTGGTTTTGTCAAATGGATTGCTTTGATCCTGACACCTGTCATGTGAGCCCTAGATTTGCTGGTGGAGAGGAGCAGCATTGGAGCAGTGTTGGAGATGAAACCAAAGCTGTGTCATGTCACTTGCCATCAAGTGACTACTTTTTTTTCCTGGTGCCTGTTACAGACGACTTGATGGGCGAGATCCAGCAATATCTATTGGAGCCAAACAAGAAACAAAACACCGATATACTCTACTTTTGGTCACGTCATCAGAATCTGTATCCATCTCTAGCAGCCATGGCGAAGTGTTACCTTGGAATTCCAGCCACAAGTGCACCATCCAAGCGTGTATTTTCTCGTTCAAAAACAATAATAGGCTCGCAGCGTCACAGCCTTGGCGCTTCTTCAATTGAACACCTCCTTTGCGTAAAGGAGTGGTACCAAAAATTCAATGAGATGATGGACTCGACCTCAGTTACACTCAAAAAAGCCAACATTGATCGCTCGGACAATGATGACTCTGATGATGATAACCCGCTGTTCCTTCTCATCTGTTTCTATTAATATATCTATCTCTTGATTGCATCATGTATCGTCTCTTTCGAACTCTTTTTTTATATATGAATGTAAATACTTTGCTTGTTTTATAAAGCTGTTCCGGACCTTCTCACCCAAAACAGTCGGGTATCCGCGGGTACATGTGAGGTTGCCCGTGGCCCGTACCCGCTGTACCCGACCCCATAACCGAGACTCAGGAGCCATCCCGTGGCCTGTACCCGCCGGGTCGGGACCGGTTATACCCGCTGGGTCCGGGTACGAGTTCCAGCGCTACCTGAGCTTGTGGTGAAACAAAGAGGTGTACCGGTCCCGAGAATCGTCCAATTCCAATGGTGCAGTTTTCCACTACTCCTTTGATATCACATCTTTCTCCGCCAATGCCTCTCATTGGGATCTCCACCTTAACTACTTCTAGGTCCAGATCAATAGCTGCCTGGCTTGGAATTACATTGACCATCGATCCAGAATCCACCATGAACGGTACTTTGTGTCCGGAGATTTGAGTGTCAATAAATCCTAACGCGCAGCTATAGTAACAGTTGTATTCCGAATCTTCTTCCTCCTTGTTAAGTAACATCGAAGCTGAAACCTTGGGTTCCGATTTGTTGCCATTCACGTATGACATTGTAGAAGTTTTGTATCCAGGGATTCGAGCTTGGAGTTTGTTGATTACTTCTTGAGCGTAAGTTGGAGAGATTGCCGTAAGTTGAGAAAAGGTAGTTGGTATCTTCAAGTTGTCCAGTTCCGTCACTAGAGCTGTTTCTGCTGAATTTTCCTTCTTTGATGGTGTTGATTTCCTGTTAGGTTCCAAGATTTGGCCGGGAGTCTTCCTAGTTGCTGGAACTTCTCGAATAACTTCTTCTGGTCCGACTTCCTGATCCACGTCCATTGCCGAATCATCCGCTTGTGCCGGAGGTTTTTGTCGTCCACGAAGCGCTTCTGCTCTAGTTGTCGCAACATTGGATTCAAATTTCACTTTTTCAAAGTTAGCTGATCCAAGCCTTGGAGGTTCCCAGTCAATTTTGTGCATCAAAGAGGTACAGTCGGATTCTTGCTGAAGTCTTTCACTGTTGATTGAAAATACTGCTGGGTTATCGGTTCTGAATGCTGCTGTTACTTTTGCTTTAGGTTTCGCGGAGTCCGCAGCCACCACCGCACAAATAGGTCTTGAGTTGTCCGCTGGGATCTTCTCACCACTGGGAAGACAAAAGTCACGTCCGTCACGCTTGACTAAGCCTTCTCTTTTGTCCTTCTGAGCTTCATAACAAGAAAATGCTGAATGTCCTTCTCGATGACAATAGGTACAGGGTCGGGGTTCGTATAGTCGTCCACTTGGCCTTTCTTTTCCACGAGAGTATTCCGCCTTTGGTGGGTTCACTAGCTTGCCAGTTAAAGCATCGATTGCTTTTGCCAGACTGTCGACTTGCTTCTGCAGCACCTCTGGGGGATTCTCTTCAACCATCTTTTCCCGTTTCTTGCTGTCGCCTTTCTTCTCGTCTAACTTCTTTTGCATCGCTCGATTAGCTTCACTGAAACCGCTTCCTACAAATGTTTCGTCTGCTGCAGCTCGGACTTCATCCTCAGCCACATCCATCAAGTCTTCTAGGTGAGGCGTCTTAGGATAACCATCTTTGCCGTAAGGAATCAGGTCCTGTTTGACCATCTCGTGTTTGATTGATTTCTGTAATTCTTTTGAAAAAGCCATAAAAAACAGGTGAGTAACGTCTTGTTGGTCTCTAATGTGCTCATTAGCAACCAAATACTTTGTTATTAATAAAAATTTTGATTTGTAGTTCTTGTATTCTTTGAATCCTTTAGGTCCACCAGCCTTTGCCTGTTCTTCCACGAAGTTTTGCAGGTCCCGAATGGTAAATCAAATTTTTGCATGGGTGTCACCCCATATTTCCTTCATGCTACGCCTAAGCATGTTCCAGTCCCGTTGTTCGTATCCGTCCATTGATTCCAGTTCTTGCTTCAAGTCTTCAGGTCCAACAAAGCTGCAAATCTGACGAACCATGTCGTATCCTTCCGCTCCATAAACTTCCGCCGCCAGTTCAAATCGGTCCAGAAATTCCTTGAAGTTTTCTCCATCGTATAATAAGTTTGCCGCTTTGATAATTATCACTTTTCTTTTAGGTTCCGTCCTGGTTGGGTTGTTTACTTTGGGTTCTAGAGGTAAGCCGTAGGTTCCAGGAGGGTGAGTCTGAGTGTTTTCTTGAGTAGTTCTATTGTTGGCCAGCCGTCCACGATAGGTCCTTGTTCAAGTGTGAGACATGGGTGGTGGAGGTAGTGGATCAACATTTATTCTATTGTTCTGACTGTTTTGAGTTCCATTGAATAGTCCGAGTGGATTTGGATTGTTTGTTGGTAGGACATTTTCCAAGTCTTCATTCTGTGGAAAAGCCATGTCTGAGTTTTAACTGATTTCTGATCCTTTATGTTTAGATGAGTCGGTCAATATTTGCTAGTAGTTGTCCTAAGGGTTGGTCTCTGGGTTTCTTCCAGGGCGAGTTGGGGGGTTATACTATACTAAAATAATAATAATACTAAAAAAAACTAAATAGTATGATACGTTGTTCAAATATTCAGATGCATAGAGGGTTATCGCAACTAAAATCTGCCCGCAGTGAGTCTAAGCCGGCTACCACCTGGTAGTTAAAATATATATCCTAAACGCTCACAACATTAAATACGTCAGTTCTAGCTGGTCCTTGTCTCCTGACCTTATAAGTGATTTTTCAAGTATTTAACTATTTAATCCGGAGTTCTACTAGGAATATGTTAAGGACTGATTTGTTATAATGATACCAGAAAGTGTCTTGACAGAGATATGTTTCTTCACTTGAATGTAACAGGTTAGTTTTCCTGCCACCAACTAATCAAAATTCGCTAAGAATACTTATAAAATTCGCAACAGTGGTTAGAGATATGTTAAGCCACGTGTTCAAAATAGAAATCCTCTATCACGTTGGGGACTCCCTTGTTAAGCTCAAAAGTGTTCCTGAGAACCTTTTGCTGAGTGCGGAAAGGGATGAATGAGGTTACCTCTGCCTTTCCTGGGTCACTAGACACTAAAACAAGCCCCCCAATCTACGATTGGAAGGTTTATGTAGTGATAGTGGAGGTGTATCAAAAGATAGCCTACGTCGAACCAGTGACTTAGGGGATATGGGTGATGTAATCGGTGCTGAGCGAGTTGTGAGTTGATATGGTCCGTGTGTTGCCGCAAAGAGGTTGTGGAACACCCTGACAGAGGGGTTGATGATGATTGAGCAATGTAATAGTGTTGTTGTATGTATGTAATTGTTATGTAATAAGGGTAAAACCACAATATAGTGGGGCTAATACTGTAGAGTGAGCAAGTGTTGTACTGTTTATGGGGTAAGCTGAGTGCCAGTAGTTTGCTGAGAGAAATTACAACTGGGGGGAGGAGAGCCTCCTTAAATAGAAAAGGGTGAGGGATTTTAGCTCCAGGGGAACCAGGGAATGAGGGGTTTTAGCTGCCCTGAGCTGTCAAATGAGGGATTTTGGCTAGTGGTACAGCCTAGATGAGGGAATTTAGCCCGATTGACAGGTCACATGATGTAATGATGAGGGAATTTAGCTGGTGAGAAAGTGGAGGTGAGAGGTTTGAGTTTGGCCTATGATGTCATTGACGTATGATGTCATTGGGTCATCTGATCATCTGTACTGCCCCTGTCTGTCAAATGATGTCATACGAGGGAATTTAGCTAGCCTGAGCTGTCAACTGATGTCATGTGTAAGCTGCATGAGGGGTTTTTGCTAGCTTGACACCTGCATGAACTGCAGCCCCTATTACACTAGTCTGCATGCACCTGCATGAGCCTGCACAAGACTGCATAATCCTGCATAAGCCTGCATAATCCTGCATAAGCCTGCATAAGCCTGCATCTAGCCTGCATAAGCCTGCATAAGCCTGCATCTAGTGTGCATGACACTGCATGACACTGCATGACGCGTGCATAACACAATGTAGTGAGTGCAGCTGATGAGGTAAAGCATCTGTAAAGGGTAGACAAGTGTCAGAGCGGACCATGTAACGGATTACATGGTCCTGGGTAAGGGTGGTTCATGTAACGGATTACATGACCTGAGTATGGTGTTTGTGTGCGTGAAACTGGCTGATGGTGTCTTGAAGGGGTTGTATCTTCTGATCTAGAGGGGTGTAAGGTGTGTTGTCCATGGTGTCCACATAAGGTGTGTAGTTTTGGCCGTAGAATCCAATGGTGTCGCCGTATTGTTTGATTTGTGAGTGTACATATGAGAAAATGGAAAATTTTGAAATGGGCTAGATGGGTAACCATAAAGCATACCACACCGTCCAACTCTGCTAACGCGTAGGAACCGCCAGGCATTTGTTCAATCACTCGGTAAGGCCCATTCCACCGATTTTCAAATAATTTCCCAAACTGAGAATCTAGGGACTTATTATATACTAACACTAAGCTGTCTTTTGTCAATGGTTTTCTAGGTGACCGCTTCTCATTCCAATAATCTACAGACTGTTGTCTCGTGCTCATTAGATGCAAGTGGGCTTTTTGAAGCACCTGATCCCTCCCTTGTAACTGTTTCACTCGAGCTTCTAGTAATTGTTGAGTGGTAGTAATATTATCCCAGTCAATACCAAGAAAGGTTTCCATTTCTAGATCGATTGGAAGAATGGCTTCCTGGCCAAAAACCAGTTCAAACGGAGAGTAACCCGTAGTTCGTTTGGTTGAGATCCGATCGGCGAAAAGCACCAACGGCATATGAGACCTCCATTTCTTTCCATCTGTTCCGCACAACTTAACGAGGGTATCTTTAATGGCTTGATGCCCCCGTTCGACCATACCGTTCGCTTCCAGGTAATAAGGCGTGGTTACTTTGACGAGGACTCCTAAGTCTTTAAGTGCTTCCTGGAACGCTGATCCAAACTCTGATCCCCCATCCACTACTACCGTAGCCGGCGCTCCAAACCTATAAATCCACGATTCTAAAAACCACGAAGAAATTTTCTTTGCTTGTATTTTCTCCAGACCGACTGCTTCGATCCAACCCAAAAGATCATCCCTAGCTATTACAAGGTATTTCCATTTACCCGCTTTAATATGAACTGTGTCCAAGCTAACTCGTCCGAAAATTGTCGATGCTCCTGTAGCTCGTTTGTCTTCCGCAGGTAATTGAGAACTTCTTTTCTGACATGGCTCACAAGAACGCACCCAACTCGAAACTACCTTCTTAAGATGTGGCCACCAGAAACGTAACTTCACTCTTCTATAAGTCTCCTCTATTCCTCTGTGTCCTAGGCTTTCGTGGAGGGCTTGCAGAATTTTCTTTTGAACTAAAGACGAAGATACTACTACCTGAGAAAATGGATGACTTTTTTTATGTAGGATTCCGTTCGAGATGAAAAAGAAAGTCGATTTTCGTATTATCTGCTTAAATTCCGCCGCGCTTGAATCTGGCGGCTTATTCATTGAAGATAGGTAATGCTGAAGTCTTTCCCAAAATCCCTCCTGAAGAACCAAAACGTCCTCCCCCAACTTAGCTGTTGTCCCCAACAGCTGTACGGAGAAAGCTTCCTTCGTTCCAAAACCAGGATGCGGCGCTATCCATTTCTCTTCCTCATCAAACGTGATACCTCTCTCGCCTGGATCGGGTTGCCGGCGAGACAAACCATCAGGCATTCCGAAACTTTTCGCGGGAATATGTACCAAATCATAGGAAAATAACTGTATGAAGGCAATCCATCGATTCATCGGGGCGTTGGGGAGGGAGGGATTATTTATCATACCAATGAGGCACTTGGCGTCTACCCTCAGTTCGAAGTGCTGACCCCACAAGACGGTTTGTAATTTCTTTAATATCTTCGTTACCCCGCATAATTCCAGCTTTGACTGAGAATACGCTGACTCTCTATCCGAGAATACAATAGACTCGTATAAAACCGGCCGATCAGCTCCCTTAATGTCGACTTGAGTAAGAACCACACCAGCAGCAACTACGCTTGAATCAACAGCCAAAGCGATTTTTCCCGCCTCAGCTCCGTAATCCAACTTTTTTAACGTAATATCCCTACCCACAATCCTCTTTAGCTCTTCAAAGGACTCTTGACAATCTGATGTCCATTTCCAAGGCGCTTCTTTCCAGGTCAAACGTCGAAGAGGAGCCGCCACATTGGAAAATTTTTTGATAAACATTCGAACATAGACACATACTCCCAGAAATCCCCGAACCTCCGTCACATTCCTAGGAATTGGCCATGTCTCTATCTTATTCAGTTTCTTTTCCGATATTCGGCGACCCTCCTTGCAAACAACGTGTCCGACCAAATCCAGCGCAGGTACACAACAAGCGAATTTCTTTGCGGAAATAGTAAGTCCGGCCTCTTCGATTCGAAAAAGAATTCTTTCCAAAGTTTCAGCATACTCAAAAATGAATTTACGTATATTAGGATTGTCGTGCAAAGTCTGGTTGTCATAATCCGAGGTTGGTCCTTTAATACCTCCGTCATCAATAAATATTCCCGCATTCTGCGGAATCTCGTCTTGTAGGATGGCTGTCATCTGCGCTTGATATACGGCAACCAAATTTGTCGCGCCCTGCGGTAGTCTAGTAAGCTGAAACCTTCCCAAAGGAGTTTCGAAAGTGGTCAACGGTCTGGATTCTGGCGCTAACTCGCGCTCATCGTACCCCCCCCATTATATCGCCCAAGCCGTAGCATGCTCTACCAGTAAAAGATTGAACCAAATCCTCCGTAGAAGGCGGCAATCCCGAATCTCTGATGGCTATCTGATTAAGCTTCTGTAAGTCATGGACAATGCAAAGCTTACCGTCTTGCTTCTTGACGCAAAAAATGGGACTGGAATAACTTGAACAGGAATGTTTGTATAATCCCGTTCTTATTCGCTCTCGTACTAATTCGATAAATTTTTCTCTTATTGGGCCAGGAATAGGAATAGGGCGAATTTGCCATGGTTCGTGCTCTACCACTGGAATAATGTAGGGTTTACCATAGGAATGTTTCAGGAGACCCCGCTCCGATTCAGTAAACGCCAGCGCCGCCGATCGAATAGAAATTACATGGTAAAAAAGATTCAATTCTGCTTCCGATAACCAACCCGGCGGTCCGAAGTTGATCATTTGTAGCCTTTCTGGAGTAATCTTTGAAGTATATTGAAAGAGAGGAGGAAAATGGGTTAAAGGAGTTTGGTATGGATCCCTCGATAAAGGAGGCGTAGCAAGAGGAGAGTTAAGATTTAATGGCATAGGTTTATTTATGGGTTTTATTTTTTTTGCTACGGTCTTATATTTAGCGGCTTGACAGTCAATGGATGATAATTTTCCCGGAACCTCGTCTACTTGGCGTAATCGAAATCCCGGGCAAGTTCTAAAAAATCCCTGGTCGCCAGATGCGCCGGCAGCGATGTTTCCCATTTGTGGTGCTTCGGAACCAAGATAGGTATCAAGTAAGTTTGGCCTTTCAGATCCAAAATAGCCAACGATTCACCTCCATTAATATTATATTTGATTGTCGCAGCTACGTCTACCAAGAACGGTTTGCCCAAAATAAATTGCACAGGTCCTCGTGCCACCCAAAAATGTACTGATCGAGTAAGTTTCCCGATCTCTATTTCCACACTTTCCGCGATGCCGATAATCCCTGTTTGATGCCCGCCAATCCCTTTCAAACTCATAGGTTTCTCGGTTACCACTAACCCTAGTCGCTGCGCAAGTCCCTCCGGTATCAAGTTCACCATTGAACCCATGTCGAGTAAAGCTTCGCTATCCTGACCATTTATTCCCAATTTAATATACCCCAGCGGACAAGAGTAGTGAGCAGTAGGGATGTCTTCCGACTCCTCTCCTTCGACAAGACCATGGCTAGACGAAGTTCCTTCGACTATTGGTACGCGCTTATTGGAGATTTTTTTCTTGAATACGTCAGTGACTCCGCTTGAAATTGTGAAGATCTCTCCATAACTAAGCGTCATCTTCCCCTCCGCTAACATTTGCTTCGCTGTTTCCTCCTCTACTCCAGGGAACTCTTTGGCTAGTGTCTTCTCCAGAAAAGTCTTACGGACCGGCTTCTCTTTTTCAGGAGCTGCTGTTTCTTCAAAACGGACTCGCGTTTTGACCGCTTTTGGTTTCAAAGAGTTCTGAGCAGGACTTGGGGATGCAGCTTTCTTAAGTAAGTCTTCGACGTCCACGTCCATAGTAACATCTTTAACATTTTTAGCTTTCTTTCCTTCACTAGTCCCTTCCGGTTCCTTTCCCGAACGAGTTCGCTTTCCCAGATCCACCTCGTAAGAGGCTCTCTCTTCCGGTTCGCACTCCTCCAGCTGACCAAACGACGATGTAACGTTTATAGACGACGCCAAACCTTCCTTAGTCTCTTTGTCGAATTTAAGTACAACATCTCTAATCGCACGCCGAGTATCCCAGACAATAGGCGAATTATCGGGTAATAAGTAATCCCTTCCCTCTCGTTTAACCAGCCCAACCGTTTCGTCATTCGCAAATAAACTACACTGATTACTTCCATGTGTATCTTGAAAGCAGTAGAAACAATTGAAATTAGGCTTCTTAAATGGAACGTTTGTAGGCGCGCTAGTCTGCGCATTTGTCGAATTCATTGGCATATGGGGCGGCGGCATCTTTCCCGCGGTCAATGAGGCAAGCTGCTTAGTAAGTTCGTCCACCTTCTTATCATACGTCGCCTTAGGTACTGTGGGCGCTTTATCTTTTCCGGTACCTTTCGCTTTTGATGACGATCCGCTTGCTGCCGCTAACTCAGTCCTCCAAACAGATCTTCGCTCCACAACAGAAGTTGATTGAACCTGTTGTTGAACATATTGGAAAATGACCGCGGTGCTTGGTAAGATATCTCCTCCGTCCTTCGAAGCTTTCATCTCGTTCTTGTTCAGCAGCTGCCTCATCACTACTTCCTCCAAATTCTTGCTCAAAGATTCCATGATCAGCTCGCGGAAATCCTCGACGTTCGAAACGTATCCCATTCGCACGAGATAATGTGTAATAGTCTCGAATTTCGTGCGGAAGACTTTAAACTTCCCGAATGAATCTATTCCTCCTTCGGCGATTGTGGAGTGGACTAAATCACGAAGGTCCTGCTTGGTATACTTGACCAACGGTAAGGCCTTCCCGAACCGATCCAACAGCTGCTTCTTTAGTTTTTCCCAGTTTTCCTCCTCGTAACCCGACATTTCTTCGATTTCCTCCTGCGTTTCTAGACCTTGAATAAAACCTCCAATTTGCTTCGCCAATTCCTCCGGTCCTGCGCCGTCGATCTTTCCCGCCTTCTCATAGCGCAGAATGAATTTCTCGATTGGTATGTTTGATCCGTCAAAAAAGAGGTCTTTGTTCATAGGTTTAATCTTGACAATTCGAAACGACGGATCTGGTTTTTTGTAAACAGGCATAGTAGGCTCTTTTTCCAAAAAATGGACCGACGGAGACGGGGACGGAGGCGGCTCGTGGTGACTAGAGGCTGGCGACTGCGGCTGCAATAAGGCGGGATCTATATGTTCTAACGGCGGCAAATCAGAACTATCGGAGGACATTGGCGGAGGTTCGCGATATGCTCCGGTATTGACGTATAAATTTAACCCTGGTGGAAGAGCTCGATGAGACATTCTGTTTTATACTATTTTTGGGTTTTTTGATGTATATAAATAACTATGCTGTCTAATGATGATTCTGTTTTTTAGAGTAAGAATCAAGAGTAATGGAAAAAAGTGGTTAAGCGCAGATTGGAGAGTAAGAGATTTTGTTTTTTTTATTATCTATAGGCTGAGTTTTATTTTTAGAAGAAAGAATGGTGAAGATAAGATAGAATTCTGGGGAAGAAAATAAGGAGTTGCAGGCAGGGAAAAGAGGGTAGGTTTAAGGGGTAAGAGTGAAGTAGTAATAGTTATCTTTAAGACTGAAAAATCTGAGAAAATCAGGCCACTGTTGGGACACCACTTGTGGAACCTCTCAACTGGGTGAGATGAGCTTGGAGGGGAAAAGTATGTTGGGATACTTGGGTGTTGGTAAGACTGCCCTCCTGGAATAACTCTGGGAGAAAGGGTTCACTAAGAATAAAATAATTTGTGGCTGACTTCTATTCTAGTGAGAACTATTACTGGAGTCTTACAAGGACAACCTGCAAGGGGGGAAGAATGAGGGTTCAAGGATGTATCTGGTTCTCTGTCAATTATTCACTAAGGTATTCTGATCTGGTTTCAATGATGGTTATCTGTCTCTGATGATATTTCTCAAGTATAAAGGTGATGAATGCTAGTAGGTATCATTTACTATTCTAATGCAAGCATGAGGGGAAAGGAAACAACAACTGATGAGTGTAATCTTTATAAAGGATCTAGTACATTGAGGTAAATAATAATCAAGGGAAATAGTGCGGCAATGCCTTCCCTGTACAACAAGTTGGGGTTTGTGTCTGGGGTTATTCTGTACTGGGGAAGGACATTTGGTTGGGGTAATTCCACTACTACAACTGGCTGGGGTTTCACTAGAATTTTCTTCAGGCTAAACTATGTACTCTTCAGTTGGGGTGACTAGACTGGATGATGTAATAGTACTGGTTATGCCAGATGCTGATGGGGTTATTTATCTAGAGTGATTTTAGCCTTCTTGATTATGTATTTATCTGTACTATGTATAAAGATGCTCTTGTATAATAAATAAGAGGGAATATCTTGTGAAATGATTGGTCTGTGACTGTTTTTGTGATATGTAGCCATGTAACAGAAAATAAGGAAAAGAGCAAATTAAGAGAAATAATATAGCTAGCCATATGTAATAAAGATGGTACCCAGGATACCTTGACCTGTAGATTGTGATTCTGCTATAATAATGAAGGATTTTCTACTTATATGGGCTTGAAATACTATGTATGGGTTTGAGTGATCTCACCACAGCGTGTATCCCTTTCATGTGCATGTATCACTTTCACAATGTGTACATATCCCTTTCATGATGCTTTCATGATGCTTTCCTGTTTACATGTACCCTTTAAGTTTTTTACATCTTTTTCAACCCTTTCATAATTCAGGTTTACATACCTGTTTGATGTCCACACATTCCTTTCATGTGCAAATACCGCTTACTGCACATACCCCTTTCATGCATACATACCCCTTTCATGCATGCATACCCCTTTCACCATGTGTACATATCCCTTCTATGTGTTAATACACCTTCTTACATTCCCCTTTCATGCGTACATGATGCTCTCATATGTACATATCCCTTTCATTTGTACATACCCTTTTTATGTTATACTGGCTGGATTCAATGGCACATGGAGTGTTTTCTAAAAGAAAATAAAAGGGTGCTCAGGGGGATGCTCATTTGCAAGCTTGAACATTTGTCTCAGCCTACTGCATGAGCACTACAGCATGTTAAGAATTGAGATGCTGAACAAGGTACACACTGAAGGTGCACCAGCGTGGAATTTGGGTGCTTGACTCCAGCTTGAGCTGAGGCTTGATTCAAGCTTGCTGCATCTCAACTGCAAGCAGTTTCTAGAGTTTTTCTTGCAGTGTAGATAGCTATCTTTCATCATCTTTACTCATTTCACAGGTCTTGTTATATATCTGAGGAATCAGTTTTGAGTGGGAACCTCTCATCTTTCCTAAGAAACATGCTTTCTGTTCTCATATATGCACTCTCACTCATTATTTTCTCCTTTTCTTCCAGTAGAATGGTATGAATTCAAAAATGATCAAAGGTTTTGGCTAGAAAACATCATGGAGGCTCAAATAACCAGCCTGTTCAGATTTTCTTCTAAACAAAAGAAAAATTAGAAATTTTTTAGGAGATGTAATCCAGAGGCTCCAGAAATTGTTCGTAGATCTCAACAGGAATGAGCATGTAGCAGCCCCAATTTTGTTGCAATGAACAGTGAATTGAAAAGAAGCTTGTCTCATGGAACAAAATCAATATAGTGACACCGCCATGTAAGCATACATGTTGTAAGCATAATTCAATGTAAGCATACGATTTCCATCTACCATTTTTGGTTACCACAAATTTGATGCTTTTTATGCATGGAAGATTGGGTGGAGAAAACAAAAATATGCTTATATAGGAATGGGAAAAGAGGCAGAGGGGCCATAGATACTACTGATCTTCATCTTTGAAACCGTAAGAATCTCCGAACTACAGCTCATCAACCTCAAAAATGTAGGCAGGTAAAAGCTCTTTTCTTCAAAATCCTCACAATATCCCAATCATCTGCTTCCCAAATACCTCAAGCCACACGACCTAAGCATGAATTGCCCTAGGAATTTACAATTTATAAGTTGTTCAAAGTTGAAATCATAAAATTTTCAATACACAAAATCATAAAATCATAAAACTTTCAAGTGATGATTTCACATGTACCATTCTAGAAATGTTGCGGTAATTTGAGTGTTTGGATGGTACATATTTCTTTCAGCTTAGAAATTCACTCAATGGGCCAGCTACGCTAACCATAGCGTTAGCGTGGCGTAGCGTAGCAGAATTCTGCTAACTTTTAGCATAGCGTTGGCGGAATTGGGCCGTCTCCGCGCTAACGCTACGCGCACAGGGTGCACAGCTAATTCAGCTGTTAGCGTAGCGTTAGCGCAGATGCGAGTAATCCGCGAAAAGCACTGTAGCGCAGCGTAGTGTAGCCTAGCAACTGTAGCGGCGCGCTAACGCTAACGTAGAATTGGCGCGCTGTTAGCACAGCATAGCGGTGCTAAGAGCGCGCTAGCGCTGTAACACTATTCAAAATTGGCGGGCGCTTTTTGCCGCTACACTAACGCGTAGCGCTGAAATAGTGTAGCGGCCCACCATAGTTAGAATTTTATGATTTTATCAACGCTGAAACAAATACAATACATGGAGTGTATCTGGTAAACGTTTTTCATTGAAGATGCATACCTACATGTCCTATTTTTAGTTTTTAGCCATTATTATGTATATGATGGCTGAAAACAAAAAATAGGACATGTAGGTCTACATCTTCAATGAAAAACATTTACCAGATACACTCCATGTATTGGATTGTTTCAGCGTTGATTTTATGGTGTTATGATTTTATGCAAGTCAACTTTGAACAACCTAAATGCTTATGTAGGCTAGTCCTATATAAGCATACAGTGATTTATGCTTCCCTTGCTAAGAAGCATAGCTTGATGTAAGCATAGGATTTGTGTCCAACTGTCCAGCATCCTGATGCTTACATGGCGGGGTCACTGTATGTACATTGGAAAGATTTCATTGATGATTGATTGTCTACATTTGTTCTACATGATACAAGTAATGGAAGTTGTATGGTTGTAAAGTTGGGTTTTGTCTTGTAGTGTATACATGAGTTGTTCTTTTTTTACATGCGCACATTGGACCTTGACAAGTTTTTGAAGTTGGTACAAAGAAGGTCAAAGGAAGAAAATGAAGGAAGAAAGCAAGAAATAAAACTCTCTAGATGTGGAAGGTGGATCGTTTCTGTTTGGGTGCAGGTGTTTCTTCTGATGTGGTCTCAATTGGCCTAATCTTGATGTTCGAAAAGATGACCTGGTCATTTCCAAATAGTTCTCGGGTAGTTTCTGGGACGCCAGTGTTTGCATCACAAGTTCCCCGTTTGACACCATATTTATCTGCAGGCTTACCAGGGGGGTAGGTGCCATCAAGCCACTGCATCTTGGCTTCTCCATCGTCCCATATACTCATGACAAGAACCATTCCTTGGCTCATTGCTTCTCCCATTCTCTTCATGCCGCCCTTTTTCTCAAAGTCATTTTGATCTCCAGTCATTTTCTTATTTGCAGCACAAAACTTGTCTGACAACAAATCGGCCTTTCCAAGTCCGTCGACCTTGACCGGTTCGTTCTTGATGACGTTGTTGCCTTGTTTATATATTCGATGGATTTCTGTGAGTTCTCCATTATCGGTTTTGTCGCTGGTAACAAATTGTGTGATCACCGTGAACGGTTTGCTGGTATCCACCTTCTTGCCTTGACCATAGAATTCTGTAGCACCCCAGCGATAAGAAGCAAAATCACAACCATCTTTGTCGCAAAGTCCGTTGTATCGGTTTGCAGCGGTACCTCCACATTGATCACCAGTACAAGCTGTCGGTTTCACGGACTGGCAGGTGTGCGTGGTGAAAGCCTGCGCAATTGAGTTGGCTTCCCAAACATCCATTTCTGGACAGCAAGATCCCATGGAACCTTTTCCAACATCTCCTTCCCCTTGCTTCCAGCCCTTGTTATTAGCCTAAAAGAATCGGTAAGAAAACTGAGTTTGAAGGACTGGTGATTTGCAGTTCAAATATGATGAATGGAAAAGAGGAATACCATACTCACTTTTCCTTCTATCCATTTAATATCTTGTGGACATTGGGCGTCACAGTAACCGGTGCCATACTTTGCCCCCGCCTTATTGCCAGAGTGAGTAGACTGACCACCATCCTGTTCCATGGCTGTAAAGTATAGAGCTCCATTGACACCACAATGAAGTTGGGAGACGTCGACATCAAATTCAAATTGCTTGTTCTTAAGCTTGAACATCTGGTACTTTTCTCCACTACTGTCAAGGAGATACATCCTAGATCCGGCATTGACACCATTGTTATTCTTGGTTACGAACTTCAGAGTGACAGAGTCTTTTGTAGCCGAGACACCGTATGTACTCGGATAATCTCCAGCACCTTCAATCACTATAAGGCCCGAAATAATGAACAGTTAATCAATCAAAAGAATTGAAATAGGGGTTGGTTTGTTGGAAGTAAATATTAAACAAGAACTTACCACATTTTGCTGCACATTCATCACCAGTGCCTGAGCAAGCTGAAGTCCAGCCTTTATCATCAAAACACTTGGTACCCTGTTCATTTGCATCATGCGTCCAACGCCAATTAGCGTCAATCGTCAGGCTACCAGAAATAGCCTTGCAGTCTGATCCCTTTCCACATTCTTTTATGGAAAATGGCAGGGGAGTCTCCTGTTGTACTTTCCCTGGAGTTTGGGCCTGGGATGCGGAAAGGAACTGCAAAAGCAGTAGTAAAGAAAACAGATCCATGTGGGAGAACGGCGGCTTCGAAAATCTAGGAATATCTACACGTTTAAACACAGTGAGAATGATTGTATCACCTGAGGGATGTCGTGATTCTGAAAATGTTGGGCAAAGATGGCGGCTATTTATCTTCCGGGAACCCCCGCTATCCGAACAAACAAACACATTGGCAAGCTTCCTCACGGGGCTACGACCTCAATGAAACCAGGTGATAACAGCAGAATGAATAGTAACAGTTGCGGCAACCCGGAGAGCAAGCATCGGTAATCGAGTTGACGGAGACCTGGAAAGTTCGGAAACCGGAGTCTGATGTGGAAGCCAGACGGGAGTGTGCCAGCGATGAGGGATACCTGGACTCGGATTGAACCGTAGCACTTAGCTTGAACCAGCTTGCGACTAATCTCGTGTCGGTAGAACAATGTTCGATCCAGAAGACTGAGCAACTGCATAGAACGACGCGCCTTCGGGGCCCGGGGGACGACATTACATAATACACACTCCGCAACCGGCGCTCTACGCTCGTCGGCATCAACAACCGGCGCCATGCCTGTGGTCGGCGTCAGATTGCCGGCAACATCCGAAGCCTCGCGAGCTCGACAATACCAAGAGGGTAGCCCCAACCTCGAGGCTGAGACACCGGGGATGTCAACGCAACTCCCGGGGATTGCACTCCCGGTTCTCTTCAATCTATCATTTTTTTGACGGGGGTGACCAACAAATCCCAAGTTTTAACTTTTAGGTGACGACACCCTAAGCTTGGCAATCGTCCGCTGGACCAACAGCGCCTTAGACTGTCAGCTGGGAGGGGCGACCGAAAGCTGCTCCGGCGGAGCTTGGGAGGTTGTTGGTCCACAAAATCCCAGCACTTAGACAGGACGTCTCGCGCTGCCCGAGAGCAATCTCCCCTGCTGGGGCTCGGATTGATGCCTATGAAACCGCGATCGGAGAGCTTGCACGCACAAATCTGGTTGTTAACCGGCGGTCGAGAGGGTCCTCTGTTGATGACCGATTCTGACCGATCGTGGGACGTCCTCTCCCGGGCGCCATCAAGGCCCAGGGCAAGGTCCTCCCGACCGGCAAGAACTTCATGCCAATGAGGAGCAGGAACAAACAAGTCTCGGGGTGCATGGTCGCTCGAAAGCTGGCAGCTGATGGGTGGTCAATCATGGCCCTTTTTACACCGATTTCCTTTGTGCATAGATGGTTTTCACTCACGACCCCCAAAATAAGATAACGTCTCCGCAACCCCTTCAAGACGTCCTGTGATGGTTGCGGGAACCAACGGTTTGGCCAGGAGATTATGAACAGTTGTTAAACGTTTCTTCAATATATTTTAACCCGGGTTTGGGTGGGATGAGGTGCTTTCCCAACATTGTGAAGGTTTGGTGCCCTTCCACAGTACAACACGCAAGAAATTCTTTTTGTCTTGAGGATATCAGGGGAACAACTCCGAAATTGGAGAAAACCCTCCCAACAACAATCATGATCAAGAACTTCGGTCCCTGGACAGTCGCCGCAATAAATAACTGATATTTCTGAGCTTTGGATTGATTGA
Source organism: Puccinia triticina (assembly GCF_026914185.1). Taxonomy (NCBI): domain Eukaryota; kingdom Fungi; phylum Basidiomycota; class Pucciniomycetes; order Pucciniales; family Pucciniaceae; genus Puccinia; species Puccinia triticina. The sequence goes on from NC_070573.1 coordinate 1,672,873, forward strand.
AATTGGTTGAAGCTCAGTATTATAAAGTACCAAAAGGAAAGACACAACGAGACCTAGCCAAAAAAAAAGGGATAGACAAGAGTATACCACTGCCCTGTTCCAACAGCGTGTACTGCATAACCTGCAAACCTGTAACATCATGTGAGTTTTTATGTGGAAGCAAAAGAGGTACTCCAGAAGAAACCTAACATAGATTTTCAAAAAAAGAGAAGCAAAGTAAAAATCATACAATTTTCAATACACAAAATCATAAAATCTTTCATATGTACAGCTAACGCGGAAAAGCTTGCGGCCAGCTTTTGGACCGCTGATTTCAGCCTCAAAGCCTGTATGGCTCCTGTACGTCAGGAATGCCATCAGAAGAAAAACCCTATTTTCTTTGTTTTCCACTTTTGGGCCTCAAGGGCCCCACCATTGGATTCCTGGAGCAATTTTATGTCGATCCGGCCCATTGCCGCTCTTGCCTCCCTCACCCCTTGCCCGGCCCGGCACCCATGTCAAGCAAAACCAGCCGGGCGAACGGGTTTTGACTGCCTGTACAGGGAAGCTGTACAGGCCTGTGGCTGAAATGCAGAAGTCATTTCGGCCACAAAATTTGGCAAGCTTTTCCGCATTAGCTGTACCATTCTATAAATGTTGCTGTGATTTGAGTGCTTGGATGGAACATATTTTTTTCAGCTTAAAATTCTAAGCTGAAAAAAATATGTACCATCCAAACACTCAATGGGCCAGCTACGCTAACCATAGCGTTAGCGTGGGGTAGCGTAGCAGAATTCTGCTAACTTTTAGTGTAGCGTTAGCAGAATTGCGCCGTCTCCGCGCTAACGCTACGCGCACAGGTGCGCAGCTGATTTAGCTGTTAGAGTAGCGTTAGCGCAGATGCGAGCAATTGCACTAACACTACACACAGAGGGCGCCAAATAGCGCGCGCTACGCTGCGCTACAGCACTTTTTTTTCGCGAAAAGCGCTGTAGCGCAGCGTAGCGTAGCCTAGCGACTGTAGCGGAGCGCTAACGCTAACATAGAATTGGCGCGCTGTTAGCGCCGCTGAAAATTAGCGCAGCACAGCGGCGCTAAAAGTGCGCTAACGCTATTCAAAATTGGCGGGCGCTTCTTGCCGCTACGCTAATGTGTAGCATAGCGTAGCGGCCCACCATAGTTAGAATATTATGATTTTATGGAAGTCAGCTTTGAACACCCTAAATGCTTATGTAGGCTAGTCCTATATAAGAATACATTGATTTATGCTTCCCTTGCTAAGAAGCATATCTTGATGTAAGCATAGGATTTATGTCCCACTGTCCACCATCCTGATGCTTACATGGCGGGGTCACTGTATGTACATTGGAAAGATTTCATTGATGATTGATTGTCTACATTTGTTCTACATGATACAAGCAATGGAAGTTGTATGGTTGTAAAGTTGGGTTTTGGCTTGTAGTGTATACATGAGTTGTTCTTTTTTTACATGCGCACATTGGACCTTGACAAGTTTTTGAAGTTGGTACAAAGAAGGTCAAAGGAAGAAAATGAAGGAAGAAAGCAAGAAATAAAACTCTCTAGATGTGGAAGGTGGATCGTTTCTGTTTGGGTGCAGGTGTTTCTTCTGATGTGGTCTCAATTGGCCTAATCTTGATGTTCGAAAAGATGACCTGGTCATTTCCAAATAGTTCTCGGGTAGTTTCTGGGACGCCAGTGTTTGCATCACAAGTTCCCCGTTTGACACCATATTTATCTGCAGGCTTACCAGGGGGGTAGGTGCCATCAAGCCACTGCATCTTGGCTTCTCCATCGTCCCATATACTCATGACAAGAACCATTCCTTGGCTCATTGCTTCTCCCATTCTCTTCATGCCGCCCTTTTTCTCAAAGTCATTTTGATCTCCAGTCATTTTCTTATTTGCAGCACAAAACTTGTCTGACAACAAATCGGCCTTTCCAAGTCCGTCGACCTTGACCGGTTCGTTCTTGATGACGTTGTTGCCTTGTTTATATATTCGATGGATTTCTGTGAGTTCTCCATTATCGGTTTTGTCGCTGGTAACAAATTGCGTGATCACCGTGAACGGTTTGCTGGTATCCACCTTCTTGCCTTGACCATAGAATTCTGTAGCACCCCAGCGATAAGAAGCAAAATCACAACCATCTTTGTCGCAAAGTCCGTTGTATCGGTTTGCAGCGGTACCTCCACATTGATCACCAGTACAAGCTGTCGGTTTCACGGACTGGCAGGTGTGCGTGGTGAAAGCCTGCGCAATTGAGTTGGCTTCCCAAACATCCATTTCTGGACAGCAAGATCCCATGGAACCTTTTCCAACATCTCCTTCCCCTTGCTTCCAGCCCTTGTTATTAGCCTAAAAGAATCGGTAAGAAAACTGAGTTTGAAGGACTGGTGATTTGCAGTTCAAATATGATGAATGGAAAAGAGGAATACCATACTCACTTTTCCTTCTATCCATTTAATATCTTGTGGACATTGGGCGTCACAGTAACCGGTGCCATACTTTGCCCCCGCCTTATTGCCAGAGTGAGTAGACTGACCACCATCCTGTTCCATGGCTGTAAAGTATAGAGCTCCATTGACACCACAATGAAGTTGGGAGACGTCGACATCAAATTCAAATTGCTTGTTCTTAAGCTTGAACATCTGGTACTTTTCTCCACTACTGTCAAGGAGATACATCCTAGATCCGGCATTGACACCATTGTTATTCTTGGTTACGAACTTCAGAGTGACAGAGTCTTTTGTAGCCGAGACACCGTATGTACTCGGATAATCTCCAGCACCTTCAATCACTATAAGGCCCGAAATAATGAACAGTTAATCAATCAAAAGAATTGAAATAGGGGTTGGTTTGTTGGAAGTAAATATTAAACAAGAACTTACCACATTTTGCTGCACATTCATCACCAGTGCCTGAGCAAGCTGAAGTCCAGCCTTTATCATCAAAACACTTGGTACCCTGTTCATTTGCATCATGCGTCCAACGCCAATTAGCGTCAATCGTCAGGCTACCAGAAATAGCCTTGCAGTCTGATCCCTTTCCACATTCTTTTATGGAAAATGGCAGGGGAGTCTCCTGTTGTACTTTCCCTGGAGTTTGGGCCTGGGATGCGGAAAGGAACTGCAAAAGCAGTAGTAAAGAAAACAGATCCATGTGGGAGAACGGCGGCTTCGAAAATCTAGGAATATCTACACGTTTAAACACAGTGAGAATGATTGTATCACCTGAGGGATGTCGTGATTCTGAAAATGTTGGGCAAAGATGGCGGCTATTTATCTTCCGGGAACCCCCGCTATCCGAACAAACAAACACATTGGCAAGCTTCCTCACGGGGCTACGACCTCAATGAAACCAGGTGATAACAGCAGAATGAATAGTAACAGTTGCGGCAACCCGGAGAGCAAGCATCGGTAATCGAGTTGACGGAGACCTGGAAAGTTCGGAAACCGGAGTCTGATGTGGAAGCCAGACGGGAGTGTGCCAGCGATGAGGGATACCTGGACTCGGATTGAACCGTAGCACTTAGCTTGAACCAGCTTGCGACTAATCTCGTGTCGGTAGAACAATGTTCGATCCAGAAGACTGAGCAACTGCATAGAACGACGCGCCTTCGGGGCCCGGGGGACGACATTACATAATACACACTCCGCAACCGGCGCTCTACGCTCGTCGGCATCAACAACCGGCGCCATGCCTGTGGTCGGCGTCAGATTGCCGGCAACATCCGAAGCCTCGCGAGCTCGACAATACCAAGAGGGTAGCCCCAACCTCGAGGCTGAGACACCGGGGATGTCAACGCAACTCCCGGGGATTGCACTCCCGGTTCTCTTCAATCTATCATTTTTTTGACGGGGGTGACCAACAAATCCCAAGTTTTAACTTTTAGGTGACGACACCCTAAGCTTGGCAATCGTCCGCTGGACCAACAGCGCCTTAGACTGTCAGCTGGGAGGGGCGACCGAAAGCTGCTCCGGCGGAGCTTGGGAGGTTGTTGGTCCACAAAATCCCAGCACTTAGACAGGACGTCTCGCGCTGCCCGAGAGCAATCTCCCCTGCTGGGGCTCGGATTGATGCCTATGAAACCGCGATCGGAGAGCTTGCACGCACAAATCTGGTTGTTAACCGGCGGTCGAGAGGGTCCTCTGTTGATGACCGATTCTGACCGATCGTGGGACGTCCTCTCCCGGGCGCCATCAAGGCCCAGGGCAAGGTCCTCCCGACCGGCAAGAACTTCATGCCAATGAGGAGCAGGAACAAACAAGTCTCGGGGTGCATGGTCGCTCGAAAGCTGGCAGCTGATGGGTGGTCAATCATGGCCCTTTTTACACCGATTTCCTTTGTGCATAGATGGTTTTCACTCACGACCCCCAAAAACTGGAGAGATAACCCCAAAATAAGATAACTATAGAACAACTAGGCGCAGAGGATCTTTTAAAAGACCAGCGAGTGTCAGGACACGACACGAGACGAACAAGAGAGACGAGCGGGCGAGCACACCTTTTAAAAGACCAGCGAGTGTCAGGACACGACACGAGACGAACAAGAGAGACGAGCGGGCGAGCACACCTGATGTGTGAGACGAGAGATGAAACAGAAGTGAAAACTGAATGGATTAATTTCATGAACATGAGAGAGAGAATAGTGAATGAAATTATTGAACCTTTTAAAAGACCAGCGAGTGTCAGGACACAACACGAGACGAACAAGAGAGACGAGCGGGCGAGCACACCTGATGTGTGAGACGAGAGATGAAACAGAAGTGAAAACTGAATGAAGAAAAGAGAAATAGGAAACAGTACACAATGACTATTTAACTAACACTCAATTAGGTTTCACTTAGGTTACATCTCTATTTATCACTACATGACCGGTTGATGAGTATGCTTCTACCAAGATCTCAATACCCTCCCTTGCTCAAAACCGGTTGATGTTGAGCTTGACCAGTGAGTCGTGGTGCTTCTTTTTCGCCAGCGCTTTGGTGAGAAAATCTGCAAGTTGGTCGTTGGTGCTGACGTAGTGAGTTTCAGCACGTCCTTCATTGATGAACTCGCGGATCCAATGATATTTGATTGGGATGTGTTTGGTTCGTTGTTGAAACATGGGATTATTAGCTAGAGCAATAGCGGATTGATTGTCCACTAATAGAGAAAGTTTTCCGGACAATTTGACGTTGAGAGAGTCGAGGAGGGTGAGAAGCCACTTTGCTTCTTGAGCAGCTTCGAAGAGAGATATGTATTCGGCCTCAGTTGTTGAAGCCGCAACGACTGGTTGTTTATGCGAGCGCCATGAGATGATGGAGTCATTGAATGTAGCTATGTAACCTGAGTATGAGTGACGGTCTTGAACGTCGTTGGCCCAGTCAGCATCGGAGAAGACCTTCATGCTGTTGAACTCTGATCTTCCATTGAGAAGAACTCCATGATTGCGAGTGCCTGATAGGTACCGAAGAAGCTGTATTATTGCCCTCCAGTGAGTTATCCCTGGAGACTCAAGATGTTGAGACAATTGTGATATGGCGAACGCAATATCCGGACGCGTGCAGACTGCCAGATACATGAGCATGCCAACAGAACGACGGTAATTCGCGCCGATGCGTTCGAACTGCTGACGTTCAAAAGGTGTGGACTTGCTTAGCTGAGTGTTGGGAACCATCGGAACTGAGGTTTGCCGGACATCTAGCATATTGTGGTCCGCTAGAACTTTGACCAGATACGCCTCCTGCGAGAGATAAAGCTGCTTGTCGCCAACAGGAGCCACTTTGACTCCCAGAAGATGCCTTAATTCACCGATATCTTCCATCTTGAATCGAGCCGAAATGAGATCTTTGAACTGCTGAACATCGGGACTGACGATGACCATATCGTCCACGTAGACGTGTACGAAGCAAACCCATGATGGTGAGTTACTGATGAAGAGACATGGATCGGCTGGAGATGGTCGGAAGTCGATAGATTTAAAGAAATTAGCCAGAGCGGAGTACCAAACCCTAGGAGCCTGACAAAGACCATAAATGGCCTTCTTCAGACAAAGACAGTGACCTGGAGGTACGGCCAATCCAGCCGGTGCACGCAGATACACCTCTTCTTCCAAGTCTCCATTCAGAAAAGCATTCTTTGCATCCATCTGATGGACTTGATAGCCTCGAGACAGGCCAACTGTGACAACCGTGCAAAGGGCCGCGAATCTTCCAGTCGGAGCATAGGTGTGAAGGATGTCCTCTGCCGCTTGAAGAGACCCCTGAGCACATAATCGCGCCTTGAATTTTGACACGTTGCCGTCCTCGTTGAGTTTCTTCCGGAATACCCAGATCGTCCCGAGGAGTTGATGGTCACGCGGTATGCAAACTATTTCCCACACCCCCAGATCAGCCATGGCCGATAGTTCGAGATTTATTGCCGCTCTCCACTGTTCAGCCTCGCCAGAAGCCATCGCTTGGTTGTATGTTTGAGGAACCCCCACCGAGATGTAGGCTATAGCATGAATATCTGGATCTGGGTGAAGATGATCCAGCATGAAACCATCTAGACGATCAAGGATGCAAATGTTTGCCCGTCGTCGGTGTTCGAGAATGTTGGATTCATCAATGGCGGAAAAGATATCTTTCGGGGCTTTGTCCGGTGCAAGAACAATGTCCCAGCCGGGCTTAGGCCTGGGTTGATTTTCAACGACTGCATTATTTGGAGCCATGGGAACGGGATTGGGTGGGTTGGCGATTTCTGATTCGACCAAGTCCTTTGGATCAAAATCGTCTGAATTTGACTCTGATTGACCGTCGTCTTGAGTTTCGTTGGACTCAGGAATCAGAGGAGATTGCTTGAGTTCTTCAAATTCTGCGGGATCCAGAGAGTCGACGTGCTCAGAGAGATCAGCTGAGGAGAAAAGGGAGACTCCTGGGAAGTCTGTTTTGTCAAAAGTGACATCATGGCAGCGCTCAACCTTCCCTCCTGGAAGTAGAATGCGCCAGTTATGCATTCCCAGCTGATACCCAACCATCAAACCTCTTTTTGCGGTGTCACCAAATTTTCCGTCTCTGAGCTTCTTCGGAATATTGACATAGGCCTTGCAACCAAATGGACGGAGCCGTGAGATGTCAAAAGGAGAGCCAAACCACAGTTCGTGAGGCGTCTTCCATTTTAGTTTACGAACGGGAGTGATGTTCTCAAGGAAAACTGCTGTCGAAACGGCTTCGCCCCAGTACTCAGCAGGAAGTTTGGCCTGCTTGAGAAGTGCTCGAGCCTTCTCACTGGTGGTCCGATTGCCCCTTTCGGCGACCGCGTTCTGCTGAGGAGTGTACGGCGCAGTGACATGGATGTTGGCGCCTTTTGATTTGAGAAACTCAGTGAATTCTCTTGAATTGAATTCGCCTCCACTGTCAAAGATGACGTTCTTTATTGGACGACCGTGAATTGTTGTAACATTGTGATAGTATTCAACAAACTTTGAGAAAGTATCTGATTTAGAAGTGATGATGAAAACATGACGATAGCGTGTGAACCAGTCGGTGAGTTTGAAATAGTAGAAACCACCACCAAACGAAGAGGGTGTAATTTTTCCACTCAGGTCCATATAGACCGATTCAAGTGGATGAGAGGCTTCAGGGAGATGAGATGGAAAGACAAGACGGTGAGATTTAGAGATCGAACAAGCGTCGCACTTGATCTTAGGAGCCGAAATGCCGAACATTCGCTTCAGTGCCTCGTTGCTGCAGTGACCGGCACGTCTATGGAGAAGATTGGCGTCAGTGATTGCTGAAACACGAGCCGACGGAGATGGCGAAGACGGACCTTCATGAGTCGTGGTTAAGTGAACCATGCAGGTGCCCCCAATAACAGATGCTTTGAAAACAACCTCGCCTTCTCGGATCAGTACGAAGGATGATGTGCCTGTTCTTTTGATTTCACATCCGCGTTCGAAGAGACGCCCGAGACTGATGAGTGTCGCACTGAGACCAGGAACATGAAGCGCTTTCAGAGGGATAATCTTCTTGTTTTCGGCAATGATGTTGACAAAGCCGCTCCCGCATACTTCAAGACTATGGCCATCAGCGAGTTCTACTTGACTAGACTTGGATCGGTAGTCCTTGAAGAGTGACTTGTTGGTGAACATGTGATGCGAGGCACCGCTGTCCAGGTAGCACATGTTAGGTGTGCCAATAGCTGCGAAAGCTTTGATGGTGCAACGCAGACCATTGCCTGTTGATCTTGATTCGCCGCTGTCTGATTCATCCGCTTGCGCTGTGTTCGCATTCTTTTTGAGTTGCCAGCATCCTTTTTCAGAGTGGCCACATTTCGGGTTATGCTTTCCACCTGAGCAGAATTCTCTCTTGGTTTGCTTGCCTTTTCCTTTTGATGAGGCGGCCATCGCGGTGTCTTCGGTCTTGATGTTGACCGAGGTTAAGCTAGCATTTTGACGTGTGTTGTCGAGTGCTTTGAGGACTTGCTCAATGGTTAAGGGTCTTTGTGCGTAAAGAAGATCCCTTGCTGTCGCGTACTTTTGAGGGAGTTTGAGAACGATGGTCTCCGCGATGTATGTCTCTTTGATGTCGAGTTCTGGCCCTGTGAATTTCATGCCGGCCGAGGTCATAATTTTGATGTGCTGGTTGACGCTATCAAGGTAGTTGGCTAGATCAGGTTTGTAAGGAGCCGCCATAAATTCATTATAGACTTTGGATTGATTACCCTCAGTCTTTGCCTCGTAATGATCGGTCAGAAGTTTCCAGAGCTCAACTGGATTTTCTTCATTGGTGTCAGTGACAAACCGGTTGAAGTTGCTGATCCCCATGTGAGAGAGGAGGATACCGGCTGTTTTTGATCGATTGAGGTTAAACTGAAGTAATCCAGCAGCATCGGTACCAGCAGGAGCTACAGAGGTCGTCAAGTATGTTTTAAATCCAAGCTGTTGACAATATCCGAGGATCTTTTGCTTCCAAGTCGGAAAATCGACTTTAGCAAGATCAGGGATTTGATTCTTAGACTCAGACATGATAGCAGGGATTTCGGTCGTGTGATAATAAGCGCGTCCTCAGAGTTAGGACTCTGGGCTCATAACCTATAGAACAACTAGGCGCAGAGGATCTTTTAAAAGACCAGCGAGTGTCAGGACACGACACGAGACGAACAAGAGAGACGAGCGGGCGAGCACACCTTTTAAAAGACCAGCAAGTGTCAGGACACGACACGAGACGAACAAGAGAGACGAGCGGGCGAGCACACCTGATGTGTGAGACGAGAGATGAAACAGAAGTGAAAACTGAATGGATTAATTTCATGAACATGAGAGAGAGAATAGTGAATGAAATTATTGAACCTTTTAAAAGACCAGCGAGTGTCAGGACACAACACGAGACGAACAAGAGAGACGAGCGGGCGAGCACACCTGATGTGTGAGACGAGAGATGAAACAGAAGTGAAAACTGAATGAAGAAAAGAGAAATAGGAAACAGTACACGATGACTATTTAACTAACACTCAATTAGGTTTCACTTAGGTTACATCTCTATTTATCACTACATGACCGGTTGATGAGTATGCTTCTACCAAGATCTCAATAATAACGTCTCCGCAACCCCTTCAAGACGTCCTGTGATGGTTGCGGGAACCAACGGTTTGGCCAGGAGATTATGAACAGTTGTTAAACGTTTCTTCAATATTTAACCCGGGTTTGGGTGGGATGAGGTGCTTTCCCAACATTGTGAAGGTTTGGTGCCCTTCCACAGTACATGAACACGCAAGAAATTCTTTTTGTCTTGAGGATATCAGGGGAACAACTCCGAAATTGGAGAAAACCCTCCCAACAACAATCATGATCAAGAACTTCGGTCCCTGGACAGTCGCCGCAATAAATAACTGATATTTCTGAGCTTTGGATTGATTGAAATTGGTTGAAGCTCAGTATTATAAAGTACCAAAAGGAAAGACACAACGAGACCTAGCCAAAAAAAAAGGGATAGACAAGAGTATACCACTGCCCTGTTCCAACAGCGTGTACTGCATAACCTGCAAACCTGTAACATCATGTGAGTTTTTATGTGGAAGCAAAAGAGGTACTCCAGAAGAAACCTAACATAGATTTTCAAAAAAAGAGAAGCAAAGTAAAAATCATACAATTTTCAATACACAAAATCATAAAATCTTTCATATGTACAGCTAACGCGGAAAAGCTTGCGGCCAGCTTTTGGACCGCTGATTTCAGCCTCAAAGCCTGTATGGCTCCTGTACGTCAGGAATGCCATCAGAAGAAAAAACCTATTTTCTTTGTTTTCCACTTTTGGGCCTCAAGGGCCCCACCATTGGATTCCTGGAGCAATTTTATGTCGATCCGGCCCATTGCCGCTCTTGCCTCCCTCACCCCTTGCCCGGCCCGGCACCCATGTCAAGCAAAACCAGCCGGGCGAACGGGTTTTGACTGCCTGTACAGGGAAGCTGTACAGGCCTGTGGCTGAAATGCAGAAGTCATTTCGGCCACAAAATTTGGCAAGCTTTTCCGCATTAGCTGTACCATTCTATAAATGTTGCTGTGATTTGAGTGTTTGGATGGAACATATTTTTTTCAGCTTAAAATTCTAAGCTGAAAAAAATATGTACCATCCAAACACTCAATGGGCCAGCTACGCTAACCATAGCGTTAGCGTGGGGTAGCGTAGCAGAATTCTGCTAACTTTTAGTGTAGCGTTAGCAGAATTGCGCCGTCTCCGCGCTAACGCTACGCGCACAGGGTGCGCAGCTGATTTAGCTGTTAGAGTAGCATTGGCGCAGATGCAAGCAATTGCACTAACACTACACACAGAGGGCGCCAAATAGCCCGCGCTACGCTGCGCTGCAGCGTTTTTTTTTTGCGAAAAGCGCTGTAGCGTAGCGTAGCCTAGCGTAGCCTAGCGACTGTAGCGGCGCGCTAACGCTAACATAGAATTGGCGTGCTGTTAGCGCCGCTGAAAATTAGTGCAGCACAGCGGCGCTAAAAGTGCGCTAACGCTATTCAAAATTGGCGGGCGCTTCTTGCCGCTATGCTAACGTGTAGCATAGCGTAGCGGCCCACCATAGTTAGAATATTATGATTTTATGGAAGTCAACTTTGAACACCCTAAATGCTTATGTAGGCTAGTCCTATATAAGAATACATTGATTTATGCTTCCCTTGCTAAGAAGCATACCTCAATGTAAGCATAGGATTTATGTCTCACTGTCCACCATCCTGATGCTTACATGGCGGGGTCACTGCATGTACATTGGAAAGCTTTCTTTTGTGATTGATTGTCTACATTTGTGCTACATGATTCAATTAATGGAAGTTGTATGGTTGTAAAGTTGGGTTTTGGCTTGTAATATATACATGAGTTGTTCTTTTTTTACATGCGCACATTGGACCTTGACAAGTTTTTGAAGTTGGTACAAAGAAGGTCAAAGGAAGAAAATGAAGGAAGAAAGCAAGAAATAAAACTCTCTAGATGTGGAAGGTGGATCGTTTCTGTTTGGGTTCAGGTTTTTCTTCTGATGTGGTCTCAATTGGCCGAATCTTGATGTTCGAAAAGATGACCTGGTCATTTCCAAATAGTTCTCGGGTAGTTTTTGGGACGCCACTGTTTGCAACACAAGTTCCCCGTTTGACACCATATTTATCCGCAGGCTTACCAGGGGGGTAGGTGCCATCAAGCCACTGCATCTTGGCTTCTCCATCATCCCATATACTCATGACAAGAACCATTCCTTGGCTCATTGCTTCTCCCATTCTCTTCATGCCGCCCTTTTTCTCAAAGTCATTTTGATCTCCAGTCATTTTCTTATTTGCAGCACAAAACTTGTCCGACAACGAATCGGCCTTTCCAAGTCCGTCGACCTTGACCGGTTCGTTCTTGATGACGTTGTTGCCTTGTTTATATATTCGATGGATTTCTGTGAGTTCTCCATTATCGGTTTTGTCGCTGGTAACAAATTGTGTGATCACCGTGAACGGTTTGCTGGTATCCACCTTCTTGCCTTGACCATAGAATTCTGTAGCACCCCAGCGATAAGAAGCAAAATCACAACCATCTTTGTCGCAAAGTCCGTTGTATCGGTTTGCAGCGGTACCTCCACATTGATCACCAGTACAAGCTGTCGGTTTCACGGACTGGCAGGTGTGCGTGGTGAAAGCCTGCGCAATTGAGTTGGCTTCCCAAACATCCATTTCTGGACAGCAAGATCCCATGGAACCTTTTCCAACATCTCCTTCCCCTTGCTTCCAGCCCTTGTTATTAGCCTAAAAGAATCGGTAAGAAAACTGAGTTTGAAGGACTGGTGATTTGCAGTTCAAATATGATGAATGGAAAAGAGGAATACCATACTCACTTTTCCTTCTATCCATTTAATATCTTGTGGACATTGGGCGTCACAGTAACCGGTGCCATACTTTGCCCCCGCCTTATTGCCAGAGTGAGTAGACTGACCACCATCCTGTTCCATGGCTGTAAAGTATAGAGCTCCATTGACACCACAATGAAGTTGGGAGACGTCGACATCGAATTCAAATTGCTTGTTCTTCAGCTTGAACATCTGGTACTTTGCTCCACTACTGTCAAGGAGATACATCCTAGATCCGGCATTGACACCATTGTTATTCTTGGTTACAAACTTCAGAGTGACAGAGTCTTTTGTAGCCGAGACACCGTATGTACTCGGATAATCTCCAGCACCTTCAATCACTATAAGGCCCGAAATAATGAACAGTTAATCAATCAAAAGAATTGAAATAGGGGTTGGTTTGTTGGAAGTAAATATTAAACAAGAACTTACCACATTTTGCTGCACATTCATCACCAGTGCCTGAGCAAGCTGAAGTCCAGCCTTTATCGTCAAAACACTTGGTACCGTGTTCCTTTGCATCATGCGTCCAACGCCAATTAGCGTCAATTGTCAGGCTACCAGAAATAGCCTTGCAGTCTGATCCCTTTCCACATTCTTTTATGGAAAATGGCAGGGGAGTCTCCTGTTGTACTTTCCCTGGAGTTTGGGCCTGGGATGCGGAAAGGAACTGCAAAAGCAGTAGTAAAGAAAACAGATCCATGTGGGAGAACGGCGGCTTCGAAAATCTAAGAATATCTACACGTTTAAACACAGTGAGAATGATTGGATCACCTGAGGGATGTCGTGATTCTGAAAAATGTTGGGCAAAGATGGCGGCTATTTATTTTCTGGGAACCCCCGCTATCCGAACAAACAAACACATTGGCAAGCTTCCTCGCGGGGCTACGACCTCAATGAAACCAGGTGATAACAGCAGAATGAATAGTAACAGTTGCGGCAACCCGGAGAGCAAGCATCGGTAATCGAGTTGACGGAGACCTGGAAAGTTCGGAAACCGGAGTCTGATGTGGAAGCCAGACGGGAGTGTGCCAGCGATGAGGGATACCTGGACTCGGATTGAACCGTAGCACTTAGCTTGAACCAGCTTGCGACTAATCTCGTGTCGGTAGAACAATGTTCGATCCAGAAGACTGAGCAACTGCATAGAACGACGCGCCTTCGGGGCCCGGGGGACGACATTACATAATACACACTCCGCAACCGGCGCTCTACGCTCGTCGGCATCAACAACCGGCGCCATGCCTGTGGTCGGCGTCAGATTGCCGGCAACATCCGAAGCCTCGCGAGCTCGACAATACCAAGAGGGTAGCCCCAACCTCGAGGCTGAGACACCGGGGATGTCAACGCAACTCCCGGGGATTGCACTCCCGGTTCTCTTCAATCTATCATTTTTTTGACGGGGGTGACCAACAAATCCCAAGTTTTAACTTTTAGGTGACGACACCCTAAGCTTGGCAATCGTCCGCTGGACCAACAGCGCCTTAGACTGTCAGCTGGGAGGGGCGACCGAAAGCTGCTCCGGCGGAGCTTGGGAGGTTGTTGGTCCACAAAATCCCAGCACTTAGACAGGACGTCTCGCGCTGCCCGAGAGCAATCTCCCCTGCTGGGGCTCGGATTGATGCCTATGAAACCGCGATCGGAGAGCTTGCACGCACAAATCTGGTTGTTAACCGGCGGTCGAGAGGGTCCTCTGTTGATGACCGATTCTGACCGATCGTGGGACGTCCTCTCCCGGGCGCCATCAAGGCCCAGGGCAAGGTCCTCCCGACCGGCAAGAACTTCATGCCAATGAGGAGCAGGAACAAACAAGTCTCGGGGTGCATGGTCGCTCGAAAGCTGGCAGCTGATGGGTGGTCAATCATGGCCCTTTTTGCATAGATATGCTTATCACTTACGACTCTTAAGAATTGGAGAGAGAACCCTGAAATAAGATAACGTCTCCGCAACCTCTTCAAGACGGCCTGTGATGGTTGCGGCAACCGACGGTTTTGCCAGGAGATTATCAACAGTTGTTAAACGTTTCTTCAATTTTTAACCCGGGTTTGGGTGGGATGAGGTGCTTTCCCAACATTGTGAAGGTTTGGTGCCCTTCCACAGTACAACACGCAAGAAATTCTTTTTGTCTTGAGGATATCAGGGGAACAACTCCGAAATTGGAGAAAACCCTCCCAACAACAGTCTTGACTGGATAGTCGCCGCAATAAATAAATGATATTGATGATCTTTGGATTGATTGAAATTGGTTGAAGCTGAGTATAAAGTAGCAAAAGACACGACGAGACCTAGCCAAAAAAAAGGGATAGACAAGAGTATACCACTGCCCTGTTCCAACAGCGTGTACTGCATAACCTGCAAACCTGTAACATCATGTGAGTTTGTATGTGGAAGCAAAAGAGGTACTCCAGAAGAAACCTAACATAGATTTTCAAAAAAAGGGAAGCAAAGTAAAGGAATGGAATGGAAAGAAGAGAAATGAAGGAGAAGGATTCAGGGGGGAAATGAAATAAAGATATTTACATCCGCCGATAAAATATATACAGATATATATACATATATTGAACATACATACGTAAAGCATATGCATATATGTATATATATCAACAGAAACACGTCCAACAAAAAGAAAGGAAAAAAAAAACAGTAAACCGTATGAAAAAAGTCTATACGTCAGTGAATGAGAGGGTGAAAGGAAAGCGTTCATTAGCAGACAAATGGGGGCGAGAAGACGGGCACTTCATGGATACTTATTTGAACGAGGAAGAGAGAGCACACGGCGGGCGGGGAAGGGGGGAGAGGTGGTACACGGAGAAGCAGGGGCGCAGTCGCGAGCGAGGATTGCAAAGAAGAAAAAAGGAAGGGGCAGGGAGGCGGATGGGACGTGTGGGAGGTGGCGGCTACCATTTGGTGGGCCCGAAGCCTTCGGGCGGGGTGTCGAGATAGGGCGTGCCTTGGAAGTCGTCAGTTCTAAAGAAAAAGAGTCAGCTTGATGGATCACGAAGGATTGAGAGAGAGTGAAGGAGGACTGAACTCGAGATAGACGGTGTTACCCCACCAATTGAGCGTCCCGAGCTGGCCGCCTTTAGGCAGTTGGAGGGTAAAGAAGATGACGATAGCGCCGATGACGGTGCCGACGTCGAGGCCGGCGGAGAGGACGAAGTTGTACTTGGACCACCATCTGAACTTCATGCGTCGGAGGACGTACTGAAAGATGAAGCCGACGAGGATCCAGGAGGTGTAGTTGATCGGCGTCGCCGGCGGGATCCAGCAGGCGCCTAGCAATAACACCGGCAGGTTGGCGTACTTCAGCCAGCTGTTCGGGAACCGCTTCGTCATCAGATAGAACGGGATCGGGAGGACCGCCCCGATCAGCGTGAAATAGACGATAGGCCGGTAGATCGTGCCCTCTCCAAATTGCCGATGAGGGCCCAACAATCCCCTTTTTAACAATCACACATGATTAGTATGAGTATAGCCCCCAAAAAATGGACTTTGGACTGACCATAAAACAGAGGCGGAATAAAAGACGGAAGTGTTTGGACAGGTGAGGAGATTAGCCTGGTGCCTGTCACAGAGATCAGGGACGGTGGCAACAAGGAACTTCTTGACGCCGATCTGGACGAAGGCGGACATGATGGCGGCGACGATCTGGACGACGAAGGTGACCCTCGGGGGGATCTTCATGTAATGGCCGAGCTTCAGGTCTTGGATGAATGCCAGACCGACCAGGAGCGATTGGACACTGAAAGTTTTAAATAACTGAGGAGGATGGTGATCATCAGTTTTTTTGTTTGCTTGTTTCGCACATGTGAGATGAGGATAGACTGACCATGTTGCTGAACGGCTTGCCTGGCAATAAGTAGCCAGGAATGATCTCGGCTACCAGGTTGATCGAGATCTGTTGACTGGTCATCGCAAAGATGAATCCGCCGGGCAGGATGTAGGCGAGAGCGATGAACAAGGCCAACAGGAGACCCCAGATAGGCAACCCGGTATCGTAAACCTAGTCAAAAAAGATAGACCGGTTAATCAGTTGTTGTATGAAACAAAACAAAAGCAATACTGACTTCGATCATGATCACACTGAAGGCAATAAAGACAATGAAGTAACTCCAGTACCACCAATCAGGAACCTCGGGATAATTGCGCATGAGCTTAGCATGGACGTCTTCGTCTTCAGTCTTGATATTTTTGATCTTATCCCAGATCGAATGGCCATGATAGAGTGCGGTGTGGACGATAGCCGAGGTGGCGAGGGCGAAGGCGATCGAGTAGACTGCCGTGAAGGTGGTGGGCAGGAAGAGCGGCGAGTATTCCTGGTAGGCCGTCAGATTCAACGAGCCCGTCTTGAGGTCGACGACCTTAGTGGTGTTGTATGGTTGGCCGTACCGGTCGTAGACACCCGTGCCTCCAAGTGGAAGATAGGCTTGCGACCAAACCTTTAACAACAAAAAACATTTTGAGTCTGTGAGGTGGAGATCGGTAAACAGTATCACTCCAAGAGACTGACATTGGTATAGTAGAGAGCCGGCCCGAGGATGTAGAAGAAGAAGATGAAGCCGACGATCACGTTGACTTCGGCCCACCAAGGAACGACCAAGGGCGAGCCGATGTAAGCGATCTGTGACCAATCGAAGGTCAAGAGACTCAAGCCGAGCCCGTTGACCGTCCCAAACATTTGATTCAATAGTCGATTACCTGCTCGAGCATATAGATCAGTGATAGAGCACTCCCGCTGAACAAGATGATTCTACTCACGTGGTGCTAACCAACACACCCAGGAGAACGTCGAAAGCGCCGTGAACAAGTATCCTGTATATGCAAGAAAAAAAAAGTGAGATTGTCATACAATCGTGGTTGAGAAGGATTGGGTGTAAACTGACCAGGAATCCAATACCAGACAAATGCGCCGACGGCAACATACATGAAGAACCTGAATCTGGTCAAGCTTCCATCTGAGCCGTCGTCATCCTCGGCATGGAAGGTGTTCAAGAGGGTACAGACGACGAGGTTAGAGGGCCAGATCATGGATGCGGGCCAAATGAGAAATCTCCTAGTGACACCGGCGAGAGCGAAGCCGAGGAGCTGGGTGGCGAGTGCGATGCAAAAGTCGAAGCCGGCGCCGGGGGGCCGTTTGTAGTACTTCTCCATGACGAGGGTCATGTTGACGGCATAGACTGGGCCGACGGCGGCGTTGGCCATGATGGCGATGACGGTGTGTTCCTTGATGTTGAATGGGCCGGGGTTGAGGGACCATTCGGCGCCGGCGCCGAGCCAGCGGGGCCAGATCCGATCGAGGAAGCCTTTGATCCCGCTCCGTTTGAGGCCTTCCCCTCCCGGGAGTCGGTACACCGTGTCGGGTAGGATGGTCGCACAGAGCTTGCCTGACGGGTAGGAGATGATCTGGACGATCACCGGGGTGATGAACGGGGCCGGGTATCGCAGCTGGAAAAACATGTTCAGCGAGCCGCAGACGATGACAAAGAACAGGCCGAGCACCCAGGCTCGGAAGGTCAGACACGGCATCTCCGGGTCGTCGATGTTCGAGACCGAGGCGCGGACTTCGGGGTAGGGCGAGTCCTCTTCGTCCATCTCGAAGTCCTCGATGTTGTAGGCATCCAGTCCTTGAGAGAGACGTGACTGGGTGTCCGAGTAGAGCTTGACCTCGCCCATCGAGCCACGGTCTGTGATAGTACCGAAGGTCAGTAAAAGAAATAACAATAAAATCAAATGTGAGTTGAAGCGAGAACAGAAACCGACGTACCCATCTCTTTCATGCCGAGTGAGAGTCCTCCGAAGCCGCCATTGGGATCGTCAGGGTTGATGATCGAGGAGTTGAACTGCTTATCGGGGCGATAGGCGGTATTAGGCTGAGATTGGGAGTGGTAGTAGTCTAGCTTGTGGAGGCTGTGGGAGGAACCGGACTTGACGGAGTCCCGGTCGCCATCCTGGACGGCGGCGGCGCGGCGGGAGGCGGCGGTGAATCCGGTGCGGAGTTCGATGATGGGGGCCTCGTCGACCGAGTTGCCGGTCTTGAGGGGGATGGCCGAGCTGAAGGCGCGCGAGTTGAGGGTGCTGGGCGGGGTGCCGTTGGTGAGCTTGCGCAGCCTGGTTTCCGGGTTCTGGTGGTACTGGGCAATGATCGCAGCGGCTGGGGTGATCGCTGTTGGCTGCTGCTGGTGGCTGGGGGGATAGGGATGGTTTGAGGCGGAGTTGGAGCGTGAGTAGGGTTGGGAGGTGGGGGTGAATGTGCTGTTGGGCTGATGGTGAGGCAGTTGCGGCTGTGGCTGTGGGGGTTGTTGCTGGAGATGGAGTTGGGGCAGATGGTGCTGCTGATGCTGCTGCTGCTGCTGCTGCGTCTGTTGAGGCTGGTAGGGCTGGTAGATTGAGGGTGGGGATTGGAGTGGTGGGAGTGGGTTGGTGGCTGAGTTTTCGGGTGGGGGTGCGAATGAGAACATTCCTTCGTCCTCGTCATCCTCCTCCTCCTCCTCCTCGTCGATCGTCCCCGGGTCCCGTCGCCCGTCGTCATAGTCGTCCTCGTCCTGCTCAGCCTCGGTCATTCCGTCGTCCCACTCCTCGTCCCGATAGAGATCGTCATCGAGCTGGTTGTTGTTGTTGATGTTGTTGTTGTGCCTGGAGAGGCCTGTGGATGGCCGTCTGATCGTCGATGCTGCCGTCCGGGGTCTGCTGGATCCGGATGGATGTCCTGCGCCGTAGGCCATCGTGTCGTGGGGGGGGATGGGGGTGGTGGAGAGTGGGAGGCGGTCAGGAGGAGAAGGGCCGAGCCCGAGCGAGGATATCTGGCTGACATAAGCAGCCACTCAGCTCCCGCCATAACAACGCCCATAGGCTGGGAAAAACAGCCACGCCCAGCACACCCGCCTCGCCGATTCCCAAGAAAACCCCTCTCCAGTCACACTCTAGCCGCCATTTCCAATTTCCTTTGCAACACGAGCACCCCTTCTGCATGTGATTGTTTCCAGCTGGCCGTGTCCTTGCCATCCATTTGAATATGCTGTACATATGTAGTCTTCCTACATAAACATGTCAGGACCCCGGAAACCCCCTATCGATGCGGGTGATGTAGCTTTGGGATACATCGGGGGGCACCGGGGAAGGGCCCAATGTGCACATTTTGGGGTGCATGCTTCAGGCAAAATCCCCCGGGGAGCCCCAAAACCCCGATGAAAACCCGGGTTCAACTGTGGGGAGTAGCAGATTTGATCAAATTTTGGGCAAAAATTCATACATTTATGCCATTGGTTGATGCCTACCCTTTTGGGTTTCAATACCCATTCATACCAACTTCATGCCTACCACTAATTGGCAAACAAGAAAAAGAGAAAACAATTCATACATTTGTTACCTGCCTACTTTGGAGGTTTCCAGGGTCCTCATATGTCACTGTTGGGGGTCTTCAAAATGGAAAATAAGCTTACATAATCCCAGCCAAAGTCACTTATGATCTTATGTTCATGCATCTATGATTTCAATTTTGGAGACCACTAATGCATATGTAAACTTATCACCAAAAACAATTCTGGATCTCATTATGTAAGCAACTCCCAGCCAGAAAGCATTTAATCACAGTAGGGGGGGGGGGGGGGGGGGGGTTCATGTTGGCAAAAATGCATTTCTGATTTTGTCTGCTCATGCACCTTTGATCAATAGGTTTTTTGTCTGGTAAATTGTTTCCAAAGGGCAGCTGCGCACCAAAATGATGTAGCTTTCTCAGGATAAGCAAAAGCTGCAGGTGATTTTTTTTGGCCACTGATTTCAAAATCCGCTTTATTTGAAATTGGACCCCCTGAATCTTATTTTTTTGGTAGCTTTGTGAAGCATCCTAGACTAGGAAGTTGGGCCCGTTTATTTTGCCTGACTCTAAGCTAGTGGGCTGTCTGGGGTTTAACACTGCTAAGTAATTCTAGAATCTAAAGCAAGTGTTATGTAAAATATTCATCCTTGAGTATTGCACATTTCAATACTGGCAGTTGAGCAAGTTTTTCTTGTAGTATTGATGATTCTGGTGCATGGGACACAGGCTGAGGGGACAGAAGTCACAGAGGGAGGTCTTGTGACCATGGAGCAAGCTAATCAGAATCAATAGATTGACATGTGAAATGAATGATAATAAATGAAAAAAATGAAGTACAAAATCCATTCTGAAATTTTGTGGGCAGTGAACACATCAAAAAGTACAAAACTGCACTTCAGCCAACAAAAAAACAGTGTTTGATGTGTTTTCACTGCCCAATACTGGCAGTTGAGATTTTTTTTTCTTGTAGTATTGTTGCATGGGACACAGGCTGAGGGCACAGAAGTCACAGATGGAGGTCTTGTGACTATGGAGCAAGCACAAAGATAGTATGGCTTTAGATTCAGTGAGGAATGAACCAACTGGATCAATGCCATTGTGAAACAAAATATAAGCTGATTTTTAGTAGAAGCATACACTAGCCTATAAGCATCTCAACATTCCCCCCATGAAGAAAACTGTGTAGGTCTGGTGGGTGCATGAGCAGCCAAACCATCATTCATTTTTGGGGAAACTGGAACCCACCTGTCATATTTATGGATCATCTCATGATTATAAATTCTTTATGGGGGGAATGTTGAGATGCTTATAGGCTAGTGTATGCTTCTACTGAAAATCAGCTTATATTTTGTTTCACAATGGCATTGATCCAGTTGGTTCATTCCTCACTGAATCTAAAGCCATACTATCTTTGTGCTTGCTTCATAGTCACAAGGCCTCCATCTGTGACTTCTGTGCCCTCAGCCTGTGTCCCATGCAACAATACTACAAGAAAAAAGAATTCTCAACTGCCAGTATTGGGCAGTGAAAACACATCAAACACTGGTTTTTTGTTGGCTGAAGTGCAGTTTTGTACTTTTTGATGTGTTCACTGCCCACAAAATTTCAGAATGGATTTTGTACTTCATTTTTTTCATTTATTATCATTCATTTCACATGTCAATCTATTGATTCTGATTATTCATTGTTTTTTTGGAATGGTATTGAAGATTTTCCAAAATTGTCATTTAATGCAAGCAATTTTGTAAATTTTGTGATGTTCCAAATACTGTTTAGTTTGTTAGGGCCTGTACCATAGCGGGTTAAAAACATTTTTTCCCGCAGAAATCAATTTTTTGTGCAAAAAACAGTTTTTCCCAAAAAACACGTACCACTGCGCCTGTTTTTTGGGACATCCAGAAAACAGTTTTCCCCAAATATGGTTGATTTTCAAAAACAGGTCTGACCCTGTTTTTCAAGACTTTTTTTCCTGCCGCATCACCCTCCATCACCTCATTACTCCAAGACGTGAGCAGTCCGGCAATCAATCATCTTGTTGTCTCGGGGAACTCCTCCCTCCCCTCAGGACAATAGGGGGTTTCAAAGTAGACCCGCGCGTGAATGCAGGTCACTTTGCATAACCCAGTTTTGCGGGGAGACTGCAAGTCAACGTTCAATATTCGAGTTGAACGCTGGCTTGCCTTGCCTTGCAAGTAGCATGCGCGGGTCTACTTTGAATCCCGCTAATCTATATAGCATACAACTGGATTGGTCCAAGTAAAACAAACGGAGTTTGCTACAATTGAATCAGACCAAGGAAAATAGAAAGTCCTTCATCTCTCCTCTTTTCCCTTGGACCATACTTCTCCCTCTTCCCACTTGGACCGCTCTGTACTATTGTTCGGAGAGGAATTCTCCTTTCTCTCCAAAAAGAAGTTGATTGTTCCAAGAGAAAAAAAGTAACTCGTTCCTAGAGGAACAAGAAATAGCTTTGCCATAGGAAGGAGGAGGAAACCTTGGATCCCTCCTCCTTCCCTCCCCTTGGACATATGTATAGAGCTAAATCAATCCAACAGGAAATACAAGGGGATTATATTTCAATCCTCCCACCGCCTCTGAAAACAGGAGGAGAGAGTTCCTCTTGGACTGGATGAGTAATTGCAGGCCTCCTCCCTCTTGGACCGGTCTGAAGATTTGCCAGGGTACCAATGATTGCCCAAGGTGTTCATGAGTAGGGAAAGCACCATGATGACCCCTTCCCTACTCATGAAGATTTGTGAGCGTACCAAAGATTGTCTTTGGGTGTTATGATGATTGAGATGGGTGGTGGAGGAGCAGTGCAGATGTGGAATCTGAAGTGATGGTTGTGGTACACATTATTGAAATCTGTTTTTCCAAATGTGAGTTTTTTGAAAAAAACAGAAAAGTGCAAAAAAAAACTGTTTTCTCGGCGCAAGAAAAACAGAATTTGTATGGTACAGGCCCTTATATTCATTCTTCTGAAGTCATTTTACACACTCATTCTTGAATCATCATGACTTCAAGTTTGTGGGTTGGCCTTCTAGAATGAGCTTTTGGGGGTACCAATGTATCTGTCCAGTGACTGTACATATCTGGGCCTGGAAAAAGTGAATTCTCCTGCTGGAAACACTGTGTAAGGTTTCTATGCTAATTTACACTATTTGGCCAAGAAAATTCAGCACAGCAGTCCTAAACTTGTGCTACTAATTTTTTAGCATGTTAATATCACTACACTAACACTATTCTGTGCTTCCCAATTCTTGAGTGTTGGTAGAAACTTTTAAAAGCAGACAATACAGCATGAATTAAGCTCCACTGCTCTATGCAATGTGTCAGCCTTAGAGATACATCAAGTATCCAAAAGACTGCAATAACTTAGTAAATGAATAATTATTATTAAATTATTATTGCAGAATCAGATTCCTCATCATAAATTAAGGGGGGTCACCCACTTAAAGTACCCCCTTATTCCTATTCCTTCATGTACTAATTGTATAAATAAGAATTGGCCCCAGAAAGCGCCCAAAAATAGTATTACATACATAAATTTAGTAAAACAAATAATGTACATAAAATTAAACTGTTGTACACTAATGAGTAATATTACTCGTGTAAAAATACCCCGTGAAAGTATTATGTAGACTTCTACTGAAGCTCTTTCACATGACAATTGGTTATAAATATGTCATGTGACAGAGTCAGGGAAATTAGTCTATTACAATACAATTAAATTACCCACAGCCAAGCCCTTTTCACGGCTACACCCCTGGATACTCCCATAGGGAGAAAAGGACTCAGTGTTTACGCCCACTGAAGTCCCCTCTATAAATAGAGGCCTATTTGGCCCTCAGGAAAAGATCCTCCAGACCATTCACCACCCATAAACTGTAAGTTTGCCGTGAATACTCTCCTCTGCTACATTTGTCGCCACTTTTCCCTATAAACCATCCCCAGCACGTAAAATCCACTGGATTAAACCCTTTAAATTATCAAAAATCCCTTATTAGCATATTTAAAGTTTTATCCTTATAAGTAGTTGCCGTAAGACCTCCGCCTCTGTCAAGCAGCCAATCAGTTTAAGCACTTACCAACTACTTCTTACGCCAAATTTATTTCCTGTAATTAATAATTATATATTATTAATTACATAATAAATACTCCTCTTTTAAAGAGTGTTTAAAACCCTTGTAGTGGTCATATTTGCCACGTAGCAAGTTTAGTAATTTACATTACTAGTGTTACATCAGCACAGTTATAGTGCTAGGGCCCAAAAACCCTTAATTTTGACGGGTTTTTGCCCTAAGCTTCATAAACAGAGCTGTCACAATGCCAATGCTACTGTTAGCATAACTGACCCACTGTATGTATGCAACAGGATGTTTCAATTTGAACACACCTTCTGGTTTGCCTTGCTTATGTAATTCAGCTGCAGATATTTTTGTTGCATTAAGCTGTAAGAGTACAAGGATATTGAGAGAGAGGGGATGGTGGTAGAGATAAGAGAATGTTCTAAAGCCAAAAAGGAATTTTATTTTATTTTTGCCAATGGCTAGCTGATGAGAAAGACAATTCAGTTGGGTATTCACTGTTAGATTTCTATCTCTCTCTTAGCCTCATTTACTTCATCAACATTTTATAAAAATCACTATAGTCTATTATCAATTGAGATAATATTTCTTAATTCTGTTTAGTCTAGGCATTTCAATCTAGCAAATTATCTGAAAATATATTCTATTAGCTCATGGATGTAGCATTTCAGTCGTTTTGATTCATGTTTATTGGCTGAGATGTGTAGTTTCTCAGTTTTATCTGCCTGTCACAAGTGTGGAATATCACCCAACTTTTTATGGTTCTCCGACTTAGATATTCACTCAAGATCATCTTTCAAACTTTACCCTTCTTCCTCACACCATTCCAACAACAGGTCTGATATTCTAACAGTCTTTGCTATATACAACTGAGGATAAGTAGAGGAAATGAGACAAAAGAGAGCTTAAGGAAAAGAGCTTACCTAGCTCAAAGAGACAAGTCAGTCAGGTGTCTGCTGAGCTAGGAGAGGAAGGAAGCTAGGTAGAATATATTCTTTTCTGAAGTGTGTGAAAAGATGTGTGAAACCCTCAACATGGGGGCAGGGGTTTACATGAGCTGCATGAGCAGACCTCACATTTTTAGCAAGGTTTCCAATCAAGTGTTTTGATTTTGTCTGTATTTTTCTTGATGGTATCCCCTGTGGTTCTGGGACAAAAATATGGTAAATTCTTACAAAGGAAAAAATTTGAAAGTTTTGTGCATGATCTAAGTAAAATTGTAAGAGGATGGGACTGTTTTCTTATTCTTGTATATTTAATTTGCAGCCATGCTCTCGTGTTTTTCATTTGTACTGGCACCTAGCGATTCATTAAAGGAAATTGATTTGTTTATAAAATATTTATTTGTTCTTCTTTTATCCTTGAATGGGAGAAGTCCTTTATGTTGAGATAAATCTGGGACAGCAGAGAGGAGTCGATGGTGTGTTGGAAAGGATAATTTATTTCAATGACAAAGAGAAAAAGAGAGAAGAAGAAACAGAGAGAAATGACTAACCTGGGACAGCAGAGAGGAGTCGATGGTGTGTTGGAAAGGATGAAGAAAGGCTTTCCAACACAAGCTGCCCCAGGTTAAATACACGAGTGAGAATGAAAAAGAAGAAGTGAAAGACATGTGACATGAAAGTGAAATGAGAGATTGAGGCAGGAAACAGAAAAATGAGATGAGCACTAGATGCGCATTCTCAACACCCCCTCTTGCTGAGAACTCGAGTGGAAAAGAGATGAAGCTACTGAGGACAGGGAAAAAAAATTTTGGAGATACAAAAAAAAAAAAAAAAAAAAAAAACTACACAACTCCAAACCGGGCCCGGTGTTTTTCCAAAAGAACTCAGGAGAGGGGTTTTGTCAGCATATCTGCTAGCATGTCGTGTGTCGAGACATGGAAGATCTTGACTCTTGAATCCTTAACGCATTCCCGAACAAAATGATACCTTGCATCGATGTGTTTTGTTCTTGAGTGATGTTCGGGGTTGTTGGCTAGGGCTTCGGCCCCTTCGTTGTCGACATGGAGCGGCAACACTTCTTGAGGACAAAGGCGAACTTCAGTGAGGATGTTCCGAAGCCAAATGCCTTCCTTGCAGGAATCAGACAAGGCCTTATACTCAGCCTCTGTGCTCGACAATGAGACAGTCGCTTGTTTCCGAGATTTCCAGGAAATAGCACCATCGCCGATCCTGAATGTGTACGCAGATGTTGAGCGACGATCCTCCCTATCTTCAGCCCAATCTGCATCGGAATACCCACTACAGACAAGAGACCCGCCGAACCGTTGTAAGACTCAAAAGTGGTAATGAAACCCTTTTGCTGAATGGTGAAGGGTATGATGGAGTTGCAAGCTCTGCCCTTCTGTTATCAGTCAACAAGACCCACCAAGCTCAGCTTGGCAAGTTTTATTAAGTGATAGGTCTGGTCTGTTCCAGATGAAATCTGTTTGACTGGCAACGTGTAAGTGTTTCAATTACTTTGTTATAAGGGTTGAAATGTTGTTATAAGGGTTGATTTATTGTTATAAGGGTTTTAGGATTTGAGTGTGGATGAGTGTTGGGTGACTTGTGAGTTCTGGGTGAGGAACTGGGGAGCAGGCCACTGGGGGTGGAGAGAGCTCCTTTTATAGACAAAAGGGGAGCCCCTGAGGGGCTTGTGGGTTAGGGTTTCAGCTAATCTAGACAACAGGGTGAGGGATTTTAGCTGGTGGGAGTAGATACAAATGATGTCATAACCCCTCAGGGGCACATGAATGGTGTCAGAATATACAACAGAACATTCTAATGCATGCATGAGGTAACAGTAGACTGCATGAGCTGTCATACAGGGGGAATTAGTGTATACACAAAGTCTGAGGCTGCAGAAACAGTGTAAATGATGTCATACTATGTATATAAAGGAGTGTATGTAGTTAATATGTAATGAGTGTAGCCTGACAGGGAGATGTATGTTTGTATCCTGTGATATGTATAAGTGTACTACTGTGAAACTCGGGTTGGGGCAGATGACAGCTGGGTTACTGGGGCTGGCCGTGTGATATGTGTCCATGAGGTGTAACTTCCACACTAGAGGGGGTCCAGGGGTGCTTCCAGTGGTGACTAAGGGTAAAATTGGCCGTAGAATCCATTTCTGGGGTCCATTTGATGGTATCTTGAGGCCTAGTATGAGTAATTATGTGGCATAGAAAAAAAACTTTTTTATTTTTCCACTTTTCCGTCTACCACACCGTAGACGAAGGTGTTTGGTGGACACTAGATAGTTAAGAACCCTGACCGCTGCTGTCCAATGAGAGGCGGAGGGGTCCTTCAAGAATTGTGATAGCTTGTTCACGGCAAAGGAAACATCCGGACGCGTGCATTGCGCCACCCATAAAAGGGACCCAATGATTTGGTTGTATGGTCCCGGAGAAGGTTGTTCATTTGGTTGTCTCCGGCGAAGGTTCTTGAAACCGGAATCCGTGGGGGTTGAAACAGAGGTTGGACTGTTGGGGAGGAACCGAGGAATTAAGTCTTCAATGTAGTGGCACTGTGACATGAAGAGGAGTCGATTTTCAATATCCCTCGTGATCTTAATCGACAAGAAGTGGTGCAACTCCTCGTCCGCACCTATCGTGAACAGAGCGCCAAGGGATTTGATGAGAGAATCCACGTAGGTTGGTTCGCCGACGATGGTCAGGTCGTCCACATGTACAGTAACCGCTGCTATGAGTTTGCCGGCCTCCAGACGGAAGTAGAGAGTAGGGTCGTACCGAGACTGAGATAGACCCAAACCCACCAGACCAGAGTGCAGTTCCTGGTTCCACTGCCGGGGCGACTGCTTGAGACCGTATAACGACCTCGAGACTTCGCACACGTAGTCAGGATGAGCCGAGTCCTCAAAACCGACCGGTTGCTCCTTGTAGATCGGCTCGTCCAGTCAACCGTTTAAGAAAGCAGTTTTGAAGTCGACCTGGCGACCTTTTCACTTCCGGACCGCCAGAAGGGTACATATCAGGCGAAGGGTCTCCATGCGGAGGGTAGGAGAGAAAACCTCGTCGTAGTCGAGGCCCTGAACTTGGGTGTAGCCCATAGCAACCAGGCGAGCTTTCAGCTTCTGAATAGTCTTGTCCGGACGGCGCTTGACTTTAAAAACCCATTTAGATTTGATAATCTTTCGTTTGTCTGGCCGGGGGACCAAACGCCAAGTCTCCATTCCCAGGAGTGACGAAAACTCCTCACTAGCAGCTTTCAGCCAGCGGTCCTTGTTGGGAGAACGCTGAAGTTGGCGCCAGGTTTTCGGAGTGTCGACATCCTCCGGGGCGGTTGCCGATTTGGACCAGTTTCCAAGGCGGTCGGGTGCCTTTCTGGACCTGTTTGAACAGCGGACCGGAGGAGGGGAAGGGATCCTAGGCGGAGAAGGGGGAAGAGGAAGCGAACTAGGGATGGGGTCTGAAACTGCAGGAGGAGAAGGCGGCGAGGCGGCGGGAGCAGGGTTTGCAGCTGACGGCTGGGGACCGGGAGACCTAACCTGAACAGGAAGTGAGCCACCTTGCTCTCCAGGAGATGGAGAAGCAGCGGGAGAAAGAGGAAGAAGAGAGGGAGGGGAAGACGGCCGGAGGACCGGCGAGGGAAGACTCATTGGCGAGGGAGTAGACTTACAGCCACCAGGATATGACGCCTCAGATGGTGAAGATGGCCCAGATGAAGCCGGACTGCAGTGCTGGTTGAGCAGAGCGTGAATAGAGGCCGTGAGCCTTCTGTCGAACCTGTTTCCCAGAGGCACATTCAGAGGTGGGGACTCGAGAATGGAGGGACGAAGGTCGGGAGCTGAAGGGGGAACGGGTTCAGGGCGTGGGGACGGCTTCAAGGGGGGGGACCACGGGATTTCTACGTTGATTGTGGGTGGGGGGCCTACTGGACGATGGTCGTAAGGGAACACCGAATCGTCGAACAGCACGTCGCAAGTTTTCAACGCCTTCCTGGATTCCAGATCGAGAACCCAGAACCCGTTTCCGTCAGTAAGATAGGACAAGAAGAGAGATGCCCGAGCTTTCGGGTCGAGTTTAAGTCGGTTCGCCTCGGGTACTTTGTACCAGACCAAACAGCCGAACGGGTGAATGTCAGCCAAAGGAATGGAGTCAACTCCAAGGACGGAGTTGGGGGAGACGAAGCCAGAAGGAGTAGAAACGGGGACAGAGTTGAGAGAGTAAAGGATGTGGCGGAGGGCGTTGACCCAGAAAGATTTCGGAAGCTTGGAGCCCAAAAGCTGACAGCGTACCAGGTTTCCAATAGTCCGGTTAGCTCTCTTGGCGACCCCGTTAAGCTGAGGGGAGTGAGGGGGACCCATTTGATGCTGAATACCGTTTTCAAGAAGGAAAGACTCAAAAGCCTTTGAGATATACTCGCCTCCATTATCGGAGCGAAGGCACAAAACCTTGTGGGAGCCGGATTTCTCGAAAGATGCCTTGAAGATTTTAAAACATTTGAAAACTTTGCCTTTGC
This sequence comes from Puccinia triticina, assembly GCF_026914185.1. Taxonomy (NCBI): domain Eukaryota; kingdom Fungi; phylum Basidiomycota; class Pucciniomycetes; order Pucciniales; family Pucciniaceae; genus Puccinia; species Puccinia triticina. Next base: position 1,702,081 of record NC_070573.1, read on the forward strand.
ATTTCATGGGCATAAGAGAGACAGCCTTAGAGCAATCGTCGATAAAGGAAACAAAGTATTTATAGCCTTCACGGGAGGGAACCTCGAAGGAGCCAACATCAGAGTGGATTAATTGACCAGGAGAAGTAGAGCGGTAAAGAGACCAAGAATAGAAAGGAGATCTATGCATTTTCAACTGGATACAGACCGGACAGCGTTGCACGGCAATCTCGTCCATCGAAGAGAGCCTGATGTTGTTCAGGCGGAGGAGGTGCTTAAGAGGCTTGAGACCTATGTGAGATAGGCGAATGTGGTAGTCCAAAAGAGAACTGTCAGTCCCAAGAGGGGAAGCCACGGATGCAGACTTCGACGTCACCTCTGTAGATGGCAAGTAGTAAAGGTTGCCCTTGCGATAACCGCGACCCACGACCGAGCCAACGACCTCAAAATCCCCTTCGTCGTAGATGTCACACGAAGTGGGAGTGAACACAATGCGGAGAGAGGAGTCGCAAAGGGAAGCGACGGAGAGAAGGGGCTTGTGGAGGCTGGGGACAACCAGAGTCTTAACAGACTTCAGGACGTCGATCGGGAGAGTCAAGACCCCTTTGTGGGTGGCGTGGACAACCGAGGAGTCGGCGAGACGAACAGGGACCGAAGAAACCTTGGGGCGAGACACCTGGTGCAGATGGGGGGTCATGTTCATCGAGCACCCAGAGTCGATGTTAGCGTCGACGGATGCCACGGAGGAAACAGCCCTGTCAGAGACGCCTGGGACCGTGACGTTGCCGGCGTAGGCCGAACCCGAGTGGTCCGACTCATCGTCCGAGTCGCTCCCGAGCTCCACAACAGTGGTGAGACCAGCTTTGGCGGGGGTCTGAGAGGATCGATGGCCACGGCCGGAGGAAGAGCAACAAGAGCCCTCGGTTTTGGAGGAATCCTTCTGAGAGTCGGAGCGGCGTTTAGATTCGCTCCCTTGGCCCTTGGGATGCTGATGTTTGCTTAGGATGCGAGCAGCGTTCTCGCATACGGCAAGGTCGTGTCCTTTGATGCGGCAGAACGTGCAGAAAAGACTCTTGTCACGGGCGGGACGGCCCTTGGAGGTAGATACGGCCCTAGCCTTTGAGACAGAGATGGAAAGATCCTCTTCACCACGGGACTTGCGTCAAAGAGACTCCGCTTTGAGAGCGGCGACTATGCGGGAGGAAGTAACCGAGTCCTCATTCATAAGAGAGGATACGCAGTGCAACCAATCGACCGGGAGAGAACCGAGTAGAGCGGCGGCATGGATGTCGTCCACCGTAAGAGGTTTGTTGGGAGTGACAAGGGAGTTGAGGCGTTCGGCACAGACGGCCATCTCCTTGATGTGCGTTTCGACGTCGTCGGTGGACATGCGAATGGTCACCAACTTCCTCAACCAGTAGATTCGGCCGCCGGCAGTGGAGTCAATGTGGGCGGATTGAAGGGACTCCCACATGGCTGTGGCGTCGGTGGGAAAGGACCGGATGAGACGGAGGTTGTCCTGGTGTACCGTTCTAGCTATGAACGAGCACACATCCGCATTGTCCTTGGCCCACTTTGCTGGACGGTCTTCGAGTTTGACCGGCTTGAGAAGGTAGGCGAGATTTAGAGAGGAGAGGTGGACGGTGACCACAAAGCTCCAGTCCAAGTAGTTGGAAGAGGAGTCCGGTGCCGAGAGCTGGGGAATGCCGGCTACCTTCAGAGAGGAAGATGAGTCGGAAGTATCCGGAACAGCGGGGGCAGCGGGTTGAGCCATTTCGAGAAGAGGACGAAAGAGGCCGGGGTGATCCTTTAGGTGATGTACAACACAGAGAAGTCCGAAGGTAGCGAGATGGAAAAATTGCGCCGGTTAGGTGCAACTGGAGCTCATAACCTGTTAAGATAAATCTGGGACAGCAGAGAGGAGTCAATGGTGTGTTGGAAAGGATAATTTATTTCAATGACAAAGAGAAAAAGAGAGAAGAAGAAACAGAGAGAAATGACTAACCTGGGACAGCAGAGAGGAGTCGATGGTGTGTTGGAAAGGATGAAGAAAGGCTTTCCAACACAAGCTGCCCCAGGTTAAATACACGAGTGAGAATGAAAAAGAAGAAGTGAAAGACATGTGACATGAAAGTGAAATGAGAGATTGAGGCAGGAAACAGAAAAATGAGATGAGCACTAGATGCGCATTCTCAACACTTTATTTTGAGATGTTTGCATTTTGTTAATTTTCAGTACTTAATGGTCCAAATTCAAGAATTTTAGGTGACTTTTCTTTCTTCATGTCCGCTTCAATTGTCTCTTTCATTTTAAGGTCTAAAGCCTGGGAGAATTTCGAACCTGTCCTCAATTTTCCGCCATACTTGTAGAAAATGAAGGGCGAAATGGAAATGATTAGAGCAAAGCAGCCGGTCTGTTTTGGAGCATCTCATTAGAATTATTATCACCCAATTATTGGCATGTAAAAGAAAAAGAAAGAAAGAAAAACATTACAAGTGTGCAGGCCCATTGTGTCCCCAGTCCAATATACATCTGTCGTCTACAGACAACATAAATAGTCTGTTCAGCTTCACATTACTCAAAACCCTCACTTGAGAGAACGTACGTGAAAAGTGGAACTACAGCTCCAACAATAGCTCGACAGCTTCCAAGAATGAAACAAAAAAAATATTAATCAATCTCGGGATCATGCAAAAGAGCCTACAATCACTTATCCATTTCATCAGACAAGGACTTACATCATAGAAGCAGCAAGCGCTGAGGCCGCATAGCTGAGATAAACATCAACCAGGTAGCATTGCAAGGAGATGTACGCTAGATTGAATCTTTTCTTTCGAATAAGTGGTTAATATTCAGACATTAGAAAAACTTCCCTAGAGTTAGGGAAAGGACACTTACGACATTCCCAGCATAACTGTTGATAATGCAGGCACCCACCAGGGAATGAGGGCATAGGCTCCAGTCCATCCTAGCCAAAGTATCCCGCCGACAAAAAATGGACCTGCAAACATGGCCCCATAGAGATTCATTTCACACGGAGGATGTCCATTCCACTTGGGCATTAAGTTCTTCATTGGGCGTGCAAAATATAATTGGAGGAATCCTCCCAAGACGGCTCCGAAGCCAAGACCCAGGAATATCATACTGGTTTCATGTGATTTGAATCCCCTTATGTCTTGCCAGATGATAGGAAACGTCTGTGAGATGGAATATTGATGTCCACGTATGAATCAGCATGAACTGCGTCTAACTACCATTAATCATTTTTGGTCAGTTATCACTTACCTCCAACAGACTGTACAGCATCCCGCAAATAATAGAAAGGTATATCACAATAAGGGACAGGATAGGCTGGAGACACGTTAAAAATTTCAGTCTTACGTTCATCGAGGATTAAAAGCTAAGCCGAACTTACCTCAGTCAACATCATCTCAACTGGGCGTAATATTGTTCTTCGAAGAATTCCTCTGAGGCTACAATCCGCCTTCTCATGAGGTGCATAGAATTTGATATCTCCGGTGGTTTCCCTTATATTCTTGGCCTTTTTCGCCAAAAGAATGGGGGAATACGTCTCTGGCATTGTGAAAAGGATTAAGAACCATGTCGCGCCGCTAAAAATCATAATTCCCCAAAAAATCCATCGATAGCCAAAACGAGATTGATCTATCGCGCTTCCAATAACTGGAAATAAAAACAAGGATGACTACTTTGTAAGCCATGTGTTCTATCACTAACGAAGCTTGATGTCGATAAGCATGAAATGTTAATTACCTGGTCCAAGCGCAGTCCCTAAAAAGGGCATCGTTACTTGCCAGGACAAGGCTTGAACACGGTGAGCTGAATCCCATCTATTCAAAAACAAAAAAGGCAGAACCTTCAGATTTTGAGAATTTTGATCATCGTTTGAAAAATACAATCTATTCCTTCATAACATGGGTCAACTCTTTGCTGTTGATTTCTTATTTCCATCATTTGCTACGTTAATTTTGGAATATCAATTCATGTTTGAAAGTAAACAAATATATACTGTTCCGACTTGGTATACAGGAAGATATGTAAAACTAACTGTGAAGTAACTTGTGAGCCGAAAAACACCCACATATCAGCTAAAACTGCGCCACTGTTGGTAAGCGGACCCGAGGCAAAGAATCCAGTTAGGGCCCTCGATACAAAGATGACATGCAAATTGGTGTGTAATGCAGCCCCCAGCTGTAACAGGGTATAAGCCCCAAATGTGCCAAGCAGAACTGGCTGGCGCCCAATGAGTTCGGAAAGTGGTCCCCATAGCAATGGCCTAACACAATTTCACTTAGCATTGTTTAGCTTGAAATCAGGTAGATCAATTGAGAATGCAGAAAGAGCAGACACTTACCCTGCTATGTAGCCACATAGATAAAGAGACGTAACCCATGTGCTCATTTGAACCGAAACCTTGTGCTCGTGGGCAATCGACGCACAAGCCATTGATGGGGCAGAGGAAGCAAAGGCGCTACGCACGATTTTTTGGGGCGAAAGTAATATAGTCAGCACTTGGTTAAATTCAGTGCAAACCATCCGTGGAGACTAAAAAGAGATGGCCTAACACATCAAGGGCCACAATACAACAAACAACTGTTATTATACGTTTCGAAGCTAGTGTCCTATTCTGAGGATTGTCAAGCTCCCCTGGTGCCCAGGCTACTTCATGCGATTCCATGGTCGTCTCTTCGGCCTTGACTTGGGTAGTTAGATGAGAGAAATCGGTGAGCGGAGGATTAGTCCATGAATCTGCAAGGCTCGTATCATTGGTCATCCTCCGTGGAGTGGTTCCAGGATATCCCGAGATAATACGTTCTTCTTCCGATCCCGAGACTTTGACTTGACCACCTTGGCCCGGCCCCATCATAATTTTCAATGATCTCGCCGTATTTTGCTGGGTGTTATTGCCAAAAAGTTGTGATAAAAATGGGTCAGAACAAGTGATGGTCTCTCTAAAATGCGCTCACGAGAAACCTACCTTGTCCTAAGTTATCAATGGCAATGAAAGCTGAGCCCATCCATTTTGGGGATGCGGTTTCAGGCTTGTGTGTATTTTGATTTTGAATGAATACATGGAAGAAAAACTCACAGTAAAGCCTACTTGACTTGAAGTTCAATGCTCCTACTTGTCTAACAGATGAAACATGAGATACCCGTTTGAAAAGAAAACTTTCGGAATTCCAGATTTTATGATATTTGTAGCTGGAAATTGCAGAAATGTATGAGGGTACGTTTTTAAGAGATATGTAGATGATTTGGGTTGGATATCCAACTTCGGATGTAGCAGTTTTATTTGCATCATGTTTTTTCGTGTTCGGCATCGTTTCTAGTTATCCACACAAATCCACTTTGTTTAAACCTCGTATGGAGGTCCGTTTTACCGTTTTACGCAGACTTATGGCAGGCGCTTTTTGTTTTGCCGCTGGCCGATGGTGGCGCCAGTGTGACACGTGTCTGGCGAATATTTCCTGACATGCCATGATCATGATCTCACGTCAAGTTTGGCGCAACGGACTGATCTATTCATCGGTCGCAGAAAAACATCTATGCCAGGAGAGAATTGACCAGGGCTGAAGAATCTTCAGCGCTCTCAGAGGACGCCACCCGTATCGCGAGTCTCGCCTTGGCCGCCGGGCCTTGAAGCTGTGCACGGGCGAGTGTCCCTTTGCCCTGCGAGGTGCGTTTGTAGATGATATGTACTCTTATTGCGAGTAAGCCAACAGTGCGGGGGCTCCGGTTCCAACTACCAGCTTTCCTCAACTTTCAAGCGCATGGTACTGTTGTAAAACGGTGTTACTTCTAGGTATATAAAAAGTATACATACATCCATTTATCAAACCCCTCTATTCTACGTATCCCTAGTCATGACTGGAGATGTTGTGCGAGATACTGTACGGATACGCGTAAGGGGTGATTTGAACGTAATCAAGCCGGCCTGAAGAGAGGTTGCCGACGGGTTTCCGTTGTGGTATGTAGTAGTTCTTCCGACTTCAAGCCGTGAGCTGCCGTGCGGCACCCACCGATCAGGAGCGAGTTCGAGAACTTGACTCAAGTCCCTCCTGGACGCGAAGCGCCTGAAATTGTTGAAAAATGAGAGACTGATGAAACTCCGGCGGTTTGAGGTCTGAGGTACGTGAAGTGTCTGTTTCAATGTTGTACACCCCGGACGCACTTTTAAAGTTTTCCTTCGGGTGACCTTCGAAGGGAGCGGTTACATTCGAAAAACCATCGAAGTGCCCTCGCTCTATCCTCCTGCTGGCTGTGAAAGGCCGCAAGCCCCCGGCCTACATCAGCCTCACACCACAGCTTTTTGCTGTGATTTTCGGCCTGTTGCTTGCCAGTAAAAATCAAAATGTACGAGTGATTCAGTCATTTCCGACGGTGAGCTATCGGCCCCCGCGGGCTGCCAGCCAAAATCAGGAAAGGATCACGGACTTCTGGCCCCCATCACCTCCCATCACCCGAGCAAGCAGGGAGAGAGGGATGCCCAATTTTGGTGAGCTCAGAGGCAACAAGTCATAGTCTTGACCGATTCCAAGTTGGAGCTTTCAAAAGTTGGTCACACCCCGAAGCACTGGAGTTGCGAAGTCTCGCGTCAGGACACTTTTTTTTCGTCGAGCTTATCCAAGCTTCGTACAAGCCGAAAGCACCAAAAACCCCGAGAGGATATTGCAAAACATAAAATATACCATCTGCGCCAAACTTAACAGAACCCTTGCTCCGCGGGGCAGAGGGCCCCGGGGCTCCATCCGGAGATTAACCGTGTCTTACCGGGCCCTTCGGATCCGGTTCCGGGATTAGACGCAAGCGATTTGCAACTACATTTCGGGCGGGACGTTGTAGGAGGTTGTAGGACGTTGTTCACCGAGGGACTCGGAAAGGCCCTCATGAAGTTGTCACGTAGATGTTACTTAGATGATGGTCTTCAAAGTTGAAGTTAATGCATGTATAAACGCATAAATCATAGATTCATAAAACTTTGTTTGCAGGGGATCTCACCAATCTGCTTCAGTAATCTTTGGCTTTCCCAGCAAAAGAATTTTTATGAATTTATGATTTATGCATTTATGCATGCATGAATTCCAACTTTGAAAACCCATTTCTTTGTGGTTTTTTTTTAAAGTGAAATTTGGCCTTGGGCATTGCACACTTGCAATGCCCAAGGCCAAATTTCATTTTAAAAAAAAAAACACAAAGAAATGATGACTCATTCTGCATCTCTACATAACCGGTGATTTGAGGTCTCCCTTCCATGCAGATGACATGAATGTAACATGTAGTAGATTTCACATGCACAGGTGCTGGAGGTTTCACATAGTTGTCACTCTCATGGCAACAAGTCATGTAAACTTCACAGTTCATGGCAAAAATGAGTCCATGACACACATCAGGTAATCATGAAACAGTTTTGCACAGTGCATGGTCAGGGAAATGAGTTCAGAGCAACAAAAAAAACTTCAAGATCTAAAAACCACATCTCAGGACTTCCAGTTCTCTATGATTGTTCAATTCAAAGCAAGGGAACCTTTCCTGCTGGCAAAGATTGATTGATATCAAGATTCTATCAGCAAATGATGTTTAGAACTGAGGGAATTCAGGTTATTAAATTGACAAATACCATCCAATAACCTACAAAATCTAGAGATGTTTCACCCATTGTCAGGTATCCGCCACCTTTCAGCATGTATCTATGTGCCCTTGCAGGTATCCATTCTTTGAAATTTTAGCAAAATGGAACACCCCTCATCCGCCATGGGGACCTGCAAGGGCACACAGATACCTGCTGAAGGGTGGTGGGTACCCGACAGCGGGTGAAAGTGCCATCTCTAACAACATCAGTAGGATACTTGGCCTTGAGGTTGACTCAGGTTAACTTCAAGTTGCTTTGTTTTAAAACTTTCAAAATTTTGGTGTGATCCAATCACGTGTGCACACTTCACAAAGTTTCACTGCATCAGCTTCAGAGGCCACAATAATTACTGAAATTAATGAAGAGGGTGCACCCCTATCCAGAAACAACTTGCACCAATCAATCTGGTCATCTTCAGTCGTATTTTGTCTGTTTCAGCAACTGATAACAAATTCATTCAAAATAAACAAAGTGTGTATGGGTCCATCCCTCAATTTGTTAACAAGTCAAGGATATTTATGGAGTTTTGAGGTACATGTTCCAAAACCGTGAAATCAAGAAACGTTATCCCAGAACAAGCTATTGGGACCACCAATTTTGCAACAGATGAAGAATGGTTAAGTATCAGCAAAAAAGATTAAAGATATAAATTAAAGCAGTGTCGTGTAGGCTGTTGGGCGTATATGGATTGAAAGGAAACCAAGATAAACTGTTGTTGCGGATTTGACTGGCGTTCCCATCTAAGCTGGGAAAGGAATTGAAGTTAGTTACTGTATCCCAAAATTCAGCAAATACCAGCTGTGAAGCTAGTGGCAAGGTCCGGTGATTCATTGAAAGAGAAATGCTCACCATCACAATTTCTCACTCATGGAAGTATTTTCGGAAGGAAAAAAACTTTAGGCTCCTCATTATTTTGAATACTATACATAAACATTTGACGCTTTGAGAATTGAACTGGTAAATAAAGCGTTCATCACTGATCAAGAGTCCGAATCAAACTTGCTTCTCCAGCGTTTGGTTTTTTTCTTCCATCTCCTCCTCTGCGATCCTTGCCCTCATTTTAACATCCAGGGCCGGCGCGAAGTGGGAGCCGACCCTAAGTTTCGCTCCATGTTGGTAAAAAATGAATGGGATCGGCAAGAGCACCAGGGAAACGCAACCAATCTGGTTTATTTTCGAACAGGAAAGAAAAGGTCAGATAAAATTTCCTTCGGTGGTATTCTTGATCCGGAAAAGTTCCTTACCAATGTGCAAGCCCATTGCGTTCCCATTCCATGAAGCATTTGTCGCCTGGATATTATCAATTCATTGATCGAGTGAGACTCGACTCTTTCCACGGAGGAAATTTCAAGACGGAAGATATATGCAATACATACATGAACAAGGGAAATGCTGCTCCGAGCATAGATCGAAAGCTATCGAATTCATGCGGTCAATCTCAGCTTTTTCTGTCGTGAAAGTGCAATGATTTGATGTTTTAAAACGGATTGCACGCACATGGTCGTTGCAGCGAGAGCAGATGCCGCATACATAAGGTAGACATCAACCAAATACGACTGGAATGAAATGAATACCGATGTGAATCTGTGGTTGTATATCCGAGCGGTTGACTACCATCAGTGGTCTCACAAGGCAAGGCGATAAGACAGATTCAAAAACCTATTTACGTGATTCCGAGCAATATTGTTGCGAGAGCGGGAACCCACCACGGGACCGCCGCGTATTCTCCAGTCCAACCAAGCCACAAGATTCCAATGACGAGCATGGGGGCAGAGGCCATGGCTCCGTAAAGATTCATTTCGCAAGGCGGATGACCGTGCCATTTTTCGACTATTCTAACCATTGGGAGGGCAAGATAGACATTCATAATTGCACCGAGCACGGATCCAATGCCAACCCCTACGAAGACCAAACTTGTTTGCCATGGAGTGAAACCCCGAGTTTCTCCCCAAATCACAGGAAATGCCTATGTGTTAAGGAAGGCATAGAGAAAATTGTTCAATGCCCTATCAAAGGAGAAGTTGAAAAGGTGATGAAATTTAATTACTTCGAAGAGTCCATAGAGTAGTCCATATACTAAAGCCAGGTACAGAGTTACGAGTAGAAGAATAGGCTGGGTTTCATGTCCGCAAAGAGGTCAGTCGGTGCCTTCAGGATAGGCAAGTAGCAATAGACTAGACTCACTTCTGTGATCAGCATTTCAAAAGGCCGAAGGAGCGTCCGTCGAACAATTGCTTTGAGAGAGTAATCAGCTTTTTCATGAGCAGAGTAATATTTGGAGTCCCCAGTTTCTTGGCGTAGCTTCTTCGCTCTGCGGTCCAATAAAATTGGTGAATACGTTTCTGGTAAGAGCATCAGTGATGCCAGCCAAGATGCGCCTCCTCCGATCATTAAGACCCAGAAAATCCAACGGTATCCCAGAGATGATTCCACAATAAAGCTCGAAACAACTGAAAGTAAAAAAGTAAATAAAAATAAACAATTTTTCCGTCACTCCCGTATCATTAACATGTGAACAGGCAAAATGACATACCTGGCCCGATTGCAGGGCCAATGAAGGCCGAGGCCGTGAAAAAAGAGATGGCATCATTTCTATGAACTGCATCCCAACTGGAAAGAATGGGGCTGATCAGTTGAATTCAACGGTGGCAGGGCCACGGCCAGGAAAACTGATTCCAGAGCGCAAGTGCCGTAGGATTTGCCCAGACAAGCTGGGCTTGGTACGTGGAAATTTATCTCTAAAAAGTGTACGTACATATCCGCTACCACCCCACCCGAATTAGAGATTGGTGCCGAAGCAAAAAGTCCAGTGAGGAAGCGGAACGTCATGATCGTCGCCAGGTTGGAATCTGGGACGGCTATGGGCACTTGAAGGATGAAGTATAAGCCCATGGTACCAATGAATACGTGCCGGCGCCCGATCATCTCTGACAGCGGGGCCCAAATGATCGGCCTGTAGAACCCATCAGCAAAGCGGTTTAGATCCCTCAACATTTCAAGGTATTGAATGGAACTGGAGTCAAGAAGGTAAATAAGACTCGCCCTGCAACATATCCGCACAAGAAAAGTGAGGTCACTAGTGTTGCAACGACCGAAGACACGTTGAATTCGCTCATGATTGCCTCAGTAGCTGATGAGGGGCCCGAGGAGGCAATCGTGCTGCGATGGAAGTGCGCAAACAAGTTCATATTTTAGCATTCGGAGCTCGAGGCATGAGCACACAATGAAAGTGAACAAACACGTTGAGGGTCAAAACGGAGCAGAAAACCGTGATGGACCATTTCCTAGCGATCGACCAATTTTGAGGGTTTTCAGGATCTCCGGGTGCCCATACGACCAGAACGGTTCCTTCTGTTGTGGGGCTGTCGGCCGGCGAAGCGGAGACGATCGTGGATGGGGGACTTGTTGTTGACGGGCCATTGAGACTTTCTTCAATAGTTGAACAGCCTACATCGACACTGGCTACAGGATCTCCTGCACACTTGTCCACCCCAACAAGATTTTTTCGCCACAGTTCACCATCCATCGCCTGGGAAGCAGTTGGATATTAGGTTGAATTTTCCAGGAAGATAATAATCGGGATTGGGAACTTGGCAAATGGGAAGCACAGTGGTTGATTGTCAGCAAGCAGAATCGAGCGAAGATAAGTTGAGGTTTGGGAGTGAGGGCAAGCTTAGGTGCCAGTGGCAGGACTGTGGGTATGTACTGGATGAGCTGGCCATAGGCCATAGACGTTTAAGGGCCAAGAGTCTGATCGGAGACTAGTGGCAATGAAGAATCTCAAATGGGCAATTCGCCTACTGAGGATGTGACGACCCACCGTTCAAACAAAAAGGCACATTGTTTAAGGGTATCAACCTCAACGACTCGTTCTTTTTTTTTTGTTCGGAAATTTTCACATGCATAAACAAATACATAGATAATTCTTTGCAGATGTTGCAGGCCAGACAGATGTGCTGGGGCCAGAAAAGGACTATTAAGGATTTGATCCTAAATAGTATAGTGTGTTCTGTCTATCATAGATTTGCTTGAACCAGATTATCGTCCCACAGTCGCGACGTAATTGGGGGGAATTTCTGATAGGAAACGAGATCAAAGGCTGCCACCACTCTCTTCGCCAGGGCCGGTATATTTTTGGGCCCATAGCCTGCGATAAGAAGGAACAAAAATAACTAACCACGGCGCTCTAAGAATGGCTAAACCTGGCTACACGGGTTGACGGGTCCGGCGAATCCCAACGGTGTATGATTGCGTTGAGGTACCGGCTGCTTACCTGAAAATGGACAGCGCTCCTGTCGAATAAGTCTCGGGACTCTGCGGCTATCTGCGTCTAGGAGGAAAAGGCAATGGGAGATAACCGCTGCCTAACGCTGCCCACTTTTGGAATCTCACAGATCGGCCCCTGTGCCAAAATGTCGGGACTTAAGTACCCAATTACAGTACACCAGCTTCCTGCAATCCGATATCCCGGCATATTCGGCCAAATCGGGGAAGACTGCTTGCGCGAGTCGCGCTCGGCAGCGTGGTGCAATCTGCCCAGCCGGTTTTGTGACTCAGACATACATACACGTTATCGGGCCCGGGCTTGTTTTATGAATGCCGAAACCAAGCTCAAATGTATATATTATCACCCAAATTGAGCTACATAGGCTAAAGAAAACAAACCAGGGGGTGTAGCGCATCCGGACCGGTGTAGATGAAACACCCCTTACATGAAACACCTGTGCCATGAAACTCTTCAACATTGCGATTGCATATCGGACACATCAATACAGCTTCTGACGAAATGTCTCACTTTCGGCTTGAGTGTAAATTTCCATATATCAGTATCGGCTGTGCATGCACACTATCGCACTCACAGTCACGGCTTGCAGCCGGTGTCTGCCGAAAGCCTGCTCGAATTTGTGTCTCCGAATGTCGAGGCTCCAAGTCGAAGTGAGGACTTGCAACTCTACACCCGGCACAGCCAGGCTCTCCCAACCACCTGGATGCCGAACATGAGTCCACCAGCGATAGCGAATCCACTGCTCACTCGTGTCCCCCAGCGCGTGTGACTGTGTGCCAAGGTGGGCCAAATGTGATCACGCATAGATAACCGAAGCCAGTCGAGCACACTCGGCAGGGCGAAGTCAGACGGCACGACTCGCGGAACTTCGGGCGGGAACTTCGCCCGCCGAGCTCAGCGTCTGGACGGGCTTCACCACAACGATCGCGCGTGCATGCTGAACTTCAAGCTCCACCAAAAAAACATGTGCTCCTTTATCCAGGATACCATCGTCAACCAGAATCCGCGACGTTCCGAACAGCAAGCGGGCCGGCGGACACATCGCGCGGGGATGAACAGAGACTGGCTTTCCGGTTCCAGGCGGCAATCTGGGCCCTGGAAGGTGGTCAAAACAGAGAAAAGGAATAGTTGCCACCTGAACGATCGAGCATTGATCAGATTTAACAACTTCTCAGACGCATGGATTGAAAGTGGGCTCTGTTAAAGTTATCGTGTCCAATGGAACCCCCGGAGAAATAAACTTGTTCAACCTTTTCAGGCGGCGCCAGATATCTCTCGCAAGGCTTCTGTGTAGATCCCTTGGGATTCAACTTGGAATCAGCGGGGACAGGGTTACTGATTGGGTTATTATTGAATTCTCAGTAGTAGCATACTCGTCAACCGGTCATGTAGTGATACTCATAGTTGTAAACCTAAATGAAACCTAATTGAATGTTAGTCTAAATAGTAATCGTGTACCGCTTTCTATTTCTCTTTTCTTCATTCAGTTACTCATTTCTGTCTCAACTCATATCACACATCAGGTGTGCTTGCTAGTCGTCTCAACTCAGTCTCGTGTCGTGTTCCAACTAACTCGCTGGTCTTTATAAAGGTGTGCTTGCTAGTCGTCTCAACTCAGTCTCGTGTTGTGTTCCAACTAACTCGCTGGTCTTTATAAAGACTCTCTGCGCCTAGACGTTCTATAGGTTATGAGCCCAGAGTCCTAACTCTGTGGACGCGCTTTTATCAAAACACACACACATCGATTGTCTCCCAAAATGACCGAGTCAAAAAACCAAGTTCCAGATCTGTCCAACACCGATTTTCCAACCTGGAAACGGAAGGTTACCGGTTATTGTCAACAACTCGGATTCAAGAAGTACCTCACGACTTCAGTAGCACCCGCTGGAACTGATGCAGCCGGTATCGAGCTATTTGCAACCAATTGGTCAAAGACAGCAGGCATTCTTGTTTCAAACATGGGATCAATCAACTTCAATCGCTTCGTTACCGACGCCAACAAAGATAATCCTGTTGAACTATGGAGACTCCTCACCGACCACTATGAGGCCAAGACCGACGGCAATCAAGCAAAAGCGTACAACGAGTTCTGCCAGTTTCAGTTCAAAGGTGATCTCACTACCTTTCTTGAAACCGTTGACCAGCACCTCAAGATCATGTCCTCTAACGGGATGAAGTTCTCAGGAGACGGATGCGACATAAAAGAGAAGTACGTGGCTGAAAATATTGTCATGAAGCTTCTGGAAAAGTACTCGGCCACTCAAGACTGGCTTCAGGCTCAGCGACCCTTGACCCTCCAACTGGTCAAAGACACTCTCAACAACAAGCGACAGAACGCTCTGAACTCGGTCACTGTCAAGACCGAAGACACCGCCATGGCTGCATTGACTTCCAAATCAAAATCCAAGTCGAAAGCACCCCGGCAAGAATACTGTTCTGGAGGGAAGCATAACCCCAAAGTCGTCGGTCACTCCGAGAAAGAATGCTGGCAAATTACCAAGACTTCCAAGAACGCAAACACTGCACAAGCGGAAGATTCAGACAGCGGCAATTCTAGATCAACGGGTAACGGCCTGCGTTGCACCATCAAAGCCTTCGCAGCAATCAGCACACCAAACATGTGCTACCTCGACAGTGGTGCTTCTCACCACATGTTCACAGAAAGATCTCTCTTCAAAGATTATCGGTCAAGAAACAGTCAAGTCGAGCTAGCTGACGGTCACACACTCCAAGTCAAGGGCAGTGGTTTTGTCAACATTATTGCTGAAAATAAGAAGATAATTCCCCTCAAAGCTCTTCATGTGCCCGGGCTAAGCGCAACGTTGATAAGTCTTGGTCGTTTATACGAGCGCGGTTGTGAAATCAAGCGAACTAGTAACAACTCATTTGTCCTTGTTCGGGACGGGGAAGTCATCCTCAAGACATCGATTACCGGAGGAACCTGTATGGTTCATCTGACCACAACTAGCAAAGGTCAGTCATCGTCAAACTCCTCGGCTTGAAGTTCAACGGTCACTGATGCCAATCTACTCCATAGACGCGCCGGTCACTGTAGCAACGAGGCACTGAAGCGGATGTTTGGAATCTCAAGTCCCTCCATTAAATGCGACTCTTGCTCAATGTCTAAATCTCATTGGCTTGTCTTCCCATCTCACCTTCCTGAAGCGTCTCACCCACTTGAATCGGTCTACATGGACCTGAGTGGAAAAATTACTCCTTCCTCATTTGGAGGAAATCTTTATTACTTCAAAATCACCGACTGGTTTACACGTTATCGTCATGTTTTTCTCATCTCTTCCAAATCCGACACATTCTCAAAATTTGTTGAATACTATAACAATGTCACAACTCTTCATGGTCGTCCAATCAAAAACGTGATATTTGATGGCGGGGGGGAATTTAATTCCAATGAATTCACTGAGTTCCTCAAATCAAAAGGCGTCTCAATTCATGTCACGGCTCCTTACACCCCTCAGCAGAACGCCGTTGCTGAACGGGGTAATCGGACCACTAGTGAGAAGGCTCGAGCACTCCTCAAGCAGGCTAAACTCCCTGCCGAATACTGGGGCGAAGCGGTATCCACGGCGGTGTTCCTCGAGAACATCACTCCCATTTTTAAACTAAGATGGAAGACACCTCATGAGTTGTGGTTTGATTCGCCGTTCGACGTCTCAAGGCTGCGTCCATTTGGATGCAAAGCGTATGTCAACATACCCAAGAAGCTGAGAGATGGAAAATTTGGAGACACTGCAAAACGTGGTCTAATGGTCGGGTATCAGCTGGGAATGCATAACTGGCGCATTCTTCTTCCGGGAGGAAAGGTTGAGCGCTGCCATGATGTCTCTTTTGACGAAGCAGACTTCCCAGGAGTCTCCCTTTTTTCCTCAGCTAATACCTCTGATCAATTCGAGCCTCTGGACATCGCCGACTTTGAAGAACTTGAAGCTTCTCCTATTGTACCTCAACGCGATGAGACCCACGATGAAAGTAGATCGGACTCCAACTCTGATGATTTCGACCCACAGGATCTAGTCGAATCTCCCATCATCAGTCCAGCTGCCCCAGCAATTCCACTCCCAACGGTCAGTGAAGCTCAACCCAAACCGAAGCCTGGCTGGGACATCGTCCTAGCTCCGGACAAAGCCCCAAAGGACATCTTGTCTTCAATCGACGAGTCTAATATCATCCACCACTGTCGTCGGGCAAACATGTGTATTCTCGATCGACTGGACGGTTTCATGCTCGATCATCTTCATCCTGATCTCGACATTCACGCAATCGCTTATGTTTCGGTGGGGGTTCCTCAGACATACAACCAGGCAATGGCCTCCGGGGAGGCTGAAGAGTGGCGTGCTGCAATTAACCTGGAACTCTCGGCCATGGCTGATCTGGGGGTTTGGGAAGTCGTCCGGATACCTCGTGATCATCAACTTCTCGGTACTATCTGGGTATTCAGGAAGAAACTCGACGAGGACGGAGCTGTCTCAAAATTCAAAGCTTGTCTGTGTGCTCAAGGATCGCTTCAGGCTATCGAAGACATCCTTCACACATATGCCCCAACTGGGAGATTCGCTGCTCTTTGCACTGTCGTTACCGTTGGATTGTCTCGTGGTTACCAGATTCATCAGATGGATGCTAAGAATGCGTTCTTAAACGGTGACTTGGAAGAAGAAGTCTATCTGCGTGCACCTCCTGGTTTGGCCGTTCCTGCGGGCCACTGTCTTTGACTCAAGAAAGCCATTTACGGTCTTCGTCAGGCTCCACGCGTTTGGTATTCGGCTCTAGCCGGCTTCTTTAAATCTGTCAACTTTCGACCATCTCCAGCTGATCCTTGCTTGTTCATCAGCAACTCGCTGTCATGGATATGTTATGTACACGTCTATGTGGACGATATGGTTATTGTCAGTCCGGATGTTCAGCGCTTCAAGGATCTTATTTCAGCTCGTTTCAAAATGGAAGATATTGGAGAATTGAAGCATCTTCTTGGCGTCAAAGTAGCTCGTATCAGTGACAAGCAGCTTTATCTATCACAAGAAGCATACCTCACCAAAGTCCTCTCCGATCACAACATGTTGGATGTGAGGCAAACCTCAGTCCCAATGATTCCTAACACTCAGTTAACTCGATCAACATCGTTTGAACGTCAGCAATTCGAGCGGATAGGAGCCAACTATTGTCGTTCAGTCGGCATGCTCATGTATCTTGCAGTTTGCACTTGTCCGGACATTGCGTTCTCGATCTCGCAATTGTCTCAACACCTTGAATCCCCAGGAATCACTCACTGGAGAGCAATAATTCAACTACTAAGGTACCTCTCAGGCACTCGAAATCATGGCATTCTTCTCGATGGAAGATCAAAAATCAATACTCTCAAAGTTTTCTCGGATGCAGACTGGGCTAACGATATCTGTGATCGGCATTCGTACTCCGGCTACATTGCCACCTTTAATGACTCCATCATCTCCTGGCGCTCGCACAAGCAACCGGTGGTTGCGGCTTCAACCACGGAGGCAGAATACATATCTCTGTTCGAAGCCGCTCAAGAGGCGAAATGGCTTCTCACACTCCTCGACTCCATCAACGTTAAATTGCCTGGCAAACTTTCCCTTCTTGTTGACAATCAATCGGCAATTGCTCTTGCTAACAATCCTATGTTCCAACAACGAACCAAACACATCCCCATCAAGTACCACTGGATACGCGAGTTCATCAATGAAGGACGGGCTGCAACTCATTATGTAAGCACCAACGACCAACTTGCGGACTTCCTCACCAAGGCACTGGCAAAGAAGAAACACACCGACTCACTCATCAACCGGTTTTGAGCAAGGGAGGGTATTGAATTCTCAGTAGTAGCATACTCGTCAACCAGTCATGTAGTGATACTCATAGTTGTAAACCTAAATGAAACCTAATTGAATGTTAGTCTAAATAGTAATCGTGTACCGCTTTCTATTTCTCTTTTCTTCATTCAGTTACTCATTTCTGTCTCAACTCATATCACACATCAGGTGTGCTTGCTAGTCGTCTCAACTCAGTCTCGTGTCGTGTTCCAACTAACTCGCTGGTCTTTATAAAGGTGTGCTTGCTAGTCGTCTCAACTCAGTCTCGTGTCGTGTTCCAACTAACTCGCTGGTCTTTATAAAGACTCTCTGCGCCTAGACGTTCTATAGTTATTGCTACTGGTGATTTCGCCTTCCTTCCCGCACATTGTCCATTTTCATGTTCCCCAATATTTTCATTGGATTTCTGGATCCAACTCACAAAAGGCTGGGGAGCGGTTCACGCTGATGTTTGCAGCGCCACTTGCACAGTCTCGTAGTCATTGTAAGATTTAAACTTCACTGTATGCCGCCACCCATAAGAGCAGAGTGGGGTTTAAAGGCATCCCTCATGCTTCGAGTATGGAATTCATGGGAGTATTGGGTGACTGTCGCCCTTTCTTGAAAAAAGTGTGACATAGGGTCGCGGCCGAATGTTGGTTTTACCCACGATGACCCAAATTTCCACAAGTTGTTTTAGAATCTCCATTGTTGATCAAAAATGGTGATTAAAAGGGCCGGGTAAAGTCTGTGATTGCTTTGCTTTGTCCAGTAAAAAAGACTTGATGATGAAAAGAAGCTAGATCAAAGTGATAAATATCTGCATACAATGGCCGTGTTTCTCATGATATGTACATATACTCTCGGGGATTTCCGCTTCTTGTATGAGCTACGGATACGCCGCGCCATTGGAGCTCGTCAGGACTCTTGCTCGCTCTCTCTTTTTTTTTTTTTTTTTGGGAACAGAAATGTTACATTTTTGTATATGGATTTTATGAGACTCGTTAGTTATTTGCGGTATGGTACATGAGCCGATGGGGCGTAGGAGGATTGACTAATGCTAGGAACCTGGCTTGGGAGACCTGGAGGCGGCCGTGGTTCACTATACGTGGGCAAACAGGAAGGGATTCTGACTAATAAAAAAGATACCGGGTGATCGAAGGGAGAGGAGAGGGAAGAGTTCAACACAGATGAAGCGGGCGAGTGGAGGCAGAGATCTGTGGATGGGAGTCGACGGTCTGACAGTCGGGCACGTGCTCGTCATTGTAGCAGAGTTTGCCGGGGCTCGAGCTGATAGCCGTGGTGTGGGCGAAGTGGTCGGGCTCGGAGGTAGCGGGGGGCGAGCAGGGCTGGTTGAGCTCGAGCGAGCTGGCGTCGCTGGCGCAGAAGCTGAGATTGGGTCTGTGGAAGGCGGGCTTGAACTGGGCGTAGGGACGGATGGTGGAGATGAGGTGGAGGGAGGATGGGCTGTGAAGGGTTTCGGCGGGGACGTGCTCGTCGATCGGATTGTGATGATGGTGGTGGTGGTGGTGGGGGGTGAAGATGGATTTGACGAGCTTGGAGAGGCCGAGGAAGCCGCGGAGGGCGTGGGTGATCGGGGTGGGATCCGCGCGTGCACGCAGGGAGCTGTTGAAGATCTCGAGGCTCCAGGGCCCGGAGTAGCCGGTCCGGACGACGGCCTCGATGAACGCCGGCACGGGCAGATACCCGCCCCGGTCGAACTCCATCGGGAACAGCCGCGAGGAGCGCGACCAGGTCATCAGCGCCGGCTTCTCCGCCGTCCCGCGCTCCAGCGGCGTCGCTAGTCGAGCCCCGTCCCCGATCTGCAGGAGGAAGATCTTCGTGCCCGGCAGTTGGCTCAGCTCACTCATCGACTTGCGCAGGTCGGTCTCCGCATTCGCTTGGATGCCTCCCGGGACCGTTGGGTCGGCCCACTCACTATCATTCAGCAAAAAAAAAAAAAGTCAGCTCTTTAATGCACCCCACTTTAATTTGTGAGCTGGAAGCTGGATGGTTGGCGTACCGAGCCAGGGTGTTAAAGGAGTCCAGACAAATCCCGACGTTTTCCATGTCGACAGCCTGGACGATGTCCCACGCCTGGCGCCACAGGTTGATGTGAGTGCCCCAGGAGAGGGCTTCGAAGGCGACCTTCTTAGGGCTGGGCGTCCAGTTAGCGGCGGCGACTCCGATAGCCCTGAGATGGTCGACGGCGGTTTGTGTGGAGGGGTCGAGCTGGTCGGCGGGCAGGGAGGAGGAGCAGACGAGGAGCAGCTCGGTGTTGAGGGCGTCCATGACGGGGAAGAGGGAGATGGCCTTACTGGCGCCGTCGGCGGCGGGCCTGCGGGACTCGACCACGTCCCGCAGGGGCTGGATGCAGGTGACGCGGAGGCCGAGGGCCCGACAGAGCTCGCCGATCTCGTGGGCGGCCTCGACGAGCCCACAGGCCTTCTTTGCCGCATGGTCCTCCAGGTCGATGAGCGAGACCTCGACGGCCGGGAAGCCGGCGAAGGCCGCGGCGGTCAGCTTGTAGGGCAGCCGGTGCGCCGAATGGTCGCCCAGCGAGTGCGAGAAGATCGAGAACCGGTCCCGGTGGAACGCAGGCACGGGGGATGGATACATTGTTGGCTGGAGCTGCTGGCACCTGGTAGACGGATGCAGGGGAGGGCCAAGCGGAGGAGGGTGGGCTGCTCTGTTGTCCGAGCTTGAACTCTGTTTGCTAATAGAGGGTTTTTTGTTTTGCAGGCTGGAGGTGTCTGCACTTGGGGGTGTGGGCTGTTCCCATCGCGCCTTATCAAGGACAGAAAATCCGAAAAGAGGGGGCGGCTTAGTTTGCAGGCAGCCGGCCGAAGAGGGAGGCCCAGGACAGCCGGGCGTGCGGAACAGCAGCATGCTGGTGCCTCGGAGCCGTACCTCCGCTGCTGTCCGGGGCCAGAGTTGGCGATGGTGAGCTTGTGGAGGATTCTTTCGGCGATGGCCAGCGAGGCGCACCAAGGGCTTCTTTCCAAGTCGAGGCCGATCAGCCAGCGCGCGCTTCTTCTTCTGGGGGCTGCCGATCAGCCCCAAAAGAACTTCGGCAATCCTAGCACCGCTGCAGCGCTTGTTGTTCTCTGGGTGGACTGCTGGGGGAACGCCGCGTCACCGGATCGACTAGCCGCCGGCTGTGACTTGGGCGTGCTTGGCGCTCTCCAAGCACCGATCAGCACGCTCGCCCCTCTGAGAGCGGCTGATCGCCATCCTGTGAAAGCCTCCTCAGGCCCAACTCTATCTATCCCACCCGGCCAGCCGGAAGAGAGCGGCTCGACTCCCGGCGAGCGAACGTGCTAAAGGCTTGCGGAGGAACAAGGCTTACAATAGACGGCCGCCGCAGCCGCCCCCGGCTCAGCTTCCGATCCCGGCCCTGCGTCGAGCTCCGCCGACAGCTACATGATATTTCGGCAGAAAGCCCGTGCAAGAGCTGGGGTTGCCTGCATGTTCCCAAGAATGCCAGGAGCCACATTGCTCATTGACCCCGGCGATGGGGGCTGAGGGAGCTATACCTGAATATGAGAAATGTAGATACATAACAAGTGGAACGGAATCTGATTATGAAAGTTGAATCCACATAACAGAGGAGACCCAATAATGATGCTCCAAGCTCAGCCTTGATTTGGCCAGAATATAACAATAAGGATTGCTTTTCCTTAGTGAGAGTAGAGCATACAAGATCTGGCTTAATGAAATAATGAAATAGGTAAAAAGGATAAAAAGGAAAGAAACTGCCGGTCGAGACGTCTGGCCACAAATCTGATCAGTCCGATTTTGCTTTGCCAAATGTCTTCCTGAGTGTTTGCATAAAGTTGCGGATCCCTCCAACTGCTTGATCCCAGAAGTTGAGTAACTTGAACTT
Source organism: Puccinia triticina (assembly GCF_026914185.1). Classification (NCBI taxonomy): domain Eukaryota; kingdom Fungi; phylum Basidiomycota; class Pucciniomycetes; order Pucciniales; family Pucciniaceae; genus Puccinia; species Puccinia triticina. The sequence continues at coordinate 1,723,701 of NC_070573.1, forward strand.
CCAATCCTTTCTGGTATTCTGCCATTCCTGATAATGCTGATCAATACTTGCTTTATTCCACTTGTAATCAGCAGTATTTCTGCCCTGCGCCTCCGCTTGCGCTGTGAGCCACTTGACGAAGTACTTCTTCTGCGTGGGTGTAACCTCTGGATGATGGTAAGCAAACGTTTCTTCCATGTTCCTGGATCGAGCAGGTCAAAAGAAATCGTGGCGTGAAGACGTCAGTCTAGCCCTGTTGTGGGTTGCCGTATGTATGAAGTTGAACGTACATATGATCAAAAGTTGCATGGAATGAATTCGTGACATCACGTATCTTGCTGCCTTCCGCGACTTTTACGGGCAATTTCGCTCTGTATAAAGACAAGTGAAGAATGTTTCGAGGTAAGCCATACATGCTTGCTCATGTGGGATAGTTACCGCTAGACTTACGTTAGTCTATTATCGTTGAGAAACTTCAGGTAGCGGAACAAAATTGATGATTGGTCAAGTAGTGCGTCATCTTCCAATCGGGGACTCTCAAACTCGGAGCTGGATGAGATTTCGGATGACAAAAATCAGCACAGTAAACATCGCAACCCAAACCTCCGCATCATTTTCATGAGACATCACCCACTGAAAGGCACTCCTGAATTTCGCAAGGGTCTTGGGGTCGAGACCCCAGCGGTGCTCAGCAATGATCCTGAATTTCTTGAACTCACTGCAACCAGGTCACGTTTTAGATCCAGTCAGTTATTTTAGTCAACAGTTGTCAAGGACCAAAGGTACTAACATGTTTGCCTGATGTTCTGGGTTTTTCATCAGGTAGGAGGGTGCAGCTGGCGGCGGGCCTGTCTCTTCTTTTGGCGACTGTCCCTCAAGATGCTCGCCCTCGGCCGCCATAGCTTGCTCCGGCCCAGTCTGTTGCAAAACTTGCGGTGCTCCATTCTGGGGTTCCGGGTGTTCACCTGGGCTTCTGCTACTGTGGACGGGTTGCGCTGTGTTTTCCGCGGGGGTATGGGTAGCGGGGCCGGTTGGCACGCTCCCTTGCGTAGTCTCCGGAACCTCTGCTCCTCCATTCGGGGCCTCAACATTGGGAGTGGGCTGTCCTTTATTTTCTGCGGTAGGACCTGGCGTGGCTTCCGGAGTTTCGTCTTGTGGCGTTTGAGGGAAATAAATACACAACAACATTCGTACTCAGGATTGCATCGCACACACATCATCTTGGCAAATATTCAGGATAATGTGTCTTACGTGTAGGTGATGCGGGAAGTTCCTCAAGAACAACAGACGTCTTTTTGACAGGAACAGACGTCTTTTTGACAGGGTTAATTATTTCGGCTGGTGGGTTTTCAGGGAAATGAAGTGATGGCGTCATTCGCACTCAGCATTACATCAAAAATCATATTAGCAAACGTTCATGATGATGGCCCTTACGGGTATCTTCGTAAATTTCCTCAAGACGCGCTTTTCGGGGACCGTTTGTTTGACTGGCCCCGGTGGGATTGGATTGGGCTGGCAGTTTTTGAGGGAAGAGAGGTTATGACGTCATTTGTGTACTCTTAGCAAACGTTCATGATGATGTCTCTTACGGGTATCTTCGTAAATTTCCTCAAGACGCGCTTTTCGGGGACCGTTTGTTTGACTGGCCCCGGTGGGATTGGTGTAGGCTGGCAGTTTTTGAGGGAAGCAAAGGTGTGGAGTTATTTGTACTCAGCATAAGATCACACATCATGTTGGCAATGTGCAAAAATATCTTCTCTCACGTGCGAATGATGTATGGTGGGGTTGCTCATGAACCGCCCCTGACACAGGTGACAAACCAGGCAAGTATTGGCCGCTGTGTGGACATCACAAAGGATTTGCAGTCAATTAGCAATCGATCAATCCGAAGCTGTTCTCAGAAGTGCTGTTTCGACAAACCTATGCTCGAGCTGTGCTGCAGTGGTACCTTTAGGTTGGATCAATCGCTGAAATAGATCTGCAACAGGAAGATCTTCAAACCCTCTGACGGTCGTGACCGTTACCTCGGAGTGCCTGAGTTACACGGTAGTAAATATATGATCATTTATTAGTGGAGTCCAGCGCGTCTGGCAACTCAATTTTTTTTTGCTCCCGGAATGGAATATGAGCTGGTTGCACTAGTCTATACACTCACCTAGCCCATGATCCGCTCGTCTTTTGACTGAGTGATCCCCCATTACCAAGCGCTGTCTGTCTACGGGAATCATGACGACCAAGAGTCCTTTTGAAAATAAATCATTGGGTATTAGTGGTCAAGATTTGAAATTGGGTGGATGACGAAGCCGAATATCCGGTGGATGCTGCTCACGTCATGGAAGATTTTTCTGTTATAAACCCGTTGTCGTGTTCTATCCTGACCGGTGTGTTGAGGATTTTCATCTCCCTGTGTGCGTTGCCATCGCCTCTGAGGGTGTAAGACGGTGGAAGATGCTGTCAGAACCACAAAAATTGTTAAGCGGAGACTCAGGCCACTCGACCATACTTACTTTCTCAGGTCCCCAGCATACAGATCACTGGAAGACACAAAAAGGATTAGCAAAGCGATCTGCATCAATCTCTCTGAAATGTTGCTTACTTGAAATATCCCACCGCCGTGCGATCTCCTAAAACGAGGTCTCTATATCTCAAGAGGGATTTGAAGCTTCAATTAGATACATGCATCTGGGGAGCTTCTCTTTGAGAATTTCTGGGAACACTCACCCGGATTGTGTCGCGGCGTTTGGTAGCGTAAGCTGACTTGAAAGTTCACCTCTGATTCAAGAGGAATCGGAATCTTGAATTAAATACGTGCATGTCGGGGGCTTCTTTTTGGGGTATTCCGGGAGGACTCACCTAGATCGTGCTGCATTCTTTGCCAGTGCAACTGTGCCATCCATTGGGGCGCCGGAACATCGAGCCGGAAGGTCAGTGACAAACACAAACAGGGCGCCCTTCAGGATCATCCCGGGGCGAAGAAACATTCTGCGGTTTCTTCTGTGGTGATGTTTGTGCGCAAGGGGTCCGATTGTCCACGGAGTATGTAAGGTTGAGCAAGCCTATAAAAGATCTGATTCAGAACGATGCGTTGATGGATGGGAAGGGGTAGATGAGGTTTTCTACTGGGGAGCGGATTGGCGACCGGGCTTGACACCTCGGAGGGGTGGGTCTTTGAGGGTATGCAACGTTTAGGAGTGATAGCGGATGTCCACAACGAGTCTCATCGAGCAAGAAATATGATATCCAAGTAAAAGTAACCCCAGACAGGCCTCAAGCAGAGAGCCTGTGTTACAAACGGTATTACTTGAGTATGACAGCTCAGTTGGTGACTGATGCTGAAACCTGTCTCAATCACCATGTGCCAAGATGCGTATGCTGTTTCGGAATTTCTCCAAACTCGGCATTCGTATTGGCGACATCAGTTTGCGGTTTCATGTCTCGGGTTTCTTCATATGTATGGCGCCTAGTGGCGAGAGAAATGAGGAGAAATGTCTCTTATATGTCATTCGCAGTATATTTCCACGTATCCAGCATCGCATCCGTGATGAGCAAAACAAACATCGAGAGCCAGACTGGTAGTGGCCGGTGCTTTGTTCGCACCACGCCTTGGCAAAATCGAGCCTACAAGCCTCCCTGGAGCCTCGAAGGGGCAGCCCCCTCGCGTGAGGCGCTTCGCGCCGCGCCCCCCGGCAGGCGAGGGACTTGTGCTTAGTTCGTGGCAAAATCAGTGCCCTGAGATCAAGCACTGGCGGAATTGAACGACTTGATTCCGAGTTCCCAACAAAAGCAAAATGCTGCCAAAGCTGAATGTAAAAGTGTCTACAAAAAGAGATGGACGATTTCCAAACAAAAAAAAATCCAAGCGTATCGATTAATTTCCACAAGTTCCTGGTCATTCAGTGTCAGGCGCGGTGATGCCAAGAGTAGGTGAACTCTTCTAGCTACACCGGTGACTGCGCCGCAGTGCGGTGGTAAGCGCAATAGGAGCGCGGTGGAAAGGCAAAAATAACTTATAGTTATTTTTAAGAGGAAACCCAAAAGGGTTGTAACGGAGGGGCCAGGAGCGCCTGGGGTATTTAAGTGCCCTCCGATGGTCTTACAGGGCCTGCGCAATAGATGCGCAGGGGTGGTTATGAGACCTGTGACTTCTGGGGCCCGACTAAGGGTGTTTTTCAAACAAATAATCGTTCCCAGGCTAGGGGATAGAGATCCCAATAAAGAAATGAAAACGGCGGACTTACTCGTGAAGAGGGTCCGCGGAAAAGGACGGCAAACGACTCAACAAACCGAGATCGTGACAATACAGGCGAGCGACCGGTCGGATAGACGGGGCGGGGCTGGTACGGCGACGAGGTGGTTGGTCTGAATCTGGGGAGGCCCCTTCTTGCTCAGAAGCCTCCCTTTATATATCCTTGCGGCGACCGGTAGGGTCGCTGGTCTATTTCCAAATTCATCGCGGCTTCTCAGCCGCGGGAAGAACTAGTTAGGACAGGAGTAGTAGAGCGTTCTATTGCTCGCATAGCTCCTGTCCTCTTTACTCAACAGCAGGTGTTACTCTTCCTCGGTCCGAGGAAGAGTTCCACTCTTGATGATGCTTTTGTGGTAGTTCATCTTTGGCCGGGGGAGACACAGCAGTTTACTTCTTCGCTACTCTCCTCCGGCCGTTTCCTGTAGAATGTTCTACGGGTTTTTTGTTAGTTCAACAATAGCAAACCCGTTCTCTTGGCCTGAGAACGGGTTGTTTGATCATGGCTACTATTCTTTCTCTGGCCGATACCTGCGGCCGGAGTTTGTATGCTCTCTCCTTGATTCTATCAATCAATCAAGGGGAGGCTTTTTTGCATATTCATATTCTTATTTGCGGCGCTCTGCGCCGCACTCAATGCTCCGAAAGTCGTAGTCGCTGAAGCTGTGTAGGTTTCGCGACTACTTGGCGCTCTGCACCGCTAATAGTATGCATAGCATGTAGAGTAGTTAGCTGGGCTCTAACGTAGTCTAGTAGCCCGGCTGACATTCAGTATCCGCTAAGAAAGAAGTGAAAGAGGCTGCTGAGGGAGTCAAAGCTGCCGAATTGGAGCATGAAGGCTTGAAAGCTAAGCTGCACCCTCAAAAGTGAGTCTTTCTTTTGCGGTATGATCATTTCTCCGACTGACCATCACTGGCTCTGTTTGACCAAGGTATGTAGAAAGCACATGCACAAGCGGCTTGGAATACAGGCAAGAGATCAAACCACCAGGAAAGAAAAATAGTCACTTGATGACAAGTGACATCATGCCAGCTCCAGCGGGCTACCCACCATCTACCCACCATCTACCCATCATCTACCCACCATCTAACCAGTTTAATAATTTCCACAGAAGATCCTCAGTTTTTTCTGGGCACCACTGATCCCCATTTCTGGTCAGCTGATACTCAGCTTTAGCTCCCAGCTAATTATGCTCAGCTTTGGTGCCCAGCTCATGCTCAGCTTTGTTTCTCAGATCAGAACCAGTCCTGGCCCAGCTTATTTTCAGCTTTATTCCAGTCATGGCTCAGCTTAGACTCAGATTAGGACTATCATTGGCCCAGCCAATGCTCAGCTTTAAACCAGTATTGGCTCAGCTGATTTTCAGCTTTGGATAAATCTTGGCCCAGAAAATGCTCAGATTCTGAGTCTGACCACTCCTGTAACAGCTTATGCTCATCTGTGGACCAGCCTTGGCTCAGCTGATGCTCAGCTGTGGACCAACCTTGGCTAAGACAATGCTCAGCTGTGGACCAGCCTTGGCTCAGCTGATGCTCAGCTGTGGACCAGCCTTGGCTCAGCTGATGCTCAGCTGTGGACCAGCCTTGGCTCAGCTGATGCTCAGCTGTGGACCAGCCTTGGCTCAGCTGATGCTCAGCTGTGGACCAGCCTTGGCTCAGCTGATGCTCAGCTGTGGACCAGCCTTGGCTCAGCTGATGCTCAGCTGTGGACCAGCCTTGGCTCAGCTGATGCTCAGCTGTGGACCAGCCTTGGCTCAGCTGATGCTCAGCTGTGGACCAGCCTTGGCTCAGCTGATGCTCAGCTGTGGACCAGCCTTGGCTCAGCTGATGCTCAGCTGTGGACCAGCCTTGGCTCAGCTGATGCTCAGCTGTGGACCAGCCTTGGCTCAGCTGATGCTCAGCTGTGGACCAGCCTTGGCTCAGCTGATGCTCAGCTGTGGACCAGCCTTGGCTCAGCTGATGCTCAGCTGTGGACCAGCCTTGGCTCAGCTGATGCTCAGCTGTGGGTCAGCCTTGGATCAGCTGATGCTCAGCTGTGGAACAGCCTTGGCTCAGGTGATATTAATCTTTTGAATAGTCTCAAAAAATCTGATACTCAGCTTTGGAACAGCCTTGGCTCAGCCAATGCTCAGCTTTGTACCAGCATTGGCTCAGCCAATGCTCAGCTTTTGAAAATTTTTGGCCCAGCTGGTGTTAATCTTTGGAACAGTATTGTCCCAGCTGATCCTAAGCTCTGCACAAGACTTTTCCAAGATGATGCTCAGCTTTGGACCATTGTTGGCTAAACTGATGCTCAGATTTGGAATATTCTTGGTCCAGCTGACACTTGGATTTGTTTCAGGCTTGGAATATCCAATGCTCAGCTGTGGCCCAGGCTCAGCCAATGCTCAGCTTTGGCCCAGGCTCAGTCAATGCCTACTGCTCAACTTATGATGAGCATCAGCTGTTCCTGGGAAAAAATTAGGATCAGCTGACTGTGCCACATTGAGTGCTCTGGTGCAGTCCTGCAAGCTCTACAAGTGCTGGTGGAGCAGACTTGGAGCATTGCTGGAGTAGCTCTGGAGCAGAAACCAAAGCTGCATCATGTCACTTGCCATCAAGTGACTATTTTTTTTTTCCTGGTGAACGGCTGGATGGGCTTCGACGGGAATTGGCTGATATGGAAAAGGCCAAATGGGGAGGCTATCAGCAAAGTTGATTCGACGATTGCGACTTTGCGACATAAGATCGACTCCTTCTTGCGTAAGGTAAGAGTGCACACGATGCTATAGAGCGGATAGAAAATACCTGCGAATGGGTCGCTGGGGCCAAAAAGTGACTCCTTCCGCATCCTTATTGTCGTACCAAGCTTGAACTTACTCATGGAGGACATCCGCTTACTTTTGTTCGGTCAGCCTAGAAGTGAACTCGATTTTTCTGATAGTGTCGAAAAAAGAGAGAAACAGCTTGCAGCAAAACATTCAACGGTCATCAAGGACAAAAAGAAAATTGAAGAAACCATTGCGTGATTAGGTGGATTTCAACTCATAACTTGGGAGGGGGGTGCTTTGCGCCCAGGAGGGACTTAGCTAAGTTTAAAGAAAAATGCCAGAGCCGTATTATTGTTGTTTGCGCGTCAGAAAAATGATATCCAAAAAGTTGCTCATGAGAACTTGCTATCATTACTTGGTAGAAACTAAGCAAGTGTTGCATGCTCATAAACCCTAGTTTTTGATTACACCTGATAGAGAGAAAGATGGGAAAAGGACGAGAGAAAAAAGAAGGTTTTCAAAATATACTTTTCAGAGGGGGAAAAGGGGAGTGAAATGGAGCTTTTAGTCTAGAGTGGGAGTGCTAATTCCACCAGAAGGTTCAATCGATTTATTAGTGCGAGAGCTAGGTGGAAGTGACGATGAGCCTGGGCCTCCAGGCCCTCCCGAAAACAGAGAGCCCATCAGATCACTCAAAATGTTGCCTCCCTGTCGTTGTTGTCTGTACATTTCCGGTCAAAATAGAAAAGAAAAAGGGGTTAAAAACCAAATTCAGCGGCCCAACTCAGGGGTGAAAATCGGAGGGGAAAATTGGAACAGGGCCGATGAAAGATAGGCTCTAACCTGATCCCAAAGTACATTTCAGCTAGAGTTGCAAAGCTTTCTTGGATAGCGGGCGAGGATACCCAACCGTCGAGACGAGAATAACGACCGATCATAGCTTGATAAACTGCTTTGCCGATGGTTGGACCGGGGTGATTTGGGGGAGGGACCGAGCCATTGGGTAAAGAGCCAGGACCGACTTGGCAAGTGAGGATTAATAGCTGAAGAAAGTTCAGTGATGGGACGGAGAAGACATGGACCGTACTGTTGTTACAGTCGGCATTGAGATCACAGTTGAGTAGCTTGGGATAGGCCGAGATAGTCTTTTGGAGGAAATCTTCGAGGAAAGTGCGAGCGGAGAGGATCGAGCCAAGTTCCAGGTAGCCGAGAACACCTACGGATGCGTATCGTCCGGAGAGAGAGCCATCCGAGTTTGATTTATCTTCTTTCGACCAAGCCCATAAGAGGTTCGATAACACTTTGGCTGCATCACGATTGCACGCCGATAGGAGGTGGACCACGGCGGATTGGAACTGGTTCTCCTTGAAAAGTCGTTCACCAACAGCCAGGTGCAAAGCCGGATCGCCCGTCGGACAATCTCCAGCATCACAAGACCAGGACACCGCGGCATCGATCAAGGTCTTCCTCCAGCTTCCAGAGGATCCAGTCAGAGCGATCAGCGTCAATAGCTTGTTGCGCTCCTCTACTCCCACTGGCACATTCTTGGCCACCATCACATCCCGGATTAACATCAGCCCAAGATCGGTTCCCGAGCCCGTTTGTCCTCGCTCTAACAAGAGTCTCGATCCTTCGAATAACAGTAAGATCGCATCCTGTGTAGAGGCTTGGTCATTCGACTTGAGAAGTCGTGCGGCCGAGGTACGATATTTCTGCAACCAATTTCAAATCGTACGAGGCTCAGTCAGTTTTAAGCCAGAGTAGTTCTACAGCAATCAAATGATAAAATTGCTTCGGATGACTTACTTGATGTGCGGCATACCACTCCTGCTGGTCAACCAGGCTCTGAATTGACTTGAGAGTTCGGGCGAGAGACGGAGTTGGCATCACTAAGAACCATCTTTCAAGTCAGCAGAGGGAAGAGCCACATCAGGGGCCCGCGTTGACATACCTGCTGGTGCTTGTTGGATATCGAGCTCGAAGAGGCTGACTGATGGTTGTGTGTTTGAGGATGTTTTTGGGTTGAGGAATTCTGCAAGTCGACGTGGCCAAGCTCGGAAAGCGCTCGGCCGGGCCGGGCCGGGCCTGCGGCCGCAGATGGGGCACGCGCGGAACCCGCCAGACTCAGAAGAACATCATTTATTTTCGAAATGTGCCACTGGCGACTCCGAGTCTGGTGTTCATGGCACTTGGGTCCTGACTCTCACTTCGGTCGACTGCACATTGGTGGTCCTGTGGCTCTTTCTGCAAAGCTCTGCATAAATTACCATCGAACTGGGCGTTCCACAACCATTAGACTCTATAAGTGAACAAAAATACCACTCGTGCTCTTGTGCATACCGGCCAGACGATCATCTCCAATAAACGATCGTTGGAAGTAGCACATCCGAAATGCCACCTAGCAGGCTCGAGAGCGGATTGGATGTCCAGTTGTTCCGCAGGCGGCTTGAATCCTTCATCAAGTCTTGGAAGGTGCGCGCACACACAATCTTCGGGACTCTTCGCATCGGATCTGCAGATTTTTTTGCTCGACTGCCGCAGCGATCAATTTCTTTGCCATCGATTTCATGATGATTCTCCGTTTCTCTAGGACGCTGACGGACCTGGTACAGAAAAATTACAAACATGCGGAGGCATCCTGCTGGGTGAAGCTCTCCCGAGGGAGAGGAATGAACAGTTGCACGTTTTTCTTTTCGGCGACATCCTGTTCGGAACATTTATTTTTATCACCCACACGAAGATCACAATGATTTGTTCGCCCACGCAAGCAGAAATCCTGGCTCCTCTGATCAAGGCCCCCCGTGATCAAGAGCTCTCAAACTTTGCGTTCAATGTCGATGTACAAGTGATGGTCAGGCCAGCACGAGATAACTCGTGGATGAGATACCTATTGGATGACTTCCCGTCATCATTTAGAGAGCTCTAGATGCCTCTCTAAATCCTAAATTAAGACACCCATCAAAAACTCAACCAGTGCACATGAAAGTAATGAACTGTAGGGCTAGGAAAACATTTCCCTTTTTGTCAAAAATTAAGGATTTGGGTGTGTAAATTGAGATCTGGGAGGCTCCCAGACTCGACGGGAAGTCCTCCATTGTCTTCCGTGGATGCCGTGATCACAAAACCTGACAAGATTGGTCGCGTTGGTGGCATGAAAAAAGATAAGGACTAAATCTGGAGGGTTTCGCATTCGCCTTTCCTGTTGCTAACCCTTAGTTTTGAACCGCAGGAATGGAGGGCGTTTTTAAAAAGTGCGGGGAAGGAGACGTTACTCAAAAAAGCTGTCGACATCACAGATGAGGTCTCCGTGATGTTAGCGACCATGCACCCGGAAGAAATCGTAAGTTCATTTCGCTTTCCTTTCCGATCGCATGACAAGCTGTCTTCATGACTCAATGTGACCCAACGACAAAACTATTGGACACTTATTGTGGGACACATGTTGGGAATGTTGTTATAGAAACGTACCGAAATCGCTTGTCAAATGAGCCACCAACTTCTGTCACTTATGTGTGAGCAAATCATTGACCTGGTAAAGGGGCGCAAAGAAATGTACGCATGTTCTACAATTCTCCTACATTGTAGTTTTCAGACAACTGATACCAGCCCTGATTGATTTGGTGCCGGGAAATCACCTACAGAACCAATGAAGCAGTTGGAAGAATGATTCAGGCAAAACACTATGATGGCAGTATATGGGAAGAAGCAAACTTTGAACCCAATGTAAGTATGGTGCTGACAAGAGTTTTTCTGTCCCTGGATGTTCCTTCTGACTTTCTTCTTGTTTTGACATAGTTCAACTGGAAAGACGCATCTCTGCACGGCTTCCCCCTAGTTTGATCAAGTGGCAAATATTGTTTGCAGCATGTACCGCACTTTGGCGCCGAGAGACTTAGCCACACCGGAATCTTCGTGGCTGGTTTAGGGATACGGTATAAATCGTATTGTTCTTATGTACTCCGTACTTTGATGGTAGATCCGCACCCAGTGAGTTCATTTGCCTCTGACAACATCAGGATGGTCAACTTGTTATGGTACCACTAGACACAACAAGCAAACTACAGCCACTTGCTCGAATTGCACAGATTTGCTCTCGGAGAGCTGAAAGAAGGTACAACCGGCCGTGCGTTTTACAATTTAGTCAAGCAAAAGGTCAAAGTCGATTGACCTCAACTTTGTCTTGACAGCAGGTTTGGATCCAGTGTACCCATACGATACCGCTTCCTTGCAAAAAATGAAAGAGCGTAGTAGTACATACTGACTCTATTTATTTCATCACAACTTATTATTATTTAGGTTGGGGCGGATCCTAGCAATCAATTGTTAAACTTCACTGGAGACTGTCCCATAGTCCTGAAAAGCAGTATGGTGTTCAAATTGTCCCTAGGCTTTCTCAAGATCAAAGATCCATTTGAAATGGGCAAGAACTACTTGCTTCATATTGCCGACACTGTCCTAATTGGGAAGAATGGTTCGACGATTCTATGCAATGGATTAACAGAACCATCAGGAATCACGTTTTCGAACAACGCTTCATCTGAGTCGGATGCTACGGAAGAAGAGGATTCAAACAGTGGCAAAAAGGGATCAAAAGGTTCAGAAAGCGATCCATCCGAGCTTAATCAAACCAAAGAAGAGGAAAATTTGGGCAACAGTTCCATAAAGGATGTCGAAACAAGATTGAAAAGGTCTGAAAGCTTTGAGGAAGAGCGGGAAAACGCTAAACGTCAAAAACTTCTTACTGCGCCTTTGTTTAACAACCCGGGTCACATGGGCTCCAATACGAAAATCGACATCGACATAAGATTGGCGGCAGTCAGTGAACCGCCTAACCTTACAGCTGGAAGTTGTGCCAACCTAGTCAATGCCGATATTGAAACTTTGAGAAACGGAGGAGGAGCAATAAAAGCGGAATCCCCTGACGTTGACGAGAGACTTGACCGGTTAAACAAAGTCAAACATTCGGTGATGAAAGTCTTGGGCAATCTTGAAAAAAGGCTTCAAGAGTTCAAGACAGAAGTCAGGGCAAGTTTTGTGGAGATGCGAAAATGGGCAGTCACAGATAAGCAAACTGACCAGCAGCATGAAGTGATACAAGGCGAAGAAAAGAGGGTCAAGAAGAAGAACTGAGAGATCTAAGAGCAATAGTGATTTCAAGGTGTAAGTTATACTTATTCTTGATAATTTACCTTCCAATATTTTTGGTTAGCTTCCTTGCAAAATTTCTTTCACCTACCATCCGTCGCCTGTGTGACAATAAAGATGGCATGTCACAGATGACGTATGTGACCGATTAGGTTCCGGAGGCGGTTTCTTCATTTGGTTATCATACATTAGGTTTTGCACTATCATGTACTGGTACTCAACCTTGTAACTCTGCTCTCTCTTCTTTCCTTCCTCACACGTTCATCACATTGTGTCATTCTAATACCTCGTTTAGGTATTAGAATTTTCCTCGAACTTGCTCGCTTCCCTCGGAGTCTTCTCTCTCCTTGCTCTGCTCACAGCTGTCTCTGGTGTTTCATAGGTTCGGTTTCCTTTTCTATCTTTATCTAATTACTTTACTCAATAAGCAATTAACACACGTTTGTCACATTGTGTCATTCTAATACCTTGTTTAGGTATTAGACTTTTCCTCGACCTTGCTTGCTTCCCTCGGAGTCTTCTCTCTCCTCGCTCTGCTCACAGCTGTCTCTGGTGTTTCATAGGTATTAGACTTTTCCTCGACCTTGTTCGCTTCCCTCGGAGTCTTCTCTCTCCTTGCTCTGCTCACAGCTGTCTCTGGTGTTTCATAGGTTATGAGCCCAGCTCATTGAGCAAGAGGATTGATACAAGACTTCCGACGAAGCTCAAGGAACAAATAAAGCAAATACCCTGGCGAAACAAACTTCTCTTGAAGACTTCGGCCTTCATTCGCCCAAAGCCACTCCTGGGCCAGTTTCTCCAGACAAGCCATCTACCAGTTCTACAATCAAGCACAACTTAAAACCAAACATTGAATCTCTTTCAGCATTGCTTTCAGAAGATTCCAATTCTACTTTTCATCCCGAAGATCTTGTTCTCATCACCATGGCCGCCGAGTCTTCCCTATCAAGTGGCTCAGCTTTGACAGGTATCAAATTGTGTACCGAAAAACTGAATCACCACAACTTCATTTTGTGGCGCTATGACATCAGGTGCTTGTTGGAGTTTTTAGGCTTAGATAAATTCTTAAAACCTCATACTCCAACTCTCATTGCTCGCACCGACTACCAATGCAAAGTTGAACAAGTCACAAACTACATTCGAATTCATCTTTCAAGAATTGATGCGGTTTGTTTTGTTCCTGATTTGGACGTCTATGATCCGGTGGCACTCTGGGATTCCATTCAAGATCATTATGCTGAAAGCTCCATCAAAAATTCAGCAAATCTCATGGATAAATTACATGACTTTACTTTTCCCAAAGACACAATGGCCGACAACATTGATCAGTTTCGAACCACTTTTCAACTAATGATTGAAGTAAGCTCAGAAGATTTTGATGTCAAAAGCCTCGAACCACCAGGGGGGGAAAGTGTGGCACTCCCTGGAGAGTGCCAGACCGTATGTTCCTTTGGGAAGACTGTCTGATGTCAAATGTGTGAGCATGTGGGATTTAGGCTTCAAATATGTTGACCTTATGTTCAACTCAGGCTGATCTTTGATCCACTCCATGGTAAACATGTTGGTAATTGAGTTGAGGGTACCCCCACTTGATGCCTGGTACACCCTGGTATTCTACACTTAGTGGTGTGTTTCAGGAATCAATTTGAGACCCCCTCCACTCAATGAATGGGTCATAAAGTCATTGAGTGGAGATTCCCTCCACTTGATGACTGTTGGACAACCATTGATTGAAGGTTGTGTCCACTCAATGACCATATCTAAATTACCAGCCACCAAGTGGATACATCCTCCACTCAATGACTGGTTTTTAATGTCATTGAGTGGAGGGATTCTCCACTCAAGGACTGGTGTGTATACTGGCTGTTGAGTGGGGGGGTCCTTACTCGGTGACTGGTTCTACTGGCCATTGAGTGGAGACACCCTCCACTTGATCACAGCTCACTAGGATGGGAAAATCCCAGAGCAGTGACCAGTACTGCATGTTGGTCATTGAGCCGGGCCTCTCCCAGCTTTAAGGACTGTATTTACTGTACTCAGCGCGGGGAAAGTCCCGGCTTGATGGACAGTATGTACTGTCCATCCTGCTGCACTTTTCCAAGCTGAGTGGCCAGTGTAGGCTGCCTACCGCGCTTGGAAAGGCTGACTAGATGACCAGCATTTGCTGGTCATTGGGCCAGGGCTTCTCGCTGGATGACCAGTATCTACTGGTCATCGGATTTGAGCTCGGAGAGGCTGCAGATCGATGACCAGGGCATGATGCCTGTCAAGCGCGGCCTCACTGAACTCGATGGCCAGTTTGTGTTGGCCATCCAGTCGGAGAAGCCCTGGTCCGATGACCAGCACCTATTGGTCATTGTTCTGGGCCTGTCTGAGCTTGGTGAGCAGCCTGTACTGTCCACCAACCTCGGAAAAGCCAAGCTGAATGAACAGTATTTAGTGTACTGTTCATGGAGTTGGGGCTTTCCCAGCTCAATGACCAGCAAATAAAGGTCATTGAGCCCGTGTAAACAAGCAACTCGCCAATGTCCACCCTGATGTTCGGCCAAACATGACAGTGGACATAGCAACAAAAAAAAACATGCTCCCCGGGGACACCCGGGGATACAGAGCTGATCCCTGTTGCCCCGCTGCCACCGTAGTTGACTTGTGCCCAGATTGAAACTCCTGGAACACAAGCTTTTTTGGTGGTTTGCTACACATATGAACACCATTTTTGCCACTAAAAAATGATGATGATTTTGATTGTTCTGGATTCAGCAGGTCAAAAGAGCATCATTCTTATCTTACACCTGGTGCTAATAATTACCATGTGATAAGAGCAATCAACCCCATTTTGTTGCACAATGGCCACGGACATAATGGTAGGTGTGATGAAGGTATGCTACCTGGAGGAAAAAATTGCCCAAAACAGTCATGCAAAAGGTGTGAAGATGATCAATCTACAAGACAAACGGTATGACCCTGCATGCTGAGATGTGTGTGGACATTTCAGAGTTGACTTTTCACCTCAGAGTTCAGACCAGCTATTGAAATCTTTCTCCTGCTGGTTTCAGGATCATCAAAATATTGATGCATCTATTGATATCCACCAATCTGCCCCCTTCCCTCTGTGAAGCTTAATAATTTTAACCTCTAGCTGCTACATTTTTCAGTCAGATGGAGGTCAAGTGAAGGAAAATTGTGCAATGTGTATTCACATACAAAAGGTGCATGGACCCATATGAACAGCTGACCGTATGGCAAACTTGAGCCTGCATAAGTGGACCATCACTTGGTAAACATTGTTGGTGAAAAGGCCTCTTTGATTGTTCACATTTCATATTACAGGGAGGGAAGACAGGTTGCAGAGGTTTTCCCAGCTTTGACACTGTTTGACACTCAAAAAAGAGAAATTTAATTTTACATAACTTTCCTCCCAATTGATGAAGGGAACAGGCATGGCAGAAATATCCCACAAGGATTAATCTACCAGTTAACTGAGTCTTTGCGGTTGCTATAATTTACAGCTATCTTTCATTATGTGATTTTATGTGTGTTTTGATTGAAAAAAATCAGCCCTGAAAAATCTTCCTTCTCACTTGGTCAAGGATATCTTTGAGCATCAGGATAGTTACATTCTTGGCAAAACATGTTGTGAATTGAAGCTCACATCCTGGATTTTGTTTGATATGAACCAAACAGAAAATTTCAACTAAGATATTTCCATGCGTTGGAATTGAGTTACAGATCATCCCGCAACCACTTCACCTACAGTTACACATCTGTTGGGAAGAAAATTGAACAAAGAGTTGCGACTCACATCTAACTCACATCAGACCATTTGACTGACAGAATTACGGCCTGGCACTCTCCAGAGAGTGCCACACTTTCCCCCCTGGTGAACTCGTTTGGATTTTCTTTGCTCTCAAACGGCTTCCATCTTCCTACGGGACTTTTCGTGCTTTTCAATTTTCAAGTATGAAGAAAGTCAACGGTGTTCGCCCAAAGATTTCCATGGCTGAATTTCTTTCAGACTTGGAAACAGAGCTACGTCGTCAAACCAAAGCAGCATCTCAAGCGACTGCAGCAGCTACTGCCTTAGCTTTGTATCAAAATCGAGGAAATCCCAAAGGCAACTCTACCGGCTTTCAAGGATCCTCTCAAAAATTCAAATCTTGTCAACAAACTTGTTGATTTGGCGCTCACAATCCCGATACGTCTCACTTGGAAGAGGATTGTCATCAATTGCATCCTGACAAAGCTGTGGCTTATCATCAAGCTGCTATTGACCGAGTCAATTCAAACGCCTCTAACAAAGCTCTTCTGAGTGTCAACTCTGGCATAGTTGATGCAATAGTCTTTGACAGCAGAGCATCCGGTCACTACTTCAAGTATCAACAGTACTTCACTTCCTTCACCACAATATCCTCGTCAGTCTACGGTGCGAATGGTGCTGCAATTCCAGTCCTTGGTTTTGGCTCTGCTGTCATTCATACTGCAATTGGACCAATCACCATCTCCAAAGCCTTCTTTGTTCCCTCATTGTTGAACTCATTGATTCCTCAATCATTTTACATGCGCCGTGGCTACTCAATTCTATCATTCTCAAATGGTTCCAGCTTCAAATGTCAACGTGGCAATCATGTGTTATGTAAAGGTTCTACCACCGATAATGTGCTTCTAATTCACATGAACTCTTCTTCTGCACTGGCGGTTACCGCAAATCCTTCTTTCAACTCTTTGGACCTACATCAAGCTCTAGGTCACCCCAGCTTTCCCTACTTAAAAAAGGCATTCCCCAACATTAAGCTTGACTCCTTCGAATGCAGCGTCTGTGATTTATCAAAAATGCACAGAACTCCGTTTTCCGGTTCGTTTCCGTTAGCTTCAAGGACGTTGGAGTGTATTCACATGGATCTCTGCGGTCCAATGACTCCTTCATCTTGTGGTGGAAATCTCTACTTTCTAAAAATCGTGGAGGGTTACAGCAAATTTTGATTCATCTTCCCAGTGCACTGCGACGTAAGTCTGACTCTTTCTCCACTTTTGTTGGATTCCTTAACCAGACTGAAACCTTTACCAATAACAAACTGGTTTCAGTGGTTTCCGACAATGGAGGAGAATTTGTTAACGCTTGATTTCAGTCTCTTTAAGAAGAACAGGGAATCAAACATCTTACCACGGCTCCCTATACTCCGCAGCAAAATTCCTTCTCTGAACAAGGGAACAGAAGGACCATTGAAAAAGCAAGAACCCTGATGGCCACTGCCAACATGCCATTGCTCTGGTGGGGGGAAGCTGTCACTACATCGGTTTTCCTTGAAAATCATTCTCCGGACAGCTCTATTGGTTTCAAGTCTCCCTTTGAACTCTGCCACGGAACTCCTCCTGATCTTTCTCGGCTGGTTCCTTTCGGTTGTTGAGCAGTTGCTTACATTCAAAAGACCAATCAAATCTCGAAATTCTTGCCATCAGGTGTAGAGGCAATCTTTTTAGGTTATGACAAGCATCATCACACCTATAAATTGTGGGTGCCGTCTAACTCCAAGATTGTATTTACTCACCATGTCAAGTACTCACCCTCCTGTTTTCCTCTTCTTAACAATTCCCCTTCTAGCTCAGTATTGGATAACACTCTATTTGATTTTGGTATTGAAGAGCTGCCATTGCCAGATCAACAAATTGACAGCAGCATTGCCAATTCTCCATCAACTCCTGACACCAGGAAAAAAAAATAGTCACTTGATGACAAGTGACATCATGCCAGCTCCAGCGGGCTACCCACCATCTACCCACCATCTACCCATCATCTACCCACCATCTACCCACCATCTAACAGTTTAAGAATTTCCACAGGAGATCCTCAGTTTTTGCTGGGCACCACTGATCCCCATTTCTGGTGAGCTGATACTCAGCTTTAGCTCCCAGCTTATGCTCAGCTTTGGTGCCCAGCTCATGCTCAGCTTTGTTGCCCAGATCTGAACCAGTCCTGGCCCAGCTTATTTTCAGCTTTATTCCAGTGATGGCTCAGCTTAGACTCAGATTAGGACTATCATTGGCCCAGCCAATGCTCAGCTTTGGACCAGTATTGGCTCAGCTGATTTTCAGCTTTGGATAAATCTTGGCCCAGCCAATGCTCAGATTAGGACTATCATTGGCCCAGCCAATGCTCAGCTTTGGACCAGTGTTGGCTCAGCTGATTTTCAGCTTTGGATAAATCTTGGCCCAGCCAATGCTCAGATTCTGAGTCTGACCACTCCTGTAACAGCTTATGCTCATCTGTGGACCAGCCTTGGCTCAGCTGATGCTCAGCTGTGGACCAACCTTGGCTAAGACAATGCTCAGCTGTGGAACAGCCTTGGCTCAGCTGATACTCAGCTGTGGACCAGCCTTGGCTCAGCTGATGCTCAGCTGTGGACCAGCCTTGACTCAGCTGATGCTCAGCTGTGGACCAGCCTTGGCTCAGGTGATATTAATCCTTTGAATAGTCTCAAAAAATCTGATACTCAGCTTTGGAACAGCCTTGGCTCAGCCAATGCTCAGCTTTGTACCAGCATTGGCTCAGCCAATGCTCAGCTTTTAAAAAATTTTGGCCCAGCTGGTGTTAATCTTTGGAACAGTATTGTCCCAGCTGATCCTAAGCTCTGCACAAGACTTTTCCAAGATGATGCTCAGCTTTGGACCATTGTTGGCTAAACTGATGCTCAGATTTGGAATATTCTTGGTCCAGCTGACACTTGGATTTGTTTCAGGCTTGGAATATCCAATGCTCAGCTGTGGACCAGGCTCAGCCAATGCTCAGCTTTGGCCCAGGCTCAGTCAATGCCTACTGCTCAACTTATGATGAGCATCAGCTGTTCCTGAGAAAAAATTAGGATCAGCTGACTGTGCCACATTGAGTGCTCTGGTGCAGTCCTGCAAGCTCTACAAGTTCTGGTGGAGCAGACTTGGAGCAGTGCTGGAGTAGCTGTGGAGCAGAAACCAAAGCTGCATCATGTCACTTGCCATCAAGTGACTATTTTTTTTCCTGGTGTGAGCGATTTGAGGAGCTACCTAGTCAACCCATTAGTGACCAAGAACACTTCGACTCTTCAGTGCCTTCTAACTCTAATTCACCTTTGCTTGACTTGGCAGTTCCTCTTCCTCCTCCCCTCCCATTGACTCTTCCGCCAACAAATCTTCCAACAACAAAAGGCTATGCTTATGTACCTGCGTATGACGTCGCGCCCAGGAGCATTGACTCATCTATCAGCTCTTCCAACATTGTTGAAGCTCCTCGTCGACCACGCGCTCAAGTCATAAGACGACATCAAGCCAATCTCATCGTCGGACAACCTTCTTCCCTCAATGATCCAAAGACGTACGGTGAAATTCTTGGTCAACTTGATGAAAACAACTGGCTTATGGCCGTCGAAGTCGAGTCAAACAACAAATGAGTGGGGCAACAACCCAAACTTCGTGCCGTTTAATATTAAACGGCACGAAGTTTGGGTTGTTGCCCCACTCATTCCGGGGTGCAAACCATTGGATACAACTTGGGTCTTCAAACGGAAATTCAAGGCAGATGGAATTCTTCTCAAATACAAAGCTCGGCTATGTGTCAGAGGTTTTTGACAGGTCAAAGGCACGGATTACAACACTACTTTTGCACCGACAGGAAGACCTGCAACTCTGCGTCTCATTCTTGGAATCGGAGCACTTTACAATCTTGAAATCGATCAAATGGATGTTAAATGTGCTTTCCTGAATGGCATTCCGGAAGAAGACTTGTACATCAAGGTGCCAGATGGAGTTGGGATCAATCTTCCGCCAGGACACGGGCTAAAGCTTCAAAAATCTTTGTACAGTTTGAAACAGTCTCCTCGCTGTTGGTATTGGGCCTTGAGTGATTTCTTTGTGTCAATCAATTTTCTTCCATCTACCGTCAACCCATGTCTATTCATACACCAAGATGCCACACAGTTTTGCTGTGTCTTTATTCACGTTGACAAATTAGTAATAGTTGGACCCGACGTTGAATTCTTTAAAAGGCAAATCATCAATTGTTTTGAAATGGAAGATTTGGGCGCCTGTAAATATGTTCTCAGCATGCGAGTCACAAGAAATTGACTAGATCAAACAATCATACTATCTCAAGACCAATATGCTCATGAAATCCTTGAGGAATTTGATATGCTTGACTGTCGTCCAATCACATCTCCCCTGCCCACAAATGCTACAACTTGCCCAATTGACCCAAATCCACCCTCCTCCACGTTCAACTATAGGAGAGCAGTGGGCTTACTCAACTATCTTGTTCAATGTACTCAACCCAACCTAGCTTTTGCCTGCAGCTACCTGTCTCAACACCTGAACAAACCTTTGAAAACTCATCAAAATCACTTCCTCCACGTTATGCAATACTTGCAGCACACCAAAGCTATCGGTTTGACGCTGGGTTCTGTTCAGGATTCCCCTTCCAATTTGACTCTCGTTGCCTACGCTGATGCCAGCTATGCCACAGCCACTGAAGCCTACTCATTTGCGGGCAGTGCAATTCTGCACAATGGTCTGGTTGGCTGGCGGTGTCACAAAATGGACCTTGATGGCCCAGCCCTTTCCACAACCACAGCTGTGCTTGCTCAGAAACTGGCCAAGATATCATTTGGGCCCAACAGCTCCTGGATTTGCTTTGTCCCTTCATCAAGTTACCAAAATCTCAAGTCAAGTTGTATTGCAACAACCAAGGAGAAATTGCTTTGCTCAAAGACATGGTCTATCAACATCAAACTCGTAATCTCAACGTGCGTTTTCACTGGCTCCGACATCACATGATGAACTCAAAAACGTTCAGTGTCAAATACATTCCTACAGCAAACAACGTCGCGGACTTTCTCACAAAAGCGCTGGCCCCAATCAAGATCAAGGCATCACCCGCAAATATTTCTATGACCACCTGCAACATCAATTGACCTATTGAGCACGGGGGGGCTGTGACAATAAAGATGGCATGTCACAGATGACGTATGTGACCGATTAGGTTCCGGAGGCGGTTTCTTCATTTGGTTATCATACATTAGGTTTTGCACTATCATGTACCGGTACTCAACCTTGTAACTCCACTCTCTCTTCTTTCCTTCCTCACACGTTCATCACATTGTGTCATTCTAATACCTCGTTTAGGTATTAGACTTTTCCTTGACCTTGCTCGCTTCCCTTGGAGTCTTCTCTCTCCTTGCTCTGCTCACAGCTGTCTCTGGTGTTTCATAGGTTCGGTTTCCTTTTCTATCTTTATCTAATTACTTTACTCAATAAGCAATTAACACACATTCATCACATTGTGTCATTCTAATACCTCGTTTAGGTATTAGGCTTTTCCTCGACCTTGCTTGCTTCCCTCGGAGTCTTCTCTCTCCTCGCTCTGCTCACAGCTGTCTCTGGTGTTTCATAGCCTGAACATTCATTTTATCTTTTTTTGAACTTGACTGAAGCTCCGCAACTTTTTGCTCCATTTTTTTCCCCGATGAAATTCAAACAGAACCGTGCCTACAAAAATCACAGGGATCGCATTCTCAGTCCATCCGGTTGAGCAAAACACAAAACTTTTCCCGGAAGAGTTCTCTTGTGCTTCTTGCTATATCCCAATGTGATTAATATCACAAAGTGTAATTTATGCAGTGAATTCTCAGCTTCAGCCAACTCTTCATTCATGTCCTCAATTTAAACTTTCTCGTTATTTGGCTGCGCTGGCTCTTTCTCAAATCTCTCTGTCTTCCATCTCATCATGTTGTCTTATTTGAATATCCTACCTCCAGAGCATTGGTAACTGACTGTCTTATTGACCAACCAATCAGAAATGCCAGTGTCCTTTACACCTGAATACCGCTTTGAGAATGGTATTGTCACTCATTGGGAGCGCAATCTTAAGGAGGTATGGTCAATGGATGCATCCTCCGCGCCGAAGCGTCAAAAGCGGCAAGGCGCTCTTGGCCAAATGCAACGGAACCCTCTGACTCAAGGTTGTCCAGGCTGGAACCGGTAACGGCTATAGCCGGGCCTGATCCGGTGAAGACTTAAGTGTCACATTTTCTCCTGATTTTCCATGTGAAACCCAGACGAATTCAAGCGCAGTCACTGCGGAAGCTGCACAATCACTGCGGAATATGCAACCCCAACAAACTTATAACAGGCACGGAATCTGCACAGTACAGTCCGGCGGTGGGTCAGCTCTCACGTGTTGGTCCCGGGTATCCAATCTTGGTAAATTGCTAATCATGATGAACTAACCTGCACAGTACAGTCCAGCGGTGGGTCAGCTCTCACGTGTTGGTCCCGGGTATCCAATCTCGGTGAGGAAAAGAGAAGGGATCCCGGGCACGTGAGGGCCGGAACTATACGTGCGCTGTAAGACTCAAAAGTGGTTGTGAAACCCTTTTGCTGAATGGAGAAGGGGATGATGGAGGTGAAAACTCTGCCCTTCTATGCTATCAGTCAACAAGACCCACCAAGCTAAGCTTGGCAAGTTTTAATCAAATGATAGGTCTGGTCTAGTTCCAGATGAAGTTGTTCGATGACAGGTATGTGAGAGTTGAGAGTGAGTTCAGTAGTTATTTGCAAATATGAGGGTTTTGGTGAGGTATAGATGTGATGGTAAGTGTGAAGGTGGTATGTAAATAACTGGGGAGTACTGAGCTGAGGAGCTGACAACTGGGGAGGAGAGAGCACCTTATATAGACAAAAGTGGAGCCCCAGAGGGGCTTGTGGGTTAGGGTTTCAGCTGATCTGGACAACAGTGTGAGGGAATTTAGCTGGTTGGAGTAGATACAAATGATGTCATAATGTGTCAGGGGTACATAAATGATGTCATAAGAATGCAGTAGGGCCGCATGAAGGCTGCGTAAAGTGACAGTAGAATGCATGAGTTGACAGGTGGATGCAGGGGGTGCATAAATGTGTCTGAGGCTGCAGAGTCAGTGCGTGATGACATCATAATATGGAAATAGAAGAGTACTTGATAATATGTAATGACTGTAGTATGATGGGGAGATGTATGCTTGTATCCTGTGATGTGTATAAGCATAATGCTGTGATCTTTGACTTGAGGCTTGTGACAGGTTGGTGATTTGGTATGTTGAACGTGTGATGGGTGTCCAGTGTCCAAAGAAGTGTAGGTTCCAATCCAGAGGGGCTCCAGTGACGCTTCCAGTGGTGACTAGGGGTAAAATTGGCCGTAGAATCCATTTCTGGGGTCCATTTGATGGTATCTTGAGGCGTATTGTGAGTAAATATGTAGTATAGAAAAAACTTTTGATTTTTCACTTTTCCATCTACCACAGCGCGTTGGTGACAGTTAAGGTTGGTGCCTGTCACCGACTAGGTTATGATCTATGTCCATGTAAGGGAAGTACATAGATGACAACGCCTAATTTTCACATAAGTGCATACCATACTCTAACAGAACTCGTCTGGGTGTTTCATCACATTATTTGTCACAATTCCTCTAGCTTAACTAAGCCTCTCAAACGGAGGGTCCGGGGGACCTCGCCCGGAGGGTTCTCCGCAGGAGAGGCTTGCACCTAATGTCTGAAGTCTGGCAGGGAAAGGAAGGATATCCAACCCCAAAGCCACTAAATAATGATTTAAAAATCAGCAAAATATGTACAAAAAAAACTGAATAGACATTTTCATTGGCAGTGCTGATGGGCACCCTCACCCAAAATTGTGAGCAAAAAGCTCCAAAACTGATTGAAGGAATTGGTTTTGAAGGTCAAAGGAATCCTGAAGGATATTGCATTTCTCTGAAGATCCATTTTTGGATTTTCTGATAATATGCACAATTGTATTTCCTTCCTGCAACAAAATGCAACACTACATGTGTAGGATCTTTGGGCTTGCGGATCCAGGATCCACCAGGCCTGATGGTTGCGCATCCTTAGTTTACATTTCTTCATGTTTTTTTATTTTTAAAACATTAGTACAGTGCAAATGGTTTGGATTGAGGAGATGAGACCAGTGCCAAATGAGAGCTGAGGTCCAGAAGTATGTTTTGGCTCTGGGGAAAGTCCACAGGAACTGAGGGGGAGGCTGGCTGAGGCTTAATATTTTCCCTCCAGCCATTTGTGATTTCTTTCCCAGCCACAATTTCAACATTACGTGCAAGTCCCTCCCTGCGGGAGGGGCTGCTTTGCGGCCAGCCACAGTGAGCCTGCCACCAGGGGGGACTTGTGTTAAGTTAGCAAATTCCTCACTGTGTGAAGGTGTAGGGAGTTCAACTGGCATCCAATCAACATCACCCGGCCGCCAATCACCGCACGCAGGGAAGCTTTGCCCCACAACAGTTTTACTACAGATGTATTTACATAGTTTTGTTTTCTCTCCCAACCCATTGTAAGAATTGTTAGAGGACAGTTGGATCATGGAGTTAGAGTCAAGATTACAAAACCTACTACAAGCATAATCATGTACTTAGCGGAAAACCTAGTCTGTGATGTCCCGGGGGTTTCACCCGGTTAGGGTTTGTAGATAATATTTAGTCTGGAAGATCCCGCACCCCAGCTCTAATCTTTTCCCTCACCAAGATTGGATACCAGGATCCACCAGCGCTGACAGCTGACAGCAACGGGAATGTATTGTTCAGGTTATGAGTATTTCCTTTTTTTATCTTGCAATCTATACCAAGATTGGAGACCAGGATCCACCAGCGCCAACAGCTGACAGTGACAGGACTGTATCGTCCAGATCCCATTTGCCTATATCCATAGGGCATCTTACAAGAATCACACACAGGCAGAAGCTTCAATGAAAGCTTGAATCTGAATCAAGTTCATTCTAATTGCAGCCCCACAGAATGATAGCTGCCTTGAACATTTGATTAGGGAACTCAGTTCACATGACCTCCTATGTGAAGCCTAAAAGAAACACCAGGGCCACTGATAGGTTAGACTGGAGAGAAAAGCCGTGGTGCTTGAAAGTGGTTGACATGGCTACACCACAGCCCATCTCAAGTTTCAAAGTCCTGAGAATGGGGGGTGGGACTGTTTGGTGAACGATTTTCTCCTGCCCAGTGTGGTAGATGGAAAGGTTCCACTACATCAAAAATAAAAAATTTTCTCTGTTTTCTTTCCTTTACATAAAATTCATCAGAAATCACGGACTATGGCGCAAGGACGGGACTTTACAGGACCAGAAGTTACATTCCAAGCTACATATACACCTGACCTCCTATTACAACCTCACGTTTACATATACACCCCAGCTGCTGGACAGCTACCCATACTCATTTACACTGCACATACATTCTAAATTAGTGGATATTCACAACTGACAGCTGCAGGTGACATCATAGAAGTACCACGTTAAATCCCTCATGTTCTGACCAATCATAGTCACTCATTCAGATGTTTGTGCCTGCTACACGTCATGTAAATTTCCAACCTTCCAACCAACCACATTCACTCATTCAGTTTCCCTGCAGCTAAAATCCCTCATACAGTGCTTCCTTGTAGCTAAATTCCCTCACATTTGTCTATATAAGGAGCTCTCCCCCCCCCTCAGTGGTTTTTTCCTCAGTTCATTTACTGACCAATTACAGTCACCCCAACATTTACATAAACAACCTTACATATACTTAACAACCTACATACATAACAACCCTTACAATAACAATATCAACAAATTGTTTAGTGTCTTCAACAAGCTCATCTTTATTGAGGCATACAGAGCCGGGCATACTCTCATGCGCCGTGCTGCGGACTTGGACCGTTTAGGTTTGAACTTAGATGATGATACTCAGCAACCCTAAGTGTTTATGTAGTGTTTATGTCTACCCTCGTAGTTGTTTTCATTCATTCTCACTTTCTTGTTTTCTTCATCAAACTCATTCAAACTTCATTTATCACTCAGTCTTAGGTATGCTCTTGTATCATTCTTCTTGTTCTCATGTTCTATTCTCATTGGTTTTGTTTTCTCTCAGGTGTGCTTCCACCTCGCTTGTGTCGTCGCTTCAGTGTTCATCTCACTCACAGCATCTTGCTGTTTCAGGTTAGTATATCGTAGTTGTTTTCATTCATTCTCACTTTCTTGTTTTCTTCATTGAACTCATTCAAACTTTATTTATCACTCGGTCTTAGGTGTGCTTCCACCTTGCTCGTGTCGTCGCTTCAGTGTTCATCTCACTCACAGCATCTTGCTGTTTCAGGTTGCACTCCCCTTTGTCGTCCATTAGGTTATGAGCCCGCGCTCCGTTTAGCTCTCGTAAACCGTCACGCTCAATATGTCTGACAACAAGTCATTTCCAATCCTCATCAACACCAACTGGGATGCCTGGAAGCTTAAATTCCGTGGTTACTGCATGCAGCACAAGCTGGCCAAATACCACAAGGGCTGTGCTATTCCCGTGGATGAGGCACTTCGGGCTGATCATCTCGATAAAGAAGAACAGGTCGCCGGTATCCTCCACCAATCCATTGGACAAATCAATCACCAACGGTTTGTCACACCGCAGAATGAGAAGAAACCAAACCTCATCTGGGCTCTACTTGTGGGGTACTACAAATCCCATTTGGCCCAGAACCAGTCGGTTGTCTACCTCGACTTCTGCACCTTTCCATACAGGGGCAGCGTGTCCACCTTCATCGATGATCTCAACGCCGGTCTGAGCCGAGTGGCTTTGGTTGGTCTCATCATTGGCCAACCAGAAAAAGCCAATCTCAAAGAGTCTCTGCTCTGCAAAATTATCTTCAACAAACTCCCTGAAGAATACAAGCATCTCAAGGCAAGTTTGTTCAATCAACGTCCAATCACCCTTGACTTGATCAAAGCTGCTCTCGAAAACGAACGCACCGGGTCGTTATCGGTCTCTCACCACACCACCTCAATTTTGGCGGCTCCAGTCATCAACAAGAGTTGGCAATGTCGGCCACCACCACACCTCCATTCTGTGCCCCCAGAACTCACAACCCGGCGACTAAGCACTTGGCAGCTGATTGCAAGGCTCTCAAAAAGAAGAAGAAGCCAACCGCTAAAGCAGCAACCTCTAAACAACCAATCAGCGACAACAACGACACCACTGATACCTCTTCAATCAGCACCACGAGCAGTGGACTTCTCTGCATTTACAAGGCTCTCTCTGCGGTTCAGACCAACGACGTCTGTTTCCTTGACAGTGGCGCCAGCCACCACATGTTCAGCAATAAGAAGCGCCTCACTGACTACCACAGCAGGACAACTCAGATATCTCTTGCGGACAGTAACCACCTCCACCAGGAAAAAAAAGTAGTCACTTGATGGCAAGTGACATGAAACAGCTTTGTTTTCAGCTCCAAAACTACTCCAATGATGCTCCTCTCCACCAGCACATCTAGGGCTCACATGACAGGTGTCAGGATCAAAGCACTCAATGTGAAAAAACCAGATTATGCTCAGCTTTGGCCCTGGCCCAGCTGATGCTCAGCTTTTACCCTGGCTCAGCTGATGCTCAGCTTTTAACCTGGCTCAGCTGATGCTCAGTTTTTTCCCTGGCCCAGCTGATGCTCAGCTTTGGAACCAGCCACCTGATGCTCATCTTTGGCCCTGGCACAGCTGATGCTCAGCCTTGGCCATGGCTCAGCTGATGCTCAGCTTTGGCCCTAGCCTAGCTGATTTTCAGCTCTGGTCCTGTCCAAGCTGATTCCCATCTTTTTCCCTGGTCTGGCTCAGCTGATACTCAGCAAGCTGGGCATCAGCTGGCCAGCTGGCCCAGGAATGGGTCAAAGCTGAGTATCAACTGGGACAGGACTAGGAAAATGCTGAGCAAGGACTGGTAAAAAGCTGAGCATCAGCTGTAGAGATGGCAATCGGTACCCAGGTACCCACCGCGTGTCCGGGTACCGCCTGCTTTTTTGGCCCAAAACAGATACCCGTACCCGTACTCGGCACCCGCGGCGGCGGTACCCGGGTCTTTCTGGCGGGTACCGGCGGTACCCGCCAAGTTGTTTTTTGTAGATATGTGCCTGCTCGCCGAGAGGGGGCTTCTGCGAGCTGGTATCAGTATACCTGCCGCCGAGAGAGGATTTATACCTGCTTCTCGGCGAGCACTGGTATACACACACCAGCTCGCCGAGAGGCATTCCTCTCGGCGAGCTGGTGGGGGTATACCTGCTCGCCGAGAGGAATCCCTCTCGGCGAGCTGGTGTGTGTATACCAGTGCTCGCCAAGAGGAATCCCTCTCGGCGAGCCGGTCATGGTGTGTGTACACCAGCTTTCCGAACTCTCGGCGAGCTGTTGTGTGTACACCAGCTCTCCGACCTCTCGGCGAGCTGTTGTGTGTACACCAGCTCTCCGACCTCTCGGCGAGCTGGTGTGTGTACACCAGCTCTCCAACCTCTCGGCGAGCTGGTGTGTGTATACCTGCTCGCCAAGAGGAATCCCTCTTGGCGGGCTGGTGGGCGAGCTGGTGGCGCTGCAGCCGAGGATATCACACAGGACTTGCAGGAGACAAGTCCAGAAGGGGGTCGGGGACATACACAGCGGAAAATAGGTAGCAGTATTGGCGGGTATCAAGCGGCGGTACCCGGGTACCCGCCTAAAAATCACACAAAAACCAACACCCGTACCCGTACTTGGCACCCGCGGCAGCGGTACCCGCAACCCTGATGAGTACCCGCCGGCGGGTGCCGGGTACCGCCGCGCGGGTACCCGTTTGCCATCTCTAATCAGCTGCGCAAGTACTAGTACAAATCTGAGCATCACCTGGGCAAGGACTGGTCAAAAGGCTTTATTCCAATTCTGAGAGCAAGCTGTGTGAAAAAGCTGAGTATGAGCTGGGCAAAAAAGCTGAGTATGAGCTGGGCAAAAAAGCTGAGTATGAGCTGGGCAAAAAAGCTGAGTATGAGCTGGGTACCAAAGCTGAGTATCAGCTGGATAGAACTGAGGATCATTTGAGCTCATCAAAAACTGAATAGGACCTCCTTGGTAAATTTTGGAAGGTGAGGAGATTGTTGGGAGATTGGGGTAGATAGTGGATAGATATTGGATAGATGGTTGGTAGCTGGCTGGAGCTGGTGTGATGTCACTTGTCATCAACTGACTAGTTTATTTTCCTGGTGCTCGAATCAATAAGGGAAGGATATGTGCGAATCATCGCCAACAACGGCACGGAGTTGAAACTCAAGGCTCTTCATGTTCCGGGTTTAGCAGGCACTCTTATAAGCTTCAGCAGATTGTTTGAGCGTGGCTGCAATGTGGTGCAAACTAGTTTGACTACATTTGACCTGATCCGCAACAAGTCAGTCATCCTCTCCACAGCGGTCATAGGAGGCGTCTGCAACATCAAATTGGCACCCAGTTCTCAAGGTCAGTCCACCGGTCCTATTGCCAATTCCTCAACTTCATCTGACATCAATACTCTTCACAGATCAGCCGGACATCCAAACATCAAGGCTTTAATCAAGCTGTTTCCAGGCACAAAAGCTTTGAAAATCAACTGCGAAGCCTGTTTGCTCTCTAAATCTCACAGACTTCCTTTCCCAGGTTCTCTTCCAGAAGCCTCACATCCGCTTGAGTACGTCTACATGGACCTCAGCAGACAAATCAATCCTCGTTCTTTCAGAGGAAAAGAATATTACTTTAAAATCACAGATTTTTATACTTGTTATTGTCATGTCTACTTGTTATCCAAAAAGTCTCAAACTTTCTCATTCTTCATGCAATACTATCATGAGGTCACCAACCATCATTCTTCAAACATTAAGACGGTTATCTTTGATGGAGGTGGCGAGTTCAATTCAACTGAGTTTCTCGACTTCCTCAAAAGCAAGGGAATCACTGTTCAAGTCACGGCTCCCTCCACTCCCCAGCAAAACTCCGTAGCTGAGCAAGGAAACCGGTCAACATCAGAGAAGGCAAGATGTATGCTCAAGCAAACCAAGCTCCCATCTGGATACTGGGCTGAAGCCGTCTCCACTGCAGTCCTCCTCAAAAACATCACACCAATAAGGAAACTGAAGTGGGACACCCCGCACAACAAGTGGTTTGGCTCACCCTTCAATGTGTCTCGGCTAAAACCTTTTGGATGCCTCACTTACGCCAACATTCAAAAGAAACTCTGCAATGGCAAATTTGGCGACACTGCAAAGAAAGGCTTACTAGTTGGATACCAGCTGGGGACGCATAACTGGCGCGTCCTCCTACCAGGAGGGAAAGTGGAGCGCTGTCACGACATAACTTTTGTCAAGACAGAATTTCCAGGAGTCTCCGCTTTCTTGCCAGCTGATCCTTCATATCACTTCAATCCTCTCACTCCTTTCAAATTTGTCGAATTTGTCAAACCCTCGCCTTTGTCTCCCACTTCATCTCCCAACTCCATGCTTGATGTTCTTGAGTGGCGTACAGCGGAAGATGAACTTGATCTTGATGCTCCGTTGATTGACGTCAACTCTTTCTTTGAAAGGCCCGAACCAACACCCACAACTCCAGTCTCAAACATCAGTCCAGAAGATTCTCAGCAAAACAGCTCATCGTCTCAGTCGACTGAGGTGCCACAAAGGCCGAAGCCTGGTTATGAAATTCTTCTCACTTCAGACATTGCGCCAAAAAACATCAGTTCCAAAATTGATCCCTCTCACATTCTTTGCACCAAGAGGAGAGCCAATCTGGCGAGGGCTCTTGTTGCCTCGGACATTCCTCGCACGCACCAAGAGGCCATGCTATCGTTGGAAGCTTCTTCCTGGACCCAAGCAGTTGAATCCGAGCTTACGGCTATGAAAGACCTTAAAGTGTGGACCATCGAAGTAATTCCGGGTGACGAGTCCCTCCTTGGCACTGTCTGGGTTTTCTGTAAGAAGAAAAACTCTGAAGGCATTGTTGTCAAGTTCAAAGCACAATTGTGCGCACAGGGATCTCAGCAGAAAGACGGTTACGGATTCACTTATGCACCGACGGGCAGGTCCACCAGTCTAAGGGCCGCGCTCATTGTTGGTCTTTCCCGCGGCTACGCTATTCACCAAATGGACGCCAAGAATGCCCTTCTCAAAGGCAACCTGAAGGACTCTGTATATCTTTGTCCTCCGCCTGGCCTGGAGGTTCCGAAAGGATACTGCTTGAAACTCCACAAAGCCATATACGGCCTTAAGCAGGCTCCTAGGGTCTGGTATGCTGAGCTGAAGTCATTCTTTGACTCCATCAATTTTTATCCCTTGCTGGCGGATCCCTGCCTCTTCACCTCTCATGTTCCTGGCTGGGAGTGCTTTCTTCATGTTTACGTTGATGATATGATCATCATCAGCCACAAAGTGGACAGGTTCAAGAAGCTCATCTCGGCAAAGTTCCGCATGGAGGACCTTGGTGAGGCCCGACACATCCTTGGAATCAAGTTGACTTGATCATCAAAATACAAAATCCTTCTGAATCAAGAAGTGTACACACAGTCAACACTCAAGAATTGCGGCATGGTTGACTGTCGTACAACTCCAACTCCAATGCTGCCTAACTCACGCCTTGTCAAAAGCTCAGACAAAGATCACGCGGCATTTTGACAACTCAAAGTCAATTATCGAGAAGCTCTAGGGTTGCTCAACTATCTTTCAGTTTCCACACGCCCGGACATTTCATTCACTGTGTCTCAACTCTCACAGCATCTTGAAAAACCTGGGATGCTGCATTGGAAGGCAGTGCAGCATCTCCTTTGCTATCTAGCAGGAACCAAACACCACGGTATACTGTTGGATGGTTCTGGCAACTTGAATGAAATTGCTATCTATACCAATGCTGATTTTGTGAACTGCACCAACAATCGCAGATCCTATTTGGGGTACGTCACAATGTTTGCTGGCAATCTTCTTTCCTGGCACTCCAAGAAACAACAAACAGTCTCAACGTCCACCACTGAGGCGGAATACAGGGCTCTGTTTGAAGGCACGCAGGAATCAGTCTGGCTTAAATATTTGTTCTCTAGTCTTTTGGTATCATTCACCAGCAAATTTGAAGTCTTTGTTGATAATCAGAGCGCCATTGCTCTCGCCACCAACCCAATCTTTCAACAAAGATCAAAACATATCAACATCATTTATCACTGGCTCCGCAAGGTTCATGACACGGGGCTTATTCACATCAACTACATATCAACCAATCATCAAAAAGCTGACATGTGCACAAAGGCACTTGGTCAACAAAAACACCAGCAAGTAATCGCCAATCTCAAGATCCAACGGCAATGAGAGAGGGGGGGTATTGAGGCATAGAGAGCCAGGCATACTCTCATGCGCCGTGCTGCGGACTTCGACCGTTTAGGTTTGAACTTAGATGATGATACTCAGCAACCCTAAGTGTTTATGTAGTGTTTATGTCTACCCTCGTAGTTGTTTTCATTCATTCTCACTTTCTTGTTTTCTTCATTGAACTCATTCAAACTTCATTTATCACTTGGTCTTAGGTATGCTCTTGTATCATTCTTCTTGTTCTCATGTTCTATTCTCATTGGTTTTGCTTTCTCTCAGGTGTGCTTCCACCTTGCTCGTGTTGTCGCTTTGGTGTTCATCTCACTCACAGCATCTTGCTGTTTCAGGTTAGTATATTGTAGTCGTTTTCATTCATTCTCACTTTCTTGTTTTCTTCATCAAACTCATTCAAACTTCATTTATCACTCGGTCTTAGGTGTGCTTCCACCTCGCTTGTGTTGTCGCTTCAGTGTTCATCTCACTCACAGCATCTTGCTGTTTCAGGTGTGCTTCCACCTCGCTTGTGTCGTTGCTTCAGTGTTCATCTCACTCACAGCATCTTGCTGTTTCAGGTTGCACTCCCCTTTGTTGTCCATTAATCTTGAACCAACCAACCCTATCACTTCATTAAAACTTGCCAAGCTTACCTTGGTGGGTCTTGTTTTCTGATAGTATAGAAGGGCAGAGTTTGCACCTCCATCATCCCCTTCTCCATTCAGCAAAAGTTTCTCAGGAACACTTTTTGAGTCTTACACCAGCAAGCAACATTCTCACGCAGTTGAGAGAATCAATTGGTTTCTGAGGTTAGGGTTCTACTAACGTTTTGGGAACACTCCCATGAAAGGGTTGAGGAACATTCCCCAACCAGCCACTTGCATTTTGGCCGGTGGAAGTGTAAGGACTCCAATTTGGGGTCCTTCACTGTCTGTCCGAGTAGGGGCGCAGAGGGTGAACCTTGAGGGAAGTCTGGTTCACGGGGCTATGTATTGCTCAGGGTGGAAGGAAAAACCTAGCCGGGAGAGATATGGGCGCAGGGATCTCTCAGTAAATACATGAACAATTGGGGAAGAGGAGAAACAACTGGGAATGAGGAAAAGGGCAAAAGGGAGGAAACGGCTTACCTAGCCGGGAGAGATATGGGCGCAGAGATCTCTACCGGCTAGGAAGGTGGAAGAGGGGCCGGATGATATAGTTGAACGGGAAATGCGCCTGTGATTGTCCTTGTGAAACCTCGCGGTACGCGGGGGCTTCACAGTCTCCCCCCCTATAAAAAAATGAGGGGGAGGATCCCTCCAGCTCAAAGGTGACAGTCGGGAGGGGATGGGGACAGTGGATCGGCCGGGCGGTCGGTTCTTCTTAGTCGCAGGGCGTTTGGTTTGTAGCTGGCCGATGGGATGGTAACCCCGTTGGTCTTGTATGGCAAGGGCGGCGGGAAAAGGTCCAGGGAGTGATGGGAATGGGCGGTGGGGTGGCGTCCTCAAAGCACAAGAATTTATCGGGGACAACCACGCCTCAGTTGTGGTTATTGACGGCATCAAAGACGGCCGCTTCAAGGTCGGTCTGCGGGCCCGCCAGTCCAGGATTGGTGGGGGCGATCGCATTCTCTGAGGCAGTGGGAGCGAGTGTATTCTCCGAACTATAGGAGACCCTCGTAAGCACCGGCCTCTGTGAAATTGGTGGGTCGGTCTGAGGGGGGACTGTACATACTTGGCGCTCCTGCTCTCGGCAATGGCGCCGCAGGCCTCGAGGAAGGAGGCTTCATCGAACTGAGGCGCTTCAGGGATGAATTCATCGTCTTGTGTTGCCGATGAGACGGCGAGCATTTCGATTGCGTCGGGGTCACCAGCTATAGCTGCCGCCTGCATGTCGTCTTCAACAGCCGTCAAATGCCAGTTCGCAAAGCCGTGAGTCAACTCGTCCAAGTGCCCGTCCACACAGGCCAGACAGGAGGCGGACAGTTCGTCCAAGTCGGGTGCTTCGTTCATGAGTCGTGCAACGCCTGCGGGGCGACCAATTGGGCGGCCGGCAGTCGACGGATTCGTTTTTGCAGGCCCGCTGTTCTTTGATGTCCATGCCACTGGGGGGGTGTAGTCGGCCGGTTTTGGGGGTGGGACAAACAAGGCCGGTATCTCCACCCGGCTCTTGTCCATGGGATTGGGGCAAGCTCTGTGGGCGCTCCCACAGTGTTTCTTGCAGAAGTGGCACAGCTCGATGCTGTCCATGTAAGCGTGGAGGCGCCATATGGTATCCGCAGACCGGTTGGGAGGAGTGGTGGTGGAAGCGTTCCGGCGTAGTCGAAGAGCCGAAGATTTGACGAGGTTGGAGTAGAACCCGCTGGTACGGCTTTCAAATTCGCCATATTTGAAGTTCAACGACCGGAGAGCTTGATGGTCATCTATCTTAGCTTGGAGGACCTCCGGAAGACCAAACGTTACGGCCTCAGCTAGCTCGTAGTCATTGAGCGAATGTTTGTCGAAGTTAACCAAGCTCTGGAGTGTCCGGGCGCGAGTACTGAACTCCAAGAAGGTTTCTGTATTGACCATTTTCAGCTGGGCAATGTTGCGCTTGAGGGTTGTCTTCCATTCGACGGGGAGAGCAAATTCAAACATTTGTTCTTTGAAGTCGTCCCACAATTTTCCTTTGTACTTTGAGAACTCGTTCGAGTAGAATGAGAGGAGATTTGTCTCAGCAATGAGTCCGCCCACAATCAGGCGTTTGTTGTCCGCGTGCGTGACCGATTTCGTTGCGAAGAAAATTTGGAGGGCTTGAATCCAACGTAAGAACAATTCAACGTCTTGAAAGGGCCCTTTAAAGTACGGGCCGTCTGAGATTTTGAATTGTTGGAGGTCGATACGGCCCGGTGCAAGTTGAGGGGCCGGAGAAGATTCAGTTTTCGGGCCAGTATTCTTGCTCCAGGCATCCAGTGCCGCCTTTACATTGGCTCGGGCTTGGGCCTGGACCGCTTTCAACTTGGCTCGGGCCTGCGCTTGTGCTGCTTGTGCCGCTTCCTGAGTCGCAAGGAGCTGTTTGGCCGTGTTTTGTTGCAGGACCAAGATTGCCTGGATCAGCTCGTTATTGGACAATTCCGCCGGTGCCGATGGGTCGCTGGAGGAGCTTTGTTGATTAGGTTGGTTCTGCATTGAGCCAGTGTGAGGGTTGGTTGAAATGTTCGGAGACGGGACGTTAATAGTGCTGGATGCGGCGAGAGTGGCTTCTAGTCGAGCACGTCGTCTGATTTCCCGCGCGAGTTGCTCTGGGTCTTGTAGAGGAATGAGGGGGTCTGTGTTTGACTGGCGGGTGCTCATAAGAGGGAAGTAAGGCTTGTCAATCGTTTCCGTTACAAACCAGCGGCGAGAGAGATAGCAGTGATAGAAGTTCAGTGGTCAGGGCAGTTGCAGTGGTGGTGGGCAGTAGATGGCAGTGCAGTGGCAGTGGGTAGGAAAGGAAGCAGTCGCAGTCAATCAAAAAAAAAAAATTGCTCGCCGAGTCAAGGAGTCGGCGAAGAGGTGGAACCAGAAAAAAAAAGTGTAAGGACTCCAATTTGGGGTCCTTCACTGTCTGTCTGAGTAGGGGCGCAGAGGGTGAACCTTGAGGGAAGTCTGGTTCACGGGGCTATGTATTGCTCAGGGTGGAAGGAAAAACCTAGCCGGGAGAGATATGGGCGCAGGGATCTCTCAGTAAATACATGAACAATCGGGGAAGAGGAGAAACAACTGGGAATGAGGAAAAGGGCAAAAGGGAGGAAACGGCTTACCTAGCCGGGAGAGATATGGGCGCAGGGATCTCTACCGGCTAGGAAGGTGGAAGAGGGGCCGGATGATATAGTCGAACGGGAAATGCGCCTGTGATTGTCCTTGTGAAACCTCGCGGTACGCGGGGGCTTCACAGGAAGGATGTTGGCTGACTGCTCTTGGAAAGTTGAGAGCTTCAGCCAGCACCAACGCACAATGTTCCAAAAAGGACAACCATCAGTCTTGAACCACAGACCTATTCCTTCAGCTGCCTCATGCAAGCCAAAGAGAGGGGGTGATGACCACTGTGCCACCATGTGTTGCAATTAGGACTCGACACAGATGTATGTATATCTCAATCTACATTGAGTCACTCCAAAGGGTGCATCTGTTTTTTTTGCAAAGGCATTTTTTGGAAAAA
Source organism: Puccinia triticina (assembly GCF_026914185.1). Lineage (NCBI taxonomy): Eukaryota > Fungi > Basidiomycota > Pucciniomycetes > Pucciniales > Pucciniaceae > Puccinia > Puccinia triticina. The sequence goes on from NC_070573.1 coordinate 1,760,122, forward strand.
AAAAACTTCCTCCCAATTTTGCTTTGAGGCATCAGAGGCTCACAATTCACATCCAGAACGTTTTTGGATGTGTGTCAAGTTATCCACTGGGAACGTTGGTATGACATCACAGCCAATGTTCCCCTGATAATCTTTTTAAATGTCCTCCGGACGGTTTTGTAAATCGTCCAGAGGACACTGACCATCTGGCGCGTCGTCAGGCGAACAGGCATCTTGAGGCTCAACGATTCCAGTTGAACATTCTGTGAACAGCTTGAAAGTCATTCATAGAATGTTCATGAGACATTCGTCCTATTTGCCATCGTTCTGGGACTGTTGTGCAAGGGTATGTCCTCGGAACGATTGGCCCGACGTTGCAAGAAAGTGTTCGTTGAGAGGGGGTTGTCTCAACAGCCTTGGGATCCTCGCGCCCCTCCAACGTCCCCCCCCCCCTGGGTTCTGTGAACGACGGACTTGGGCTGTCGTTCTTGGAACAGTGAGATTTCTCCCGATCGCTCCTGTGGTGTAGAAAACAATGAACCGGGCCTGGATCACGAGCTCAAACGGGCCGCGCTCGGAACCCGCCAGACGTAGAAGAACATCAATGAATTTTGACAAGGGCAGAAAGGTGCCAGTCAGCCTGCGGAAGTTCAGATTGACTTTCACTTCGTCGCACTGCTCGTCAGTGGTCCTGTGCCCATCCGCGTAACGCTCTGCTTGAATTACTTTCGATCAGTTTGCAAGTCACGGCCATTCAGAACCATTCGAGTCAGACTTACTAGTACTTGCTCTCTTTTACCAGTCCAACAATTTTCTACTCCAATCGACGACCGTCTTAAGTTACCTGACTCAAAGCGAGAAACATGGGCCGGCTATATAGCAGGCTCGAGAGCGGATTAAATGTCCAGTTGTTTTACAGCCGACTGGAGTGCTTCATCAAGTCTTGGAAGGTGCGCACATTTTCGGATACATAGGCGGATCTGTGCAGGCTTTTTTGCTTAGCATATGACAACATAAGTTTTGATAAATTCCTTTGTCATCAATCCATGATGATTTCACGTTTATCTCTACACAGGAAGCTGACGGACCTGATACAGAACAATTGCAATCATGCGGAGGCATCCTGCTGGGTGAAGCTCTTCCGAAGGGAGGGAATAGACCTTTGCACGCTTTTCTTTTCGGAGACAGCCTGCTCGGAACATTGATTTTTATCACCCCCAGATCCATCACACTGATCTGTTCAACCAGACAAGCAGAAATCCTAGCGTCTCTAAACGCTGATCAACTGGTCTCAAGCGTCGACTTCAAAATTGATATAAAAGTGATGGTCAAATCAGGGAGCTCAAAATCGAATAACTCATGGATGAAATATCTACTGGATTCCGTGGAAGGGGTAATTTCGAAATCTCAAAAGATTGGTCGCGTCGGTCCTATGAAAAAAAATAATGATCTGGGGGTTAGCACTAAATCCGGAGGGTTTCTCGTTTTTGTTTTGTATTGCTAACCCATTGTTTTGAACCTGCGCACAGGAATGGAAGGCGTATTTGAAAAGTGAGGGGAAGGAGACGTTACTCAAAAAAGCTGTCGACATCACAGATGAGGTCTCGGTGATTCTAGCGACCCAGTACCCTGAAGAAATCGCGAGTCTTGCCTTCCTCATCGTGTGGCGAGCTGTCTTCATGACCCAATGACAAGATTATCTGACACATCTTGCCAATATTGTTATAGAAACGTACAGGAATTGCTTGCCGAATGAGTCATCAATTAATGTCACTGATGTTCGATGAAATCATCGACCTGGTGAATAGGGGCCAAGAAATGTGAGATTTTGTCTCAGCTTTAAGTCATACGTTGCAATTTTCGTTTACCTGATACCAGTCACGATGTATTTGGTGGCGGGAAATCAACAACAGAACCAATAAAGACGTTGGAATACTCATTCAGGAGAAGCACAGTGGTGGCAGTATATGGGAAGAAGCCAACTTTGAAGCCGATGTATGTAAATATGGCACTGGCAGTAGTAGTCCTCCTGACTCTCTCAAGATATGTCTTCTGACTTTTTTCTTATTTTTAATAGTTTAACAGGAGAGACGTATGTCTGCGTATCTTTCCCGTAGTTCGATCGAATGGCGAATATCGCTTGGATAAGTCATTGAACTTGGACGCCAAGCTACTTGGCCATACCGGGATCTTCCTGGCTGGCTTAGGCATCCAATATAAGTCGTATTGCTCCTATGTACTCCGTACTCTAATGGTAGATCCACACCCTGTGAGTCCATTTGCCTCTCGCAGCATCAGGATGGTTAGCTCACCCACATTATGCCGCCACCAGACGCAACAAGCAAACTATAGCTATTTGCTCGAATTGCGTAGATTTGCTCTTGGCGAACTGAAAGAAGGTGTATCTGGCCATGATTTTTACACTCTAGTCAAGGGGAAGGTCGAAGTCGATCGACCTCAACTTCGTTTAGACGAAAGGCTTGGATCCAACGTACGCGTCCACCTCGCTTGCTAGCAAAAAATGAGAATATGTCAGTACATGCTGATCTTCCAACAAATTTATGACACCCCAACTTAATATCATTCAGATTGGGGTGGAACCTTTCAGTCGGGTCTTAAACTTGACTGGACACTGCCACATAGTTTTGAAAAGCAATATGCTGTTCAAATTGTCCCTAGGGTTTCTCCAGATCAAAGATCCCTTCGACAGCAAGAAAAACTACTCGCTTCATATTGCCGACACAGTCCTAATTGGCAAGGATGGTTCGACGATTCTATGTGATGGATTGAAAGAAGGATCAGAAATCACGTTTAATTCGAACAACCCTTCATCTCAATCGGATGCAACGGAAGAAGAGGATTCGAGCGGTGGCGAAAAAGGACCGAGAGGGCCAGAAAGCAATCTATCCGGGCTGAATCAAACGGAAGAAGAGGAAAATTTGATTGACGGCTCCATAAAGGACGTCGAAGCAAGATTGAAAAGGTCTGAAAGCTTTGGGGAAGAGCGGGATGACGCCAAACGTCAAAAACCTCTTACTGCGCCTTCGTTTAACAACCCGAGTCGCATGGGCTCCACTACCAAAATCGACATCGACATAAGATCGGCAGTAGTCAATGAAGAGCTTAAATCTACAGCTGGAAATTGTGCCGACCTAGTGAATGCCGATATTCAAACTTTGAAAAACGGAGGACGAGCGATAAAAGCGGAATCCCCAGACCTTGACGAGAGACTTGACCGTTTAAACAAAGTCGAACATTCGGTGATGAAAGGCTTGGGCGATCTTGAAAAAAGGCTTCAAGAGTTCAAGACAGAAGTCAGGGCAAGTTTTGTGGAGATGCGAAAATGGGCAGTCACAGATAAGCAAACTGACCAGCAGCATGAAGCGATGCAAGGCGAAGAAAAGAGGGTCAAGAAGAAGAACCGAGAGATCTAAGAGCAATAGTGATTTCAAGGTGTAAGTTATACTTATTCTTGATAATTTACCTTCCAATGTTTTTGGTTAGCTTCCTTGCAATATTCCTTTTAACCATCCATCCGTTGCCTGGACATTTGTTTATGTTTTTTGAACTTGACTGAAGCTTCACGACTTTTTGCTCTAGTGTTTTCCCCGATGAATTCCAAACAGAACCGTGCCTACAAAAATCACAGGCATTCCATTCCCAGTCCATCCGGTTGAGCAAAGCACAAAACTTTCCCGGCAGAGTCATCTCATGCTTCTTGTTATATCCCAATGTGATTAATATCACAAAGTGTAATTTATGCAGTCACTTCTCAGCTTCAGCCGACTCTTCATTCATGTCCTCGATTTAAACTTTCTTGTTATTTGGCTGCGCTGGCTCTTTCTCGAATCTCTCTCTCTTCCATCTCATCATGTTGTCTTATTTTGTGAGCCGGCGTCTCTTATGTGACGTGCGGACACAAAGAAAATAGGGGGGGGGGGGTATGTTGTAATTTCAAGGATAAAGGTAATTACAACGTAGAGAGGAGAAATAATAGAAAATTTCAGATTTTTATTAAGCTTTAGGCTTTCTTTGAGCGCTTCCAACTTAAAGTTGAGCGTGAATAAGCTAGGAAAAAGCCACTAGCCTCTTCTTCAAAAGAAACTGAAGAAGGTCTGATTTAGCGTGAACTGTAATCAGCCCTAGTTTTTTAGGCTAAAAGAAACTAGCCAAGGCTTTTTACTGGGAAACCTATGTGGTTTTCAAGTTATACCACCAAACATAGATAATTAATTGATTCATTTCAAGTTATGGTTTATTTATGATATGATGATTCAGGCGCGTTGCGCAGGTGATAAGGAAGAGGAAGGGGAAGGGGAAGAAGCGTAAGAAAAGGGAATTAAGTCATATTCAGGTCAGATACCTGAAAAAACAATGAGAATCAAAAGAGAGGAGAGCATACTGCGATAGAAGTGACTTTTGGGTGGAAGCAGAACAGACAGACTAAGATATATGATATCAAATAAGGTGTAGTAATAGACACTAAGGACAAGAAAGGGAAGAAAGGTTAATCAAGGCTGCAGGAGAGAGAAAAGAGAGAACGTGCCAAAGGTGAGATGTCTTTTCTCACCAAATTGGAATAATCCAATTTATGAGCTCGAGAGAGTAGATTGGGGAGATGAGGATCAGTGAAGATTGAAAGGGAGTCGGGCTGATGTGAGGTCGCAGCCAATCAGATCGGACAAGAAGAGAAACAAGAGATAGAAGGTAGAGGGTGATGGAAGGAAGAAGTCAAAGTCAAAAGGGAATGTTGATAGCAGGAATGTTGGAGGATTTGGTCACAGAGCAACAAAGACGTAGGCCAAGCAGCGAGGGCAATTGAGCTGAGGGAATAGGAAAGGAGTTTGTCTTGTTGGTATGAAACACCAGGTAGCAGCTGTGAGCAATTGAGGAGATAAGACTCCGAGAGAAGCAAACAAGAGAGAGGAGAGACTTGTACCTAATTGGTACAAGATGAGTGACACGGTGAGATGAGTGTGTATTCCTTTATCAAGCATAAGAAAAATAAAGAAATGAGAAAAGAACTAAACCTATGAAACACCAGGTAGCAGCTGTGAGCAATGGAGGAGATAAGACTCCGAGAGAAGCAAACAAGAGAGAGGAGTGACTTGTACCTAATCAGTACAAGATGAGTGACATGGTGAGATGAGTGTGTATTCCTTTATCAAGCATAAGAAAGACAAAGAAATGAGAAAAGAACTAAACCTATGAAACACCAAGTAGCAGCTGTGAGCAATCAAGGAGATAAGACTCCGAGAGAAGCAAACAAGAGAGAGGAGCAACTTGTACCTAATCAGTACAAGATGAGTGACACGGTGAGATGAGTGTGTAGGGAAGAAGGAAAAGAAAAAGCGGAACTCAAGGAATGAACATGATACATGAGGATAATGAAACCTAATGTATGAGAGACAATCTTGAAGATCCGCGCCGGTTAATCCCAAAACCTAATCACCCCACGTGTGACATCCATTCTTTATTGTTACAGATGGCGATGTCAGAAGGCTGCTGAGGAAAGGAAAAAACATGGACAAGACCAGCGGCTTTTATTGTCTAGAGAGGAGCAGTCAAGTTGTGGTTCACGATTGTGAGTGGCGGTTGAGTTGTGGTTTGAGAAGTGCAGAGTTGTCAACTTGTGGTTGCGAGTGTGTTTCATGAGAGCGGGTTTGGATGTTTGCAGGTCAGAGGAGTGAGGAGGAGTTTGAGAAAGAACGGATTGAGGCCCCAATTATAAACGGAATTTTGAGATTATTTTGAGATTATTTTGAAATTGTTTTGAAATCAAAACCAACTTTGTTTTGAGTTCTTTTCATTTCAAAATAATCCCAAATCTCTTCAAAAACACCCGAGAGGCTAACTTAGCTAAGTCCCTCCTCCTCGGGAGAGCAAAGAGACCTCCAAAGGAGGGACTTACGGGCTATGTTGCCCCCGCGGCCTGTGAGGATTAAGCAAATGGCTGGGGAAAATTTTAAAACTCAACCTACTCATGCTTTTCTGAAAATTTTGCTTCCTTGTTTTGACTGAAATTATGGCCTCACTTGTGCGCATCTGCTCACCTTGACCGCTTCCCTTCAGCTCTCAAGGTTGGGTCACAACGCTGCCATGAAGATTTGTGCGCATCTGGAATATGTGTTATGGCATCTGTCTGTAGTCCAGCGTCTTCCATGCATCGGCACTGCATCGAACAATACACACATACCATGGTGTTTGGGTCTGTTATTATGGTGCAAGCTTCTGATTTCACCAGCTGTATTCTATGCAGTTGATGTCAAGTGTCAGATGTGGTGGATGATACAGACTGAACATGAAAAAGCCAGATGTTGCTTGCAATCAAAAAGAGTCAGCTGGGAGAACCTGCTGAGCATTTCCAACATCATGAAGTGCACGGCTTGATTCTCCCAGATAAGCCGCTTATTTTGGTGGGCAACTTGGTAACTGCCAAGGGCGTGAGGGTAGCTGTAGAGAGCTTCAAAAAAAAAGCCACTTTTTCCTAATCCTCATACCCAAGCCAAGTGACTTAGCGCATAAGTCCCTCCTTCGGAGGGTCCCTGCAGGACAGCGTCCCCCCTCCACATAAAGAGGGACTTAGTTAAGTTAGCCCGAGAGGGGTGTTTGAGATTCCAGAATCTCAAAATCCAAGGAATCAAAATTTTGAACAGGCAGTATGCCTGTACGGTTGCCAGGCCAGTGGTGCCTCAGACCCCCCCCCCCCATTTAATGGCTGTATTGGGTTGGCGGAGTTCACCGGGCGGGGGTCGGCTGGCACATGAAAAAAACTGCTGCTGCAATTGTGCAATATACCAGATTGCACAATTGCACTCACTGAGAAAAAAACAGATGGCCTACCCTTACAAACACCTCCAGGCAGCCCGGGACCACCAGGGGCAATATGATCCTGCCCTTGGCGGCGGGAACACGGGACAAAACGCACGTCAATACGGCTACAATCTTGCCGCAGATGATCCAAACGTGTTATTCTGCTTGTTCCAAAGCCAAGTGGCGAGGAGCTGATTTGTTGAGTCAATCATTGGGAGGGGGATCATTGTGTGCGTGTTGGCCTGGCAAGGTGTGGCGAGGTGTGTGGGTTCTTTTTTGGTTCAGACAGCCAAGGCTGAACAGGCAAGCTGTATTCCATCCAGCTTGCCCGTGTCACAGGCATATTGCCCCTGCCTGCCCACTCCGGCAGGCTACTTGCTCAGGGATGCACAATTGTTTATATGTGCACCCTGTTGTTTGAAGTTTTTCCAAGAGAATTTTGAAATCAAAAATATTTCATTTTGATTTCATTTCCGTTTTGAAATTCTCTTTGAATACTTTCAAAATATAACTCAAAATTTTGTTTATAATTGGGGCCTGAGAGATTGATTGAAGAGGGATAGATATTGGGGAGAGGATCAGAGACCCCGGATGCGCGCAGCGCAATTCCAACAGAAGGTCATCCAGGCCCTCCTTGTGGATGTCCAGCTGGATTTAGAGCATCTCCACCACAGGTGCTAAACCGCGTTGCCAAATCTTTGAGTTCGGCAACTGGGGCGCAGTTTTAGCAACCTGCAGTGAGGCAGCTTTGCACCGCGAGTTGCCATGATTGGCAGCTTGCGGTTGTGAAATGTGTGGTTTTGTGTTGCTGTTGGGGGAGAAGGTGAGAGTATCACATGAGAGATGTGTGATACTCGCAAGGGTGGCGCGAGGTTGGGGTGCTATCCTGTTTCCAAATTTGCAAACAGGATAGCTCCCAAGAGGCAAGTTGGCAGATTTGATGTGTGTTTGGCACCCGCGGTGGCATTGCTAAAGCGGGTTTGGGGTGCTATATCTGGTTTAGCAACCCGGTTTAGAACCCGCGGTGGAGATGCTCTAACCCCTAAACGCGTGGTATCCAAGGAGAACACCGCTGATGGGTGCGCGGCATCCGAGACCTTGAACAGGGTCTGGTTCTCCATCCCTGACAACCTAACCTCCTTAATGTTCCACGCCTAGAACTCGTGCAATTCCTCATCCACATTTTCCTCTACCTTTTTTACTCTGCTTTTATTGTCTTTTTAAGTTTACAAAAAATTTCATCCCATTCTGCGCCACGCTAGCGCGCTTCTGTGTTTCTCTTCTGTTCTGCGTCACAAAGCTCCAAAGCAATGGATGTTGCCACGGTTGGACCCTCTCCTGTGATCTCACACTTCAAAGACTTCTTCACAAATGGCTCCGTAGCGCGCACCCCTTCCTTGGCTGACCTCGTGCTGCTAGGGGGATAGAAACTGACCACCATGAAGAGTTACAATTGCGTAAAAAACAAAAGATCTTTTAATTTCCAACCACGGGTGTTAGACTACACCCAAGTGAGGACTAACAACCTGAGAGCAACTGATGTGAACATTTTGGTTTCCAACCACGTGCGTTAGACTACAACCAAGTGAGTACTAACAACCTGAGAGCAACTGATGTGAACCTAGAGTCAACAAAAAGAGGATGATACCAGATGAGTGAGACTTGAAGATATGAAACCAAAAATTTGGATGAAGAAAAAGAGAAACAATGACAGGAAACATGATTAACTATATACATCCAATAATCTAGGTTTAGGTTTCATGACTATCACTAATCCGCATCTGCTAACATGCTGCAGCAGGGTGAAAAGGACATCCCCGGACTGCAGGTTCAACATTGCGCCGTGAAAAAGTTCAAGTCTTTTTGCTCATTCACAGGGGAACCACTGGCAACGCTGCCCATATCCTCCTTGGCGCTGGAACCTTCTGTGTATGGGCCGGCCGTAACACATATTCCACCAACAACAACAAGATCAACGTGCTGAACACCAAGAAGTATTTCTGTGGGCTCTGTGAAATGCCATGATGACGGCAGTGAGCAGACGGAACCAAATGGTGGGACGAGTGAGAGAAGCAAACTGAAGAGACAAGCACCTTTGAAATGCCAAGATGACGGCAGTGAGCAGACGGAACCAAATGGTGGGACAAGTGAGAGAAGCAAACTGAAGAGACAAGCACCTGTCAATGGTGCAGGCAATGAGACAAGAAGATGAGTGAGTGAAGAAAGGAAAAACAAGGTGTGATGATCATCTAATGTACAACAGATAGTGAAACCTAATTAGATGAGAGTACAAATACACCACAGTTTTTCCTCCTCACTCCGCCTTGTTGTCCACCGCTCCTGTGACATTTTGCTACATCTCAACAGGCTAAAGGCATGGCACATGTTCCACTCGGCGCCTTTCCCTGCGGCAAACAAAGATCATCTCAACTTGATGCTCAAATCCTCTGCCCGTATTGACGCGTGCGTGGCAAACAAGACCCCAAAACCCGCCGTGATGTTATGGCAGCTAGTTGCAGTCGCGAATTTACGTTTCAGTGGCGATAACCTTGATAGAGCAGTGGCAGACCTGGCCGTTTTGCGTCTAGCGGAACTCAAGTACAACAAGAAATACGGGCCCCTCCCTTATGGTTCCTCACCGTTGTCCTCAGACGTATCATTCTCCGTTGACGCAGCGCTGGGCGAAATCGCGACACTATCCATCTGGTCTGCAAAGACTGCGGCTCCAGGGGCCACCCAGATAATCGTCTTGGCACCACAGAAGGGCATCCTCTGCCCCGTGAAGGCAAAGACTAGCACATCAAATCAAATCCATTTGAGTATTTGTATTTGTATTTGATTTGAGTCGAATAATGCCTGGGCAAATTTAAGCTTGAATATTCGAATAAATTCGAATAATGGCTCAAAGGGGCGCGTAGAGGGCCAATGCAAGCTTTTCTGGGGCCCAAAGGCCCCAGATGAGTTTGAAAAGGCCCAAAAGTGGGTCAGCTACGCTAACCATGGCTTTTAGTGTAGTGTAGCGCAGCGCAAATGCGCTCTTTTTTAGCGTAGCGTTATCACAATTGTGCGCATCTGCGCTGCAATATGCGCACATCTGCGCTGATGCTAAGCGCACAGGGTGCAAAGCTATTTTAGCTTTTAGCCTAGAGTTAGCACAGATATGCGCAATTGCGCTAATGCTAAGCACGCAGGGCGCAAAAGAGTGTGCGCTACACTGCGTCCGCCACTATCAAAAGTGCGTCCGCCACTATAAAAAGTGCGTCCACCACTATAAAAAGTGTGTCTGTCACTATCAAAGGTGTGTCCGTCACTATCAAAAGTGTGTCCGCCACTATCAAAAGTGCGTCCGCCACTATCAAAAGTGTGTCCGGCACTCTGAATAGTGCGTCCGCCATTATGAGATATGCCTCCGGCAATATTGTAAGCGTCTTTGGCACCATGATACTTTTTACAGATGACCTCCTCAAAAATTTATGGCCCAGAAACGGGCCAAAAGAAGTCAAAAACACAAAAAATGTAATTTTTTGGTGTTTTTAATGTATTTTGGAAGTTTTTCCGTCATATATCTCTGAATACTCAAATATTTGACGAATAAGTATTTGAGGGGCCCAAAAAACACGTCGAATACCACTGTGCTAGTCTTTGCGTGAAGGTGATCAAAAGGAGGTTGGCGGAGCTCAGAACAACTAATGGACAAGGAGCTGGGAGATCACACCTGAAGCAGCGACTGCGCTGTGAGTGACACGACGAACACGAACAAGAGAAGGAGCTGGTGGAGGCACACCTGAGGGTTGACAGAAAACAAGGGTGATGAGAAGAGAGCACAAGAGACAATGAGAGAATAGAACATTGGGCATACCTGCGGTTGAGTGAGTTGAGTGAGTGAGATTGCAAAACCAAGTGAGATGAATGAAGATGCAACGAGTGGAAACTGAGTTGAACTAAATACATCTAAATTAGGTTTAGCGGTCTCATCTAATCTAACCTAAATGATCCCAATCTGCAGCGCCTTGCTGTGCCTCAATACCCCCCCTCTCTCATTGCCGGATGATCTTGAGGTCAGAAATGATTTGTTGGTGTTTTTGTTGTCCAAGTGCCTTTGTGCACACGTCTGCCTTCATCTTTTGCGTGGATATGTAGTTGATGTGGATTAGACCGGTGTCATGAACTTCACACAGCCAATGATAGATTATATCAATATGTTTCAAACGTTGCTGAAAGATGGGATTGGTTGCAAGTGCAATCGCTCTTTGGTTGTTGACGTGAATTTCAATCTTGCGTTTGATAGGAATTGATAGACTGGCAAAGAGATATTTCAGCCAGACAGATTCTTGAACGCCCTCAAACAATGCTCGATATTCCGCTTCAGTTGTGGAAGTAGAGACCGTTTGCTGTTTCTTTGAGCGCCATGAGAGAAGATTATTGCCGAGTTGAGTTATGTAACCTGAGTATGAGCAATGATCATCAACGCAGTTTGCAAAGTCTGCGTCGGTGAAAACTGAGATTTCTTCTAAGTTGCCGGAGCCATCCAGCACAATTCCTTGATGCTTGGTTCCTGCCAAGTACCAAAGAAGATGCTGTACAGCCTTCCAGTGTGTGATTCCTGGTTTTTCAAGATGTTGCAAGAGTTGCAATACGGTGAACAAGATGTTGGGCCGAGTTGAGACTGAAAGATAGTTGAGCAAGCCCAGTGCCTTGCGATAGTTTACCTTGAGTTGAAGGAAAGATTGATGCTTGGCTTCGGAGCATTTTACTAGCCAAGAATTTGCCACAATTGGAGTGGATGTTGGATGACAGTCGTTCATGTTGTAGTTGTCGAGAATGGATTGGGTGTAGGTTTCTTGATTCAAAATCAACAAAGACTTTGATGCGCGAGTTAATTTGATGCCGAGAATGTGATGAGCTTCCCCCAGATCCTCCATTCTGAATTTGCTTGAGATTAGTTTCTTGAATCTTGATACGTCATGACTGATGATTATCATGTCGTCTACATAAAAGTGTACAAAGCATTCCCATCCAGGAACTTGAGAGGTAAACAAGCAAGGATCCGCAGCGCTTGGTTGTAAGAAGATGGATTCAAAGAACTTTTGCAGCTTGGCGTACCACACTCTAGGAGCCTGTTTGAGGCCGTAAATTGCCTTATGGAGCTTTAGAAAGTACCTGTTTGGTACGGTCAGCCCTGGAGGCGGCCGAAGATAGGCGGATTCTTTGAGGTTGCCCTTGAGAAAAGGGTTTTTGGCATCCATTTGGTGGATGTCGTATCCTCGATGAAGTCCAACAATTAAGGCAGCTCAAAGACTTGTAGAGCGACCAGTAGGAGCGTATGTGAACCCAAAACCCTCTTTTTGCTGGGAGCCTTGGGCACATAGTCAAGCTTTGAATTCGACCACTACCCTCTCGGCATCTTTTTTCTTGCGAAATACCCAGACCGTCCCGAGGAGAGATTAATTGCCAGGCATGATTTTGATTGACCACACTTTAAGATCTTTCATCGCTGCTAGTTTGGATTTGACTGCTTGAGTCCACAAAGATGCCTCGGATGATAGCATGGCCTCCCAGTGGGTTCAAGGGATATCTGAGGCGGAGAGAGCCATGGCAAGATTGGCTCTTTGTTTGGTGTGAAGAATGTGAGAAGGATCAATGTTGGAGCTGATGTCTTTTGGGGCAATGTTGGGATTCAAGAGAATGTCATAGCCGGGTTTTGGTTGAGATGTGTTTTCTGCATTAACGGTCAGAGGGGAGTTAGGAGGTGGCAGATGCGGAATGTCTGAGTCACAAGAGACGTCAAAGAACAAGTTGACGTCAATGACTGGTGCGTCAAGATCTAACTCATCCTCTGCAGACCTCCAGTTGATTACGTCCATCAGTGATTCTGGAGTAGAAGGCAATGGTGTGGTTGAGGATTCAATGATTTCGTCAAATTTGAATGGAGTCAGTGGATCAAATTGAAAGGAAGGGTCAGCTGGAGAAAAGGCGGAGACTCCTGGGAAGTCTTTCTTGACAAAGGTGACGTCGTGACAGCGCTCCACCTTTCCTCCTGGGAGGAGAATGCGCCAGTTGTGCATTCCCAGCTGATACCCAACCAAGAGGCCTCTCTTGGCGGTGTCGCCAAACTTGCTGTTGCAAAGCTGCTTTGGTATATTGATGTACGCCAAGCAACCAAAAGGTTTAAGACAATCAACACAAAAGGGAGCACCAAACCAGCAATTGTGAGGTGTGTCCCACTTCAGCTTCCTCATTGGAATGACGTTTTCAAGAAGAACTGCGGTGGTGACTGCTTCCGCCCAGTCTTCTGAAGGAAGACCAGCTTGCTTGAGCATGCACCGTGCTTTTTCTGATGTTGACCAATTACCCCTCTCGGCTACAGAGTTTTGTTGCAGAGTGTACGGAGCAGTGACTTGTACGGTGATTCCTTTCTCTTTGAGAAAATCCAGGAATTCCTTTGAATTGAATTCACCTCCCCGTCGAATATGACAGTCTTGATGTTTGAAGAGTGATGATTTATCACTTCATTGTAGTATTTCACAAAGAATGAAAAGGTGTTTGATTTTTTTGAGAGTAGATACACATGCCTATATCAAGTATAATAATCAGTAATTTTGAAATAATACTCTTTTCCGCCAAAGGACGCTGGGTTGATTCTTCCACTCAAGTCCATATAAACGTTGTAGGACTCAAAAGTGGTAATGAAACCCTTTTGCTGAATGGTGAAGGGTATGAAGGAGTTGCAAGCTCTGCCCTTCTGTTATCAGTCAACAAGACCCACCAAGCTCAGCTTGGCAAGTTTTATTAAGTGATAGGTCTGGTCTGTTCCAGATGAAATCTGTTTGATTGGCAACGTGTAAGTGTTTCAATTACTTTGTTATAAGGGTTGAATTGTTGTTATAAGGGTTGATTTATTGTTATAAGGGTTTTAGGATTCGAGTGTGGATGAGTGTTGGGTGACTTGTGAGTTCTGGGTGAGGAACTGGGGAGCAGGCCACTGGGGGTGGAGAGAACTCCTTTTATAGACAAAAGGGGAGCCCCTGAGGGGCTTGTGGGTTAGGGTTTCAGCTAATCTAGACAACAGGGTGAGGGATTTTAGCTGGTGGGAGTAGATACAAATGATGTCATAACCCCTCAGGGGCACATGAATGGTGTCAGAATATACAACAGAACATTCTAATGCATGCATGAGGTAACAGTAGACTGCATGAGCTGTCATACAGGGGGAATTAGTGTATACACAAAGTCTGAGGCTGCAGAAACAGTTTAAATGATGTCATACTATGTATATAAAGGAGTGTATGTAGTTAATATGTAATGAGTGTAGCCTGACAGGGAGATGTATGTTTGTATCCTGTGATATGTATAAGTGTACTACTGTGAAACTTGGGTTGAGGCAGGTGACAGCTGGGTTACTGGGGCTGGCCGTGTGATAGGTGTCCATGAGATGTAACTTCCACACTAGAGGGGGTCCAGGGGTGCTTCCAGTGATGGCTAGGGGTGAAATTGGCCGTAGAATCCATTTCTGGGGTCCATTTGATGGTATCTTGAGGCCTAGTATGAGTAATTATGTGGCATAGAAAAAACTTTTTATTTTTCCACTTTTCCGTCTACCACAACGTATTCAAGTGGTCAGGTAGCTTTGGGGAGAGATCCAGGGAATGGAAGGCAGTGTGATTTTGAAAGCAAGCAGGCTTCACAATTGATTTTTGACGCCTTGATGCCCGGAAACATCTTTTTCAGAGCCTTGAGGTTTGGGTGTCCTGCAGATCTGTGAAGTGATTCAATGTCAGTTTTTGAAGACGTCTTGGCTACTTTTGCAATGGACTGACCTTGACAAGAACCTGACGCTAGCCAAATTTTGCAGACCCCGCCAATAACCGCGGCTGATAAGATGACTGATCTATTCCTGACAAGATCAAAGCTTTTGGTGCCTGTCCTAGCTACGTCGCAGCCTCGTTCAAAGAGCCAACCAAAGCTGATGAGAGTGCCCGCTATACCAGGAACGTATAGAGCCTTGAGCTTGATTTTGGTTCCGTCGTTGGCAACAATTCAAACAAATCCTTCACCAACGGATTCGAGTTGATTTCCGTCAGCCAGGGAGATTTGAGTCTTGCAAGGATGAAAGTTGGTGAATTTTGAACGGTCACTGAACATGTGGTGACTGGCACCACTGTCTAGGAAACAGACATTGGTGGATTTGACAGAGGCGAGTGCTTGTGGAATGCAAAGAAGCCCACTGCTGGTGGTGCTGATGGATGAGGAGTCATGATCATTGTTGTCCCCGTCAGATTGCTTTGTGGCGGCAGTGTTTGCGGTGGGTTTGTTGCAAAGTTGGAAACACTCTGCGGCGGAGTGTTTGGTGAGTGGATTGTGTACGCCTGGAGAGCATACTGGCCAGTTGTTGTTGGCCGGTTTGGTGGGCTTTTTAGGTTTGCTGGTTTTGCTGCTGGCAGCAAGCGCAGATTCTTGCTTGATGGTTGGAGCGATGTCGGTTGAAGTGCTTTGAGTTAGGTCCCGTCTCTTACCTTCAAGAAGGTCCTTGAAGATTTTGATTGACAACGGACGCTTGATGATTAGTATGTCGCGCAGGTTGAGAGATTGAGGACCGCGGGACAGAAGGAATTCAGACACAAAGGTTTTGTGAAGAGTGAATTTTGGGGTGTTGATTATCTCAATCCCAACTGCGGCGATGCTGCTCAAGTTTTGATTGAGATTGGTGAGGAATGTTGCCACATCCACTATGAAAAAAACTCAAGAAAGTGCTGTCAGTTGACATGCAGCATACCTGAGTTCATTCCTAGTTGAGACCAGCCCCATACAAATGAATCCCAGGGTGGTACACCCTGGAAAGTTTGGAATTTCCTCAGCTTAAGTCCATAGTGCAAAATGCACTAGACTGAGGTACAGGAAGCTTGGTGTGAGGTGCACAGACTCAGTCCTGAGGCAAATGCTGAGCTGCCCCTGACTCATCCAAAGTCCCCCGCATTGGAGGTCACGGGTACATGCTTGACCTCCCCATCCCTCCGGGTCAACAAGAGTAAGCGCCCTTGTTGACAAAGAGGAATCCCACCCAGTCAAAAGCTATGTACAACGACTTCGACCGGGAGGAATCCCTCCCAGTCAATAACGTTACCGGGAGGAGTCCCTCCCGGTCGACTGCCATACACAGCAGTCCACCGGGAGGAGTCCCTCCCGGATGACTGCCATATCAAGCAGTCGACTTGGAGGAGTCCCTCCCGGTCAACTGCCATATTGAGCAGTCAACTGGGAGGAGTCCCTCCCGGTGTAGTCGTTGTGTTTGCAGGAGAAACATTCAAACTTTTATGAGTACCATCTAAACTCTTCAAGATAGCAACAAATGGACAGCATAAATGGAATCTACGTCCAAAATAACCCCTAGTCACCAACTGGAACACCCTTCATATCTCCACTGGATCAGAAGATACACGGATCACACCTTTCACATGCTAGTCCGGGGCAGTTCACAGAGTATTTCACATATGATTTCACACACAACTCAGCTCTAGGATACTTTGCATAGGATATTGAATACCTCATATTGAATTCCTTTGTTTCTTTTATTTCCTTCCTTTTATTCCACTCAACCACAAGTTGGCCACTGTTTTGATATTGCATACATATGAAACTCATGTAACCCCCTAGAAGTTAGACCCCTTCTCAGTTTACTATATAAGGAGGCCTCTGCCTGCCAGTTGTTTTCTCCCTCATGCCATCTGGCTCCCATCATCCATCTACTCACCTGTCACAGTTATAATTTATTACACATACATATCACAGTTACTTGCAATTCACACTCATAGTTGGTTTCACAAACCTTTCACAAGCCTCTGAAGGTACTGGGTTCCAATCCCGGTGGAAACATAGCTTTTCAAACTTTGACCTTCTCTTTCTCACTTCATATACCCTCTGCTCACGGACCTGGGTTCAAGCCCCATCCAAGTCATCAGTATTTTCTGCCCAGTTCAGACATCTCATCTGTTTCTTTGACACTTAGAACTTTCCACCATACAATCCAACTATACACTTCATCTCCGAACATATCCTTATCACTGAATAAAAACTTCCAAGCTTAGCTTGGTGGTCTTGTTTTCTGATATCCAGAAAGGCAGAGTTTTGCACCTCATCCATACCTTTCGCCATTCAGCAAAAGGGTCTCACGAAACCTTTTGAGTCTTACACCAGTCAACTGCTGTATATAGTTGTTGACCAGGAGGGACTCTCCCGGTCAACTGCCATACACAGCAGTTGACTGGGAGGAGTCCCTCCCGGTCAACTGCCATATCAAGCAGTCGACTGGGAGGAGGGGAGGAGTCCCTCCCGTCCGGCTGCCATATTGAGCAGCCGACTGGGAGGAGTCCCTCCCGGTCAACTGCCATACACAGCAGTCCACCGGCAGGAGTCCCTCCCGGTTGACTGCCATACACAGCAGTCCACCGGGAGGAGTCCCTCCCGTTCAACTGCTGTATATAGTTGTTGAACAGGAGGGACTCTCCCGGTCAACAGGTTTATATTGTGGTTGACCGGGAGAGACTCCTCCTGGTCTACAGTTACATATATCAGTCGATTGGGAGGGACTCCTCCCGGTTGACTGCTAAGAGTCCCTCTTGGTTGACTGCTAGGAGTCCCTCCCAGTCAGCTGCCATATTGAGCAGTCGACTGGGAGGAGGGGAGGAGTCCCTCCCGGTTGACTGCCATACACAGCAGTTGACTGAGAGGAGTCCCTCCTGGTCAACTGCTGTATATAGTTGTCAACCGCGAGGGACTCCTCCAGGTTGAAAGTCACATATATCAGTCGATCAGGAGGGACTCCTCCCGGTCAACTGCTCAATACGGCTGTCAGCCGGGAGGGACTCCTCCCGGTTGGCCGGTTCATATTGGGGTTGACCGGGAGGGACTCCTCCCGATTGACTGATATATGTGACTGTTGACCGGGAGGAGTCTCTCCCGGTTGACCACAATATAAACCTGTCAACCGGGAGAGTCCCTCCCGGTCAACAGCTATATACAGTAGTTGACTGAGAGGGACTCCTCCCGGTCGGCAGGTTGTATTGTGTTTGTGACCGGGAGGGCTTCCTCCGGGTAAACACTGTTGTGTTTGTTGTGTTGTTGACCGGGAGGGATTGACGCGCATGAAGGTATGCCCGTGTCAACCAGGGGGGATTCCTCCTAGTCGACACGGGCGCGTATTCTTGCCGACATAGGGGTCATTCTTCCCAGGGGGCTGTTGACAAGCCAGTATGGATTTGTATGGATTTATATGGATGACCGGTCAGCACCAGTACTGTGCAGGTGTTGAGGTGTATGGCTCAGGACACACTTAGCACATGCAAATACTGTGCTAATATTGAGACCCATAGCGGGAACACCGCCAAAGCATTCTGCTGCGGAGCAGACCTAATGATGACATAGTAGAAACCCTATTCTGATGTACTTAGTTCAACTAGCTTTTCCTCGTTGTACAGTATTCATCACTATTTGTTTTCTATCTGCAAACTCATATCATCATCCATCGACTCCTCGCAGGTATGCTCTAGGTCTTTCTTCTCTCATCACCGCTCCTATGATTCGTTCTCACATTGTTCTCACTCTCACCAGGTGTGCCTCCACCTTGCTTCCGTTGTCTCACTGTTCGCGTTGCTCACAGCGAGTCCGCTGTCTCCAAAGGTTTGTATTGTGTTTCATTACCATTCATCACTATTTGTTTTCTATCTGCAAACTCATATCATCATCCATCGACTCCTCGCAGGTGTGCCTCCACCTTGCTTCCGTCGTCTCACTTTTCGCGTTGCTCACAGCGAGTCCGCTGTCTCCAAAGTTGTTGTCCCCAGCTCCTCGCCCATTAGGTTATGAGCCCAGAGGCGCAACCGGACAATCAACTCACAGCCAAAACCGAACAGTTTCGTCATCATGTCCGATCACAAAAGTGTACTTCAGTCCCTCGACAACATCCCATTCCCCACTTGGAAAGGTCAGATGAAAGGATACCTCCAAGTACAAGGACTCAAGATGTATATCGACTCTACTGTGATCGCACCCACCGACGAGACAGCAGCTCTGGCTCACACTCGAGACATGGGAAAGACCGCTGGATACCTCTCACTCTATCTTGGACAGAAGTATTGCACCCAGTTCGTCAAACCCGACAACAAGAACAATCCTTGAGCCATCTGGCTCCTCATCGAAGAACACTTTGAGGCCAAAACAGGCGACAACCAAGCCAAGGTCGTACAAGAATTCTTCTCAATCAACTTCAAGCGCGACGATGTTGACGGGTTTCTCACTGATCTCAACGATTGTATCCGAAACATCGAGGCCGTGGGAGTCAAGATTGTCAAAGCTCCTGCCGAATTCACTCTTCACGAAACCTGGATGTCAGAGTTCTTACTCTCCAAGGTTCCGGCTTCTCTCAACATTCGAGAAATTCTCCTCACCAAACGGCCTCTCACAATCGATATTCTCAAAACACTACTCGAAGGCTGTCAGACACTGAGACACTAAGTCCATGTGTCTACAATGGATAGTACATGTCTTATAACCTAATGGTTAAAGACTGCTTTAATAATTGCCTCATGTACATGAAGTCAAGAGTTCAATTCCCTGTCATTACATTAATTATGTACCTTTTATTCATATGTACTATTATTATGTACTTATTAGATATTTCACATTCTTTTGAATATGTAATTAACCTTATTTCACACTGATTACATAGTTGTACATACAGAGAGAGATAATCTTATCTCTCTGTATTTATCCTGATTAAGCTCAATTTATGTACAAATGGGGAGATTACATACCCATTTGTGTAAATCCCCTTCTGAATTCCGTGATCACTCCTCCTTGGAGTTAAGGATCCTTCAGGACCTTGACTCGAAGGAGGGAGAGGATCCCTGCAATATAAAAAGGGAGGTCTCTCCCCTGTAGAGATTCTCCCACCAAGATTATTGCCATACAAACCCGTGTACCTTACTGAAAATACAGTGAGTGGGGTTTATACATAATCTACTAACCTTTTCTTCCCTTACAGCCTTATCTTCTCTTCGTGTATCCTTCCCCTAGGTACAGGTGTTATTATCACACCTGTAACCTAGAAGATAAGTGAGATTACTCCTTATACCGCAACGGCGCTTGGCTGATTTTCGCCGCGTCCCCTTACTTACGTAAAGGGTGCCAGTCCCTCCGCCTCTCGGCGTCGAGTTGGACTTTCTTCCACTGGCTTTTAGCTATAGTGTGACCCTAAACTTGCTTCCGCTACTTTACCGCCGCGGACCGCAACCAAAAATCCCATCAGCACCGAGTCACATAAGAGACCGGCGCTGACAATTGGGGGTCTGGCCGGGAATCTTTTCCTGTGTACCCAGCAAACCATATAATTCTTACATATAAAGAATCTCTTTACATTAAAAGTCCGCTCCGACTCCGGTCGCTGTTTCTAAGACAACCCTCCTCTCTTAGAAGCTTTTATAGCTCTTTCCCCGATCACGGTCGGCTCATACTTAACACCTTGGCTGATAAAGAGTTCTTCTTGCTATCCTCACAGACTTGAGCCTTGCTTCCGGTCATCGCACGATAACCAGTACTCTTGACTGAAACGACTGAGCTCTCCAAACTCTTCACCTGATCCTGTATCATAAACAGTAAGAGATCATCTAATATTTTAGTGTTTTTTTTCTTCGGTACCATCTAACGATAATCTTTCTATTGCGTTTCAATAGTGTCTACTTCTAAGCTTACGTACGCTGGAGCCGTCCGTTCAACCACTCCTACCTCCGATCCGGTCCCTGCGATCACTAGACAACCTGTCAAGAAGATCCCAACCGCAGCGTCAGAGAGCTCTCGAACGGTAGCGGCCCCCAAGAAACCGAAAATAGTTCGCAAACCAAAGAGCCCAGCTGTCGTCCCTTCTGAGTGGGACTTGGAGCCTGTCGATAACAACGCTCGTCCTCCTTCTCCCTTCCTTAAAACTCCCAATCTTCCCAGCGGTTCGGCTAACCCCGCCGGTCCTACGGTGACGAAACCAAAAGCGAAGAAGGCCGCCCCATCGACTGATCCCTTCAAAAGCAACGAACCAGTCTCTAAGCTTATCGATCGAGACACTCCTGGCTCTCTCACTCAGATTAAAATAAAAAAGGTTTACAAACCTGCTCAAGGTTCCGCGACTGTAGAGTCAAAGACGAAATCTAACCCCTCTCAACCCGCTCTAAGTGAATCTTCGAGTAAAAAATCCGTATTTGACGACGGTACCTTCGATCCAAAGACGAAAGAGAAGCTCGAGAATTACTTCGTCCCTCGGGGAAGAACTGTCGTATCAAACTACTCTACGACTTCGTCAATCATCCCGAGCTCCGAAGATACTCGTGAATCTCATCAACTTGCTGACAGTAGTGATTTAGATATCATCACTGGTCAGCATTTTCTTTCATTTTTATCCTAACTACCGAAGATGAGTTCTAACAACTCGTCTCGCTCGCGTACTAGGAGCAACCGCCCAGCTCTTCTCGAGGCCCAAGATCTTACCGGGGCCCCTAGGGGCCGACATGCTAAAAAATCTCAACCCCAGAATCCACCCGATGCTCCAGGGACTGAAAAGTCAACTGGACGGCCGGAATCTAGCAGAGGAGACGAAGGACAACGACATGATGATCCTGTGCCTCGAGGCAGCGAAGAGTCTCAACTCGACGATCGTTCATATCATCAGTCCGGAACAATTCCGAATACTGTACGGGAATTGGGACATCGAAGCGGAGTGGGAGGATTACCAATCCGGCCCGAAGCACCGGATGTATATGAGGAAGAGGGGCGAAGAACCGACTCCGACCCCAGGTCCCCAACCTATGGAAGAGTTGAGCCCGACTCCTCTAGCACCGTCGTTGGAGCCGATGACCCCTCAGATGCAAGAGAAGTCCTTGCTCCATTTCCCTCCGCTGTCCAGCCACCAACCAATGGTAACGGACACTCCTCCGTCGACAGCTTGGCCGCTTCCTCAGCATACGGCCAACTTGACTCAGAACATAAATTCCCTCCCGCCTCCGCCCCAGTATCCACAGGCGACGGTTCCTCAACCTCCTCCCCCAAGAGCTGCCGAAAGTTCAGATCAGAACCGCCGCAACCCTCCGTCGGGAGGAAATCGCAGGGGGAGAGGCCGGAGAAACTCCAGACAGAACCGATCCAACCCCTGGATCCCTCCTCCAGCGCAATCGAGGAATCATCAACCTTACAACTCGACCAACGCCAGAGAGCGCCGGCGGATCTCTCATCAAATGTCCATACATTACGAGATGATCCGCCTCAACCGTACGACCCAAGCGCAATATCAAGCGCTGGAATCTCTGCGCAATCAGAACGCCGGATACGACAATCATCATCAACACCCCGAGGACGAGCAGATGCTCGAGGATTAACCTCAGGTGAGCTCATCCCAATCCTTAAGAACTTGTTTACAAGTATCGAAAAGGTAGTTGATTCTAACTGCTCTTTGTTATCAAAACAGGTTAACAGCGATGTAACTATTAGCTTGGGTAACTTATTGAATAGACAATCCGACTTGTATGAGCAGAAGTTTCGCTCTCTCATTTTTTCTTCCGATAACTCTATTGCTACTTTGCAACAAATTGTTAGAGCGGTACCTCAAGTAGAATATTTGTACAAACAATCCCCGCTTGTTGTAGATACAAATAAAACTTGTAAAGATCTCTCTTCTAAGCTTGACATGGTAATCAAACAAACTGTCTCTATTACTGATATCAAAAACATTCGAGATACTTTGGTCGAACTTAATAAGAGAGAAGACCTCTCTAAAAAAGCGTTTGATAATCTCTTTGCACTTGTCTATGATAAGTTGGAAGACAATAAAAACAATTTGAATGAGTTTGTCAATAAGTTGAAGCCCTTGAGTGAACAAACTCTTTTAAAAAATTCTCGCAATAATTCTCTTGACTTTTTTCCTCCTTCAAACCTGACTGCTCAATCCAGCAGGGATAAAGGGAAAAATGTTGAGAAATGTCATTCTGTTGAATTACCACCTGCTGTAGGAACTTCCAACAGTCATAAAAATCCAGAGCAAATTTGTTCTTGCCATGAAAAAATCTCTGAACTTAAGTTTGAGCATGAGCTCCTTAAAGAAGTCAATGACAAACTTGATTTCCTTGTAGAAATAGGAGAACAACCTATTAAAGACATTAATGAGAGAATTTTTTCAATGGAGAAGAAGAATGAGGAGCGCTTTTCTACTTTACTTGATAAATTGGAAGAGTTGAAAACTCTGAGCACTACTTTGGTTACTAAGTCCAGTGCTCCATTGAGTAATGTAAATGTTAATCCAAATAACACAAGCACCTTTTCTCCTGGCCAAATTCCACAAGTAGTACCCAAACAACAAGGAAAGGAGAATTTTTTCAATGTTAACCAGACCAAAACAGAAATGGACCCTGGTAGACTAAATGAATTGTTTGAAATCCCTATGACTACTCCTCACCAGCCCCAAATAACAACTAGACAAGATATTTCTCAAGAGTCCAGTAAAGTTATACTACAAGGCTTGTCTAAAATGGAAGCCTGGCCTACCTTCTCTGGAGAAGGAGAATATAATCACGTAGACTTTATTGAATGGATTGATACAATTCAACAAGACTCTAGAATTGAGGACATTGTTATTACTTCTAAATTGAAAAACATGTTCACTGGTGTAGCCCATGCATGGTTTTCCAGTGTTAGATCTATGGTGGGAGATAAACCTTGGTCCTTCTGGAAAGATGCCATAAATCAGAAGTATGGGACTCCAGCATGGAGACGCAGACTTCTTATTATTTACCAGAAAGACAAATTTGTTCCTGGTACTACACCAGCAGCAACTTGGGTCACAAGACAGTATAAAAGGATCATGGCTTGTGAACCTCAAACAAATCATGAAAGTCTTATGTTTAAGCTTTTGACCCAGATGGAAGGAGATGTTAGTTTTGCTGCTCAAAATGCAATGAAAGACAATCAGACTTTAACTTCTCTTATTAATGCTTTAGAAGATATTGCAGAATATACTAACATAGGCAAGAGAAAACCTGGTTATATGCAGAATGGCAAAACTTACTCTAATCCTAATGGATCAGACAAAAATAAGGATAATTCAACTAAGTCCAATACTGAAGTCAAATGTTATTCTTGTGATAAGACAGGGCATACTTCAAGGAATTGCCCTAAAAATTCCAAGAAGGTAGCTGCTATAGGTGATGAGGATGACACAGAAAAACCTGAAGCAGATTCAGAAAGTGATTCTGGAAACCAGAAGGCTGATCCAAATGTCCTCTGTGTAATTCCTAACACTTTGGATTATTTCATCACACCTATCAGTGGTAGCAATAAGATTGTTTCCATGACATGTCGTGGAAAAACATGTAAAGTCCTGTTAGACTCTGGAGCTTTCAAGTCAGTTGTAGGACAGAATTATTTATCTAAATTCTGCCCTGATTGGGAAAAATTTGTCATATCAAAATCTTATGACAAATTCCACAGTTGCTCAGACAAGCTTAACACATTGGGAATAGTTAAAGTGCATCTTAAGTTTGGCAACTATGTTTTCCCTACTGATTTTATTGTTATTGAAAATGCAGTTGTCAATTACTTCATAATAGGAAATGACTACTTAAGTCACTTTAAAATTTCTATTATGAATGACTCAGGCAGCTATTTCAAAATTGGTACAGATAACTTTAAACATCAATTTGTGAAAGATAAAAACAATGTAGTAGCTATGACTCAATCATCACAAGAAGCTTTCACTCAAGAAGTAATTGAGAGTTCTAAAATAAATGTAAATCTCTCTGAAATTCAGAGAAAACAATTATTTCAATTACTTTTTGACAATAAATCAGCTTTTGCCACGATAGAAGAACCATTTGGCGCAATTAAAGGCCATGAGGTTAAGATTACTTTAAGTATTGATAGACCTTATCCCCCAGTACTTCGTAAAGCACCATATCCTGCTAGTCCTAGAAGCAGAGAAGCTTTAGAAGAACATATACAGGCTCTACTTAAGCTCAAAGTAATTAGAAAAGTGGGAGCAAATGAATTAGTTGATATAACTACACCAGTTATTATTGCCTGGCATAACAACAAGTCAAGACTAGTAGGAGACTTCAGAGCACTTAACACCTATACTAATCCTGACAGGTACCCTATGCCTAAAATTATGGAATCCTTAAGTAAACTGCATAATTCTAAATACATCACTTGCATGGATGTACTTAAAGGATTTCACCAAAATGTTATTCACCCAGACAGCAGACAATTTTTGAGAATAGTCTGCCATCTAGGTGTATTTGAATATTTGCGCATGCCTTTTGGTATTAAAAATGCACCATCACATTTTCAGAGAATGATGGATAGTGAATTTGCCAATGAATTGAATCAGCTTTGGCTCATTATCTACATAGATGATATTATTGTCTTCTCTGATAATTGGGATGAGCATTTGTGCAGATTAAAAATAGTCCTAAACAAAGTCACTAAAATGAATATGAAAATTTCACTTTCCAAGTGTCAATTTGGTTTTTCTGAGTTAAAAGCCTTGGGACACATTGTTAGTGGACTTTCTCTAGGAATTGACAAGCACAGAGTAGCTGCAGTTCTTTTGAAACCTATACCACAAAACTTAAAAGAAATGCAAATGTTTTTAGGTTTTGCAGGATATTACAGGTTACACATTAAAAATTTTGGAGCTATGGCTTCCAGCCTGTATAAACTGTGTAGCCCTAGTGTAGTTTTCGAAATGACTGCAGAACGCGTAGCCGCTTATGAAGCAATTAAATTTGCTTTAACAAATGCTCCTTTGCTCTTCCATCCAGATCCTAAGTTACGCTTCATATTGTACGTCGACGCGTGCATGGAAGGAATAGGAGCAGCATTGCACCAAATCCAAATAATTGATGATAAACCTATTGAAGGGGCCATTTGCTTTATTTCCAGACAACTCAAAGACTCAGAGAAAAAGTATGGAGCTTCTCAACTAGAGTGTCTTTGTTTAGTCTGGGCCCTTGATAAGCTTTATTATTATTTAGATGGTTGTGAATTTGATGTTATCACAGATTGTATTGCACTAAGATCTTTAGTCAATATGAAAACACCAAATAGACACATGCTAAGATGGCAAATTTCCATCCAAGAATGGCGTGGGTCTATGACTATAATTCACAGAGATGGTATTATCCATAAAAATGCTGATGGACTTTCTAGATGGGCTCTTCCAAACAATTCAGATAATCCAGCTTATGACGCAGAAGATGAAGAAACAGCTGTTCCAGTTACATCTATCCTGCCTTTTCCCATGAGGATGTCTGAGTGTCTTGCTAATTGGGCTCTACCTAATGACGAAAATAATCCTGCTTTTGAAGAAGAGATTATTGATGACACTCAACCAATAATGGCAGTCTCTGTCTCAGGTTTGGCCAGTTCATTTTGGAATTTAATTGAGAAGAGCTATGAGTCCAACAAAAACACAGTTATTCTTCTCCAGCTGCTTAAATCTAAACATTCAGATCAAGGTCTTGTAGAGAAACTTGAAGGAGTTTGGAAAAAGCATTTTTTAGAAGAAAGATTTGTACTCTTAGATGGGTTATTGTACCACAGAAGAGAACATAATTCTTCAGTAGTACTCATATCAGATGATCATAAGAATATTATTTTGAATGAATGTCATGACAGCATTACTGCTGGACACTTTTCCAAGGAAAGAACCATCAACAGAGTACAGGGTTTAGCCTGGTGGCCTGAATGGCGAAACCAAGTATCTAAGTACTGTGACTCCTGTGACAGATGCCAGAAAGCAAATAGGTCTACAGGTAAGAAACTTGGTCTTTTACAAACTATTGAAGAACCTAAAGGAAGATGGGAAGTCATTAACATGGACTTTGTTACAGCACTCCCCCCTGCAGGGTCAGAAAGCTATAATGCTGTCCTAGTAGTTTGTGACAGATTCTCCAAAAGAGCCAGATTCTTACCATGTTATAAGGATAGCAGTGCTATGGACATAGCTTTGATTTTCTGGAACAACATTGTTAGTGATGTTGGTTGTCCTAGAGTAATTATTAGTGACAGAGATCCAAAATTTACGTCAGACTTCTGGCAAAATTTATTTGAAATCCTTGGAACCAAATTGGCATTTTCAACTGCTTACCACCCTCAAACAGATGGTTTGGCTGAAAGGATGATCCAAACTTTAGAGGATATGATCAGGAGATATTGTGCCTATGGAGTAGACTTCAAGACCAGTGATGGATATACACATGACTGGGTATCTCTCTTGCCTGCTCTAGAATTTGCTTATAATTCAAGCAAACATTCCACAACAGGAATCACTCCTTTTGAACTCAAAAGAGGTTGGATCCCAAATATGCCTAAGGATTTCTTGCTCTCTAAAACGATTGCTTTACACCCTAGCTCTGAATGTTTCCAAAAAATGATGTTTCAGGCAGGTGAACAAGCAGCTACATGTGTTAAAGAAGCAACTGACTACAACAAAGAACGCTGGGATAAGACCCATAAAGATCATAACCTTGAAATAGGCGACAGAGTTCTTATCTCAACTGTAAACTTTAACAACCTGGGAGGACCAAGGAAGTTAAAAGATGCTTTTATTGGCCCTTTTGTTATTAATAGGTTTCATGGAAGAAATGCTGTAGAAGTTATCTTGTCTGAAGAATTTAATCAGAGACACCCTACTTTTCCAATTAGCTTATGTAAAAAGTACATTGACCCTGATGACAACTCTGTAAGAACTTCTGCAGTACCAGTTGTTCCACCAATTGAAGTGGACCAAAGTTCAAAATTGCCCCTCAAAATTTTAAAAGAGAAGACTGTAAGGAAGCAGGGAAAAGATTGCAAGTTGTTTTTAGTTAGGTTCAAGAATAGCCAACCAGATGAAGATCTATGGCTAGAACCTGAGAATATCAGCAACAGCCAAGTCTTGCTTAGGCAATTCAGAGCTTCCAAGAGATCTAAAAATTCCTCTTGAAGAGTAATTTTTTGGTGGGGGCGAATGTCAGACACTGAGACACTAAGTCCATGTGTCTACAATGGATAGTACATGTCTTATAACCTAATGGTTAAAGACTGCTTTAATAATTGCCTCATGTACATGAAGTCAAGAGTTCAATTCCCTGTCATTACATTAATTATGTACCTTTTATTCATATGTACTATTATTATGTACTTATTAGATATTTCACATTCTTTTGAATATGTAATTAACCTTATTTCACACTGATTACATAGTTGTACATACAGAGAGAGATAATCTTATCTCTCTGTATTTATCCTGATTAAGCTCAATTTATGTACAAATGGGGAGATTACATACCCATTTGTGTAAATCCCCTTCTGAATTCCGTGATCACTCCTCCTTGGAGTTAAGGATCCTTCAGGACCTTGACTCGAAGGAGGGAGAGGATCCCTGCAATATAAAAAGGGAGGTCTCTCCCCTGTAGAGATTCTCCCACCAAGATTATTGCCATACAAACCCGTGTACCTTACTGAAAATACAGTGAGTGGGGTTTATACATAATCTACTAACCTTTTCTTCCCTTACAGCCTTATCTTCTCTTCGTGTATCCTTCCCCTAGGTACAGGTGTTATTATCACACCTGTAACCTAGAAGATAAGTGAGATTACTCCTTATACCGCAACGGCGCTTGGCTGATTTTCGCCGCGTCCCCTTACTTACGTAAAGGGTGCCAGTCCCTCCGCCTCTCGGCGTCGAGTTGGACTTTCTTCCACTGGCTTTTAGCTATAGTGTGACCCTAAACTTGCTTCCGCTACTTTACCGCCGCGGACCGCAACCAAAAATCCCATCAGCACCGAGTCACATAAGAGACCGGCGCTGACAAAGGCAAACGCAGAGACCAAGCCCCGAGTTCTTCATCTTCGACAGCACCTGTCATCAAACAAGAGTCGGCCTTGGCAGCCACAACTGAACCCGACTATCCGGTGTGCTCAGATGGAGTGCATAATCCCGCCACTCAGCATCCAGCTTCAAAATGCCGGCAGCTCAGAAACAAGAAAAAGAAAAGGACGGCAAAGAAGGCAACGACTTCTCAACCCCCGACAGAATCCAATCACTCTGATTCTTTGTCCATCAGCACAACTAGCAGTGGACTGCTGTGCATCCGACAAGCACTCTCTGCAGTGAAGACCAAGGATGTTTGCTTCCTCGACAGCGGAGCCTCCCATCACATGTTCAGCGACCGGTCTCGGTTCACCGATTATCGCAAACGATCAACGCTCATCACACTTGCAGACGGTAACACCCTCGAATCAATCGGAGAAGGATATGTATCCATTATCGCCAACGATTCCACCACCCTCAAGTTGAAAGCTCTACACGTTCCCGATCTTGCAGGTACTCTCATCAGCTTCGGACGTCTTTTCGAACGAGGATGCAACGTAGTCAGAACTAGCACCAGTTCTTTCGATCTAGTTCGCAACAAATCGGTCATTCTCTCGGCGGCCGTTATAGGCGGGGTTTGCAACATCAAATTGGCCTCCGGTTCCAAAGGTCAGTCTCCATTCACTATGGCTCATCAAGCTCTCTCGACTGACATCAACACACTCCACAGATCCGCAGGACACCCAAACATTAAGGCTCTAAAGAAGCTATATCCAGGCATTCATGCTTCAAAAATCGACTGCGAAGCTTGCTCTCTCTCGAAATCTCACAGACTTCCATTCCCTGGCTCTCTTCCCAAAGCTACTCGACCGCTAGAGTACGTCTACATGGACCTCAGCGGTTGAATCAATCCAAGATCCTTCGGAGGAAAGGAGTATTATTTCAAAATCACAGATTACTTCACTCGGTACCGTCACGTGTATCTATTGTCTAAGAAATCCGAAACATTTTCTTTCTTTTTGCAATATTACAATGAAGTCACAAATCATCATTCCGCCAACATTAAAACTGTCATTTTCGATGGAGGTGGAGAATTCAACTCCAATGAATTCCTTGACTTCCTCAAAGAGAAAGGGATCACTGTTCAAGTTACTGCTCCGTACACTCCTCAACAAAACTCCGTGGCTGAAAGAGGAAATCGATCCATGTTGGAAAAGGCTAGATGCATGCTCAAACAAGCGAATTTGCCTTCTGAATATTGGGCAGAAGCGGTCTCAACGGCGGTTCTCCTGGAGAATATCACACCGATGCGCAAACTAAAATGGGATACTCCACATAACAAATGGTTCGGATCTCCCTTCAATGTCAGTCGGCTCAAACCCTTTGGATGCCAAGCATACGTCAACATTCCAAAGCAGCTTTGAAACGGAAAATTTGGGGACACCTCGAAGAAGGGCATCTTGGTAGGGTACCAGCTGGGGACGCATAACTGGCGCGTCCTCCTCCCAGGGGGGAAAGTGGAGCGCTGTCACGATGTCATCTTTAACGTGACCGAATTCCCAGGAGTCTCCACATTCTCCCCAGCTGACCCATCATTTCAATTCGACCCACTCACCCCCGTCGAATTTGATGAAATCCCTGATCAACGTCAAGAGCGGTCATCATCTCCAATGGACTCAATGCAAGACGTTCTCGACTGGAGATCAGCAGAAGACGAGCTCAACCCTGACTCTCTGACAATTGACGCCAACTCTTTCTTCAGCAATCCGGATTCCCCAATTTGAGACAATAGCCCACAACCAGCTGAACCTCCTTCCTCACCTTCCAACCCATCTTTGGCAACCGCACATCCTCGCCCAGGTTATGACATTCTGCTCACCTCAAACATTGCACCGAAAAACATCAGCTCGGACATTGATCCCTTGCATATCCTTCACACCAAGCGGTGAGCCAATCTAGCAATGGCACTATCTGCCTCCGAAATTCCACGAACTCACCGAGAGGCAATGCTATCTTCAGAAGCATCATCGTGGACCCAGGCGGTGTGGAACTACTCTTGGGATGAATAGAGCTGGAGAGGGAATGGTGCTTTAATGGGCTGCCTCTCTGGGAACAAGAAAAAGATATAAGAGTATGGACTCTTAAGGAAAGGTGTGGCTATAGAGGATTCTTGAGGTATGTCTTGAGGGTTACTTTTCTACTAATCTAATATTTTGTACACAGATAACAAGCTTGTCCAATCTGATTTATTGGCATAAGCAATGCTAATGATAGGTGACCAGTGATCTGAATTACTTTGACAGGATCTGATGGGGAACAAATGAAGAGGAAAACAACCCATTTTATATACACAAGAAAGAGGAGCCATGATGAAACAAGGATAGCCTGAAGGGAAGCATAGAAAATTCTACTTCTATAGGATGAAACAACCATGTGGTCAGAGTAGTGGGTCAAGGAGTCACATGATGGTGTAATAGTGGGTGGGAATGATGCCATCTTCTGGGGCTATGGTGCAATCTTCCTAGTTAGAGGAGGGTATATGTGAGACATAACAGGGGTAGAATATTCTATGATCTAAGATAGGAGTAGTTAGGCGTTTCAGGAAGTGTTTCAGGAAGAAGTCATCTAGGGATTGAAGATAGGAGGAGTTAGGTGTTTCAGGAAGTGTTTCAGGAAGTGTTTCAGGGAGAAATAATCTAGGTGGGGTTTGGGGCTATGTCTAGTATAATGTGTATCATGTTGGGTTTGGAGGGTGAAGGGTTTCAAGGTTGCTTATACATCTTTGAGCACATGGTTCTAAGGAAACACTAGAAGAAGGGGGTAACATGTGATCTGGGTAGATGTTTGAGACTAGGGAGAGGGTTTATCCAAGTGAGGGTGAGTGTGGGAAGAGGGAATACTATTATCCAGGGTATTACCATTGAGTGGGGATGTTGAGGGCCTTGGGCTTTGCTGACAAGGGGGCCAGAGGTATGGGATTTAGTCTTGAGGTGTGACAGCCTTGTGATTGATGGTTGCTGATTTTCTGGGTAGATCAGGATTGGCTTACCACAGCGGTAGAGTCAGAGCTGGCAGCAATGAAAGACCTGAAAGTCTGGTCAATCGAAATTCTACCGGGCGACGAATCACTGTTGGGTACTGTGTGGGTCTTCAGGAAAAAGAAGAACTCCAAAGGAGTAGTTGTCAAGTTCAAGGCCCGTCTCTGCGCTCAAGGGTCTCAGCAAAAAGAAGGCTATGGATTTACCTACGCTCCGACAGGCCGATTGAGAAGTCTCAGGGCTGCTTTGATAGTGGGTTTATCTTGTGGCTACGAGATTCACCAAATGGATGCGAAAAACACCTTTCTCAACGGCAAACTCAAAGAATCGGTTTACTTGCGTCCGCCACCCGGTCTAGCGGTTCCAAAGGGTTATTGTCTCAAGCTCCACAAGGCAATCTATGGGCTAAAACAAGCGCCCAGAGTCTGGTATGCGGAGCTGAAGAATTTCTTCACATCAATCAATTTTCTTCCATGTCCTGCCGATCCTTGTCTGTTCACCTCGCGTGTTGAAGGTTGGGAATGCTTTGTCCATGTCTACGTGGATGACATGATCATTATTAGCCACGACGTTAACCGGTTCAAAAGTCTCATCTCCTCAAAGTTTTGGATGAAAGATCTCGGAGAAGCTAAACACATACTGGGCATCAAGATCTCAAAACCTTTGCCCAGCTCCATCCTCCTAAATCAAGAAGCTTACACACAATCGATCTTGGACAACTACGGTTTCTCCGGTTGTAGGACTACTGCCACTCCTATGGTTCAAAACACGCGCTTAGTGAAATCTTCTGACTCAGATCATCAAGCTTTTCTTCAACTTCAAGTCAACTATCGTGAAGTGCTGGGTCTCTTGAATTATCTTTCAGTCTCAACTCGCCCCGACATCGCCTTCACCGTGTCACAACTTTCACAGCATCTTGAAAAACCCGGAATCAGTCACTGGAAGGCAGTCCAACATCTACTACAATATCTAGAAGGTACCAAATCTCACGGTATTCTTCTGGACGGCAAAGGGAACCTCAACAATATTGCCGTGTACACCGACGCGGATTTTGCCAATTGCACCGATGACCGTAGATCTTACTCGGGCTACGTGACCCTTCTCGGTGGAAACCTGCTCTCCTGGCGCTCGAAAAAACAGCAAACGGTTTCGACTTCAACCACGGAAGCCGAGTATCGGGCGCTATTTGAGGGTGTTCAAGAATCGGTCTGGCTCAAATATCTTTTCACCAGCCTAGCGATAAAATTCAACAGCAAATTTGAAATATTTGTTGACAACCAAAGCGCCATCGCTTTGGCAACCAACCCAATCTTTCAACAAAGATCAAAACATATTGACATAATCTACCATTGGCTACGCGAAGTACACGATACAGGCCTCATTCACATCAATTACATCTTGACACAGAAGATGAAGGCCGACGTGTGCACGAAAGCACTAGGAAGACAGAAGCACCTTCAAGTTATTGCCGATCTCAACATTCACCGGCAATGAGAGAGGGGGGGTATTGAGACCCATAGCGGGAACACCGCCGAAGCATTCTGCTGCGGAGCAGACCTAATGATGACATAGTAGAAACCCTATTCTGATGTACTTAGTTCAACTAGCTTTTCCTCGTTGTACCGTATTCATCACTATTTGTTTTCTATCTGCAAACTCATATCATCATCCATCGACTCCTCGCAGGTATGCTCTAGGTCTTTCTTCTCTCATCACCGCTCCTATGATTCGTTCTCACATTGTTCTCACTCTCACCAGGTGTGCCTCCACCTTGCTTCCGTTGTCTCACTGTTCGCGTTGCTCACAGCGAGTCCGCTGTCTCCAAAGGTTTGTATTGTGTTTCATTACCATTCATCACTATTCGTTTTCTATCTGCAAACTCATATCATCATCCATCGACTCCTCGCAGGTGTGCCTCCACCTTGCTTCCGTCGTCTCACTGTTCGCGTTGCTCACAGCGAGTCCGCTGTCTCCAAAGGTGTGCCTCCACCTTGCTTCCGTCGTCTCACTGTTCGCGTTTCTCACAGCGAGTCCGCTGTCTCCAAAGTTGTTGTCCCCAGCTCCTCGCCCATTAGCTAAGTCCAAAGCTGAGCTACAGATCTTCTTAATTTGATGCTGAGCTAACCTGTGATTAAACTTGGAATGACCATGGATGTACTTGAAGTTTCAACCTGGAATGTGCATGTCAACTGACAGCACTTTCTTGAGTTTTTTTCATAGTGATCGTTGCCTTTGAAGGATATCAAGAAGAACTCCTGAACAACTTTGGCTTGATTATCTCCTGTTTTGGATTTGAAGTGTTCTTTGATTGCAAGCCAGATTGCTCTTGGATTGTTCTCATTTGCGGTTGTGACGAATTGAGTTTGATAGTGTTGTCCAAGATAAAGCAACAATGTACCGGCAGTCTTGCTCATCTCCTTGTTGTAGACAAAGACATCGTCGGCAGACTCAGTTGTTTGTGCAACAGTCGAGTCAGTATATTTTGAGACCTAGAATTTGAAGGTAGCCCTTCATTTGACCTTTCCATGTTGAAAAGGGGATATGGTCAAGTGATCGAAGAACAGACTTGTGGTCTGACATGTTGAGGTTCGTTGATAATTTCAGTGGTGGAGCTCGTTACGCCGCTGGGCTCATAACCTAATGGACGAGGAGCTGGGAGATCACACCTGAAGCAGCGACTGCGCTGTGAGTGACACGACGAACACGAACAAGAGAAGGAGCTGGTGGAGGCACACCTGAAGCAGCGACTGCGCTGTGAGTGGCACGACGAACACAAACAAGAGAAGGAGCTGGTGGAGGCACACCTGCGGTCGAGTGATTTGAGTGAGTGAGATTGCAAAACCAAGTGAGAAAAAAGATGAATACAAACCTGAAGCAGCGACTGCGCTGTGAGTAACACGACGAACACAAACAAGAGAAGGAGCTGGTGGAGGCACACCTGAGGGTTGACAGAAAACAAGGGTGATGAGAAGAGAGCACAAGAGACAATGAGAGAATAGAACATTGGGCATACCTGCGGTTGAGTGAGTTGAGTGAGTGAGATTGCAAAACCAAGTGAGATGAATGAAGATACAACAAGTGGAAACTGAGTTGAACTAAATACATCTAAATTAGGTTTAGAGGTCTCATCTAATCTAACCTAAATGATCCCAATCCGCAGCGCCTTGCTGTGCCTCAATAACAACTAGGACCTCACTTTTTGGTTATCAGGTGGACGGCCAACGGTTTCACCTATGGACGGCCAACAGTTTCACCTATGGACGGCCAACGGTTTCACCTAACAAGACGCAAGGTGGTTACCCGGGTCCAAGGAGCATTGGCCGCAACCGGCCACACCATCATCCTGGGGCATAGTTTCCGCGTCGGCGGTGCTTCTCTCCGGTTTGCTCTGGAGTTATCAACCAGCAAAATTTGTGCTTTAGGCCGCTGGAGTTTGTTGTGCTAAAATCTGTACATCAGGCCTTACAGTGCGAGCGACACAGGTTGGTCTAAAATTATTTTGAGGAACGCGGTGTGCAAGGGGGAAAGTTTAGAGTGAGGAAGCATTTGGACAATTTCTGTATTTGTCAGTCTCTGGTTTTGTTGAAAGTGTAGGGTGTTCACATGCGGCTCAGGCTCTCCCAAAATCCTGAGTTTGTGGGCTTGCACCTGAACCCCTCACTTTCTGGTGTTTGCAGGGAATCAAAACAAACAAGCTTCCTTTCTCTTCCCTGGTTGAGGGCAGTAAAGGGATCTCCTTTACTACCTCTCCTCCCACACTTGCTGCAGGGAGCTGCGCCGCAGTATCCCGCAGCAAGTACCAGGTGAGAAGCAACAGCCGAAGTGGATAGTTTGAAACAGGCTGCGCTTGGAACCGAACTATCAGTCCCTCCTGGGCGCGAAGCGCCTGCCTCCGCAGGAGGGGAGGCGGCGAACTTAACACAAGCGTACCCTCCTCGGGGGAGTGTAACAAACTCCAAAGGAGGGAATTGCCTCTAAAGTTGCATGTCTTGCCCTACAGGATCAAGACAAATGGCAGGGAGGATCCTACGCTCCCCCATTTTCCCCAATACCTCCCTGTTTCCTCTTGATTCATCCCGCGCCCTTTGCACCATTAGAATGGCAATCTTCTTAGCTTATTTTTGCCCACTTCAAACTCCCCCATATCCATCCCCCCTGGCAAGAAACGTCCTGTAAATTTTTTTACATGGCAGATTGTGACCAATCCCCCCCCTTCGAGACTGCGCAGGCTCAGGGAATTTCAAATTTTGAGCCCAAAAATGGCTGGATCACCACTCCAGAACCACTTCAAAGCAGGAGGAGTGGGCTAGTAATCATGGGGGCCAGTTGGGTAGAAAATGGAGAAATGGAAGCTGAGATTGCAGGCTACAAGTCTGTCTACTCAGATCTTTTTTAAACTAAAAACTACATTTTTAAAAACATTTTGAAAAGAAAATAGGTGTTTTTTTGCCAGAAATTCTCAATTCTGTAGGGCCAATGGTGTGACTTTAGAGCTAAGCCTCTCCTTTGGAGGCACTTTGCGCCTCCTTGGAGAGACTTAGTTAAGCTCAGGGAGGCGGGTGCTTCGCGCCCAGGAGGGACTTTAAGTTTGGCTCGGAACCTGCCAGATGTAGAAGAACATCAATGAACATCAATTTTTTTGTTATCAATCCGTGATGATTTTGATTTTATGTTTATCTAGAACGCAGACAAACCTGGGACAGAAAAATTACAAGCCTTTGGAGGCATCCTGCTGGGCAAAGTTGTTCCAAAAGGGGATCAACTATTGTGATTTGAAGAAAGCTTGGACTTGGATTTGGGTTTGCTGTGCAGGAATCATGGCTTTCCATGAATTAATTTTTTTCCTCCTGTTTGTTTCTGGCTCACATTGTGAAATCAAGTTCTTCACCATGATTTCCGATCTGAAGGAAGGCTGTGTTGGGCCCTCAATCCTGGTGGCCTTCTGGCTTCAAAGAGTGCAGCCTTAAGGTCATTTTGTCAATCTTCCTTTCATTTTCCCCTTGACCTTGCTACAAAAATTTCGCGCTTGGGCATTGATTTGTTTGCAAGGGACAATCCCCCGCCTGGTTACCATTCCGCTTCCAAATTGTGGTGGATTCGGGGAATATGTGAAAGACCAGCCAAATTGACCAAAAGGCTGGCTTTTTTTATTTTTGTAGATTGGAGTGCTGATTAATGTCTTTTTTTGGTTGTTTACAGCCCCAGATGATTAATTGTAGTACTAGCTTTCATCTTTTCTACCACAAATCACAATCAGCAACCGGCGCGTGGTCATCAGTTAAATCCAAAAAGAAATTCCTTGTTCTGGTCCCGGTTTCTTCAACCCTTGAGGAATTTCAAGAGCTTATTGCTCAAGAATGCAATAAGAAATTTGATGGCACTGCAGGTCTAATTCAGGATGCTATGAAGAGTGGATTACCCAAGACTGAGTGGAAGATATCAATGAATCTTCCACCTAGGCGCAGTTAACGTAATTTTGGGGCGTTATAATATCTGTAACGTCAAAAAAGACCCTTGAATACAAGTGTTGAGGCGCCCACAGTCACATAGGGGACTGGCTATCCCTCCCAGAGTGGGAATTGAACGCGCGACAAACACAGCAGCTGGCAGGCACCTAACCGACCCCTTACCAGCTGGTCTAATTCACCCTTGTCAAACCGCGGGTAACGGAGCCATCCAATCATTACGATATCCAATATCGTAACTTAAACTGTGTTATCCAATTTTGAAAATTGGATAATGTAACTCCGCCACCAGTTATTGGTAACTGGGCGGTAACGTAACTGTAAAGGTTACGTTACAGGCAGAGTTATCCAAATTGATAACGTATCTGCCCACTGCTGCTTCCACCACTTGTAGCAACAGCCCGGGAGCGGACTCCAATAGCTCTTTGGTAATCAATCTCAAGGTCAATCTCCTTGATGAATACCTCCAGTTTGTCAAAATCCTACTGCGTGATCAAGATGGGATTTCAGAAATCCTCATGGCAAACAAGGCAACTAATCCGTCAATCTTCCAATCAAAGGACATCACCCAAGAGATGATGAAGGGCTGGGGTTTAGCAGATGTGTTTGTTGCTCAGTTAAGAGACAATGTGATCAAGTTTGAAAAATCTAGATTGTCTAAATAGTTAGCAATTATCCCTACATTCAAAGATTGGACCCTTCAAAGAATTATTTAAAATACCCAACAAATATTACCAATAAAACTGCCTAGTCCTTGTATTACATGCTTTGAACCAAAGCCTTACCCCTCAATTGAACTATTGTTGTGAAATATCTGACTCCGATCTACTTAGCCCAAAAAATCCATTCTGATACCCAAATTCATGAGCCTCAAAAGAGAAGAGGCATGTGAAAGCGAGAAAATCACACCATCTTCAATATCTACAAATAAGAGATTCCAGATTTAAATCTCTCTTTCTCAAATTGTTGATCCAAGTTTGATCATTGCAGAGAAATTTGGACTCGGACAGGCAGCTAAGATTGGACAGGCAGATAAGATTGGACAGGCAGATAAGATCGGACAGCCAGATAAGATTGGACAGGCAGATAAGATCGGACAGGCAGATAAGATCGGACAGGCAGATAACAGATAAGATCGGACAGGCAGCTAAGATCGGAAAGGCAGATAAGATTGGACAGGCAGATAACAGACAAGATTGGACAGGCAGCTAAGATCGGACAGGCAGATAACAGATAAGATCGGACAGGCAGCTAAGATACACATCTGGTGGATAAAGTAGAGTCAAAATGAACACCAAGGTCAGGCTGAGGCTGGGCAGAGGACTGGATATGTTGACTGTCACATGACATCTGATAAGATAATTTTGGTTTTTTTTACACTATTTGAAGATAAGTGTTGGATTGGGGAGATAGCTTAGAAATTTACCAAGATCGTAGTGAAAATCATATCAGTTTTCTGGGAAACAGTACCCGCAATGTTTAACAACCTTGTAACAAAACTCTGCGGTCAAGATATCCCCAGTGACTTGACGGATCTCCCATTTGGGGTTGTTAGTACAATTGAGGAGTTGTGAAGCTTGCAAACTGTGCTTGGTGGAAGCAAACCCAAGCTTGATTGGATTCAGCTTGGGCCAGTAGGTTGGCAGGTACAATAGCTGTACCCCGGCGGCCTTGCATAGCTCCCGCACACGTCCGCCTTGGTGGAAGGTGACGTTGTCCAACACTAAAACGGAGTTGATGTCGGGGTAGGCATTCATGCAAGGTAGCTGGAGTAAGAGTCCAGAGTCAGTTCAAAGAATTCATCAATGTTAAAGAAAGAAAAATTGAGCTTACCAAGTCATGCTCCAAGAAATGCTCAAATT
The DNA here is from genome assembly GCF_026914185.1 of Puccinia triticina. Classification (NCBI taxonomy): domain Eukaryota; kingdom Fungi; phylum Basidiomycota; class Pucciniomycetes; order Pucciniales; family Pucciniaceae; genus Puccinia; species Puccinia triticina. Next base: position 1,799,159 of record NC_070573.1, read on the forward strand.
TTTGCCTGTTGAACGTTTCCATGGTGGTCGTTAGGGCTGTCAGTCCTTTGATTGAGATAGCAGCAAGAAGACTTAAGCAAAGCGGGTTCTGGTTGAGTATGAACCAAGCGGCGGGGGTCCCTCTTGGTGACCTAGCATACACTCGGAGGAGCTCTCTGTTGCAGAATGAGCTTTTGTCTGGCAGAACAAATCAGTTATGATTTGTTTGGTGGAGAGATAAGGTGAAAACTCACCTGTGAAGACCAAAAACTCCGCAGGATAATACTCCATACGTTCAATATAGGAGTACTTCGCAAGGAGTGATCATCAAATGTTTCTGGTCTCTGGTTTTTTTAAGGTGATTGACAAACGTCGGACAAGGTTGTGGTGGACTGCTTCAACACTGAGAAGCATGCCGGTCAAGTCGTAGAGATGTTCTCGGATCTCTTCCAAAAAGAGGCTGGGTTCAGATCAGACAAGCTCAATGATAAACTTGCAATCTTCTCTGGTCAGCGTGGCTGGTTGGCCGCGGGCTGTTAGAATTATGCCCCATGCCCAGAAGAGGGTTTATTTCCTGTTCGTTCCTTTTCTTTCCATCAGGGTCCTTTAGCCCCCTAGGCCCCTCTTAGGCCCCTTTTTCTCCATGTATTTCATTCGTCCCCTCATGAAATACAACCCCCACTTAGTTCCGAGCCATTGGTTGCAGGGGAGCGAGTAAGGAACGAACAGTTCCCCCCGGTCCATGGAGGCGGCATGAGCGGGCCAGGACCTGGACGTACCAAACGCAAGGCTGGACACCAAGTCATGCGCATACGTGGTGCACAGCTTTGCGGGTCATATAAATATGACCCTCTGCTGATGGT